>NC_090451.1:501634437-502259437 GCF_031143425.1 Pleurodeles waltl | reverse complement strand
GGCCCAGGATGGCAGAACAAAGAACTTCCTCTGAGAGAGGGTGTGACACCCTCTCCCTTTGGAAAATGGTGTGAAGGCAGGGGAGGAGTAGCCTCCCCCAGCCTCTGGAAATGCTTTGTTGGGCACAGATGTGCCCAATTCTGCATAAGCCAGTCTACACCGGTTCAGGGACCCCTTAGCCCCTGCTCTGGCGCGAAACTGGACAAAGGAAAGGGGAGTGACCACTCCCCTGACCTGCACCTCCCCTGGGAGGTGTCCAGAGCTCCTCCAGTGTGCTCCAGACCTCTGCCATCTTGGAAACAGAGGTGCTGCTGGCACACTGGACTGCTCTGAGTGGCCAGTGCCACCAGGTGACGTCAGAGACTCCTGCTGATAGGCTCCTTCAGGTGTTAGTAGCCTTTCCTCTCTCCTAGGTAGCCAAACCCTCTTTTCTGGCTATTTAGGGTCTCTGTCTCTGGGGAAACTTTAGATAACGAATGCATGAGCTCAGCCGAGTTCCTCTGCATCTCCCTCTTCACCTTCTGATAAGGAATCGACCGCTGACCGCGCTGGAAGCCTGCAAACCTGCAACATAGTAGCAAAGACGACTACTGCAACTCTGTAACGCTGATCCTGCCGCCTTCTCGACTGTTTTCCTGCTTGTGCATGCTGTGGGGGTAGTCTGCCTCCTCTCTGCACCAGAAGCTCCGAAGAAATCTCCCGTGGGTCGACGGAATCTTCCCCCTGCAACCGCAGGCACCAAAAAGCTGCATCTCCGGTCCCTTGGGTCTCCTCTCAGCACGACGAGCGAGGTCCCTCGAATCCAGCGACACCGTCCAAGTGACCCCCACAGTCCAGTGACTCTTCAGCCCAAGTTTGGTGGAGGTAAGTCCTTGCCTCACCTCGCTGGGCTGCATTGCTGGGAACTGCGACTTTGCAAGCTTCTCCGGCCCCTGTGCACTTCCGGCGGAAATTCTGTGTGCACAGCCAAGCCTGGGTCCACGGCACTCTAACCTGCATTGCACGACTTTCTAAGTTGGTCTCCGGCGACGTGGGACTCCTTTGTGCAACTTCGGCGAGCACCGTTTCACGCATCCTCGTAGTGCCTGTTTCTGGCACTTCTCCGGGTGCTACCTGCTTCAGTGAGGGCTCTTTGTCTTGCTCGACGTCCCCTCTCTCTGCAGGTCCAATTTGCGACCTCCTGGTCCCTCCTGGGCCCCAGCAGCGTCCAAAAACGCCAAACGCACGATTTGCGTGTAGCAAGGCTTGTTGGCGTCCATCCGGCGGGAAAACACTTCTGCACGACTCTCCAAGGCGTGGGGGATCCATCCTCCAAAGGGGAAGTCTCTAGCCCTTGTCGTTCCTGCAGTATTCACAGTTCTTCAGCCTAGTAAGAGCTTCTTTGCACCAACCGCTGGCATTTCTTGGGCATCTGCCCATCTCCGAGCTGCTTGTGACTTTTGGACTTGGTCCCCTTGCTCCACAGGTACCTTCAGACAGGAATCCATCGTTGTTGCATTGCTGATTTGTGTTTTCCTTGCATTTTCCCTCTAACACGACTATTTTGTCCTTAGGGGAACTTTGGTGCACTTTGCACTCACTTTTCAGGGTCTTGGGGAGGGTCATTTTTCTAACTCTCACTATTTTCTGATAGTCCCAGCGACCCTCTACAAGGTCACATAGGTTTGGGGTCCATTCGTGGTTCACATTCCACTTTTGGAGTATATGGTTTGTGTTGCCCCTATCCCTATGTTTCCCCATTGCATCCTATTGTAACTATACATTGTTTGCACTGTTTTCTAAGACTATACTGCATATTTTTGCTATTGTGTATATATATCTTGTGTATATTTCCTATCCTCTCACTGAGGGTACACTCTAAGATACTTTGGCATATTGTCATAAAAATAAAGTACCTTTATTTTTAGTATAACTGTGTATTGTGTTTTCTTATGATATTGTGCATATGACACTAAGTGGTACTGTAGTAGCTTCACACGTCTCCTAGTTCAGCCTGAGCTGCTTTGCTAAGCTACCATTATCTATCAGCCTAAGCTGCTAGACACCCTATACACTAATAAGGGATAACTGGGCCTGGTGCAAGGTGCAAGTACCCCTTGGTACTCACTACAAGCCAGTCCAGCCTCCTACATTGGTTGTGCAGCGGTGGGATAAGTGCTTTGAGACTACTTACCACTCTTGTCATTGTACTTTTCATAAGAGAAAAATATACAAAACAAGGTCAGTGTATATACACATAGCCAAAAAGTTTTGCATTTCCTCTTTTCACTCTTTTCTAAGTGCTGAAAAGTACTTCTAAACTTTCAAAAAGTTCTTAAAAGTTTAAAAAGTTTTTTTCTGTCTTTCCAAAAAGTTCTGAAAACTTTTTTTCTCTTTGTCTATCACTTTAACTCTCTCTAAAAATGTCTGGCACAGGAAAAAATGTTGAACTGTCCAAACTTGCATATGATCACCTTAGCTGGAAAGGAGCAAGGAGTCTCTGCATAGAGAGAGGTTTGAGTGTAGGGAAGAATCCTTCTTTAGAACTGTTAATTAATATGCTTAGAGTACAGGATAAGGCCATAAGTGCCCAATCTGTAGAAAAAGTAGCTAATGGTTCTCAATCTGATCCAGGGACTCCCCCAGGAAAAGGTTCAGGAAAGAAACTTCTCAGCCTGCCCATTACTAGACAGTCTAGCATAGTTGGTACAGAGGTTGAATCACATCATACTGATGATGTGCTCTCACATTATGCTGGTAGCCAAGCTGTTAGGGTGCCCTCTGTAAGGGACAGGTCTCCTTCTGTTCATTCCCATCATACCTCTGTATCTAGAAATGTCCCTCCCACCCACCCTGATGACAGATTGTTAGAAAGGGAGCTCAATAGATTGAGAGTGGAACAAACCAGACTGAAGCTCAAGAAGCAACAGCTGGATTTGGATAGACAGTCTTTAGAAATAGAGAGGGAAAGACAGAAGATGGGTTTAGATACCCATGGTGGCAGCAGCAGTATTCCCCATAGTCATCCTGCAAAAGAGCATGATTCTAGGAATCTGCACAAGATAGTTCCCCCTTATAAGGAGGGGGATGACATTAACAAGTGGTTTGCTGCACTTGAGAGGGCCTGTGCTGTACAGGATGTCCCTCAAAAGCAGTGGGCTGCTATCCTATGGCTATCATTTACTGGAAAAGGTAGGGATAGGCTCCTTACTGTAAAAGAAAATGATGCTAACAATTTCCAAGTTCTTAAGAATGCACTCCTGGATGGTTATGGCTTAACCACTGAACAGTACAGGATAAAGTTCAGAGATACCAAAAAGGAGTCTTCACAAGACTGGGTTGATTTCATTGACCAGGCAGTGAAGGCCTTGGAGGGGTGGTTACATGGCAGTAAAGTTACTGATTATGAAAGCCTGTATAACACAATCCTGAGAGAGCATATACTTAATAATTGTGTGTCTGATTTGTTGCACCAGTACCTGGTAGACTCTGATCTGACCTCTCCCCAAGAATTGGGAAAGAAGGCAGACAAATGGGTCAGAACAAGGGTGAACAGAAAAGTTCATACAGGGGGTGACAAAGATGGCAATAAGAAGAAAGATGGTGAAAAATCTCAAGATAAGCACGGGGATAAGGGTAAAACCAAAGATCCCACTTCAAATCTTAAACACTCTTCAGAGGGTGGGGATAAAACAAATTCTTCCTCTTCTTCCCAACCTGCACACATTAAAAAGCCTTGGTGCTTTGTGTGTAAAAACAGAGGCCATAGGCCATGGGATAAGTCCTGTCCAGGTAAACCCCCTGAGCCTACCACCACTAATACATCAAGCTCTAGTGCCCCTAGCAGTAGTGGTACTAGTGGTGGGACTGCTGGCAACAGTCAAGCAAAGGGTGTAGTTGGGTTCACTTATGGGTCCATAGTGGAAACTGATGTAATCAGTCCCAAGACAGTTTCTGTCACACCTAGTGGCATTGGCCTTGCCACACTGGCTGCTTGTCCCCTTACAATGGATAAGTACAGGCAGACAGTTTCAATAAATGGTGTTGAGGCCTTGGCCTACAGGGACACAGGTGCCAGTTTCACTTTGGTGACTGAAAACCTAGTGCCTCCTGAACAACACATCATTGGACAACAGTATAAGATTATTGATGTCCATAACTCCACTAAGTTTCTTCCCTTAGCTATAATTCAGTTTAGTTGGGGTGGAGTTACTGGCCCTAAGCAGGTGGTGGTATCACCTAGCTTACCTGTAGACTGTCTCTTAGGTAATGACCTAGAGGCCTCAGGTTGGGCTGATGTAGAGTTTTATGCCCATGCAGCCATGCTGGGCATCCCTGAGGAATTGTTCCCTCTCATTTCTACTGAAATGAAAAAGCAAAGGAGAGAAGGCCTGAAAACCCAGGATCCCTCTCCATCAACAGGTAAAAAGGGTATCACAGTATCCCCTAACCACCCTACCATTCAGGATACTATTCCTGTGGTGGGAGAAACCTCTCCTGGGGTGGCACCTGTTCCAAGGGAATCATCAGCTGGCAAAGCTGGACTCCCTGAGGTGGAAGTACCTCTCTGTGGGATAACTAACATTGGTGAGAAAAAGAGCACCATTTTAGTTAACATGGAGCATCCCTCCAACCCTCCCAGAGAAACTTTAGTGCAGAAACTCTGCACTGCCTCACAACACTTAGGACAGCATCCCTGCCCTAGTGGAGCTGATAGGACAGCATCCCTGCCCTGCTCCAACCCAAGAGAAACAGCATCCCTGTTCTCTCTTCCAGCCATATGGACAAAGTTTTTGCCCAGCTATGGCTTTTCTGAGACAGCATCCCTGTCTGGCATTTCCATCACTACAAATAGGTTCAGTGGACAATTCCCACTGCTCTAAACTAAAACTTACTGATAGAAACTCTGAAAATACATCTTCACATTGTTGCTTAGCTAAAAAACTTCAAACAGGGTGGTTTACATCCCCACAGGGAAGTAACCATATAGTGGATGATAAAGGGAGTAACCAGTCTATTGCAGAGCTACTCTCTACTTATCACCACTTAGACAATAAAGTCTCAACTGGCCAAGGTTAGCCTTATTGTCCTTCGTTTGGGGGGGGGTTGTGTGAGAAGGTAGCCTCTTTCTAGCCTTGTTACCCCCACTTTTGGCCTGTTTGTGAGTGTATGTCAGGGTGTTTGTCACTGTTTTCACTGTCTCACTGGGATCCTGATAGCCAGGCCTCAGTGCTCATAGTGAAAACACCATGTTTTCAGTATGGTTGTTATGTGTCACTGGGATCCTGCTAGTCAGGACCCCAGTGCTCATAGGTTTGTGGCCTATATGTATGTGTCACTGGGACCCTGTCACACAGGGCCCCAGTGCTCATAGGTGTGCATGTATATGTTCCCTGTGTGGTGCCTAACTGTCTCACTGAGGCTCTGCTAACCAGAACCTCAGTGGTTATGCTCTCTCATTACTTTTAAATTGTCACTAACAGGCTAGTGACCATTTTTACCAATTTACATTGGCTTACTGGAACACCCTTATAATTCCCTAGTATATGGTACTGAGGTACCCAGGGTATTGGGGTTCCAGGAGACCCCTATGGGCTGCAGCATTTCTTTTGCCACCCATAGGGAGCTCTGACAATTCTTACACAGGCCTGCCACTGCAGCCTGAGTGAAATAACGTCCACGTTATTTCACAGCCATTTTACACTGCACTTAAGTAACTTATAAGTCACCTATATGTCTAACCTTTACCTGGTAAAGGTTAGGTGCAAAGTTACTTAGTGTGAGGGCACCCTGGCACTAGCCAAGGTGCCCCCACATTGTTCAGAGCCAATTCCCTGAACTTTGTGAGTGCGGGGACACCATTACACGCGTGCACTACATATGGGTCACTACCTATATGTAGCTTCACCATGGTAACTCCGAATATGGCCATGTAACATGTCTATGATCATGGAATTGCCCCCTCTATGCCATCCTGGCATTGTTGGTACAATTCCATGATCCCAGTGGTCTGTAGCACAGACCCTGGTTTTGCCAAACTGCCCTTCCTGGGGTTTCACTGCAGCTGCTGCTGCTGCCAACCCCTCAGACAGGCATCTGCCCTCCTGGGGTCCAGCCAGGCCTGGCCCAGGATGGCAGAACAAAGAACTTCCTCTGAGAGAGGGTGTGACACCCTCTCCCTTTGGAAAATGGTGTGAAGGCAGGGGAGGAGTAGCCTCCCCCAGCCTCTGGAAATGCTTTGTTGGGCACAGATGTGCCCAATTCTGCATAAGCCAGTCTACACCGGTTCAGGGACCCCTTAGCCCCTGCTCTGGCGCGAAACTGGACAAAGGAAAGGGGAGTGACCACTCCCCTGACCTGCACCTCCCCTGGGAGGTGTCCAGAGCTCCTCCAGTGTGCTCCAGACCTCTGGCATCTTGGAAACAGAGGTGCTGCTGGCACACTGGACTGCTCTGAGTGGCCAGTGCCACCAGGTGATGTCAGAGACTCCTGCTGATAGGCTCCTTCAGGTGTTAGTAGCCTTTCCTCTCTCCTAGGTAGCCAAACCCTCTTTTCTGGCTATTTAGGGTCTCTGTCTCTGGGGAAACTTTAGATAACGAATGCATGAGCTCAGCCGAGTTCCTCTGCATCTCCCTCTTCACCTTCTGATAAGGAATCGACCGCTGACCGCGCTGGAAGCCTGCAAACCTGCAACATAGTAGCAAAGACGACTACTGCAACTCTGTAACGCTGATCCTGCCGCCTTCTCGACTGTTTTCCTGCTTGTGCATGCTGTGGGGGTAGTCTGCCTCCTCTCTGCACCAGAAGCTCCGAAGAAATCTCCCGTGGGTCGACGGAATCTTCCCCCTGCAACCGCAGGCACCAAAAAGCTGCATCTCTGGTCCCTTGGGTCTCCTCTCAGCACGACGAGCGAGGTCCCTCGAATCCAGCGACACCGTCCAAGTGACCCCCACAGTCCAGTGACTCTTCAGCCCAAGTTTGGTGGAGGTAAGTCCTTGCCTCACCTCGCTGGGCTGCATTGCTGGGAACCGCGACTTTGCAAGCTTCTCCGGCCCCTGTGCACTTCCGGCGGAAATCCTGTGTGCACAGCCAAGCCTGGGTCCACGGCACTCTAACCTGCATTGCACGACTTTCTAAGTTGGTCTCCGGCGACGTGGGACTCCTTTGTGCAACTTCGGCGAGCACCGTTTCACGCATCCTTGTAGTGCCTGTTTCTGGCACTTCTCCGGGTGCTACCTGCTTCAGTGAGGGCTCTTTGTCTTGCTCGACGTCCCCTCTCTCTGCAGGTCCAATTTGCGACCTCCTGGTCCCTCCTGGGCCCCAGCAGCGTCCAAAAACGCCAAACGCACGATTTGCGTGTAGCAAGGCTTGTTGGCGTCCATCCGGCGGGAAAACACTTCTGCACGACTCTCCAAGGCGTGGGGGATCCATCCTCCAAAGGGGAAGTCTCTAGCCCTTGTCGTTCCTGCAGTATTCACAGTTCTTCAGCCTAGTAAGAGCTTCTTTGCACCAACCGCTGGCATTTCTTGGGCATCTGCCCATCTCCGAGCTGCTTGTGACTTTTGGACTTGGTCCCCTTGCTCCACAGGTACCTTCAGACAGGAATCCATCGTTGTTGCATTGCTGATTTGTGTTTTCCTTGCATTTTCCCTCTAACACGACTATTTTGTCCTTAGGGGAACTTTGGTGCACTTTGCACTCACTTTTCAGGGTCTTGGGGAGGGTCATTTTTCTAACTCTCACTATTTTCTGATAGTCCCAGCGACCCTCTACAAGGTCACATAGGTTTGGGGTCCATTCGTGGTTCACATTCCACTTTTGGAGTATATGGTTTGTGTTGCCCCTATCCCTATGTTTCCCCATTGCATCCTATTGTAACTATACATTGTTTGCACTGTTTTCTAAGACTATACTGCATATTTTTGCTATTGTGTATATATATCTTGTGTATATTTCCTATCCTCTCACTGAGGGTACACTCTAAGATACTTTGGCATATTGTCATAAAAATAAAGTACCTTTATTTTTAGTATAACTGTGTATTGTGTTTTCTTATGATATTGTGCATATGACACTAAGTGGTACTGTAGTAGCTTCACACGTCTCCTAGTTCAGCCTGAGCTGCTTTGCTAAGCTACCATTATCTATCAGCCTAAGCTGCTAGACACCCTATACACTAATAAGGGATAACTGGGCCTGGTGCAAGGTGCAAGTACCCCTTGGTACTCACTACAAGCCAGTCCAGCCTCCTACAATGACCACTCAGATGTGTGAAAGGGTCATCTGCTTACTGGAACTAAATAAAGAGAATTATACTGCTGCCAAAGGTGACTCCAAGAGAAGTGCCTGGGTTGTGCTTACGAAGATGTTCATACCTGCAGCAATGAGAGGCTCAGCAGAAAGCCGTTCTGACAGTGGAGACCGTAAAAGATGACCCAGAGGCTGGCACATTGCAATGCCGGGGTAGGGGCATTAACAGAACAGATCCTGATTTCTGGCAGAAGAGAGAGCTCCAACTGTAGTGTAATTCAATCCTGTGAACAGTTACAATGCTGTCACCTTCCTGAAACCACCACCACCATTCGATAGCACTAAAGAGCAGAATATTGGCGAAAGATGGACTGCTTGGATAGTGACATTTAATGATTTCATTGATGCACTAGAAGAAACAGATAACCAAAAGATTATCAAATATCTCAAGAATCTTACTGGTGATGGTGAAATGGAAGTCCTAAAGAAAATGCTGCAAACTGATGAATTTGCGTATTGTCAAACTAAAGAAGCCTTGAATCACAAGCTAAATCCAGTGCTGAATGAAGACACACTCATAAAGCACAGCAGATTCAATGAGTTTAAAGATGAAGAAGCAATGCATCTCAGAGTTATTGACAAATGCTTGTCAGTTTCATTCAGACGATGAATAATGAGAGAAATACTTAGGCCTCATTACGAATTTTGCAGTCTCTGGGGCGCCCTGGTGAAGACTGCCATATTATGTGTATGGGGAAGGCTCCTGCAGAATACAGCCAAGCTTCCATCTGAACTACCACTGTGAACGGACCACTGCGGCCAGCGGTAGGCATCTCCGGTCCGGTGGTCAGGCTGTTTCCCATGACCATATTATGAGAGTGCACACCACCACGATTTCCTGGGCGGTGTCACCTTCACAAAAAGCCAGGCGGAAATGAACAACAAAAAAGGGGACACTCACCTTCAGGCACATCCGTAGGTGCAATGGCATGCATATTGCAAGTCTTCCCAATGCTCCTGCTGGCCATTGACCTCCAGGACCAGTGACGCCGACCAAGACACCAACAGTAAGTACACCAGCCTAGCACACACTGAAGGACATTAGTACACACATACACCACACACACAAATTTGCACATTCACCACACATACATGTTGAAGGAAAGCCAGGACAAGGTTGTTACCATTGCCACCAACGGTGCAGATATACTAAAAAAACTAATAAAATAGGCAGAACTATGTACAAAGATGCCCAAGGGCCAGTCCAATAGTCTTGCAGTGCCCCGTGCACACTGGGCACAGAATGACGCCCCAACTTGACTCAAAGTGCTGACTTCCACAGGACATGGGCCCAATGGGGCATGCAGGCACCTCAGGGGTGGGAGGGGGGTCAGGGGCAGTGGGGTGTTTGGGTTTGGAGGGGAGGTCCTTAGGTCTGGACTTGGAGGGGAGGTCCTTGGTGGTGGATTTTAAGGGGGTTAGTCGGGAGGGGTTGTCCTTGGGCTTGAAGTGGAGGGAGTGAGTTTGGCCTTGGAAGTGGAGGGAGTGGGTTTGGCCTTGGGATTGGGAGGGGTAATTGTGGTCTTGGTGGGGGTGGAAGTCTTAGGTGGGGGAGGGGCATGGCGAGGACCAGAGGAGGTGGAAGGCAGGGGTCTGGGAAGGTTAGTGGGGCGTTTGGGGGGAACAGTGCCTGGGCTAGTGGTGGGGAACAGGGAAAACCCCTCCAGGAAACGTTTCTTAGGGGCAGAAGGTAGGTCATGGGAAGGACGTTTGGGAGTGGAGGGAGAGGGAATGGTTGAGAGGTGTGTACGTGTAGGTGCCTGGGATGCAGGTGCATGAGTGGATGACGTGTGTGTTGGGTGACAGTTGGGTGGGTGAGTGTGGGCATTTAGGTGTACTGGGAGGAGGGGGAGGAGATGCAGGGAGATGGCAGGGGGATGTGTAAGTGAATGTTGGGTGTGGTGTCTGCAGGTAGGGTGGATGTGCTACATGTGGGGGACTTGATTGTTGTGGTGCGAGCTCATGTGGTGTATGGGGTGCATGTATGGGGTGTGATATTGTGGTGATGGTGGCACTGAGAGCACATGTGGCAGGATCTAGGACTGATGAGGTGGTGACTACAGGTGTGAGTGGTGATGTGAGGGGGAGGTTGTGGGGGAGTCAGTGGACGGAGTTGATGTTTGCATGTCTGCATCTGAATGTGGTTTGTGTGCATGGCTGGGTGACGTTTGTGGTGCTTATGTCTGTCCTTGCGTACCGTCTCTGTTAATGTGGATGCATGTGGGTCAGTAAGTGTGCCTTGGATGGGTGAGGGGAGAGGGATGTGGGTTTGGGAACAGATAGCTAGAGGGGGGACGAAAGAAGAAGGGACACTGGCTGCCGTCAAGGAGAAGGCCAGAGCCTGAAACGATCTCTGCAGGCCAGCCAGGGTACCATGAATGCCTTCCAGAAATGCATTGGTCTGCTGCATCTGGGATGCCAGTCCCTGGATGGCATTCACAATGGTTGACTGCCCCACAGCGATGGATCTCAGGCGGTCAATAGCCTCCTTATTGAGGGCAGCAGGGCTGACTGGGGCAGGGGCAGAGTTGCATACGGTGAAGGAGATGCCCACCCTCCTGGGTGAGTGGGCATGGGCAACTGGGTGGAGAGCTACAGGGAGAGCGATGCTTGAATGGGGGTGGCTAACGAGGATAATGCAGGAGCGGCCATCAGAGGAGGAATCTGAAGATGGTGTGGTCGATTCTGTCTCCTCTGTGGCACTCCACTCGCCCTCCGTCCCAATGGTCTCCTCGGCTCCACTGGTATCAGTCTCCTGGGTCCCATGGGCTGCACCTTCCCCACTCGCCGGTGCCCCTTCTCCTTCGCCAGATGATGCTGATGCACACAAAGACAGAGGAGGAGAGGGAGGGAGACAGGGTGGGAGAGAGAGACAGGGTGCAATCGGTCAATGCCAGCACAACAGTCACACAGAGTAACTACAACATCCTCTGATGCAATGCCATGACACACCATGCCCTCACCTACACATGCTACTACAATGGAACACCATGCTGGAAACCACAGCAATGCACATGTGTACCGTTGATGGTGACACAGATGCAATCGTGTACATGATGAGAGGCATCCTTACACAGTACCTGCCCACTTCCCATGCCCGTTGAGACACACAATTCCTGGACTACCGAACCAACTGAATCCTGCATGGGTAGTTGGCATGCCAAATAGGCCATTGTCAAATTGCACAGTGACATCTTGGCCCACCTTACCTCACTACACATACAGTACCTGCCAGCCGATTGAGGACTCTACATTCACCCCTGGCACAGTGGTTGGCAAGAACTGATTGCAATGGCCTGACACCCCAGATGCATTGATCCTGTTGGCATGAGCTGTCTAGCACAGTGTCTTTTGACTTCTGTGGACCCCTACTTTATCATTACTGGAATCTGGGGACCCCCCACTGAATCCTTTTTGGAATCTGGGGAGCCCCCAGTGAGTTATTACTGAAAGCTGGAGACCTAGGCCCTCAGTACAACCCTGGCGATAAATGCCGCTTACCGCCGCGCAGAAGACGGCCAACATACCGCTGGGGCAGTGGAATTCCGCTACAGCTATTGCGACCCACAGCTCGGAATCCGCCATAATCCAGACACCCACACAAGTGCTCCACACCAAAGGTCAGTGATAAACTGGCGATAACAAAACTTCCACCATCATGCCAACAGGAATACGCCCACACTATCACGACCCACGAATCCACGTGGCGGTCTTTCAACCGCGGTATTCCATTGGCGGTACACACCGCCGCGCTTAAAATACACACACATTTACAAAACACAACAATATTGGACAATTCAAAATACACACACCTGGCACACATACACACACCACACCCACATACCCAATCCAATATAAAGCACACACCCACATCACCCACAAACCCTTCCTACCAGAATTCTGAAACCACGCCAGACAGAGACACCACCATAAACAACACCAGCATCCACAGACACACAACACCCATGCACCTCAAACAACACACACCAGCACATCCCCTCAGACATCACAACAGACACCATCTCACATATCACCCACACCACATCATGGCACCTCAACGGCACCCCAGGTTCTCTGAGGAGGAGCTCAGGGTCATGGTGGAGGAAATCATCCGGGTAGAGCCACAGCTATTCGGATCACAGGTGCAGCACACCTCCATTGCAAGGAAGATAGAGCTATGGCGCAGAATTGTCGACAGGGTCAAGAGCAGTGGGACAGCATCCAAGAACTAGGGATGACATCAGGAAGAGGTGGAACGACCTACGGGGAAGATGCGTTCCGTGGTCTCCAGACACCAGAATGATGTACAGAGGACTGGCGGTGGACCCCCACCTCCTCCCCCACAACTAACAACATGGGAGGAGCAGGTCTTGGCTATACTGCATCCTGAGGGCCTCGCAGGAGTAACAGGAGGACTGGACTCTGGTAAGTCAAACCTTTACTACCTCATCCCCCCACCCTACCTGCATGCCATCACATACTCCCACCCTCACCCTCACCCCCATCACTCCAACACTTCACATATGCCCCACTATCACAACCCACCCATCCCAATACCAAGCCCTGCATGCAACACCAAAGCATGGACATCCATCACCAAAGCATGTCCACTACAGATACCCACACAGACCCCAAACCAAATATCACACAAGGACCAAGACAAGAATGCAAGCACTGGAGTACAGGGTCACTCACCCATTGCACACGATGGCACACACAGATGCAATAATCATGCCTTTACATCCCTGCAGGACCCCAACCCAATGTCACCAGACAGGAGGTACGAGACATATCCAGTCCCCCCACAGAAGACACTCACAGTGATGACAGCAGCTCTGCACAACTGGATCAAGATGACCAGCCCGGCCCATCAGGGGACAGTCGGTTCCCCTGACACTGGCACAAGCCACTACAGACCCTCCCCCCTCAGGAAACACCAGCACAGCACCCACCCAGTGGGCCCATCCCTCTGTCCCCAGGACACATCAATCAGCAGTGTGTCCACCACTACAGGGAACCCAGGCAAACCCACCAACCCAAGAAAATCAGGGACCTAGGGGTAGTGGCAGTGGGCACACGGTTTAGGGGACAGAGGCTCAGGTAAACAGGGAAGCTGGAAGGACTGCTGTGTGACAGGGGGAGAACAGGCCCAGGGAACCCACTCTCCACGAGGCCCTCTCCAACATCTTGGGAGCTTACCATCATTCCCAGGAGACGATGGCAATGGTACTGGCCAAGTTTCAGGAGACCCAGCGGCTGCAGGAGGAACACTATATGGGCATCAGGGAGGACCTGAAGTCCATAAACAACACCCTGGTCACCATTGCAGGGAAGGGATGCTGCAAGACCTTGTCAACACCAGGAGGGACACTGTGGCACAACAAGGGGCCCCTGACACTAACCTGGACGATGAACAGCCCTCCACGTCAGCCGGCTAGTGGACAGGAGGCATCGCCACAGGAACACGACACCAGCACCCCACCCCCTGCAGATGGAGAACCACCCCGCAAACGGTCCCTGAAATCCAGGAACAAGACAGAGAACATTGCCAAGACCCCCGCCAGGAAATGAGCCCCGCCCGAATGTCACCCTTCTGTCCCACTTTGTCACCCTGTCCATCCTTCAACTGCCATTGCTCCACTTCCTATGCCCCTTTGGACAATGTACCTGTGAAACAAATAGACTGGACTCTGCCATGGACATTCCTCCACCATCCCCCATGACCATTTTACAACCCCCTCCACTTATTTGCACAGAAATAAACACACTTCAATCACAAAACAATCTGGAGTCAGTCTGTGCTTTCACAAACGTGTAATTTCAATAACCATGGAATATAGCAATGTCAATTTACTTGTGCACATACCGATAAATATAGCAGAGGGCACAAACTGGGACCCACATCTGTGAAATGCAAAGGCAAAGTGACAAGTCAGGGTCCATACACTGAGTGAAAATGACAGACTTATGCTAGCTCCAATAATAGTATGAGATATGGGAGGCAGTGACATCTTCTTACCTGTGTCTCACTGGAAGTATTGCATGATTATGTTGCTTCTGGTGTCGATATCCTCATCTTCTGCCTCCTCTTCTTCACTGTCCACAGGCCTCCACAGCTGCCACAAGACCACCAGCTGACCCATCCTCCTGCAGAAAAGGCACCTGGCGTCGCAAAGCCAGGTTGTGCAGCATACAGCAGGCCACGATGATCTGGCACTCCTTCTTTGGTGAGTAGTAGAGAACCACCTGTCATATGGAGGCACCGGAATCTGGCCTTCAGGAGGCCGAAGGTGCATTTAATCACCCTCCTAGTTCACCCATGTGCCTCATTGTAGCGTTCCTCTGCCCTTGTCCTGGGATTTCTCACTGGGGTCAGTAGCCATGACAGGTTGGGGTAACCAGTCACCTGCAAATATGGAGGGACAACTGTTAGACACACACGAACCCGTAGGGACAACCCCATATCCAGACACCTATTCACACTGTAAAGGGTCCTTGTCCTCACCTATTAGCCACACACGGTGCCTCTGGAGTTGCCCCATCACATAAGGGATGCTGCTATTCCTCAAAATGTAAGCGTCATGCACTGAGCCAGGAAATTTGGCATTCACATGGGAGATGTACTGGTCTGCCAAACACACAATCTGCACATTCATAGAATGGTAGCTCTTACGGTTTCTGTACACCTGTTCACTCCTGCGGGGGGGGGGGGTACCAAGGCCACATGTGTCCCATCAGTGGCACCAATGATGTTGGGGATATGTCCCAGGGCATAGAAGTCACCTTTCACTGTGGGCAAATCCTCCACCTGAGGGAACACGATGTAGCTGCGCATGTGTTTCAGGAGGGCAGACAACACTCTGGACAACATGGTAGAGAACATTGGCTGGGACATCCCTGATGCAATGGCCACTGTTGTTCACAAGGAACCACTTGCCAGGAAATGGAGTACTGACAGGACCTGCACTAGAGGGGATTCCTGTAGGATGGCGAATAGCTGACATCAGGTCTGGCTCCAACTGGGCACACAGTTCATGGATTGTTGCACGATCAAGTCTGTAAGTGACTATTATGTGTCTCTCTTCCATTGTTGATAGCTCCACCAGCGGTCTGTACACCAGAGGATGTCGCCATCTCATCACCTGCCCCAGCAGACGTGCCCTATGGACGAGAACAGCGAGCAGAGAGTCAGCCAACACTGAGGTATCACAAAATGTCATTTGCACACATTTATTAATCTGAAATGTGCCTGTAACTGTGTGTATTCTATGCCTACATTGGTGTGACGCAGTTAATATTAATGCCATGTGGCCCCCTGAAATGGCGGCTGCCTGACCTGTAAGGTGGGACAAGGGGATATGAGGTAACTGCGCTGGTGTTGTACACCGTTGCGGTGGGCGATCGAAGACCACGGCGCAATCCAGCATTGGTTAACATTGGACCCTATGGGTCCGAGGAGCCAATGACTATGTACGCCGGCGGTGACGGTACACACTGCCGCGGATGTGACTGCCATTTTCTGTCTGTTCACTCACGTGATACCTGACCTTCAACAGGAGAGGACCTACACTGCAAGTGCTGCTGTGACTTGTGTCTGGAAGCGACAATGGCTCATGTGTCTGGGGAAAGGGCCCCTGCCTTCACTTCGGAGGAGTTGGAGAAACTAGTGGATGGGGTCCTCCCCCAGTACACACAACTGTACGGTCCTCCAGACAAACAGGTGAGTACACTGTGAGCATGCTGCATTGGTAATTCCTGTTTGGAGTGGTGTGGATGGAAGATAAATGGTGGGGGCTGAGGCCTACATGTGCGGACGGTGAGTGTATGTGCATCAGAGCAAGGGTGGGAACGTGGGCCAATGAGTATGACGGTCCGGACGGGTAATGATTTTCCTTTCCCCCTGTACTATTCCTGTAGGTCAGCGCCCACCAGAAGAAGGCTATTTGGCGTGCCATCGCCAAGGACGTCCGGACCCTGGGGGTTCACCACAGACGGAGCACCCATTGCCGTAAAAGATGGGAGGATCTGCGCCGCTGGAGCAAGAAGACGGCAGAGGCCCAGCTGGGGATGGCCTCCCAATGTGGGAGGGGTGCCCGTCGCACCATGACCCCCCTGATGTTCCAGATCCTGGCGGTGGCATATACGGAGTTGGATGGGTGCTTGAGGGCATCACAGCAGCCACAATGGGGTGAGTACACTCTCATTCAGCTGACTCTGCATGCATTACGAGGTGTCTGGGTGGGGGAGGTGGGCAGTGGGTTCCCCTAGGCCAGGGCGATCTTGGTAGGCAAGGTCCCTTGTGAGGCAGGCTCTGTGGCACCCCAACCCCACTAGTGGTTAGTGCTATCTACACCTAGTCGGGCTCCTGTGACTTCCAGGTGTGCAGCAATCAGGCTTAGGCCTTGTACCCCATGACATGTGATTAATCTAGGAACTATAAGTGCATAGTGTAGTGCAGAGGGCTGCTGTGTCTGTTGTGCCCGCCAACGGTAGTGGTGTTGCTTGCACTGAACATGTCTTTCTCCTGTCTTCACCCCCTTTTTATGGTCTCCCTGTTCTTGTGTGCAATAGCATCATCAGGCGGAGGAGCATTGGCACGGGAGCAGGAGAGAGCTGCATCCCACTTGGCCCTGGAAGGCGAAACAACGGAGTCTGAAGCCACCAGTGGGACGGAGGGCGAGGGGAGCTCCACGGCGGGGACAGGAGCAGAGACCAGCGACAGCGACTCCTCCTCTGATGGGAGCTCCCTTGCGGTGGCGGGCACCTCTGTGCCCACCGCATCAACAGGTATAGCCGCCACCCCCCCTACCAGCACCGCCCTCCCAGCAGCCCCTCAGCGTGTGTCCCATGCCCGCTCACCCAGGAGGGTGGGCATCTCCTTCGCCCCAGGCACCTCAGGCCCTGCCCCAGTCAGCCCTGCTGCCCTCAGTGAGGAGGCTATTGAGCTCCTGAGATCCCTCACTGTTGGGCAGTCTACCATTCTGAATGACATCCAGGGTGTTGAGAGGCATTTGCAAGAAACAAATGCATACCTGGAGTGCATTCATTCTGGCCAGGCAGCCCAACAGAGAGCATTTCAGGCTCCGGTCTCAGCACTGATGGCAGCCATTGTCCCTGTGTCCAGCCTCCACCCTCCAACTTCCTCCACCCAGACCCAATCCCCTGTACCTCAGCCTATCCCAAGCACACCATCAGACCAGCATGCACACACATCAACACACAAGAGTGGCTCAGGCAAACATAAGCACCACATATCTCACAGGCACTCACACAAGCATCATACCCATGCACACATAGCAACATCCACTGCCTCTACTGTGTCCCCCTCTTCCACGTCTCCCTCCTCCCTCCCAGTCTCGTCTCCACTGACACCTGCATGCACTACATCCTCAGCCACTACCTCCATCACCAGCACGCCCATCACCACACACCGCTCACGTGCACTCACCACCCCCACTACCATTTACAAATCCCTAGTGTCCTTTACCAGTGTGTCTGTGAGCCCTCCTCCCAAAGTACACAAACGCAGACACACACACACCCAACAGCCATCCACCTCACAACAGCCTCCAGCCCATGCACCTTCACCCAAATTCAGCAGACGTACACCTCCTACAACCACTACCTCTACCTCCACTCCTAAACCCCCTCCATTTACCCATCCCAGTGTGTCTAAAAAACTTTTCCTGGCTAACATTGACCTCTTCCCTATACCTCCCACCGCCCTTCCCCTAGGGCCAGGCTTTCCAGGTCCCAGCCCAGCACCTCAGCCACCACATCTCCAGGCACAGTGGTGCCAGCAACTGTGGGGTCATGGAGTGTGCCAACCATCAGGGCTGCCAGTGTGCCATGGAGTGAGGGCAAAAACATTCCGCCACCTGCCAAGGTGAAAAAGGTGCCCACATCCCAGAGGGAGAAGCCGAAAACACCTGCCACCAAGGGGCCAGGGAAAACGAAAGGGGATAGTTGCAAGACAGCTGCGCCACCATCAAAGGTGGGGAAGGCCCAAAAACTGAAGGGCAGGTCAGGAGAGGGCATGTCACACCTTCTGTCCACGTCGACGCCAACCTGTACGGCGGAGAACACCGCCACCTGCACCTCCACAGACCCCGCCGCCAGCACCGCCGCCACAGACCCTGCAGCCAGCACCGCTGCCACAGACCCCGCAGCCAGCACGGCCGCCACAGACCCCGCAGCCAGCCAGGCCGCCACAGACCCCGCAGCCAGCACGGCCACCACAGACCCCGCAGCCAGCATGGCCGCCACAGACCCCGCAGCCAGCACCGCTGCCACAGACCTGCCGCAAGCACCACAGTGACTGATACCGCCGCAAACACCGCCAGCGGCCCTGGACGTCCTCAGACAGTGGCACCACCGCAGATATGGCTACCATCCCCAGTGGTCAGTTGCCTGAGGCTGGTGGTGAGTTCCAGGACCCTGGACAGCTTCCATGAAGCATCACTGTCATCACAGTTGTGACCTGCATATGGAATGCGAAGCCGCACCAGTGTGGGGTATGTCTCTGCCTCCATGGTGTATCATGCTACCTGTACCTCGGCAATCTCGTGGCACACACACCCAGGCAAGTGTATTGTTCCAGACACACTGCACGTGGAGCACTCTGGGCACCAAGCCCCCTCCAGAACCGGTGGAGTATCACATCCACTACCTCAGTCCTTGGCAGGATGAAGCACTCTGGGCACCATGCCCCCTCCAGAACCACTAGAGAAAGACATCCACTACCTCAGTCCTTGGCAGGATGAAGCACTCTGGGCACCATGCCCCCTCCAGAACCAGTGGAGTATTACATCCACTACCTCAGTCCTTGGCAGGAGGAAGCACTCTGGGCACCATGCCCCCTCCAGCACCAGTGGAGAAAGGCATCTACTACCTCAGTCCTTGGCAGGATGAAGCACCCTGGGCACCATGCCCCCTCCAGAACAAGTGGGGTATCACATCCACTACCTCAGTCCTTGGCAGGATGAAGCACTCTGGGCACCATGACCCGTCCAGAACCAGTGGAGTATCACATCCACTACCTCAGTCCTAGGCAGGATGAAGCACTCTGGGCACCATGCCCCCTCCAGAACCAATGGAGAAAGGCATCCACTACCTTAGTCCTTGGCAGGATGAAGCACCCTGGGCACCATGTCCCCTCCAGAACCAGTGGAGTATCACGTCCACTACCTCAGTCCTTGGCAGGATGAAGCACTCTGAGCACCATACCCCCTCCAGAACCAGTGGAGTATAACATCCACTACCTCAGTCCTTGGCAGGATGAAGCACTCAAGGCACCATGCCCCCTCCAGAACCAGTGGAGACTGTTATCCACTAGAGAGACTGTGTATTTGCACTCCCCAGGATGCAGCAGTGGGCAACCCACCCACTGGAAAGACTTGAGTGACTGTGTCTTTGCACTCCCCAGGATTCAGCAGTGGGCAAACCACCCACTGGAGAGACTTGAGATACTGTGGCTTTGCACTTCCCAGGATGCAGCAGTGGGCAATCCACCCACTGGAGAGACTTGAGAGACTGTGGCTTTGCACTCCCCAGGATGCAGCAGTGTGCAACCCACCCACTGGAGAGACTTAAGAGACTGTGGCTTTGCACTCCCCAGGATGCAGCAGTGGGCAAACCACCCACTGGAAAGACTTGAGAGACTGTGGCTTCGCACTCCCCAGGACCAAACTGTGGGCATGGAGCCTCCTCGTGGTGCAGTGGCGTTGTGCGTTCATCAGGCTGAGGTGCCCCCCTTCCCCCTCCCCCTGAGGTGCCTGTATATTTTCTATGTGATGCCCCTCCAGTGTTGTCTCCGTTTGGAGTCAGGTATCTAGTGTGGGCCTCACCCGTGCGTTTTGGGCCCAGTGGTCCACCGACAATGATTGGTGCACTATCCAGACTTGTGTAGTTGGTGTACATAATTGTATATACTGGATTTTGCATTTTGATAATGATATTTCACATGATTACATTCATTCAAATCATTTCCTTTTGTCCTTGCGTTCTTCCAGGGGGTTGGGGGGTGTATATGTAATGTTGCAGCATGTATTTCTGTGTATGGTGTTGTGGGTGAGGGTGGGGGTGTTGCATGTGTGTGTCACTCTCTTTTCCCTCCCCCCTCCCCTGTGTTGTGGGTGCAGTACTCACTTTGGTCGTCACCACCGTCGTTGGAGCTCCTGCTAGAGGAGCAGGAAGACCATCGCCGGCAGTATCTGCAATTCAGGCTCCATGGCGTTCTGGTTCCTCGTGGGGTGTGGAGAGGTGAGTGTTTTCCCTTCTGTGTACTGTTTCTGCCGTGTTTTTATTTGCGTTGGTTCCGCCCCGGAAAAGGCCTGTCTGTTGGCAGTGTCCGCCGCGCTGTTTGTTTGTACTGCCGTGGCGGTCGGAGTGTTAACGTGGCTGTCTATGTTGGCGGTTTCTGCCACGGTCGTAATCCCATTTTTTTTCCGCTGGCCTGTTGGCGGTATTACCGCCGCTTTAACACCGACCGCCAGGGTTGTTATGAGGGCCCTAATCTGTTAATATTATTTAATTTTCTAAGCAGTCGCGGTCCCCAAGAGGAGGCTTCGTCGACCCCCAGGGGTCCCAGGACCACAGGTTGGGAACCACTGATCTAGCACATCTTGGTAATAGGTGACAATACAGATACCACATTGGGGGTAACTGCCCTTCAATTCACTGACTGCATGGCATGGCCACACATCTATGATGCCAATCCTACCCGGTTGTCTAATACCAATAGTGGACATGTTTCTACCTAGTACCCACGCTACAGCCTTCCAATAGTGCACATCCAAAGCCACTATGGCAACACATATTGTAAGTGAGAGTGTGTACTCACCCCCTTGCAGCTGCTGTGCTGCCCTCAAGCATCCATCCACCTCAGGGAAAGCCACCACCAAAATGCGGGCCATTGTGGGGTCAGGGTCCGATGGGCACCCCTCCCTCACTGGAAGGATGTCCCCAGCTGGACCTCCACAATCTTCTGGGCCCAGCGTCTCAAGTTCTTCCACCTTTTTCTGCAGTGGGTGCTATGCTGAACATGGACCCCCAGGGTCCGCACTTGCTTGGTGATGGCATGCCATATCCCCTTCTTCTGATGGGAGCTGACCTGCATGGGTGACACAAACAGAAGGACAAAATCATGTAGTGTGGCATCACAGGGACAGCAGTGGACAGCACACATCTCACTACCACAATCGCATGTAATCAATCCACGTATCATCAGACTCCCAACCCATGTCCATTCTCCAGTCACACTGCCTCGCCCCAAAGCCCCCATCCCCATAAGCACCAATCACAGACAGAATAGTGACATTGGCCTCATCTCCTTCTCTGGTGCCCCATACAACTGTCCATATATGGGTAGGACCCCGTCAACGAGCATCACCAATTCCTCCTCGGTGAAGGCTGGGGCCCTATCTCTTGCAGGATGTGGCATCTTGGCTACCAAAGTCAGAACACAGCAGCACACGCAGTGGAGGTCTTCTGTGCACGAGTGTCAGGAGTCAAGTGAGCAATAGCACATGAAATGGCGGTCACTGCTGTTGCGGACATCACCGTCATCACCGGCGGCGATGACCATTGTCTCCTGTCTCCCATAGGCAACCATGTTAACCAATGAGGAGATGAACGGCGGTTGTGACCACCTACTGCCATGACGTGTTAAGCCGGTGGGATGGGTTCACTTTCATTTGTCCTGTGCATACAGGACAGGCGGCTGCTATTTTACTTGTGAATGTGTCATGGGTGGCATTTGGTAACCTGTGCACAGCTCAACTATGTCCACACAATCAATGCTGCACATCATGATTCCTACTCCCTCCTATTCTCAGGTATGGTAGAAGGTTGAGGATGAGGAATGCTCCGATTTACAGGCCCCTAGTCAACCTTGCCACCTTGGAAGAGCGACACGTTATTCAGACCTATCGACTGAATCGTCAGACCATCATGGAGCTGGTGACCCAGTTGATGCCGGATCTGTTGCCTGCCATTCGTCATCCCAATGCCATCCCTCCCACAGTACAAGTGTTGTCAATCCTCCACTTCCTTGCCTCGGGGTCATTCCGGATTACAGTGGGCTTGGCAGCAGGAATGTCACAGGCTATGTTCAGCAACGTCCTGAAGGACGTACTATGTGCCCTGCTAAAACATCTGCCCAGCTACATCAAGTTCCCCCAACGTGCTGATTTGGGCACTGTCAAAGCTGTCTTTTACGATTTGGCACATGTACCTCATGTGATAGGGGCCATTGGTGGCACCCACATTGCCCCGGTGCCACCAGGGGAGTGAATAAGTGTATAGGAACCGTACAAACTTCTATTCCACCAATGTGCATGTGGTGTGTCTCGCTGACCAATATATGACACAAGTGATGGCAAAGTTCCCTAGTTCTGTGCATGACTACTACATTCTGCAGAACAGCATCATCCCACACATGATGACACCACTACAGAGGGGCCGGGCCTGGCTCATCGGTATGTATCCTTTCATATGTGTGCCCCTGTGTTCTCAACACTCTTCACGACCTGCCCTATCACCCTCCCGGACTTGACATGGCTCTTACCTCTGTGCACACAGGTGACTCTGGTTATCCCAACCTTCCCTTGCAACTGACACCCGTTGGAGGCATCCGACTACAGCTGCTGAAAACAGTTTCAGTGAGGACGACAGTAGGACAAGATGGGTCATTGAGAGGACCTTTGGCCTGCTGAAAGCCAGATTCTGGTGTCTGCACATCTCCGGAGGTGCTCTACTTTACAAATCACAGAAAGCGTGCCAGATCATTGTTGCCTGCTGCATGTGACACAATCTGGCCCTAGGAAATCACATCCCATTGCTGGATGCAGAGGAGGTGGCAGCTGTACCAGTGGCTGATGAAGGGGGCATGGGGAGTGATGAGGAGGAAAATGATGAGGATGCCGCTGACTTCAGAGCAGAGCTGATACAACAATACTTCCACTGAGATACAGGTATGTGTAAAATGTATTAGATATGACCTTTACAACTGTCTGCCTTGTGCCATGCTACCACCTGGTGTGTGTAATCACTGGAGGTATTGGGTGCAGCTCTGACTCTGGATGGGCTGGGGGTGGGTTACATGTGCCCATGAGTTAGGTTCTTACTGTGCACAGGTCAGTGCTATTCTCAGCCTGCTGTTGTGTTGCTGCACTTGTGACATCTATGTGCATGACCAAGATTGCCTGAACTGGCAGAACCAGTGCAATACATGTTCTACACTGGGTGGTTTCCTCTGTATTGCATCCTATCCTGGGAGTCGACATTGGGGGCTATGCAACAGTACTGTTCGTGGCAGTGGGAACTGACTCACGTCGGGCTCTGTTTGCTGTGAGGGAGGGACCATTGAAAAGGTATGTCTTGGGAATGTGGGTTTTGTTATGGGCATATGGTTTGGGGCTTGACTTGCCATCTCAGCCTTGGCTTCCTGTACTTACAGTGCATGTGTGCTGAGTTGGCATATGTGACTTTCATGACATTGTTGTGGTGCACTCTGGTCCCTGCCTCACCTGTTGCCTCCTTTGACACATGTCTCCAGCCACTGCCTGCTCCACTGTAATCCTTGCTGCATATTGCTCATCTTCTGTCACTCTCACATACATTGGCAGGACAGAGGGTTGACGGTTGCACAAGTAATGGCAGTATCGTTCGTACTCATGACAAAGACGTAGGCAGTAACTGTGCTCAATGGTGTTTATTTGAGAGGGACAAGTGCAAGGGGTGATGAGTGGGGTCACGGCGGGTGGGATCATCAGAGTACTTATGCCACCTGTGGGTAGTCGAAGTCTAGTATGGTGGCCATGGGACAACAGAGAGATGACAGTGGACAGTCAACAGGGTGTCCCAGTGACACACAAGGGAGAATGTTCAGCAGAGGGTCACTTCCTGGCGGTGGTCGTGGTCTTGGCATCAGTTCCAGCTGCATGTCTGGTTGGACGTCCTCGCTTGCGCAGGGGCTTCTCAGCTACAGGAGGAGGGCTGCTGGTCTCCTGAGGGTCCTGTGGCTGGGGCCTCCATGCCACTAGCTGCCGCTGACGTGGAGGGCTCAGGTGGGATGTGGCTATTGGAATGGGCCTGCTGGTGGGAGGTGGACTCACGCAGGATTTTGGAGAGTTCCTTCAGCACCCCTGCTATGGAGGACATGTTGGCATTGTGGGTCTGCCACTGCTGCATGGCCTCCTTATGATGTTCACTCTGCAGCCTCTGGGCCTCCTGCACGGTGGCAATGATCTGGACCATGGTGTCCTGGGTTTGGGGTATACACCCAGGACTTGGGTGAAGGCCTCTTGACCAGTCTGGTGTTGTGGTTGCCTCGTCCCTTGGACCACATATCCCCTCCCACTACCCCCTTTTGCCTGTGCCCCTGGCACAGTGTGCCCACTCCCAGTAGCACCAGGGGACTTCATTGTCTGGGGTATGTTCCCTTGAATCTGGCCCCAGCACTGTGGGGCACACTTCTGATTGAGAGGTCCCTGGGGCACAGGTTTGGGGAGGAGGGGTTGGTTGAGGTGTTGTAGCCACATGGGAAGAGGAGTCCGGTGTGTACAGGGTGGGGCTGCTGGGAGTGGGCTGACCAGTTCCCCCAGATGGCCCAGGCAAGTCGTCCCTAACCAGACTTCCACTGGGGCCTTCTTCCTGGTGGGGGCTGTCTGACCCTGGCATCCTCTGCAGGGTGGCGGTGGCAGTGGCAGTGTTACCTGTGGATGGAAAGGGGGAGAGTTTGTATGTGGATGTGTAGTTGTCATTTTCATGGTGTGGCGCATGCAGTGGCTCGACTTGCTTCCCAGTGATGGCAATGACAGCTGCAGCACTGCAGACATTGATTTGGGTATGGAAGTTGACACTGCCATTTGTTGGGATGCTGTCATAGGAACCAGTAGGTGTGGGCTGTGCTATGGTTGTCCATGGAGGTATTCCACTGTGAAGTAGGACTGCAATTTTTTGCTGTCTGGGGAGTGATGCATTGTGGGAGTTGTGGTTCTTCACATTGTGATTTTTATCTGTGCATTGGGGGGAGTATGTGGGGATGGTGGAAGAGGGGTGGGGTGGCATGCAGGGGATGGGTGTGGGGTGATTGGGGAGGTGCAGTAGTGTGGGATGGGGTGGATTGGGGAGTTGTGGGGAGGCATGTTGGACAGGTGTGGTTGGTGCCTGGGGAGTATTGTTGACTTACCAGAGTCGAGAACTCCAATGATACCAGTAAGGCCCTCCAGATGCATGATATCCAGGGCCTTCTCTTCCCAGGATGTGTACTCAAGGGGAGGAGGTGGGGGCCCACCGCCAGTCTTGTTCAGGGTGATTTGGTGCCTGGACACCAGGGAATGGACCTTCCCCCTGAGGTCATTATACCTCTTCCTGATATCCTCCTTTGTGCATGGACAGGTGCTGAC
Source organism: Pleurodeles waltl (assembly GCF_031143425.1). NCBI lineage: Eukaryota > Metazoa > Chordata > Amphibia > Caudata > Salamandridae > Pleurodeles > Pleurodeles waltl. The sequence goes on along the minus strand of NC_090451.1, from coordinate 502,233,740 downwards.
TGAGTTGACCCTGTCGACGATCCTCTGACATAACTCAGTTTTCCTGACAAACGATGTTTGCTGGACCTGGGCTCCCATCAGTTGTGGCTCTACTCTGATGATCTCGTCCACCATAACCCGCAAATCATTGTTTGTGAACCGTGGGTGTTTCTGCCATGACATGTTGTGTGTGTGTGCGTGTGTGTGTGGGGGTGTGTGCTGTGTGGGTATGGTGCAGTGTGGGCTGATTGGTGGTGTGGGGGTGTTTGGATGTGGGTGCTGGTGGGTTGTGGTGGTGGTGTGTGAAAAATGTGCAATGTGAAGGTGTTTGTAGTGTATGGGATGTGCTTCGTGGCTCGTGTCTGTGGCAGGTTGTGGGAGTTGCAAGGGATTGTGTGTGTGTGTGGGGGGGGTGTTTTATAGTACCATGTGCAAGTGTGTGGTTTGTGTATGTGTTTCAGGTGTGGGGTATTCGAACAGTCCAATGTAGTGTTGGCTACTATCGGGGTGCCTTTTTGTACCGCCATGGTGCAAACCCCCAATGGTTTACTGCCATGCATGTGCCACTGTGCTGAAAACTGCTCGTAATAGGGCAGTCAGAATGGTGTCAGCTTGGTGGGGCCGGCGGTAGGTCAGTCACCCTTTCGCCATTGGTCGGCCTGCCGGGTGTTGGTTTTGTGGCTGGATTTGGGCGGTTTGTTCTTTGTGACTCGTCATACGGCGGACGCTGTACTGCCACCGCTGGTGTAATGGTGGCGGCATTTCACATGGCGGTCTTGTCCGAAGACCGCCAAAGTTGTAATGAGGGCCTTAGTCTGGAGCAAGTACTCCTGACTGCCAGAACTGCAGATTGTACTGATCAACAAGCTGCTGACATAGAGGTGCCCAAAGTGAATCAGTCATGAACATGAAAAGTAAGCAGAAACACAAAGCTGAAGGACACAAGCTGATGTCTCCATGGAAAAATATGTTATGCTTCACATGTGGATTTGTCATTTCCACACAAAGGTAAATGTCCTGTCATTGGAGAGCTATGCAAAGGCTGAGGTAAAGAGAACCGTTTTGTGATGGACAAAAGACAAAATGGCCCACCGAATGTTCCAAAAGCGACTTTTGACGTGCGCCCATAAGGCCAAGCAGCAACATCAGTTCCGACAAATCAACACCAAAGTCAATTGTCATCTAATTCATTGTCAAAAAGTTTGTCAGTATCAGCATCGAGTGAAAGTGAAGATGGTTGTGCAATGTCAATGTTTACCTTATAGAAATACGTACACGTTAGACTGACTGCATGTAAAGGGAAATGCCAGTCAAAGAAAAGTTGACATGAGAAAGCATCCAAATCATTCAAACATTGTCCAAAGATTGCACTGAAAAAAAATGATTATGCAATACCTTTTATCATCGACAGCAGTGTTTCAAAAAATACATCTGAGGACAAATTTAATGAACTATCTCCACTACCACGACTGACGCCCTCAAAAACAAAAGTGCACACATGGTTTGCACCGACGCCTTTGAAAAGTATAGGTTCTTTCGTAGCAACTATAAAGCACCAAAAAACAAAACAAAAGTGAGAGAGAGAGAGAGAGAAAGAGATAGATTCTCTCTATATAGAACTAGATCTCTCTTTTGTCTACTGGCAGTTTTGTCGCCATAAAGTACTGCAGATGGTTTATATGCCTGCTGCAAAGGGTATACATGTATTTAGCTGAGTGGATTAGTGAAGCAAGGTGTTACCTGCACTTTAAAACAAATGAACTGTATGTGGAGGGGGGCTATGAAGATATTAGGAGCACTTTTGCTGGGTGGTACTGAGGGAATTCGAAGAGGAGGTCATGGAAGGCAGAGCACCAAAAATGACTGTTGCACTGAAGACTGTGACAATTAGCATGTGACAAGGTGAAGTAATAGTGTGTCTTTTTTGTTTTTTTGAGTGTCTTGAGAGAACGTGCTGATTGAGGGAAGAAGCGAAGGTAAGGTGACCTTTACTGTTGCACGCATCACACACACACACACACACCAGCAATTTTGTGACAGTCTACGTAGGCTAGTGTTTTAGAGCAACAGTTTAGCCAGTAGCAGAGATGGCATCTCGTTGGATGACTGCTGCTCAATACTTAACCCAGGTTATAGAGGACAGATCTGACGTAGGATCAGAGCCTGAGACAACAGATACTGAGACAGCACCTGAGGGATAGGACAATGGCGCAGACTCTTGGAGTGATTATTCAGTCGCAGGAGTCCCATTCGACAACTCCTCTTTCGGTGATTCAGAGGGAGGTGATGAGGACAGTCCGGCTGTCCCTTTGCAAGCAGTCTGTGCAGCAAGACAATAGTGGGTTAGCCCAACCAAGAGAGAAGGTGCATGTGGCAGCAAGCACAGAGAGAGTGCTCTCTTGGGAGCTCCCCAATTTAGTTAATCCCCAAATTCCACCTCCCAAATCGTACTGTGGAGACATCAAAATTATCTACCACAAAATAACCTGCTTTTATAAGGCAGGCACCGGCGTTTTTGGTCCTTGGTTCGGTGGCCATATAGGTAAACCTACCAAACCCAGACATTTCTGGAAATTAGACATCCGGTGGAGTCCATGAGGTGTGGCTTGTGTGGATTCCCCAAAGTTTTCTTACCCAGAATACCCTGCAAAGGTGAAATGTTGAATAAAAACTCTTTTTTCATGCATTTCTGTCACACAAACTACAGGAATATGCAGGGATCCACAAAATTCCTACCTCCCACTGTTTCCCACCTGTCCTGATAAAAATGCTACTCCACTTGAGTGCCTGTACCTAGTGCCTGCGTCAGGAATGGATCACCCCGGGGTCAACAGTTGCCCTCATGTAAGGACTAACATTGACCGTTGTGTGATTCATTCCTGACACGGGCATTAGGCCTCCCCACACAAGTGAGGTACCATTTTTATTGGGAGACTTGGAAGAATGCTGGGTGGAAGGACATTTATGGCTCCTGTCAGATTCCAGAACTTTCTATCACCGAAATGTGAGGAAAAACTCTTTTTTTTCCCAAATGTTGAGGTTTGCAAAGGATTCTGGGTAACAGAACCTGGTGAGAGCACCACAAATTACCCAATCCTGGGTTCACCTAGGTGTCTAGTTTTAAGAAATGTCCAGGTTTGCTAAGTTTTCCTAGGTGCCGGATGAGCTAGAGGCCAAAATCCACAGCTAGGCACTTTGCAAAAAAACATGTTTTCATAAGAAAAATGTGATGTGTCCATGTTGTGTTTTGGAACATTTCCTGTGGTGGGCACTTGGCCTACCCACACAAGTGAGGTACTATTTTTATCAGGAGACTTGAGGGAATGCTGGTTGAAAGGACATTTGTGGCTTCTCTCAGATTCTAGAACTTTCTATCACAGAAATGTGAGGAAAATGTAGGTTTTTTTTTGGCCAAATTTTGAGGTTTGCAAAGGATTCTGGGTAACAGAACCTGGTGATAGCACCACAAGTTACCCCATCCTGGGTTCCCCGTAGATGTCTAGTTTTCAAATATGCATAGGTTTTCATATGTGCCAGCTGAGCTAGAGGTAAAATCCACAGCTAGGCACTTTCCAAAAAACATGTCAGTTTTCATTGTAAAAATTTGATGTGTCCATCTTGCATTTTGGAGCGTTGTCTGTCATGGGCACTAGGCCTACCAACACAAGTAAGGTACCATTTTTATTGGGAGAGTAGGTGGGGATGCTGGGTGGAAGGAAATTTGTGGCTCCTCTCAGATTCCAGAACTTTCCATTACCGAAATGTGAGGAAAAATTGTTTTGTTTTGTCAAATGTTGAGGTTGCCAAAGGATTCTGGGTAACAGAATCTGGCGAGAGCCCCAAAAGTCACCCCATTCTGAATTCCCCTAGGTTTCTAGTTTTCAAAATGTACAGGTTTGCTAGGTTTCCTGAGGCGCCGGCTGAGCTAGAGGCCAAAATCCACAGCTAGGCACTTTGCAAAAAACTGGTCAGTTTTCTTTGGGAAAATGTGATGGGCCCACGTTGTGTTTTGGGGCATTTCCTGTCACAGGCACTAGGCCTACCCATACAAGTGAGGTACCATTTTTAGCGGGATACTAGGGGGAACACAGAATAGAAGAACAAGTGTTATTGCCCCTTGTCTTTCTCTACATTCTTTCTTTCCAAATGTAAGACAGTGTGTTAAAAAGGAGTCTGTTTGAGAAATGCCCTGTAAATCACATGCTAGCATGGGGAACCCGAAATTCAGAGATGTGCAAATAACCACTACTTCTAAACACCTTATCATGTGCCCATTTTGGAAATACAAAGGTTTCCTTGATACCTGTTTTTCACTCTTTATATTTTACCAAATGAATTGCTGTATACTCAGTATACAATGAAAACCCATTACAATGTGCAGCTCATTCACTGGCTCTGGGTACCTAGGGCTCTTGATGAACCTTCAAGCCCTATATATCCCCACCACCAGAAGAGTCCAGCAGGCGTAATGGTATATTGCTTTAAAAATCTGCCATAGTTGGAAAAAGTTATAGAAGAAAAAGTGGACAGATATGGTTCTTTTTTCACCTCAATTTCAATATTTATTTATTTCAGCTGTTATTTTATGTAGGAAAACCTTGAAGGATCTACACAAATGACCCCTTGCTGAATTCAGACTTTTGTCTACCTTTCAGAAATGTTTAGCTATTCAGGGTCCAGCATTGGTTTTACACCCATTTCTGTCACTAACTGGAAGGAGGCTGAAAGCACAAAAAATAGTAAAAATGGGTATGTCCCCGTAAAATGCCGAAATTGTGTTGAAAAATGTGCTTTTCTGATTAAAGTCTGCCTGTTCCTGAAAGCTGGGAAGATGGTGATTTTAGCACTGCAAACCCTTTGTTGATGCCATTTTCAGGGAAAAATAACACATGCTTCCTTCTGCAACACTTTTTTCCCCTTTTTTCTGAAAAAAACTACATTTTCGCTGTATTTTGGCTAATTTCTTTGTCTCCTCCATGGGAACCCACAAACTTTGGGTACCTTTAGAATCCCTAGGATGTTGAAAAAAAAAGGATGCACATTTGGTGTGGATAGCTTATGAGGACAAAAAGTTATGAAGGCCTAAACACGAACTACGAACTACCCCAAACAGCCAAAAAATGGCTCAGCACGGGGGCAGGGCTAGGTGGGTAAAGGCCCAGCAGATAAGCGGTTAAATAAAGCATATTAAGTTCTTCATAGGTTATAAATAGGATAGTGATACGGCGGACGGGATATCTGTCACGTTTGTGACAGAGTAACCCACTCCGCCAAACTCTAAATCAAGCCCAAAATGTAAAATAGTGGTTAGAAGTCACTTGTAGTCAAAAGGTTTCTTGAGGATGCGAGGGACCGGTGCAAATCAAAATTTCAGGGTGACTGCAATAAAGGGTAGGCCGGCTACAGAACCAATGCAAGGTCTGCTGAAACAGTACCTTGATGGAGCAAAGCGTCGACATCAATGGCTTGATGCGGTGGTCTTTCCCATGAAGTTGGGTCACTGCATTGTCATTGGGCTTCACTGAAGTGAATGTGATGCTTCATCGTCAAGATGCACAGTGTCGTTGTCAGGCCAGGCAGGCTGTGAATCCACTGTCGTCGAACATTGTAGGAGGCTGGCCTGGCTTATAGTGGGTACCTTGGGGTACTTACACCTTATGCCTGGTCCAGTTCTCCCTTATTAGTAGAATAGAGGTGTTTCTAGCAGCTTAGGCTGTTAGAGGTAGCTATGGCAAAGCAGCTTAGGCTGAACTAGGAGACATGCAGAGCTCCTACTATACCACTTATATCATATAGCACAATATCATAAGAAAACAAAATACTCAGAGTTACTAAAAATAAAGGTACTTTATTTTAGTGACAATATGCCAAAAGTATCTCAGAGGATACCCTCACTTAGGAGGTAAGTAATATACACAAGTTATATGTACACAAACCCAAAACAGGTAAGTAACAGTAAGAAAAGTAGAGCGAACAATGTAGGATCACAATAGGATGCAATAGGTAGACATAGGTCTAGGGGCAACACAAACCATATACTCCAAAAGTGGAATGCGAATCACAAATGGACCCCCGACCTACGGGAGATTGTAGAGGGTCGCTGGGACTGTGAGAAAACAGTAAGGGTGTCCAAAATACCCCACCCCAAGACCCTGAAAAGTAGGAGTAAAGTTACCCTACTACCCCAGAAAGACACAATAGTTGTGATAGGGGATTCTGCAAGAACCACAAGCACCAGCAAAACACTGAAGACTGATTCCTGGACCTGAGGACCTGTAAAGGAAGGGGACCAAGTCCAAGAGTCATGAAAGTGTCCGGGGGGGGGGGGGGCAGATGCCCACTAAACCCCAGATGAAGGTGCAAAAGGGCTGCCTCCGGGTGGAAGAAGCCAAAGATTCTGCAACAACGAAAAGGGCTAGGAACTTCTCCTTTGTATGGAAGATGTCCCATGGCGTGCTGGATGTTGCAGAAGTGTTTCCAGGCAGAAATACCACAAACAAGCCTAGCTAGCTGCAAGAGTCACGGTTGAGGATTTTGGGTGTTGCTGGGGACCAGGAAGGACCAGGATGTTGCCGCTTGGAGGAGGAGACAAGGGGGACGCTCAGCAACTCATAGAGCCCCCGCAGAAGCAGGCAGCACCCGCAGAAGTACCTAAACAGGCACTTAGAGGATCTGTGAACTCAGAGTCACAAAAGGAGGGTCCCATGACGTTGGAGTCCAACTAAGCGGGTTGAGCACTGCAGGACGGAGTGCTGGGGACCCAGGCTAGGCTGTGCACAAAGGATTCCTTGGAGAAGTGCACAGAAGCCGGGGCAGCTGCAAATCACGCAGTACACATGTTTGCTGTCTGTCGTGGGGAGGCAAGGACTTACCTCCACCAAATTTGGACAGAAGGGCCACTGGACTGTGGGAGACACTTGGACCCAGCTCCTGTGTTCCAGGGGCCACGCTCGTCAGGATGAGAGGGGACCCAGAGGACCGGTGATGCAGAAGTTTGGTGCCTGCGTTGGCAGGGGAAGATTCCGTCGACCCACTGGAGATTTCTTCTTGGCTTCCAGTGCAGGGTGAAGGCAGACAGCCCTCAGAGCATGCACCACCAGGAAACAGTCGAGAAAGCCGGCAGGATGAGGTGCTACAATGTTGCTGGTAGTTGTCTTGCTACTCTGTTGGGGTTTTGCAGGCTTCCTGGAGCAGTCAGCGGTCGATCCGTGGCAGAAGTCGAAGAGGGAAGTGCAGAGGAACTCTGGTGAGCTCTTGCATTCGTTATCTGAGGAATAGCCCTGAGGAGAGACCCTAAATAGCCAGAAAAGGAGGCTTGGCTACTGAGAGAGGTAAGCACCTATCAGGAGGGGTCTCTGACGTCACCTGCTGGCACTGGCCACTCAGAGCAGTCCATTGTGCCCCAACACATCTGAATCCAAGATGGCAGAGGTCTGGGACACACTGGAGGAGCTCTGGGCACCTCCCCTGGAAGGTACTGGTCAAGGGAGTGGTCACTCCCCTTTCCTTTGCCCAGTTTGGCGCCAAAGCAGGGCTGGGGGATCTCTGAACCGGTGTAGACTGGCTTATGCAGAGATGGGCACCATCTGTGCCCATCACAGCATTTCGAGAGGCTGGGGGAGGCTACTCCTCCCCAGCCCTTCACACCTACTTCCAAAGGGAGAGGGGGTAACACCCTCTCTCAGAGGAAATCCTTTGTTCTGCCTTCCTGGGACAGGCCTGCCCAGACCCCAGGGTGGCAGAAACCTGTCTGAGGGGTTGGCAGCAGCAGCAGCTGCAGTGGAAACCCCAGAAAGGCAGTTTGGCAGTAGCCGGGTTCTGTGCTAGAGACCCGGGGGATCATGTTACATGGCCATGTTCGGAGTTACCATTGTGACGCTACACATAGGTAGTGACCTATGTGTAGTGCACGTGTGTAATGGTGTCCCCGCACTCACAAAGTCCGGGGAATTTGCCCTGAACAATGTGGGGGCACCTTGGCTAGTGCCAGGGTGCCCACACACTAAGTAACTTGGCACCTAACCTTCACCAAGTGAGGTTTAGACATATAGGTGACTTATAAGTTACTTATGTGCTGTGAAATAACGTGGACGTTATTTCACTCAGGCTGCAGTGGCAGTCCTGTGTAAGAATTGTCCCTATGGGTGGCAAAAGAAATGCTGGACCCCATAGGGATCTCCTGGAACCCCAATACCCTGGGTACCTAGGTACCATATACAAGTAAATTATAAGGGTGTTCAAGTGTGCCAATGAGAATTGGTAAAATTAGTCACTGGCCTGCAGTGACAATTTTAAAGCAGAGAGAGAGCATTAACACTGAGGTTCTGGTTAGCAGAGCCTCAGTGATACAGTTAGGCACCACACAGGGAGCACATATAGGCCACAAACCTTTGAGCACTCGGGTCCTGGCTAGCAGGATCCCAGTGACTCATATCAAACATACTGACAAATATAGGGTTTTCTCTATGAGCACTGGGCCCTGGCTATCAGGATCCCAGTGAGACAGTAAAAACACCCTGACACATACTCACAAACAGGCCAAATGTGGGGGTAACAAAGCTAGAAAGAGGCTACCTTACTACAAACATCCTCTACGTCGGCGCCAAAGGAGCAATGCAATGGAATTTCTCATGCACTCGAGGCGATGCAATGTTTGTTGTGGAAATAAGCTGCAGAACCCACTTCTGAGGCCCAGGGCTGGAGGGGGCACATCAGGCAAGGGTAGGACTCACAGATGGCAGAGTCCAGCAGCACCAGGAGAGTTGCAGGCAATCTTTGATATTCCTGAGACTGAAGAAGAACAGGGGGAAAGCCAACAAGACCTTAGAGCCGCTCTGGGTTCAGTAGGATGGGTCCAGTCCTTGCCCTCAGCAGGGCAGCTCAGCAAAGTAGAGAGGCAGTTCCTTGGAACAGCCAGTCCAGGCAAAATGGCAATTCTTAAAGCACAGCATTCTTTACTTCAACAGAGTTCTTCCCAAGTCCAGAAGTGTACTGTTTGGTACAGTCACAGCCCCAATGTATATCCAAATGTGCCTTTGAAGTGGGGTTGACTTCAAAGCAGCCCCTTTTTGTGCACAGGTCCCCTTTGTATCCCAGCCCTGTCTCCAGACTATCAGTAGGGGTATCAGTCCTTTGTGTGGGGACAGGCACTTCCCTATTCACCCTTCCCTCCACCCTTCCTGCCCAGGAAGGTTCATCAGAATGCAGATGAATGCCGATGAGTCCTTTGTCACACCAACTCTTCCTGTGTTTGTGGCTGTCTAAACCGGAAAGCACAAAGTGTAGCTGTCACCTAGCCCAGATGTGAATTAGAGACAGGCTGTAAGGCACACAGAGCAGTACGAGCAGAGAAATGCATACTTCCAAAAAGTAGCATGTCTAAAATAGTCATTTTAAATCCGACTTTATCATTAAAGAGGATTTATCATTGCCATTCTAATGATATGAACCATGATGTAGCCACTCCTTTCTGATCAGGAATTACAGCTAAAAAGTATATTAAGGAATTTCCAGTGCTAGCCTATGACAGGAGTAGGCCTCACAGCATTGAAAAATGACTTTGGGAGTTTTTCATTACCAGGACATGTAAAACTTAAAAGTACGTGTCCTGCCTTTAACTTATATAGCTCCCTGCCCTATGGGTCACATAGGGCCTACCTTAGGGGTGGCTTATATATAATAAAAGTGGGGTTTAAGGCTTGGGAAGAGTTTTTAAATGCCAAGTCAAAGTGGCAGTGAAACTGCACACAGAGGCTCTGCAATGGCAAGCTTCAGGCAGGTTTGAAAGGGTATTTGTGTTAGTGGCACAATCAGTGCTGCAGGCCCACTAGTAGCATTTAATTTACAGACCCTGTGTATATGATATACCACTTTACAAGGGACTTACAAGTAAATTAAACATGCCAATTTGTGGATACACCAATGTTAACCAGGTTTAGGGAAGAAGCACATGCACTTTAGCACTGGTCAGCAGCAGTTAAGTGCTTAGAGTCCTAAGACTAACAAAAAGATAGAGCAAAAATAGGAGGTAGAAGGCAAAACATCTAGGAGAATACCACCCTATGGCTGTCAGGTCTTATACAGACTGAATGTCCTTATTCACAACCAGAAAAAGCAAATATTTGCTGTGGTGTGTGCTTGTGAACATTTCCATGTGTTCCTGTATGGAAAGCTGTTCATGCTTGTGACAGATCATCAAGCATTGCTGACTATCTTTGGCAATCCAAAAGCCAAGATGCTTCTACGAATTGAACATTGGAGTCTACGATTACAAGAGTATGACTACAAAATTGTGCATTGTCCAGGGAGAGATCAAAACCCTGCTGAGTATTTCTCAGGAGTGCCTATAAATGCAAAGGTATCCCATCTAAGACTTCTAAAGCCTACATAAATTTCATTTTGAAATCAAACACACAAGTTGCATTTCATTGGAACAAATTGTCACTGCCATGAGCCAAGATAGTGATACACTAACATTTAAAGACATTGTTCCACATCAGTCATGGAATTGACATAATCGACCTGTTACTAGTGACAGCGAGTATCAGAAGCAAAAACATCAAAGATGAACTGTCCATGACACAAGAAGGAATTATCCTGAGGGGCCCAAGAATGGTCATTGCGGAGAGTCTGCGATGCAAATAATTGAAATGGCCCATGAAGGACATTGTGAAATAGTGCCACTAAACAAGCTCTCCGAGATCGAGTCTGGTTTCCTCATCTCGATGAAAGAGATGAAAACTAGTCATCTATGTGTCAAAAACTACTCAACACCCCTGGAACATGTCAGAGCTGCCAAAGCATGCCTTGTAAAGTATTGCTGTTGAATTTCGGTCCACTTGACAATGGACATCACCTGATGATGATTGTGAACGAATACTCTCTCTTCCCATTAGTTGAAGATCTCTCGTACATCACTCAGGACAGAGTCATTGAGAGATCTCAGGGCATTCCTCAGACTTTGAAAAGCGACAATGGCCCACCTTTAAAAAGCAGAGAATTCAGAGACTTCCTCAATCTGCTTAATGTAAAGCATCAAAAGAGCACATCTATTTCCCCATGGGCTAACAGCCTTGTTGAACGTTTCATGAGTACGTTAAAGAAAGATGTTCAGCGTGCTACATTAGAGAAGTTTAACCTCAAGACTGTCTTGAATTCTACTTTACAAGCTGACCGTTCGACTCCTCACTTGACCACAGCTGAAAGCCCTGCAACACTGATGTTCAGGAGAGCATAAAGTCCAAATTACATTAGTGGGCCTACACCGGATCAAAAACTGAGACCGAGACCGAGACACGAACAGCAGACTTGAGTCATAAACAGAAAATGAAGGCCTATGCCAACAAATGGCGACATATAAAGAACATTATCTTCACACGAGGAGATCGAGTGCTCCTTTGTCAGCCATGACGATGTAAATCTGATGCTCCGTTAGACACCGGGCCATTTCATGTTGCAACCAGCAAAGGGCACATGGTCACTGCCCAACGCCCAGGAAAATCTATCACATGAGATTCCTTGCACTTCAGACATGTGGTTAAAAGCTCGTCGGACACTAATGTCAATGTGGAGACTGGCACAGAGGGAACAATTGGAGAATCCCAGACTGCCATTGCTCCTACATCACCAAAAGAAATCATGGACACTCTGATTACTGATTCCCAGTTTCCAAAGAGACGATCCGGACAAGTCATTTCGAGCACCACAAAGGCTCACTGAAGAGTTATAATGTGTATCTGTTGTAAAAAAATATATCTTTTTTTATTATACGGGGAAGGTTTTTGTGTCTTGTGAATATATGTAATGGAACCTTTTGGATGCTGAAATACTCCATAGAATGATGACATAAGATTTAGAATGTGGTGAAGTGAATTCAGGTTTAGAATGTTGAGTTTGCGGTTACACGCTAAAGAATAAAGCGATGTAATACATAGCTCTGTGTGTGGCAAAGCCATTGGCTGGTTCCCAGGGTGGGGACGACACTACAAAAGATTAACTAAGTTTTAGGAAGGCATAGAAAACTTTGTTGCTCACCTAACCTTGGGCCATATGTACGAACACTTTTTCCCATAGACACAGAATGGGTAAAAACCTTTGCTAGATCTGGCCCCTTGTTAGGAATGTGCTTTAGAAATGCGAAAAATAGGATAGAATCTATGGTTTAGGTCCTGTACTTGGCTTTTTTGATCAGTGATGTCGGTCTTTAAGGAACACGCTTAATTAATTAATGTGTTTTCTTTGTTATTATTTAATGCCATTTTTCTCTCACATTCAATGTTGGGGCTTGCAATGGTTGGGCAGACTTCCACACCAGTGAAACAGCCTTCTCAATTAAGCTTGGTCGGCGGGCTGGAGGGATGGGGGGATGTGAACCTGTAATGGATGATATATATGGTTCAAAAGGATTATCTGCATAATTAGACCCAAATATGCTTTGTAATCAGTCTTAATCCAGTGATTTACCAGCTTAGTGTGGGTGAAAAAAAAGCCTTACTAACCTGCTCCTTTGGCTTTTTCTCAAATATTTTTTCCGTCTTCTGCATATTTGGCTTTCTGCTTTCTTTTTTGCATTTTCAACAGCATTTCTACCTCCCCTAATAAATTACCTATGTCATCAGTAGTACAGTTCTCAGCTATGTGTTTTTGTATTCGTTACCATGCCTACACCCTGTGGGCTTTTATTAGCTTTACCTTTCCCCATATTAATGTGACTAGACCCTCTTGTCACTTAATTAAAATGTATGATTAACTCTTAAGAACAACAGTATGAAAATTATTCACCTCTTAGTCCTTGTTAGACTAGGAGGATCAACCATGTATTGATAACCGATTTGACCCCCGAGAAAAGAAATACACAACTCAATCAGTTCTTTTAAACGAAACACTAAAAACCAAGGTCTGCACTGCATTAAAATGTTAAGTCCTAAAAGCAATAATAACTAGGAACATTTAAAGAATCAATGAATTTGGCAACAATACACATTAGTGGAACAGAAAGCTTGTTTACATAGAAGAATTCCATAAGTGTAAGAATTTAGGTACCACAGTGCAGTCCCTAGACCAAAAGTATTCACTACTCTCCTTCGCCCATATATTTCTATTATGCGTGAAGCATTAACTTAACATGCATATGCTGGTAATTATTTTGTGACATTACTCGAGATCGCCATAAAATATCAGATTAAAGTAAGTTTGCAAGCTGCGTTTGCAAAAGCATAAAAGTTAAAGAAAAGACGTAATCGAAATAAAGGAAAATCGTTCAAAAAGTTTATTCTACAATGACAAGTTGTGTGGTTCTGACTTATACGCAAATATGTGTTTAGAATGAATCATCATCCCTTGTGTGGCTTTGTAAATATCTAAAGTAGCGCAGCCATGGTGTAAAATGTTAGTAAGTATGCCCCTAACTCTCAAAGCCACAAGCTGATTATATGCAATACCCTCTCTTGGATTTCTAACCTTGCCCCAAGACCATCCCTCTGTGATCCCTTTATCTATGTAGATCTGACTTTCCCTTAGGAGCACAACTTTGGTGATGTACTTAACCACATATTACGGTTTGTCCTGGCACTCTTGTTGTTTGTGTCCCAAAGGTAGGAGTTCAATCTCATTGGACATTTGTGGCTAGCAAATGGTGAAACAGTTTACAAGGGGAGGCGAGCCAGGGGGAATCATACCCTTTCACAAGCATGAGTATTGCGAGACACAATAGGGATGCAGTACGTATTTGAACATCTTTCTAATACTTTTTTTTCATATATGTTTATAGTCTTTATCAGGGGCGGTGAAATGATACGTCCCAACATGCAGGTAAGTGAGGATAAGTTTATTACATCGTGTGACCGAGAGGGAGACTCAGCAACTACCGAGCTCCTCCGGTCCAAGCTCGCACCACGCACACTAGAATCCTCTCTAGAGAGTGAGGCTGCTACCATAGCAAAGGTAAAAGAGATTAAGAATATTACACATCCCCTTCCCTCACTAATTTACATTGACATAAAAAGATAATTTGTTGAGAACAATAATTTTTCTATTACATTACAAAGTCCTCCAATTTCTTGGGCAACCTTAACATTGCCTTGTTACGCAAACGCGCTCCATGGCCATAATCCTTTGTGACCAATGATTTGGTGGTAACACTGGTAAATATTGTTCAATTAATAAATTCTGGAACGTTTACAACTTTACTGCGATTCCACATATTCCCACCACTTGGCAATAACGAATACCTGTACAACTTCACCACATCCAATGGCTCCAAAAATGTGGAATCACACTTATTGATCTTACCCCCCCTTTACCACACAAACCTTATCTCCAACCATGTAGTCTCCTTCCACATTTTCTTTCACTTCTTTCTTCCTTTCTACCCCTTTGGAGAATAATGCTCTATGCTTCCTTCCTCTCATAATCTCAAAAAGAGATCTAATTGTCACACTGTGAGGAGTTGTGCGGTATGACCTAATCAGATCCTTGACTGCTTTACGCCAACTCAGTCCACTACTTACTGCCAATTACAGACCATCCTTCAAGGTTCTGTTCCACCTCTCAACTAGTACATTACTCTGGGAATCATAAACTGACGCTCTTATATGTTCAATGTCATAATTTTTCGAAAAGTCAGTCATGACATTCAACAAAAATTGTACTCCATTGTCAGACACAATTGCTTTAGGTACACCTTCAGAATCAAATAAATCCATTACAAACTCTACCACAGTTACAGCATTGACATTCTCAACAAACTTCATTACTGGCCACTGAGAAACGTAATCCACCACCACCAAGACATAATTAGATACCTTCCCCAAAGAATACAATGGACCCATGACATTGATGGTTATTTTCTTTCAAGGCCCGTTCAATTTATCTGACTCTATGGGAGAGTTTTTCACAATCTTCTGAGACTTGTCACTCCAAGCATGAAAAACACATTCCCTGATATGATGTTCCACGTCTGTCTATGCCTGGCCACCAGTACTCGGATCTGATACGCCTCTTAGTCGCACTCATGCCCAAATGGCTATCATGAGCAAGCTTCAACACACGCTCACGCAACACAACGGGAACAACTAGTTGTTCCCTTCTCATTACTGCACTCCCTTCCAAAAACAATTCTATACTAACTTGACAGAAATATTCCAATTCCATGGAAGCATCACCCTTTGACGGCCAACCATTTTGCACATATCTTATAACCTCTTGCAAAACAGCATCTCTTTGTGTTTCCATTACCCATTCATCATCAGGGATCCTACCAGCAGTAACACTTCCTACATCCATGTCCACAGCAGCAATAAGTTTCTTAGACTCTTCGTCTTCTTCCTCATCACTCTTAATGGGCAATTTAGATAAGTAGTCTGCTAATACATTTATCTTCCCCGGTACATACTCTTGTACGTAGTGGTACATTCTTGTCACCCAGCGAGCTATCCTAGGAGTGGCGCTACTAGCACCTTTAGTTAAGAATACTTCAAGCAAAGGTTGGTGATCAGTTCTTAATACAAAAGACATTCCCTACACATACTTCCTAAAGTAGTTCATGCCCCACCAACACACATGCGATTCTTTTTCAATAGTGGAGTATTTCTTCTCAGCTTCTCTCAGAGGTCTGGACGCATATGCATTAGTTACCTCCTTGCCTTCTCTTACTTGCAATAACACTGCGCCCAACCCAACAGAACTAGCATCCGTGTTGATGATGGTACGATTCCTGGTGTCAAACGGTTTTAGTGTAGGCGCAGAAGCTATCTGTCTTTTCAATTCTCTAAACTCTGACTCACACTTATCACACCACACAAATCGCTCTTTCTTGCACATAAATGTCCTCATACATTTTGTTTTATCTGCAAACATCGGAATAAACTTCTAATAGTACTCCGCCAGACCCAAAAAGGATCTGAGCTGGTCCTTGTTGACTGGGGAAGGTGCGTTTTCAATAGCTGCCACCAGTTTCGATGTAGGAGAGATATCATATTGGTCTATCCAATGTCCTAAATATTCCATATCAGACATACTCTTCTTACACTTCTCTAGTCTGATTGTCAATCCACTATCCCTCAAAATGTCAAGAACTATTCTCATAGTACAATCATGGTTAACCTGATCTTTCCCAAACACCAAAATGTCATCTTGTAAATAAGCCACAAGCGGAACATTTTTCAACAAATGATGCCGTGGCCCTTTGGGAAACAGCTGATGCAAAAATGGCATCTGCTTATATCTGTAAGCTCCCTCTTGCGTGATAAAGGACGTCAATGCACGAGATTCAGGATGCAACATTATTTGGTGGTAAGCAGAAGACACATCTAATGTGGAGAATACTTTAGCCCCTTCAAAGTGGTCAACATTTCTCAGATATTCGGTAGTGGATGTTTATCGACCCAGATAGCTGCATTCAGATCTCGGAAGTCCACACATAAGCATAATTCCCTGGTGCTTTTCTTCGCAATCACCACAGGAGATAACGATTCAGATGCCTCGATCTCTTCAATCACATCTTGCTCACACAACTTTGTTAACTCTTGACGCAAACGTTTCCTCAACACAATAGGAACAGTGCGTGGCTTATGAGCTTTGGGAACAGAATTTTGCTTAAAAATAATTTTGTGCATAAATCCCTTCAATTTTCCCAACTCCTTCCTGAACACCTGTGGATATTCTTCCACAAAATTGACATTTTGCACATTACTCACATCAGTGCATGCCCCCAGTACCTGTTCAGGATGGTTGGGATCTAACCGTAGTTCAAGATCTTTTTGCTGTGGCCAACCTAATAGATTGGCACCATCTTCAACAAAACATACTTTGGAAGACACCACCGCACCCTGAAACTCCAACTTGGCCTCCATGTAACCCACTAAATCTATGGGTTTATTTCCGTACGCTACCAAATACATATCAAGAGGCTTAATTTCGTGCTCAGGAAATTTTGACAAATTCTCTTTTCCAATCAGCGTGTAATGTGCCCCCGAAACAGCCATCCCTTTCATCTCAACCCAATCAATGTTGATAACACAGTAAGGTCCACCCGCATTTATACTTCCACCATCCACAACCTGCTATTTGAATTGTTGAGCAACCTCGTCATAGTTATCACACCCCACAGAATTAATCACCTCTTTAGCCTTCTTTCCACCAAATTGTCTTCCCTTGCACACCCTAGCAAAATGTCCTTTTGCTTTACATCTCCTGCAAATCTGACCAATTGCTGGCCAACGTGAATCAGTTGCTATATGCCCCTTTAACCAACATTTAAAACAAATCAAATCGCTTTCCTCCTCTGGTTTTGCAGAAGTACCAGGCTGTTTCATTTTTTTAACTTTGACACCTTTCGCATTGACAAAATTCACTGTTCCTGTTGAGGTTAACAACTCTTTTAAACCTCATCTGTTATTTCCACAGTTTTCATTATCTCTGTCGCCATCTGTAGAGTGAACTCCTCTGTATTCAACAGTTTATCCTGTACTTTTTTGTTGTGCACTTTTAAAACCAGCTGGTTCCTTAACATCTCATCCTGAAAATGTTTGTAATCACATGAGGACGCCAAAGCCCTTAATCCGGCTACATAACTGTCCACTGACTAACCAGGTAATTGACATCTTCTTAAAAAATTTAATCGTTCCACCACAACATTTTTTCTCTCCAAAATTTGCATCAAGTTGTTCCACGGCTATTTCATACTCATCTTTGTCTTGTTCATCTTCATCATCCGGATCCAGCAAGTGCTTTAATATGCGCCTCCCCTCAGCTCCCAAACAATGTTTGAGCATCACCAGTTTTCTAGATGCCGTGAAAATATCACCTCCCACAGCCAAGACATAAGTTTCAAAACCCTCTTTCCAATCCTCCCAGGCTGTTATCGGTTCACCTGGAGCATTAAGAAAGAACACAGGAGCTGCAAATCCCTCCATAATACTATAATGAAGTCAGGTATAGTTATTAAATTCACTGCAATAAATCCGGCAACTTTAAGTGTCCTTCCTTCGCCTAAAGTATTTGATTAGGCCAGCACAATGCTGTAACTTAGCTGCCGATAATTTATTTCTTTGCCACTTTAAAATGTCTATCATGAATGTCACTTAACATCACCAAACTGGCACGCAAATAACTTGTGCCAAAAATTTGAATAAATGTCATACAAGGCCGGATGTTAACAAACAAAGTAATTTTGTATAACAAAACACTCTAGAAACAGCGTTTAGTGGTTCCTAGGCAACGTAATTAGGCACTGAATGAAGAATTGCTAAGGATGCTAGGCACTGAAAGAAGGGTTGCTAAGAACCCTGGTAACGCACAGTTGTTGCTAGGCAATTTTAGCACGAGAAGTGCTTGAGCCGTATTGACGTATGCAGTCTCTCGAGACATGTCAATCAACGCGCAACTCTCCTTGAGTATTTCCTCAAATTTTCACCCTTTTTTCCGTAGTCGACTCACCGAAATGTGGAGACGGCAGTAACACAGCAGCGCTGTGTAAACGGTTGTGTGTTCAAACAACAGCACAACAGAGTGCTGGAAAGCAGTTCTTTGGATTCAAGAAATGCCAGGAAATGGATCCAATTGTCTCTCCACCCAGTCACAAACCCACTCTTGTCGCCAGTGAAATGATCCATCCCAACACGCAGGTAGGTGAGGATACGTTTATTACATCGTGTGACCGTTAGGAAGACTCTCAGAAACTGCTGAGCTACTCCGTTCCAAGCCCGCACCATGCACAGTAGAATCCTCACAACAACAGTCTACAGCGCGAGGCTGCTACTGGAGCAAAAATGTAAAGGATGAAGAATGTTACAGGCAGCTCCTCCATTAGGGCGGAGGAGCATCTCGTCCCTCCGCCAGCAGCGGCAGCTGCAAAACCTTTCAGAGAAAATTATAGTAAACTATGTTTATTATCATTTTCTTTGAAAGTCGTGGGGCAACAGGGGTGACGTGCACTGAGGGGGAGTGCAGAGCACTCCCCCTCACTGCGCATGTATATTTGTCTGGCTGTCTCAGGCCGGCCAAACACACATGCGAACAGGGCTCTCTCAAGCCCAGCAACACAGTGAACCCTGAATACACTTGAATCTGGTACAGAAGAAGTGTAGAGTCTAAGTTCACCCCTTCCTCAACCGCCCTCGCTACCTCAACAGTCCACTCAAGGTCTCAGCACCTGTCCATATTGCAGCTGCTTGCAGGCTGGTCCCTTATTCCCAGGCCTGGATCTGAACATTTGCACCCCGTCTCAACCCTTTCTCATCCCACATATGTTTCTCCGCCTCTCCAAATGTTCTCAAATTTCTTCTGGCACCATCATCCCATGTAGATATTCTTTTCCGTGATCTTACACTATTCCATTCCAATCTCCCACTCTTGGTGGTAGGAAGAGGCCCCAGCTCCCCATTTCTGATTAATGTTTTGTTTTGCCTCCATACATCCCAACTTTACTAATAACCTTTGATATCGGGAGTAGTCTGTCGGGCCCCATCCTCCCAGCAGTGCCAATCGGTGTTGTAGCTACAAGGGTAGCCATATCGCCCACTCCAAAGACCTCCTGACTGCCTCCCAAACATCTCCTATGCATGGGCAGCTCCAGAGCTTGTGAAAAAGAGTGTCTCAGATCCTGCAACCCCTGAGGCAGCTCGCATCTTCCACCCTGCCTACCTTATGCATCAGGGCATGTGTGTAATAGGTTTGGTGTAGGATTTTGAGCTGGATCATGTGAAAACTCACCTTTATGGCCACTTCTGCTGAGAATTCTCCAGCCTCCTGCCAGTCACCCTCATCTAGTTCTCCCAAATCATGTGTCGATGTATCCTGTAGTCTTGACAGTGGGGGCTTTGTATTTCTCATGATTGTGCCATATGTCACTGAAATTAACTTCTTGTCAACTCGCCCATCAAGCAGTCCATTCTCCAGTGGGGAGTCCTTTTGTGCTCCTCCTCCGAAGACACACATTTCCTGAGGGCATGTCTCAATTGACCATACCGTAGTCACTGTGTCTGTGGCATCCAATATTCCTTCATCAGGAAGGCAGAGGAAACAACCCCATTTGCATCCTACGCATCCGCTAGCTTGAAAAGGCCTATGTTATCACATCACTGAAAACCCGTCAGTGTCGCCACGGGGCACAGCCTGGAGCCATCCCACAATGGCATCTTTGGGGTTAGTCTTCGGCCTGAACATCTTTCTAATTCTAAAATCTATATACAATCAATGCCATTGTTAAAAATGATATACAAATAGGGATATTAATCACCAAATGGCCGCATTAAAAACCTGGCGCTCTTTCTGCCGGTGCCAATGAGGGAGTTAGCAACCAAAACTCCTATTAATTTCTTTCAACAAAGTAAATCATCGCACTCCAGGAGGGTACTTATTCCAGCCTTTTATTGTCATTTCACAATCAGTGCTTCCACCACCCAACGTGTTTCAACCTTAAACAGGTCTTGATCGCAGGTAAAAAACATCTCCTTACATGACACCTACATAGTTCCTTATCAGACAGCTATGAAGTTGCATTATGGGACACGCAGTTTTTTAACATTTATCTATAATCAATGATTTTTTCATTAATGTGTTGTGCTACATGGTGCATCCGTTATGTGATGTTAAAGTGAACTTTTCTAAAATTCTTTAGATTAATCACCCTTTGTGTACCTCATTCTATCTTGCTATTGGATTCATGTGAAATATGGTTAGACGCAGCATAGCTTATCTGAATGAAAGATTATTATTTCTACATGGTGTGTTATTAAAGCCCAACAAAGTAAAACATGATAGATAGAATCAGTTCAGTATTTAAATAGAAATGTGTGAGCCAATATCCCTTATTAACATCTTTTACCAGTTGGTCTCTAATAGCAGGTGCCTTCTTATAGGTAAT
This sequence comes from Pleurodeles waltl, assembly GCF_031143425.1. Taxonomy (NCBI): domain Eukaryota; kingdom Metazoa; phylum Chordata; class Amphibia; order Caudata; family Salamandridae; genus Pleurodeles; species Pleurodeles waltl. The sequence goes on along the minus strand of NC_090451.1, from coordinate 502,212,898 downwards.
CTTTGGTCCCATTCCCACTAGGGGTTCAATATCTGAATCATTGTATAATAGATTCCAATGTCTTTTTAGAATTTTTGAGATCTCATTGTGTTCTTTATTATATGAAATTATCATCCTTATTTCCTGATCAACATTGATCTGCGAGTTCTTTTATGCTTTCTTTACTAACGTATGTTCTCTGCATGTTTTTTGTGCTTTTACCATACCCATTCTAATATCATTCGGATTGTGTCCTCTTTTTATTAAATGGTTTTTCATTTCCTCACATTGTTCTCTCATCGTATCTTCTTCTGAGCATTTTCGTCTAACTCTTAAAAATTCACCATATGGTATACTTTTTAACAAACTTTGAGGATGAAAACTTGTACCATGCAAAAGGCTATTTGTAGATGTAGGTTTCCCATACATAGTTGTCTGTAATGTTTGGTTATGCACATAAACTTTAATGTCCAAAAATTATATTTCTTTCCTATTAGTTTTATATGTAAACTTCAAACCAACTTCAATGGTGTTTAGAATATCAAAAAACTCCTGAAATTCCTTTTCTGTTCCATTCCAAATAATAAACAAATCATCAATGAATCTCACCCACAGTGGCACTTTTTCCATATATTTGTTGGATATAGAAACTAATCAACATCAATATAGGTGAATTTTTAAGAGTTTCAGATATTGAACCCAAGGTGGGAATGGGGCCAAAGATTACCTATAAGAAGGCACTTGCTATTAGAGAACTGGTAAAGGTCATTTTGTTGAAAAAGTACCACAAACATGGTTGAGGAAAGAAGACACAGTTTTTAAAAAAATGTTTGAAGTGTAAAGTGTGTCAAATTGGCGAGAATAGACAAATAGTACAGACACTATGGGACAAATTTTTAAGATCAATCATAAAATGACCTGTGAAACAACTTATGTGGTATATGTCTTGAAATGTGGTTGTGGCCTTAAGTATGTAGGGAGTACAATCTGTAAATTAAAAATTTTTATACTGGAACATATTAGAGAGGTTAACAACAATGACTTGAGCTATGCAATGGCAAAACATCATAGATATTGCCAAGAGAATAATTGGAAACGGATGTGATACTTTGGAGTGGCACGTGTCCCCGAAAATGAAAGAGGGGGTAATAGAACACTAAAACTACATTGTTTGGAATCCAGATTTATTATTAAATTAAAGGCAAAGACCCCGTTTGGGTTAAACTTTGATGAAGAACTTTTTGTACACTTATGAGAAAATAATTGAATTATCAATGTAAGCAATTGAATAGTTTTTTTTTAAATAATGTCTTATGAACAAGTGTCGATCAACATCATATATGACACAATAAGATATAGTATATATAAATCATGAACATTCTGCCTACAAGAATGAAAATCATTGTTTTTAGTTCACAGTGGGTACAGATGGGATTAATAACGTCATCTATCCCCATAATTGTATAGAAACATTCGATATTAAGAGCATTGGAGATCATGAAATTAATAATGGTGGATATATAAAAGTGCAGGACAGTTGCGTTGTTATATTTTTGGTGGTGAAAATAAGAAACAAAAAAAAAAGAAAAATCAGTCAGCAGTAGGATCAGATGTTAATAATGAGCGATATTGGCTCACACATTTCTATTCAAATACTGAACTGATTTTATCTATCATGTTTTACTTTGTTGGGTTTAATAACACACCATGTGGAAATAATTATCTTTCAGTCAGATAAGCTACGCTGCCTCTAACCATATTTCACATGAATCCAATAGCAAGATAGAATGAGGTACACAAAGGGTGATTAATCTAAAGAATTTTAGAGAAGTTCACTTTAACATCCCATAAGAGATGCACCATGTAGCACAACATATTAATGAAAAAATCATAGATTATAGATAAATGTTAAAAAACTATGTGTCCCATAATGCAACTTCATAGCTATCTGATAAGGAACTATATAAGTGTGGTGTAAGGAGACGTTTTTTACCTGTGATCAAGTCCTGTTTAAGGTTGAAATGCGTTGGGTGGTGGAAGCACTGATTGTGAAATGACAATAAAAGGCTGGAATTAGTACCCTCCTGGAGTACAAATAGGGATATGTATATGACTGCAGCATTATTTAAGTTTCCCTCGTACAGCCACATCCAAGATATTGAAAGCAGAATCTGGGCCATCTATTGAAAATTACATTTTTATTAGCCCTCAGCTCTCACTTATCTCAACATCCATAAAGGCAGTGGACAAAAAAACAAGAAAGAACTATGAAGCAGGAGCACATTCAAACTTTTACATTTTATTTTCTTGTTCTCATTCAGCATTAATTCATTTCCGCACCAAGGAAAAACTTTGCTTATATACTGATTTATTTTGTCAAAATGTTACCATTTTATTGTGTGTAAGATTATGCAGATTTTGCCCTCTTATTTTGGCAAAGTATTAACAGTTTTTAATTTTTTTATTACCAAAACTTGAGAAGGTGTGCTTACCATATAAAACGTTAGTTCTTAGAAGAAATACAAGACAGAAAAAATATTCAAATTAAAAAAGTTATCTATACAGGATTTTCTAAATCTCAGCTCTAGTACAATATTCAAAAATAAGCCATAGGTTTTTTTTATTTCGTATTTGAAATTCATATGGTGACAGCAAAGTAAAATAAAAGCGACAGTTAGGCCTGTTTTTGTTGTCGCTGTTCATGAGGATACAGAGTTTAAAATATATGTGAATAGACAATAAGATCTTCCTCTCAAACCTTCTCACGCGAAGGAAGAAGTGCGTCATTCTGTGGACTTCATTACTTAGAAGTGCAGGGAACTAGACATGATGGGGTCTTGGGGCTCTTCAAAGTTTACATTCTATGACTGGAATCCCCATCCCTGTCGAAAACCAATATTGGACAATGCGTATGATCACTAATGGAATCAATTGATTCATTGACCAACTCAGGTATGGTGAGATCTGTCTGGGCTATTGAGATTTAATGAGTCTGAGTGTGGTCTGAAGAGATGAGACTTGACTTAGACTCCTAAGTGCAACCAGCCGCCTGGTTTTGCTACATTCTGGCACTTGAAGCTCCCAAGAGGGTAAGGGTCGGATTGAGGGCACAGAAGCAGCATGCCTCAAAAGTCTACAAGGATGCATTGTAAGTCGTAGCACCCTTGGCAGCAGGAAAATCAGATGACATGAGCACTCGGTGGCAATGTTACAACGGCGTAAGAAACCAGAATGGTATATACAACAAGAAATGTAATATCAGCAAGTATTAACCATTTGTAGCAGAGAATAGCTGTGTGATTTTGGCCATTCCATGTGTAATGTGTTTCTGATTCTCATACATTTTTATGTCTTGCTAGTCTCTAACAGTGCAGGTTGGTTACAATGCCTTCATTTTAAACCGGCTTTTGAAGTCTGTGCGGTCCCTTTCAAAGAGCTTTGAAGATTACTGCCCTGGTCTTTCTGGTGTCAATTACAGGCAGATATTCAAAATATACTGTTCATACAATTACAATATAAGTTATTTACATATACGTCAGAAATATGTCTATTGTACATTACTGACCTGCATCCGAATAATGCCTCTTCCCCATGCACTTTGAGCCTTTGACTCCAGGATGGTGTTAAAGCTTGTCCCTCTTTCCTTTATTTCCATCTCAGACATTGATCAGGATTGTCTTGCCCGTTGTCCTGAAGTGTTAATCCCAGCATTTTCTATTCCATGTCTGGTTTAGGTACCTAGTTTGATTTGTTTGGTTGTAAGCCCACTTAAGTTCATTAGCCTGCTGTGTTCTTGGTAAGGTGCTAGTTGTGTGTCTGTTTAGTTTACACTGAATAGGTGTGCAAGGCCACTGAGTTGTATGCAGGATAGGGTAGGGGAGATATATTCTGAGTGAAGACAAGAAAGAGGATGAATTGTGATGTACTGCATCGGACAACAGGCCGACTGCTAGCAGGACTGGACATGCTGCCGCCAGGGATGGCATAAGATGTTTTACTTGGAGTAAGGAATAGTCAGTGGTTGTTGAAGATTGCAAGATTACTTATTGGTGGTGAGTGTATAGAAGTGGCAAAAGCATGCTGCAGTGTGTTCAACGACTTCAGCAGCAATTTATTGATTTATTTTGTGTATAAGAAAGAGACCTACAAATTCGCACAAGCAGTGCTCTTCCTGGTCCAGAGAGGTCTTGTGCGGTGTAAATGATCAGTTGTCTACCTAGCAAGACAGTTTTGAAGACTGATTTAATCTGATAGAGATTTAAAGCCATGTATTGACAGCAAATTACAAGAGAGTACCTACAGATGAATTTACACAGATGCTTCTGCAGTACACCACAGGCAGTGAGCTACCAGAAAAGAAGTATGGTGTCTATAGTCTGTAATAACACAATAGATAAAGAACACCATTGATTAGCATATGATCAGTGCTAACACTGATTTTCGATTGTGGATAGGTGATGGGTGGAGAGGGGTATCATGGTCTAAGGGATTTTTTGTGTTGTTCTGATGCAATTGCCAAAGTATTTTAATCAAGTGTAATTTACAATAATGATTTTGTGTCCTTTGGCACCAGCATCACTTGGAACAAAGAGTAGACAAGACGGACCAAGACGGTCACAAAGTGGCAATCTACAAGGGGCTGAATAATCATAATCCTCCATTCCAGGCTCACCAGCAGGGGTCCACATGTGAACTTTCAGTAAACAGACAAAGCATAATCAAAATTTTTCATCAGAGCTACTTACATAAGAGTAACTTTGCAACAGACAGTAAAGATAGTTGTGAGATATAAAATGGAAATTATACCGGAAGATTGACTCTTTCTGCTTACTTTTCATATTGCGTTTATGAAACATGGCATTAGCCTTCCATTAATTTATCTATGCAAATAGATGCTGCAAATTCCACTGTCCTCTCACCAAATATGGTCTTTACCTCATTCATTCCCCCTGACTCACATCCTATCTTCCGAGGATCCTGGGTAGTACCCTTAATCCAGAGGACAGAAAGCATACTATTGTTTGACTCAGTGTAAGAGTGTCTCTCTATAAAGAACAAGACTGAGGAGTCAGGCAACAAAGGCCAGAGCTCAGGGCTCCCGTTTCACTACCTTCTGAAATATCAAGCAGTCAGTCCAGAAATTAAGTCTGACCGGCGAGGGGTTTCAGAGCTGAGGATCCACAGTAAGAAGAGGCTGCCACTGGTGGAACTCTTTTTAGTGAAAGGAATCTAAAAAAAAGATGTCAAAGAGTGACTCATCTGTGGCCTTTAGAGTGTAGTTTTGCAACAGCGCTATGGGCCTTCACATGATAATTTCACTTTAACGGTGTCCGGTGCCTGATCCAATTAAGTTGTTTAAAAATGGCCTTAAACAGCACAGAGGGCAGGTGAACTGGAGTTATTGATGCTCTGTGGACCAGTTCTACAGTAGTTCAGGCCTGTTAAACTAAATACCCAAACAACTTTAATCATGCTACTGAAAGTTTAAAAAGTTTTGAAAATGTTGGATAAAGAAGCTTCTGCTACACTACTGATGAGGTGTGCTGTGAGGGACGTTTTTGTTGACTTTGGCCGTCTTCAGTTCCCCGCTCCCCACTCTCTATTCCCTTTTCCTTGTGGGTTAAAATCACTGGTACGACAGTTATGGGGGTGAGAGGCCCAAGCTTTTTCATATGTTCTCCATTGGATGCTGAGTTCATCAGTAGGCCTTTGTACTCTTAGAATCCAGTACCAGATGTCCATCTTAAAGTTTTGGGCTCTACAAAGAATTGAATACAATCTGATCGTTTTTAGAGCTAGAGAATGAAGATTTTTTTTTTCATTAGCTAACGGTGACCATGGGGAGTATAGAAGAAGAAGGCCTTGATACTTAGGCTTGATATCAGAAGGTAAAATAACCCTCGTAATAAGGCTTGATTCTACCAGTTATGCCTTACTTCTCTAAAAAGAGAGATAGGCTCCCTTTGATCACTTACAACAACTATTTTCAAAGAAATTCTAATTTCAGATGCTCAAAGGTAAGAAAATCAACTAGTGTGTATATTTGGATTCCTGTTTAGATAACACAGTTTTTCCTAATCTAAGTAAAATGTGTTTCTCTGTTTTTTGTACGCTAGGATAAAAAATAAAAGCGTTTCAGACATCACTTTTTTTTTTTTTTACAGTTGATTGTTCTGAAACATGTAAGGAAACAGAACAAATGATTGTGCCCCAGTTCTGGCGGTAGGATGTGAGTATATACTGGGAGTACCGTTGATCAAACACCATCCTACTTGGGTTTTTCAAAAACACAGTTTAAAAGCTAGTGTTTCTGAACAGGTGCAGCCTGGTATGCAGGCCCACAGTGCAGCATAACACTACAGTCGCCATAGTATTACACTGCCTCATGATGGATGATGTCAAAGTGATCCCCCCCATGAAAAAACTTTCTGCAGACGCCCATGATGGAGGGGTCTAATCAAAAAGCATCAAAGTTAGCACTGTACTCTGGCAGGTACCAGTAAAGTGAGGTTGCTAACATTGGAAGGCAATGAACATTGTATTAGCGTGTTTGTAAGAATGTGTCTGCAGTTTAATGTGTTCCTGGGTAGAGTGGACATCATAGATCAATACGCTGCTTCCTCTCATGGTTCCAACACCATGCTGGGAAACAGAAGGGACCCTTTTATGGACTTTTTCTTCTAAATGTACCACCCTTTTAAGAAAATTGTTGATGCAATTGTGAGTGAAATACATGCTGTGCATAGGATGGCAGGTATATCTTTTTAAGTCTCATCTCATTGAAATGTATAGCTCAATGATATTTGCATTTGCTTCTGAATCATTTTCTATGTCTTATAATACACATGAGGTTCATGCAAATCCATAAGCCATTTTACAGGTGTATCACAAATGTTATCAAAGACAACTGCAAACTACTGGAATCGGATCCCCCTGATACACAATAACTGCAACTTAGAGTAATAAAAATATCAAAATTAAAATATGAAATCCACAGGCCTGCCAAAATATTTTCAAGTTGGAAACATTGAAACAACATTCTGTAAAAATAAGTTCAGTTGAAGTGAAGTTGTCTTTGAAGTCAGATCCAAAAAATACTGTTTAATGTAAGCATCACAATAATTGTTAATTTATCAAGCTGAACTACGGTGCGTGACAGAACAGCTTTTAAAGTTCTGCATTTAGCACTTCTTTTATTGATGGTGGCCATGCGACAACATGACTGTTCGAAGAGGGTCAGGATGGGCTACATAATAAAAATAAAGATATAATATATTTAAAAGTGGGGATCTGCACTGAACATCACTAGTTACGACATTGGTCCCCGATACAAAAAGTTGATTACTTCCAGAGAATACTTCTTTGGGAAAAAAGTATAAATTGACAGCAAAAAGGCTTCAAAATGTTTATAGGATGTATTGTGTAAAATGATGAACAGATCTATTGTAAAAATTGTCTACAGATGTAAAAAGGTACAGGAATCGGTCATTTTCACAAGGAGAATTGTGGTCCCACAAGGACTTGTCCTGTATCGAGCACGAAAGGTCTTAGCGGGATACTAGCAACCAGATGACAACAAATTACCTAGAATCCCCAGGCCTGTTGTAATTCCACATTTGGGAAAGGCACTCCATGATGCCTATGGAAATTCTTCATGAATTCATAAACATGATAATGGTGTTTAGTCTACTGAACTGAACCAGTAGGATTAAGAAAGTACAGAGTAGGTGTAGTCAGGCCCAGCTCTACAGGTAATCAGAAGAAGGTGGTGAAAACCTGCATCAATTGTAGCTTTAATTCACCATCCATTGCTTTTAAAGCACTCTCTGACTGTAACACTTTTGAGCTTGGGTGAGATGGTTTATAGTGGACACTCCCTAAAAATGTCATTTTTCCTAAGCACTCCCATGGACATCGATGTCCGTTGTTAGACTGATGTATAGGTAAGAGTCAACCTGGCTCTGGCAGAGACGGATCTTACACTGCTTGTCCAGCAGACAATAGGACTAAAGTCCATCTGGAGAAATGTTAATACTGTCAGGCAAGAAAGGGAACAAAGCATTGTTAATAGAAGCGGAAAGTAAGAAAGGCATTATGAAGTTAACCGGCTGTTAAAGGTTGAATAAATTTGTTTTGGATTAATAAACACTCTTCGTCATATATGTATTTTGAACTAAGCATCCATTACCACTTCTCTCTCACCTGAACATTCCACATCTAACAAATGACATTGAGCACAGCCCCCTTGGGATACATGGCACAACCTTTCCATTAGCTGCCCTCTTGTATAACACACTCCTATCACTCTACACAACCTATGCAAACAGCTTCGACTTCCTTAATGGCTGTGATAGTCATGATGGAAACTGGCAAAGACTGACACAGGGGAATAATCATCGGTGGGGATGACCAGGCATGCAGTTGGGGTTCATAGCACTGACAGTACTTGTTCCCCCAACCGCAGGTTGCTTGCAGGGTCTTTATTCAGCATAACCACGTGCTAAACCCAATGCCATACAGTGTGTGGCTAATTGTAATGTTAGTTTCAGTGGAACTGATATGCTATGTGAACATGCTGTGACATCGTATATTAATTTAAAAAATGGGGTACGTGTTATAATGCATTTGTTCTTTTGAACTAATTGTTGGCTGATGGATCGATTGCTCCTTAGAGATAAAACCAAGGGACAAAGACACTGTGCATAGCACATAGTTCCGAAGCCACTTCTGAAAGTTAACATATACCTGCTCTATATGTACAGACTGTAATTCTAGAGACCACCACACTGCAATGACAGAGCAAGCACCTTGATTCCTGAAATAATATACAAAATACAATCCAGAACAAGTTGAGCTCTCTGTAAAGAGTCTATGGCAGCGTGGCAGAAGCAACCTAGGAACTGTTAGAATACTTTGAACAGCCTTGTAAGAAGGGGCTTTTAAACAAGCTGTCTTTGTAGGTGTGTGCCGCTCAGGTAAAGAAGAACAGATGTTGGGACTGTGAAAGTTCATTGAAAACAAACGAATGAACAAGGAGTAAGATCAACTGATGCTATGAGCTCAGATAGGTAGCAGGTGATTTTATCCCTTGCAAAAAATGTTTTTTACTGTTGTTTTTGACATATTACCTTATATTGTCAGCAACTAAATGCTTCCTTTTTGCCTTGATTCCCACAATAGCCCAGTTGTGCTTTTCATGATTAGGGTATGTCCTGTTAATAGGGCTTGGTTCAGTTGCCTTAGGTTAACTATGGACATACTGTAGTGTAAACTGCCACTAGCTCACGTCTATAGACCAGCAGTGTCTGTCTGCGCTAATACGTGTAGTTTGAGTTGGCAGCGGAACCACTAACAAGTTTCTAATCTTTGGGGTGAATGCACCTAAACTGGGAACAGTGTTCTACCTATGCAGTGACTGCAAAATACCTAATGGCCAATTTGGGGCACTTTAGGCTAACGTTCCATGCTGCAAAAAATACAAAATATACTTTTGTTTAGGCATTAGATTCTGGTTTAAACAATAAGGTTGCTATGTCTTTGAACGTTTTTTGGTGCCATGAAACTTTAGTAATACTAACATAATACTGTGAGCTAAGCGTGTTACAGTTGTTAAATGTGTTGTCCATGATTGTTATTGCTCAGGGGCAGTTGACTAGTACACCATCTGCTCTTGGTATGACATTGCAGTGCATTTTATCTACATTTTCTATGCCCTTAAAAACTGTTTCGATTCTGTATCGATTTGAGTAGATTATACAGCATCTTTTACATTTTCTGTGTCCTTCTACTTACCAGCACTTAATTTGTAAAAGAAAAAGTGCTGGTGCCCAATTCTCTGCTCAGAAGCCCACAGCCGATGCAATTAAACAACGGAGCAGTGAATACCAAGGCTAGAAGTCTCAACCCCACCTCATGCCTCTTTAATCCACTACCAGACACTCCCTGTCTCTTTATCTCAACCTTGCAGGTTTTTCGCTTTCTCCCTCTGAGACGGTTTAGCTGTCCTTTTCTTCCTCCGTCTTTCCAATCTGTGTACTTTTCCCTCTTGCGCTCTGTAAATATCAGATGTGCAAAAATAAGTGCTGGCACCTAAAAATAAGGGCTTGGGGCCGCCACCAGCAACCACTGGCTCAAATGAACCCCTTCCTTCCTACCAGATCACCGTCGTTTCCTGGTATCTCTTGAAAATCCCGAAATTTTGGTTGGGCAGAGTAGGTAAGAAGTTACTGTGGTTAAGCAGCCCAACCTCTGAAACTTATTCCTGAAAATATTAGGCCTGGCAGCCATCTTCTTAAATTTCCGAAGAGTACATAACGTGCCGCTTCCCACACATATTATTAACCACCAGTTTTCCCTTAGCCACTTGTAAAGTTCACAATAGTTTTAGGTCGGCCATCATCGTTATTTTCTAGGCCAAAGCGTGTTTTAAAAGAATCAATAAACGTCCTTGAGTGGCTCACTATCATTTAACACCTGGGTGTCAGGTTGTGTTAGCATAATTTTGTTTTCTACTATTCTTTCGGGGCAATGACATCCTAAGTTATGTGTTGTTGTGTAGTGCATTTCTATAGTTTTTAGGGTTCTACAGCTTTTTCAGAACCTGGCCGCCCGCAGCAGTTCAGGAATTTTCACCGACGAGTTAAAGCGGTCTTTGCTTCTCTTAGTGTCAAAATCCCGGATGAACGCTGCACTTTTGGTGCCATCTGTTTATTTTATTCTGCACTCTCTTGAAGTTTTCACTTGCTTTTGAGTTCAAGAGTATGTGGTAATGGAGTATCTGAATGCTTGCAATGGGTTTGTTGGAAAATCGCAAGATGTAATTGTTAACAATTAAACTGCACACTCTTTGAAAGGAAATATTTGTGTTTATTTCATAATGCACCTTTTTAGAGAGAGAGGGTTTGCCCACTGCTCTTTTTTAACGAGCAGATTTTAGGTTCCATTACACCAATTGTCTGCAATGCACACAAGAAAATGCGTGAAGAAAATGAGCAACTCCTAGAGGTGACTCCAAGGATTCCTGGTCATGAGAAAGGTGAAATAACAAAAGGAGGATTTCAATTATAGCTCTGAGTTCCAATAAAGAGATGGCTGAGTGTAGACTGCTCTGGAAAATTATTCCCAGTTTCGGGCCACATTTTCTGAAGTGAGGGGCACCCATAGAAGAAAACTGAAAATAGTTTTATTTTGTAGACATTGTGAAGCTCCTTCCGAGTATCACTTGATAATTAAGCAAAATCACTCCCATTTTATCCTGATTTTGGCTGGAAACCACTGCAATTTCAGAAATGGGCATCACTTTCTTTGACCATTGCCCACCTGGACAGCGACCTTCTGAGGTCTTTGGAGCTGGGCAGATTATCTTGGCTGCTCCTAAAACCACGACATTGACAAAGTCGATTATTAAATTTACCACTGAGTTGATAAAGACTCTATAGGTGCTGTGAGGATCCAGCTTAATGATTCAAATGATGGAAGAATTGACAATGATTTACCTAATTTATGAAGAAGTTTTTATGTGCAAGTCCGATGTTTGCCTGGGGAAAGGTATACTATGGCCTGCTTAAATTACAGAGGATTCACAAACGTGTAAGTACAGGTGAAATACATTGATGAAAAATATTATTATGAGTCAGCTTTAGAGTGTGTTGCTCCTGACATTGCTGTGCTATTTATTTTGTAAAGGATTATAACGGCAATAACTTTAAAGGATATTTACATGCCTTATCTTTCATGAGTTATCATAATCCCAAACATATAATGTAAACATCATTAAAATATGAATTTTAAACACGATACCTATGGGTGTCCCTAGATACCCAGAAGAGAGGGTACCTGGGTGCGAAAGGTATTCACATATTTAAAGGAAATGTACGGATTTTCTGTATTAGTTCAAGGGATGTCTGAGTGCAGGCATATACATGTTCAGAATAGACACTTCCCAGGCTGTTAATCAAGTCAATGAACTATGTGAAAAGTATGCACACTGCCTCATTAACGCCCTTGTTTTTGGCTTGCCAGTTTATTATAACGAATGGGTGAGACTTTATGTTCTCTATTTTGTGGGAGTCTGGTTAGATGAGTCTGCTGCTGCAGACGTCATCTGCCGGGCAAACAGCATTTCGGAGATTATCTTTGCTAATTGAAGATCTGTGGTCTAGGCATAAACCATCTCTGTATCAATACACAGTGCAGGTGCTCACAGTTGTAAACGACAAATTCTATATGTATCACTCTACCAGTGGGGTATGCAAAAAAAGGAAAAGGACAGTGCAGCTGCCTACAGTTATAATAAAAGACAAATACTATATAAATTACTCCCCCAGCAGGTGATGCAAAAAAGGGAGAAGGGCAGACACTTTTGTGTTGGTAAGAAATCTTTAAGCACCTTTTACACTCATCTTGGCACATGAATGAGGGCAGAGGGTCTTCGGTTCAGCCTCTGATATCCCAGGGAAGGCATAGATTTTCCCGTTGTCCATGAAGTGTCACTACCCTCTCTGAACTTCTGAAGAAGAGAGACGTGTCTGTTGAAACATGTTAGGTCTGTCTTTATTTTCCAGACTAGAAATGGAGGTTCCTAAATACCTTACACAAACTTCGATGTGAGCTGCTGGATCAGAACAAGGTTTCTTCCTTCATAAACGTGACTCAGTTCCAGCATCCAGCCCACAGCTCTTCTATCAGGCATGTATGTGAATACTGACAGTGGAGTGAGATAATCATTTATCGGGTGGGCTTAAGTGATGCCATCATCAGATTGGAAATGGTCGTTGTGCCACCCACAAAATCTGGCCCCATCACAGATATTTTCTGTGCACGAAAGTCTAGTCAGTCAATACCTGCAAAGTATGTGATTTCATGTGTCCTGTGAAGTTTCAGTTTATTGGTGTTATATGTCATTGAATATAACAGCTGGCAGTATGCGCTGTACGACCCAGTAATTTCACAGTATACTAAATACTAAGTATACCTCACCTTGTAAAAAAAGACAGGAACCAGGCCCCGCATGGCCACAAAATAATGACACATATCCCATGATATCACACTATATAGCACATACTTCCATTGAACAGAAAGTGCCCTGATGTTTGAATGTTTGATGTATGAATTTCCATTGAACATTGTTGATGATTCAACATAGTAAGCTTATATTCAATGGACTGAAAGGCCAGATTCAAACATCAAACTGCAGTGATGAAGGACTGGTGATGCTTAATGAGAAATCATGCATGTAGACTTTTAACATGCATCTAGCATAATTTCATGAATCTAGCATATAGTGCAGAATGCTTATTAGCCAACATTTTACTATATTTTTTACCTAGAATGGTATCAAGGTGAGTCAATCATGTTCTGAGTACCTTCATGAGTATGATCATTTTTCAAACAAATAATGATGTCAGTTACTGTAAAACATACCAGCTGAGAAATGGGCTCACCAATACATTTAGCCAACAAGTAAAAAAGGGTCTGTGTCCTAGCCAGAATAAGCTGATTCTAGTTCCGAAATGGTGCTTCAAAACTGACTACAGGTGTTGTGCAGCCCAATGCTGTGTTGCCACAATCATCAATCTGAAGATCTTTCAGTAAATTTGATATTCTCATTCACCGTACTCCATCTTGATGGCACACCAGCAGTTGGGATTCCAGCAACATCAGTCATTACTGGTTAGTCTGAGAGCTAGAGCCAAATCACTTGGCGATGCGAGCTGCACAAGTTCCTCTCTCTTTCACACAACCGGTGGCACCGTGTGATAACATAAGATGCACAGCAGCATAAGTGAGGGGTTAGTGCAGCTGACTGCATCTGTACACTTCATCCTCTGCTGCAGTCCTGCTCCTTCTAGTATTCTCATAAAGATGGCTCCATTTTCCACTCAGAATTATGTGACACAAAGGGCTGCATAATAATATAATTGTTGGTTTTGGATGGTAGGCAACACAAGCTTAGCTGCCAGTAGGAACTTGGTTAGATACAAACTATTACTTAAAAAAAAGAGGAAAAATGATTAGAGGAGAAAGAATGATCACTCCGAAAAAAGGGTGATGGACAGAGAATTTCCCCTAACTCTTGTCAATCTGTAAAACATCTTTAGGTGACGCAGTCTGCAATTCGAGGAACCACAAGGTCTACAGGCATTTAGGATGCGAGAGAACTCTAAAGGATGTCATCAGAAGCCATATATTTTAGGTAGGCGGTTTAATACTTTACTCGTACCTAAACAATGAGCCAGTGGTGATGAGGCTCACGGTCAATGGTGAACAACACTGACGGTAATCTCAGTGCTGATCTTCCAGAAGCCCTTTTTGTACAAAGTACAACTGGTTTTAAGAATCAGTTTTAGAACTAATGATCATACCAAGTAAAATGGGCCAGACCATTTAGCGAGGTGGACTCCACCCTGTGCAACGTGTGGGCCCAACCCTACAAAAAACATTAATGTGGGGAATCAAAGAAAGGGTACTGCCAAGGCACACTATAGATGTTTTGACAAACCCCCAATTACAGTGCGATCAGTAACTTGTATGACAGCCTAAATAACAAACCGGGCAAAGCTGAATCGATCAGAATACTTGCGTTTTTCACATCCCTCTAGAATGAGTTCCGAATTCCCCACATGCTTTCCCCCACATGGCATTTTAATGGCTATCATATGTATGTCGTGGATGTCAAGTGAGAAACATGCAATTAGAGCGCATGCTAGTGGCAGGAGCAGGCATGCTATTACAACATTAACAGGCTAACAGAAAAAGGTTAACTTGAAGATCTACAAAGAGGTTATGCAAATGAAATCGAATACTATTTCACGAACTGATTACAAACTAAATTGTGCTATATAGTGGTATAAAAAGATGTCTTTTTATGAATGGCACTGGTTCAAAAGAAAATGGGACTTCCATCTTGGTTCCTCTCTGTCCACAGTGAACACTGTGAGAAACAGGCCAGCCCTGTTGCCTGGGCAACTCGTGACAATAGTCCTTGTCTGGGCACTGATACCCTCACAATACTTTCATGCTCTCCACCTCTGATGGAGTGTAGCGTAGACTCATTGGCTGAGAGGAAGACCATTTTGAGTCATGTCTGTTTCTGCTTTCAAGCGCCAGAATATCTCATCTCGTCTTTCTCCGAGGATGGAGGTCAGGAGCAGCAGCTCAGTCCTTCTTGTTTAGAATCTTCTCAAGGATGGTCCTCTATCCGACTTAGGAGTCCTCTTCCCCCGTTGAGACCATCAACCGCATAGCTACAGGCACATGGTCTGTCAAGCCAGCTAGCTGGGTAATAAAGCTGAACTCTTCCACTTCCTGTTCAAAAACAAATAATTAACATTTAATATTTGTATGATATAAATGGTATTATACATGTACTACAGTGTGACATGTCACCTTTCATTTGCGGGGATTCAAAACATTAATTAGCTGTTCATACGCACTGTCTTGTGTAACTCATGCTGAAAACTTGTTACTTGCGATGTTAATACCGATCATCTGAGTTGACAGGAAGCACGGTGGGAGTTGATTACCATAAATGTCTATAGATTAATCAAGGACACTGTTAAAATCGGTCTCTCTACAGCCTGTGAGGTTTTATTTAGAGAGTAACCCCGGCCAGTAGAAGAGATTCAGGTAACCCAATATTAACAGGGACCCTAATCGAGAGAAGAAGGGGAATAAAAGAATTCCCTGATTTAGAGTTCGGTGAACAGGTCACTCCATCACAAACGTGAGGGATATCCTGTCCGCGTATTACAAGTACATTATATCTAATGGCACTTTAAATACGGAGGATGGGATATCTGTCATGTTTGTGACGGATAACCTGGCTGTCAAATTCTGATCAGCCATTAGTTACTCACCTTCGTTAATACTCTTGCTGATGGATTTTTTTATCTTACTGCAGGATTCTTACTTTGTGAACCTCTCCAGGTGAAAGCCTGGATCCAGAAACTCTTGCAATGTAGCTCAGTCCCGCCTCCAGACATGATGACACAGTACTTGCATATAAAAGCGTCTCTGTGCTTTGATGTCAGTTATCTCCTAATTTGTCCCCAAACTCATAGACTGTGAGTGGCTGACAGAATTGAATAAGCACTGATAGTCCCAAAAAAGTCCACTCCACAGAACCTGGAGGGGGTGGTAGGCATCTGCAGTTAGAGTGTTGCCAAAGGTAATTAACTAATTCTTCTGATGGATACGTCTAACAGATTCCTCACCCTGTGAATCAGTAGTGAAGCAATTCCTTCCATAAGAAGGGGCACCTGAGGAGTGAACTTAAATTAGGAAGTCCTGCAAAACTGAAAGGACAAAGTTACCCTCTTTACGGACTTGAGAATCAATTTAGTAGTGCCTGGTAAAAGAATGGACAGATGTCATGTAGCTGCCATGCAGATTTCCAGGACAGGACATCCCAAGCTAGTGCTGTACTAACAGCTTTAGCGCTGGTGGAATGAGTGCTAATGCTCTTAGAAATGCAGTTCTTGACCAAGGCACATTCTGATGCACAGGACAAACCATCATGATAAGGTATGTTTCTAGACCGCCTTTCTTTTCTTCAAACCAACAAATAGTTGATCTGCAACATAGTACTTCTTAATTCTATAAGTGTAGTGGCCAAAAGCACACTGTGGGTCCAACCATTGAAGCCTCTCTTCCTCTTTAGATGGATGTGGTGGAGAAAAGAACCAAGAGAGCACAATGGATTGCCCACACTGAAAGGTGGGGTCACTTCTTGAAGAAAGAATGCATGAGTTATCAGACCAGCAAAGAAAGGCTGACAGGGCTGAGAAGTAGCTTTTAACAATGCCCAGCGCAAAACCTTGCTGGGCCAAAGACAGTACAAGCAAAGGGCAGTTTTACCTATAGAGGATCAACTTTTTTCTCCCCACACCAGATGACAAAGTTTGTCCAGCGCCTGAATGTATTGACTTGGTGGAGGGGTATAGACTTGGTGGAGAGTATATTGAAGCACCACTGAAGATGGAACACTTCTCCCAGAGACCCCACATAAAGGGAAAACTCTAGCACACAAAATGTTGGGCAGTGAGCCTTTTTGGAGATGACAGGCAAATCCACCACTTGAAGAAGATAGCCTATGACAACTTTGTATGTAGATGCCACTCGTGATCAGCAATGTGACACCTCCTGAGTTTGTCTGCTCTGATGTTGAGTGATCCCACCAGATGATTGACTGTTAGAGAGATAATATACAGTGACAGCCAGTGTCATAGTCTACATCCAGTCAGAGGGCACATGACCACATGCCACCCTACTCGCAATGCTACATGGTAGTCGTGTTGTCTGTCAGTACTGGACCAACTTGCCCTTGATGGGTTTGATGGAAGGCAGAAAGGCTTAGGTGTTTAACTGAATGACATGCACATCATCAAGGCAAACCCCCCAGCTGAGAGATGAGACATTGTCAATACCGTGACCTCTATATGCACTGCGTCTGTCATCCACCACTGCAGGTCATAAGCTACCTCATCAGACACACTGATCTTGTATGAGAGGCATTTGCAATGCTGGACCCACTGTAAAGGTTTCATTGAAGGGCATGCATTTGCCAGTGAGCATGAGGCACTAGCAGAATGCATGATGCTAGCAGACTAAGGGGGTTATTCTAACTTTGGAGGAGTGTTAATCCGTCCCAAAAGTGACGGTAAAGTGACGGATATACCACCAGCCGTATTACGAGTTCCATAGGATATAATGGACTCGTAATACGGCTGGTGGTAAATCCGTCACTTTTCCGTCACTTTTGGAACAGATTAACACCTCCTCCAAAGTTAGAATAACCCCCTAAGTAGCCTCGAACTATCAAGGCTGGAACTATCTCTCCTGTGAAGCAAATTCTTTGATCTTGACTAGATAACACTTTTCAGCCCTTTTTTGCTTGTCCATCTTGAACTGCTTGGGCAAAAGCCCTACACAGGCCCTCTGGCAGCATAGGCAAACACTCATACTGCCATGTTTGCAAGGGTGTGGCTACAGCATCCCAAAAGGAAGATATCACCTAATGAGTGTGGTGCCAGACTTCCTGAACAAAATCCTTTTTGCCCATTGCATCAATATACTTTAATACACTGTCTGCAGAAGTGGATGAAAAATAATTAGTACTGACCAAACAAGCAGAATCCTGCAATTCAAGGGTCTTCAGAGTAGAGTTCTGTGTTAGAAACTTAGGTTCTTCTAGCTCTGGTCTATGGTGCATAGCACTAGGGTGAATCACTGCTGTCACAGAAAATGGTTATGCCATGCTGCTAAGACTGGGTAAACAAGAGCATCATTAAATGACAATAGAGACCGTCAAGAAGAAAATCCAGGTAACAGGAGATTATTTTTAGTCTCTTGTCTGTTGAGAGGCAATTCCAAATAATCCACTGCCCTCTGAAGAAATACTGTAAATGAGGGACCCTGTTGGTGAATCAGTCACAGGGGAGGTGTCCATATCACTGGCATTTTGCAGGTCAGAGTACAAACCAGCATCTGTATTGTGTGGGGGAAGTAACTGTTCTGCCTTTTCATCATCATCATGTTGCAATGTCCGAGGGACTAGTAGAGCAGGAGTCTTATCCAAAAATGGCCTCCATCTTCTAAAAGTACTGTTAGTGATGTAGAGGACCTGGAAAGGTGTCTTCCTCCACCAGGGATTGAGGATTAGTTTTGGTGTAGCATCGAATTGTGCGCTCTCTAGAACTTGGCTTATCTAGTTCTTCTTTGACTTGTCCCTCTACTTTGCCAGTGACCTTCCTCGCAAGGGTGTTCTGAACCAGGACTGCCTTGCGATATCAGTTGGGACCAAACCAGCTTAATGTATTCTGTGACATAGTGCTAGGCTTCCTTCTCCCTGATGCATCAGAGCACATTTGTCATATGAGTTGGAGTTGTGTTTGATACTCAAGAACCACAGGTAGCTGTTATGCGGGTCTGTAACAAACACATGCAACATGGCCTGAAGCCTGTCACCTGAAGGAGTGGCATCCCTGCACACTGGCAATTTGGAAATGGAAAAATAACAGAAATCTGGAGGAGCTATTACAAGGGGTTCTGGATCTAGTTAGATGCCTGGTGAGATCCACAAGGTGAGAAATCTGTTGTTATAAGTATCCATCAGAAATGTACAGAGTGCATTGGTAGGAGATAGGCAGAGTATCATGTCCATCCTTTTTATAATGCTAGTGAATTCAGCGTGAATGTTTATGTTCATCATATATACTTTATTATTCGTTAACTCGTTCGAGGCATGGTTCAAAGATTTTCCTGTGATTAGGTTAATTTGTTCTAGAATTTCAAGATGTATAAAGTATACAATGGGCAGAAGAGGTGAAGAGAAATCTTTATTTGTGATTCACATATAAGACACGGTTATTAATTGCCATTTATTTGCCCTAGCTTGACCAACTGACCAAACTAGCTGTTTTCCTAACATTCAAGAATACTTATTGCGTGTGGAACACAATCAGTGTTATACTACTACTATCAGATTCTTACCTTCTAACCCTAACATTATAAAAAGGAACATTACAAATAGAAATAACTGTTCAACCTGTTGCCTGCAATTTTTGCAAGAAGTCTCACACAGCACAGTAATATGTGTGACCAGGTGTTATTAGAAAAGATGATTCTGAATCTTCAATTCTTTCCAGAAGTGGGAAAGGACCTACGACTCATCTTTGTGAACTCAGACAAAGCATCTGCAGTAAAAGGTCCATCATCACTGTCCCAATTCTTTAGTTCCACAATATCTTCCGTAGTACTTTAATTCTGTGCTACTTTTATCATCTGATTCAGATCACACAATTTACTGTCCTGTACCCAAATGTTTCCTTTCTAACTTCCTGAATCCTCAATTGTTAGAAAATCCTTTGTGTGCAAAGCCTGGTCTTATATGCTTCAATTGACTCAACTGTTCTTCTCTTAAGCCCCTCTTTATTAGGTTTATAAGGACAGCAACTCCTGTTCAAGCCGATTAGATTTATGCAATTAAACCTACACTCATCTGTCTCTACCACTTAGTACTGAAGGTCACTCACTACAGCAAGCCGTCCACACAAACCATGTCCTCCAATATCCCACAGCACAGATGCATCACAAAGAAATACTGCTTCAGTCAGATACCACCGTAACTCCTATCCACCCTGAGGAACCCTAAGAATCGGTCCATGAAATTATGAAATACAGGAGTGAAAGGATGTGAGAAACAACAGCTTTCATTGAGTGTTTAGCATCACAAGAAAGTGTTTGGTAAATGTCCTTAATATATTAACTATACTTCAGAAGCAATCGATAAAAGGAGGACACTTGGAAAAGGGAGAAATACTGTGAAATAAAAACAAATCATAATATATATGTTGTTAACAGCTACTTGTTTAAGGCTTCATCATACTAAAGGACCGTATGTTGTTGGTGTTATGCTAAGCTTTTCTGATCTCATGTACATACAGCTGTTAGCACGTCTGACCTTAATAAGTAAACTTACTAGGGGATGCAAATAGGTTGATGAACGTTTTGACTCGCAATTAAGATGTTCCCACCATAACTCCGGTACATGCTGATTAATAATCAATAACCATCAACACCAATAATCAATGATAATCAATAACATTAGTAATCAATAGAGTCAGGAATTGTCACACACCATGACTTCTCAGTCATGAATAACCACACCTTTGGTAAAAGTTTGTATATTTATTTCCCTATATTAACAATGCTAATGTCACTAAGATAATCTCAAAATCAAATAATACACATACAGACACTGGCTGTCCAAACCTGCGAAAGAAACACAATGTAATCAAAGCTTGAACTACTACAAATTCTTAGGTTACAGTGCAAATCAATAACAAGAATAACTGCGCCAACGATATCACATACATTTGGATTCAGGTAAGAAATACATCAATGTTATTCCCTATAGAAGACTTTCATTAATAAGAATCTTTAACTAACACCAGATTAGCATTGGCATGTTGGGATTCATGCAAAACAATTTAGTAAACACAAATGTGGAAAACATCTAACTATGGTGCTGGCAAAACAATGCAGCTGGTACCTAGAAAGAAAAAGCAAATAGACATAACAAAACACATGGGTAAAAGACTACCTCTCCTCAATTTGATTGGCAAGCTAAGATAGTCTTCGTCATCAGGACATCAGTTCGGTCAGCAAGGCATTAGGATTCAGCATCAAAGTTCAGAAAACGCAAAGTCTTTAAGCATTAAAGTTAAGGACGTCTCTCATCAAGACGCACAAGAAAATATTGACCTTTAGGTCAGCAAGAAAATGGGCAATGTGCTGTCTTCCCCCGGTGAAGTCCTGTTAAGTTAAATTCCCCAAAATTATTTCCCAAGTCCCTATTGGTCAAGGGATCGCATGTTCACACTTTGTTCAATAAAGCTAAAACTTCAAATCTATGAATTCTACCACTACTCCATTCACATGTCGCTGATTGGCTTCTCCTGTAATGTCCTCATCCTCCGGCTTGTCAGGTAACAATATTGTTGCAGCTTATATTCCAGTCAGTGTCTCCATTGTTCTCCTCCTGAGAAAGTCAGTCTTACACACATTCCACTCATAATGTTACATTTAGCAAGAACAGCATCTTCTATCAAGGGGTTCTCATAAGAAAGACTTTTAGCTAGGAGCACATTTAGACAGTACAATGGAAAATCACAGTTTAACTCTCTAAGCCAGCCATTTTATTAATCGGTTTAGAAATACAGCTTAACATGAGCCATGCATCTAGGCCAAGACCTCCGATAAGTTAAGGCTTTCAATTAATAAAGCTAATACATAATGCATAACCCTCAATATGACAGATTACTGCATTAATCAAACATATGCTCAACATTTCATATTAATAAGCCATTAATAAGTATACTTTGTGAACATTGGCGGTCACTCATCGTGATCACATTTTCAAATGTGCGCATTATTTTCCCTACATTATTACATTTTCTACGCAAATTCATTACTCAGAATCCATGAATACTCATTAATATTTTTTATTAAAACACCTGCACTAGCAATCCCTCCTCTGATGACTAAATTTGTCATCACACTAAACTACCACTCACAAATTTTTGCATCAGCTAAAATTCTGTCATTTCAATCCCTTCATATTTTTGTTCCCTTTTCCCTAAACAATTTTTCCCTAAACAATTTTTCCCTTTTATTTTATTTTCTTCCCTCCTCTGATCATTCTTCGACTTTTTCAATTTAATCCTTTTACACAATTTACATAATCCCCATATTCCAGTTAGGCAAACCATGATAATTAATGCCCCCTGTATAATTTTCAACAAAATCCCTTTCTAACGGTTCCTGAGCCAATTCCCCACTGAAGCAAAACCCTTGCCAACTTTCTCCCAAACACCTTGTTCTTTCAATTCTTTTAAATCAGCACTTTTGTTAGTCAGTTTAGTAAGTAAGCCTCTAATTTATTTACTATTATCAGGATTGAACAAACAACAATGTCTAGAATTAATCATCCTACAAACTCCGCCATCCTTCGCTAAAAGAATGTCTAAAGCAAAGCAATTTTGAAGAGTCATAGCTCTTTCAGCAGCTAATTCAGTATCTATCAGGAGTATGGCTCCTGAAAAATTTGTCAGCATGTTATCCACAATAGTAGACAACTTTCAAATCTTTATCGAATTCAAGACAACTCCCACTGAAGGAATCATTGCTCCAAATATATCTCCCACTATACCAGAAGGAGACTCCCTCCTCTGTCTCATATGATGTAATTCAGTCACTTTCGGAAAATTCTTTAAGTCATCCATTTGAAAAATCTTATGGAAAACTATCCCCAAATAACGTGTCCCTTACCATCCTCTTACAAGACGGTAATAAGCATTTGGACCACAGATGTAATATGTCCCAGGAATAGCTGGGCCCTGTCCATTCAACATAAATGCCCATTTACTCTGAAACAAAAACACATGTCTACATTCACTCGTTCCCACAAACAAAGTATCAGCACGTGATTTAGGCATATATATATATATATATATATATATATATATATATATATATACAAAGTTTCCCTACATGTTGCGCATCTAGAGCTAATTTCCCTTATGTTTTATTTGCACTATAAGCATAATCATTCCTGTATGTCCTTTTCTATAAGCCTTCTTCTAACTTCTTCTTCAGTGCCTTTATCCTGACATCTGTGTGATCTAAGAAGCTCTTCTCTAAAGGTGTAAGCAAGCACGTTAGATTATTGCAGTGTGCATAAGCTGTGCCAAATATTAATGTAAGTTCAAAGAAACCTCTAACCAATACTAAGTCATTGTCCTTAGCTACCCTACTCAAATACCTAATTATAGGGACAAACGAAAACACAACATCATAATTGGAATAGAAATACTGAATATACTGCTGGTTATAGAATCTCGTTAATAGCAGGCTACAACTTATTCCATATGATAGAGGCAGACTATGGTGAGTAACTCCTTCTTCAACTGATGAAGGAATCTGCGTACACACATAGCAATTCCTCGCATCCATTGTCTAAACATACTCACTCAGCAAGCGATAGAAGACATAGGAAGAAAGTTCTCCTTTAGCATTAGTACCCTCATGCAAATATTTCTCATCTAACCTAACCTTCTCTATTGCTTTAAGTTCAGTAGTTGTCTCAAAAGCAGAAGTATGGTTGGCTTTGCTCGCCTCAAGAACCCACAATCAATACTAAAAACAATATTCCACATACAATCCCCAAAACCAATACTCAAGTATTTACAGCACCTATTGTTCCTACCCTGCTGGCTAACGTTCCTCAAGATCTGTAAAGAATCATAAAGCAGAAGAGAAGATTTAGGAAAACTGCAGCAAAAATCAAAAACAAAATCTTCTTTCAGCAGTTATTTGCAGCTTTCAGTCTTCCTTCCAGGATCCCTTTGTCAAAATCATCAAGCAGCTTATCAAAATCAGGTTTCAAAAGTCAAATCAGGTTATCAAAGTCTTTTCTAGTAACTTTCAACAGTCTCTTTCTCAAAAATGTTCTCAGCTTGTTTCAACAGTTCAGTTCATCAGCTTCCTTCAAGTGTCAACATATTGACCCGGAACGTCTCAAACAAAACAAAAAGACAAACATTCTTGCTGCCATTCATTTGTAGTTGAATATGCCCATTCAGGAACTGCCTATCTTCGACTTGCTATACTCTTTCTTTTCAACTTTCAATCACATTTCAATTCCCCTTCACTTAGATCTTATCTCCTTGTTGTATCCGCTTCTTCTCTAGTTGTTGTTCCAACAACACCTTCCTTTCTCTTTGCTTGTGACTCCAGCAACTTGTCTCCTTTCAGTGGACCCTTGGCCAATGTCCTTTTCAATGTTGAACTTGTAACTTCTCCTTGCTCTATGGTGTTTTCTCTTGAAAGACCTGCAACTCGTTCAGGAGGAGTCAGACCACAGTGACTTCGATCCGCCTCAACTCCTTCCCCCTCGGGGTCTGGCAATTGCTCTGTTTGTCTCTCAAGATCCTCTGCTTTTGTGAAAGCCCTCCTCTGACTAGGCTCTCCTGCTGCCTCAATTGAGATAGGCTCTCTGTCACCCTCCTGGAGGTCTTCGACTCACAGGAGTGACTGAACCGTCCTCAACGGGCTCAGATCCGGTCTCAGTTTCCCTTCACTTTCCTTCCGGCCCTGAGACATGTTCTGCTGTTGTTGGTACTTCCAACAACTCTACTTCCCAATCTGTCAGGCATATCACTTTCTTCGTGTGACTGGCATGTATCCAATTTGGAACTCCAGTTGTCAGAACTACCTGGAAAGGTCATCTCCAACGAGGCTCCAAACATGTTTTCCTCACGTGTTTCCAGACCATGACACAGTCACCGGCCCTCAGATTGTGCCCTGGGTCATGAATCGGTGGCAGTGTGGTGGCTTCCACCTGCTGAGAGAAAGAGTGAACCACATCAGCCAGACCTTTGCAGTAGTCCAACACCATATCATCTGTAATGTTGACAAGTGCATTTGCAGGCACTGCTGCCAACATCATGGCTCGGCCCATAAGGATCTCATACGGCGACAATCCTGTCTTCTTGTCGGGTGTGTTTCTCATTGTCATCAGAACTAAAGGCCATGAGCCAGGCCATTTCAAATTTGTGGACGCACACATCTTTGCAACTCTTAACTTCAAGGTACCATTCATTTGCTCCACTAGTCCTGATGCTTTAGGCTGGTAACTACAATGCAACTTCTGCTCAATGTTCAATGCTGCACACAGTAATTTAATTACTTCATTGTTGAAGTGACTTCCCCTATCTGATTCTAAAGAGATCGGAAACCCGAAACGTGGTATCAGTTTCCTATGCAATAGTTTTAATACTTTGAGACTGTCATTTCTTCGTGTAGGGTAAGCTTCAATCCAGTGACTAAAGATGCACACAATCACCAACACATATCTCAAACCTCCACACACAGGCATCTCAATAAAATCCATCTGCATTGTGCTGAATGGACCTCCTGCTCTTCCAATGCAGCTCAAATTAACCACTGTCCCTTTCCCTGCGTTCATTTGCTGGCAAATGATACAACAATGGCAAACTGCTTCAGCAACCTGTCTAAACCTTGGATTGAACCAATAATGTTTGAGCAACCGAATCATGACATCCCTCCCAACATGTGTTATGACCATGATAATACCTAGCCGTTTGAGACAACAGACTATTAGGCAAAACCAAATGACCCTCTTCTGAAACCCACAATTCATTTTGTCTTTGCACACATTTCATTTTACTCCATGTACGTTTTACCTCCCTGTCAGCATTATTCTGCAACGTTTTCAATTTCCTCCAAGGTGTCAATTACATTCATTGCAAAACTTGGACATGTTTTGTCTTCTTCAGGGTAACAGTTCCCACCTATCTATGAACGATATACAGTTCAATGTGCAAAACTTTGCAACTTGATCCGCATATCCATTTCCCAATGACACGAAGTCCTATGACTTGAGATGTGCACTGCATTTCACCACGGCAATCTTTTCCTGCATTTGGATAGCATGCAACAGCTCTCTAATCCTCTCACCATTTCTTACTGGTGAACCGTAAGAGGTCACAAAACCTCTCTGTGACCACAACTGGCCAAAATCATGCACTATTCCAAATCCATACTGGCTATCCGTATAGATTGTAACTTTCAGCTGAGCAGAAACATAGCACGCTCTAGTAAGGGATACCAGTTCTGCTACTTAGGCAGAATACACTCCTCAAAGCTAAGAAGCTTCCAGAATACCAGTAATTGTGCACACAGCATATCCTGCTCTGTGTCCCTGTATTGTCTCTTAGACAAGAACCATCAACAAAGATAATGTGGTCATTCTCTTCCAATCGAGTATCTCTAATGTCAGGTCTCGGTTTGGTACACAAGTCAGTTACTTCAAGACAATCATGATCAATGTCTTCTAATTTCTCAATTTCAGCATTCTCATTTGTAAGTAAGGTTGCTGGGTTCAGCACTGTACATCTTTTCAATGACACATTTGGTGACCCTAGAATACTCGTTTCATATCTGGCCAATCTTGCACCAGTCAAATATTGGGTTTTCGTCTTTGTAAGTAAAATCTCAATAGAGTGAGGGACTACTATATTCAAAGGATATCCCATCACAATGCCCTCACACTGTGTAAGGCTTTGACCAACCGCTGCAACTGCACGCAAACAACCTGGCAAGGCTGCTGCCACAGGGTCCAAAGTAGCTGAAAAATATGATACTGGGTGGTTTACACCTCCATGGACCTGTGTCAAGACAGACAAAGAACATGCATCATGACAAAACAATGTGAAAGGTTTTGTGTAGTCAGGCATCCCCAAAGCCGGAGCATTGCACAGACTCTCTCTCAATTCAGTGAACGCTTTCATTTAAGCCTGGTCCAACACTATGGGTTCAGTGACTTCTTTATGAGTCAGCTTCTGCAATGGTCTCAAAGTGACTGAAAAATGTGGAATCCATTGGCAACAATAACCTACCATCCCTAGAAACATTCTGACATCTCTCTGTGTGCTCGGGGGATTCATCTGCAATATGGTTTTAACCCTTTCTCTGGATATCTTTCTTGATCCTTTCTCAATCTGGTGTCCCAAGTATTTCACTTCTTTCTGACAGTATGGCAATTTAAGCGGGGACACTTTATGACCATTCTTTCCCAAATGGTTCAGTAAAGCAATTGTGTCATACTTGCACTCTTCCCTTGTTTTGGACGCAATCAGCAAGTCATCAATGTACTGCACCAAAGTCGATGGGAAAGGCAATTCCATCGACTCCAAATTCTTTTTCAAGATCTGATTGAATATGGAAGGTGACTCTGAAAACCCTTGAGGCATTCTGCCCCAACAATAAACTTGGTCCAAAAATTTGAAACAAAAGAGAAACTGGCTTGCGACAAATCAATGACAGTGAAACATTCAACATAACAGGGAATCTGAAACATTATCACAGCTGGATTTGGCACCACAGGACAATATTTGACCACAATCTCATTTATCTTTCTCAAATCTTGGACAATTTGAACCTTCCCACAGGACCTTTGCAAACCCATTATCAGTGAATTACAGGGGCTGCTCAATACTTCCTTCAGAACCCCTTGCCTTCACAAAGTCTGCAATTAATTGGGCGACCCTCAGAAGGACCTCTGTTGGCATGTGGTATTGTGGAATGTGAGGGAAAACTGCATTCAGCTTTACAGTACCTTTAAGTGGCTCAACTCCCTTTATCAGACCTTTCTCTTTTCCTGCCAGATCCCACATCTTCTCTTTAACCGCTCCCTGCAAATCAAGATAGAACTCCTTCACTGTGAACATTGGGAAAAATTAAATCAGAGGATATTCCTCATCTGAAGTCTCACATTCTGTTTCTGGGGCTTGATCATCTTCATTATCACTATTCGTCTGAATCTCAATTCCATCATGAACAAGTAATCGAGCATCTTGTTTTACACAGCAAGTCTCTTCCCAGTAGGGATACTGGACTTGAATCACAGACTATGAATTTTTGCAATCCCTGGAAGTTGCCAATTTTAACCTGAACTGGTTCTGTAATTGGGTTGGTCAAATACTGATTCGACACCCCTACAATCTGAACTGTTTTACCTGAAAGGGGCAAGTTTGGAACCTCTGCACTTCTCACTGTACGGAGTGTAGATCCTGTGTCAACCAAAAATGAAACTCAGTGACCAATGACTTTGCCCTTCACATAGGGACCTCTTTGATCTACTTCTAAGGAGGTTCCAACTACACATGGCTCCCCATTTGAACTTTCACTCCCCCAATCATCGTTTATTCCATCCTCACTGTGTAACGGGAATTGGTGCACTGTGTTATTACCTTGGTTAGGACCTCTGACCTGTTACCTGTTGAGAAAGAATCATTTCCTGATGTTCCACTGGGGCTTGAGGTACTTTAATTTGCTGTCTAGGTACCATGGGAACCTGCTGCTGCACTGGCTGCAACTATGTCATTTGTACAAATGGCATTTGCACCTGCTACATGGGTTGGAAATCATGTATTTGATTCACATTATTTTGGAAATTCAGATTAGGACCTCTCGTCCTCGGTCCTCTCATGTTTTGAAACTAATTGATGTCATTACTTTGCTGAACAACACCTTCCTGCACCATCATCGGACACTCCCGTTTCCAATGTCCAACGGCTCCGCAAACCTTACAAGGCAATAATTTCTTCATTCACTACACATCATTCTGAACCCCTACAGTACCTAAGTACCTAAGTCTGGACCACGATTCATATTACCTCAGCGACCTCTACCTCTCATCTGTGGCTGAAATAGCATGTTACCCGGCTGCTGCTCTGGTAGCTGTTGTGGAAAATTACCCTGTATCCCTGTTTGTGCAGCTTTAACCTGCATCACCATCGCCTTCTCTTTCAGCTTTCTTTGTTTCAACTCAGTCTCGTCACTACAGTACTTTGCATACTGCAACACCTCATCAATCGGCTTTGCTTGCCAGCAAATCAAATGACTCTTAATCATCTGGCTAATTTCAGGTCTCAATCATGCCCTTTGCCTCGATTGTCTCTGTACCACTGTAATGCTTAGACAAGCTGAGTAACCCGCAGTCAACTGCTGAGCTGTTAATCACTTGCAACAAGATGTCACTGGCTTGGACCGGTGGCACCTGCTGTGTAATTGCATTCAGGATCTGCTGTGTCAACAATTTCAAACTCTGGCTAATGTTTGACCCTACTATAGTATCTTGAAGTGCTCCAAATGGACTAAGGTCCAACATTGATCCTGATCTGTCAAAAGTCTGTCGCACAGGAGAGACTGCTCGAGTATTTTCGTTAAGTCCTCTCCCATTGTATTCTGTGACATGACACCCTGTTCACTTACACTAGGTTTCTTCTGTGCAAATAAGGATACGGCTGGACCAAAAGTAATAGGCAAAGATATAGCATCTGGGGTTGGTCTGGTACTTAAGTTCTGTGGGAGAGTAACTCCCATGTTCTTATTCATCACTGAAGACATAACTGACTGTGTCGCTGTTACTGGAGTGAATCTCGGCATGACTTGTGGCTGCCCTTGGGGCACTAAAAGTGGAGTTGGTTCTGTCTGAACCAACATTGGTCTTGGGAAAACCTGTTCCATAGGCACCATTAAGTTTGAAGTCATTTTCATAATGGGTACATCAGGGTAAATACTCTGAACCTGTGGCAGTTGCACCTAATTTTGCACTACAGGAGTAGTAGGTGCATTAAGACTACCCCTCATCAGACTCTGTGTCAGGCCAGTATTAATCTGCACCGGAGTCGCTGTCCATTAACCTGTGTCGGAGCTGCAGGATCAGCATTGGTGCTTGTATCACTCTCATGTGCTGCATATGGCTATGGGCGATTCCTCAATAACTGTAAAATAAACTCATCATCATCTGATTCTTCCTCGACTGTTGAAGACTTGCTAGCCTCCCTACTTTCAGGCGGGCTTCTGTTAGTCTTTCTAGTAGCTTTCCTCCCTTCCTTCTCATTGTCCTGCATAATCGCTGGAAACAACTTCATTACGTACAAAG
This sequence comes from Pleurodeles waltl, assembly GCF_031143425.1. NCBI lineage: Eukaryota > Metazoa > Chordata > Amphibia > Caudata > Salamandridae > Pleurodeles > Pleurodeles waltl. Next base: position 502,182,888 of record NC_090451.1, on the reverse strand, counting down.
TCTAATTTCTCCAAATTCTCTGAACACAGTCCCATCTAGCCTCTGTTAATGTCTTTTCCGCCTTTCTCCTTTTCCTCTCGAATTTCTGTTGCTGTTGCTGTCTGGCTTTTTGCTCCCAGATCGCTAATGCCTGTAACTGTGCTGGTCTCGGAAGGGGCTTTGATGCATATAGCACCATCCTTAAATGCTCTAAAACCCTCAAGTTGAACGTTCCATTTGTAGGCAATGCTACGTTCCCATCTTTCTCTGTTTCTTTGCACCCTTACTTTAGCCAAACACATGGCGCAACACCCTTCTTTTCTATTACAATGTAAGCCGGTGTACCTTCTGGCAATGTAGCTTCGCCTATACTAATTGTAATGTACATATCTCCCTTAAAGCACTCTTTAAAGCCTTGAAAAACATCATCTTTTTGACTTTTTTGTTTTTCAATCAATTCAGGAAGTGACTTTTAATCCCAGAATTCTCTTCACTTACTTTCCCAACCAATTGCCTCTCACGGACGGCTGCCAATCCGTGCGCAACCCTTCTCACTAACCAACCTATTCTAGCATGGCCCCAATGGCGTCACACTCACACTTACTGCGGCTGACAAAGTCTTGCGGTTTGTCCTCTCAAACTTCGGCTCACAAAAAACTAATGCAAAAATTGCAAGCACTAACCCAAAACCAAAAACCAAAAATTGCAAGCACTAACCCAAAACCAAAAACCAAAATCTGCTGGTTTACTACAGGAAAGATAACAGAATCGCTTCAGAAACTTTACGGATTTTTCACTGACGGCTCTTCCCGCACTTACAGCTACTCCTTCTTTCTCAGAATCTCTGATTCGCAAGCAAAATTCAACCTGCAAATTTTACTCTCAACTGGTCAGTGGATCTGTCCTGGTGCACATAGGACTCGCCAGATCTCAGTCGAAATTTCCTTTCACTCACTTTGACTCACACTCTGACTTGTCGACCACGCCCAATTGACCTACTAAACCAGACAAATTACAGAATAAAACCAAGTGTCTCATACACTTTTCAATATACTCTGGAGTCTTAGACCACACAGGGTCCGTACATCAACAACCACATGGACAATTTTTTAGCACAAAGCACCACACACATGTGAGGTTCGACGACTTCCCTACTCTCACACTGTGAAGTACGCACACTCCTTCTACAACTTAATTTGGAATACGCAAACTCCTTAAACCCTCACAAACATCACAATTTACCTGCGACTTGCATAAGCTGTACAAGCTCAAAACCTTACTTCATTCACACTATCACTAGAACGCCGAGAACATCCTCAAACAACCATTGGCAGGCTCCAAGATTCTGGGAAAGTCATTTCTGGACTTAGGGGAACATATTCTCTCTAATTAACATAATTGAAAAATAAAATCCAAATCTCAGCAATACCGAACTCTCAAAAGAACAGATCATCAAGCTACTATGCTCCGTTAATCTTTATGTCTTTCTGGTACCGTCTCAGTGAACATCAATACTACTACTATCTCCGTTACTACCTGTTATTCTATACCGGATGTCTCTGATGGGCTCTTAAGGAGACTAACCATCCATCTCTGCTACTATCTCTGTTAGCGTATCTGACCTTAATAAGTAAACTTACTAGGGGATGTAAATAGGTCGATGAACCTTTTGACTCGCAATTAAGATGTTCCCACCATAACTCCAGTACATGCAGATCAATAATCAACCACCAATAACCAATGATAATCAATAACATTAGTAATCAGTGGAGTCAGTAATTGTCACACACCATGACTTCTCAGTCATGAATAACCACACCTTTGGTAAAAGTTAGAATATTTATTTCCCTATATTAACAATGCTAATGTCACGTAAGGTAATCTCAAAATCAAATGATACACATACAGAAACACGACTGGCTGTCCAAACCTGTGAAAGAAACACAATCTAATCAAAGCTTGAACTAGTACACATTCTAAGGTTACAGTGCAAATCAATAATAAGAAAAATTGTGCAAACGATATCGCATACATTTAGATTTAGCAAAGAAATACATCAACGTTATTCCCTATAGCAGTCTTTCATTAGTGAGAATCCTTAACTAACACCTGATTAGCATTGGCATGTTGGGATTCATGCAAAACAATTTAGTAACCACAAATTTGGAAAACATCTAACTATGGCTCTATCAAAACAATGCAGTTGGTGCCTAGAAAGAAAAAGCAAATAGACATAACAAAACACAGGAGTATAAGACAACCTCTCCTCAATTGGATCAGCAAGCTAAGATAGTCTTCGTCATCAGTACATCAGTTCGGTCCGCAAACCATCAGGATTCAGCATCAAAGTTCAGAAAACGCAAAATCTTTAAGCATTAAAGTTAAGTACGTCTCTCGTCAAGACGCACAAGAAAATATTGACCTTTCAGCCAGCGAGAAAATGGGCAATGTGCAGTCTTCCCTTGGTGCAGTCCTGTTAAGTTAAATTCCCTAAAACTATTTCCCAAGTCCCTATTGGTCAAGGGATTGTACGTTCACACTTTGTTCAATAAAACTAAAACTTAAAATCTATGAATTCTACCACTACTCCATTCACATGTTGTTGGTTGGCTTCTCCTGTAATGTCCTCATCATCCGGCTTCTCAGGTAACAATATTGTTGCAACTTATACTCCAGTCAGTGTCTCCATTGTTCTCCTCCTGAGAAAGTCAGTCTTACACACATTCCACTCATAATGTTACTTTTAGCAAGAACAGCATCTTCTATCAAGTGGTTCTCATGAGAAAGACTTTTAGCTACGAGCACATTTAGACAGTACAATGGAAAATCACAGTTAAACTCTCTAAGGCAGCCATTTTATTAATCGGTTTAGAAATACAGCTTGACATGAGCTGTGCAACAAGGCCAAGACCTCCGCTAAGTTAAGGCTTTCAATTAATAAAGCTAATACATAATGTATAACCCTCAATATGACATATTACTACATTAATCAAACATATGCTCAACATTTCATATTAATTAGCCATTAATAAATATACTTCGTGATCAATCATGGCCACTCATCGTGATCACATTTTCAAATGTGTGCATTATTTTCCCTACATTATTACATTTTCTACGTAAATTCATTACTCAGAATACATGAATACTCATTAATATTTTTATTATAACACCTGCGCTAGCACAGCTCCATCAATGAGAACCTCTTCAAAGGGCATGTTCACGTGTCCTGTCCAAATGGGGCCCTGAGGGAGTGACTATAGCACAATAGTAACTCTTGTGAAAGTAAAGTGCAGAGCAGATCCTCGAAGAGTTTCGAAAGGGGACAGACACCCGCAACTCCTTTGTTCGTATGGGCTGGCATTGCACTATGATCTAAGGAGCATGCATTTCAGCACTGAGAGCATTGTAATACCACATTTCTGGCATTGGTTTGCATTTTAAGTCAATCACTAATGCCACACTCAAATACCAGGCATAGGATTCAGTAGATAGAAAAAGTAGCAGGGCGCAATATGCTTTATGGGTCCGTTGGTGTCCTAAGACCAGCTAGAGAAAACAGTTTCCAGGTATGACAAGTCAGTGATCCTTTTTGTTCTTCTCTGAAACAAAGTGGCATTAAGTTGTAGGCTGGCTACGTTGAGTTCGCATGAAGAGGGAACGTTATATTTTAGAATATTTTATATTTTATTAGTTGTTGTCAAAATTGAAAGAATGAAAAGAACACAAAAATGAGAATATGGCATGGCCAGGTGTGCGCATTCACCGAGCAGGTTTACAGTGTACATGGATAATTTTGCAATGAAAAGCATTTGTATACTGTGTGGACTACTACTATTCTCTTACTACAGTATCAAAGACGGACCAAGCCTTTTTGTAAATGGCAGAAGAATGTGGGTGTCTCATAACTATGTATGTGTTTTTATGTGGTGTACTGTTGTTATGTAATTAAAATGTAGTGGGATCAATTGACAGTGCCTCAGAGTGATATATTGGAGCCCATTAACCATCCTTTCTGACAAGCTTCAAGAACATATTTTTAGAGTTTTGCTGACAAAAAATCAGGGTCCTCAAAAAGGATGAGGTCTTTAAAACTTGTGAACTAGCAAGTTGTGAACCAACAAACCACATTCAGTTTACAGAACGTAATAGCTTACTCCACCCTTTGCAATCTGGGTTTCGTGTGGGCAATAGCACCGAATCGGCTCTTCTCTGTATTACTAATTTCCTGAGATATCTACTGGACAGTGGTGGAGCTGCTGCACTGATTTTATTAGAGCTCAGTGCAGCATTTGACATGGTACATCACAGCACTCTCCTGCAAAGAATAGAGGGCATGGGAATACAGGACACTGCTGTGGCTTGGCTGAGATCTTTCTTGCACACATGTACTTTTCAGGTCAACACTAACCAACATAGGTCAAAATCCTACCCGCTAGTCTCAGGTGTGCCCCAGGGCTCTACTTTGAGTCCACTGTGTTTTAACCTATATCCAGGCCATTGGCAGAAATAGTGAAGGGCTGTGGACTTACACTGTTTCATATGCAGATGATACACAAATTGTTGCATCTCTGTCAGCTCGGGACAATCACAATGTGAAGGCTATCAACTCTTGCCTCACCCAAGTTTCATCATGGATTTACACCAACTCCCTGAAATTAAACGGTGATAAGTTAAAGGTTCTGCTGGTGGGTAATCCTTCTATCCCTTAGGGCCTTCACTTGGGGCTTTCAATCATGGGCAGCCCTCTTAGCCCAGCTGGTTGTGAGGAACCTGGGAGTGTGGCTTGATGACAAACTTACTATGAGTCTTTGAATTAATAAGGTGGCTGCTACGTATTTGGCATCTTGAAGTAGCTTAGGAAGATTCTTTAATATCTCACTACCTTTGCCCATGGACCCATGGCCTAGGCCTTAGTTATTTCCAGACTGGACTATGGGAACATGCTTTATCTGGGAGCGACAAAACTCTCTTTAAATGCCTCAGGATCATTCAAGAGCCTGCTGCATGGCTTTTTCTCCACTCTCCTAAACTCATCCCCACAGTTATTATGCTTTGGACCTTACAGTGGCTACCCATCAACCACTGTGTGCATTTTAAGGCATTGTGCTATATGCACAAATACATTTCAAATTCTGGACCTGCTTATCTTAGAGCTTTGGTGTCTCTGTATACCCCCGCTCGCTCATTGTGCTCGAGTCATATGAGGTTGCCGTAATTCCTAGAATTAGGAAATGCCACCAAGGAGGTCGAGCATTCTTTTTCCCGGACCAAGGGTCTGGAATAATCTCTCTCCAAGACTGAGGGAGTGGCAGTCACTCTCTCTGTTTCATAATATTTAAAAACAGGGCTGTTTCAACTTTCAGAATCCTCCTAACTCTGTTTTTTTTTGGTGGCTCTCGGGCTTGATCAATCTTTTCCCATAATTGAGCCTGGCACTGGGAAACCTTTTCTGGGTAGCAATGCACTTTATAAATTACGTATACTAATAGTGTCAGCTGAAATTGAGCACTATAAAAAGGGAATTCTACGTAATGTGTGGCAAGTATGTGGCTCTGAGGCTGTCGTACTGGATCCACCTGAAACCACATTTTGTAGTGTTGTGCATCTTATCTCTGGAATACATTTAAGTGAAGAACGTAATTCTGTTTTTCAGCTGGGCAGGAACTTCTCTGTAAACAAAAAGGGTAAGACAATAGACTGGGACTTGAACACACCCACCATAAAAGATAGAGTAAATCTGGGGAACTGGACAGTGTCTCAAACTTTACACTTAGAATTATTGATCCCTATATCCTGCATGCAGCATACCCTTTCCTTAGTACTTAATCTGTGCTGTTGGTTATCAGTAGTAACCACTGGAACTTATTTCAGGGTACCAGGCACTCTGCCACCTTCTTCTCTTTCCTAGTCTCACTCTGCAGCTGGAGACAGGAGATCAGTCCCATGTTGGTTTCCACTAAGATCATGGAAATGGAAATGGAAGAAGGACCAATAATATATTGTACTTTAGAATATTGTCTGTTCCTCTTTTTCCAGAACCCACAATGAATGAAAAAAGGACTGCTATCACTCTACAACTGCCAGCGTATTCGCTTTTGAGTCGCCGGCCAGGCTGATTGTTGAGTGCATAGACAGGGCATATCAGAAGTAATCTGGGGCATCACATGTTGTGGAGTTGCAGCTGCAGTGACAAAAGCAAGATCTGCCTCACTGGCATGTGCCTATGTCATGTTCAGCTTCCCAAGAAATGTGGAGACAGATTAAGCACTGCCATTCCTCTATGCCCATTATCTCTACAGGTGCATGCATGCTCCTCTGAACATTTTGCAAGAGATTTTGCTAGTCAAAAACTGGTCTTTGTTTTGGTATGCATCAATACTCCTGCAGAACACAATTTGTGCAGATGTACTCCATAGGTGGCATTTTCAAGGTTGATGTATAAGGACACTGAGATCCCTACGTTCCATTGGAATTCCATTGTGAGACTGCTTTAGAGTATTATTAGTCATCCCCTCGGTAGTCGCTGCGGGCATGAACAGCCTTTCTTGGCCTCACAAGGTGGAGGGGGCAGGCAGAGAAGTGCCAGAAGCACACAATACCAATAGAATCCAAACATTGAGCCTCTGGCCTGCTCTCTTTTTAGGTTTCAATAATTTATTTAATAATGGCTGAATCCTTAAACCACAATATAGTAATACTAATTTAGAAGAAGGAAGAAATATCTGATTAATAACTATAATCACCTTAAGTTGAGGTGTATGCAATGTTAATGTCTAAACTGGGCCAGCAGGATGGCAGTGCTATCAGTCAAAGTTCTTTAAATTAACAGCAGAAGAGCAAATGAGGCTCCGTCTGCTAGCTGCAAAGCTCGGTGGAAATGGAGCACCACCTATGGTTACATTATGGGTGGAAAGAACCTAGGAAATTTATCAAAAAGACTGTATGAGGGCCCTTTACTGGGCTTCTGAAGATAACTGGAAAACATGACCAAGTTGTTCAAGTGGCTAGAGACATTTGAAGACTGACTACGTGCATGACAGTTAGGTGCCATGTTGTGTCCAAGTACCATCACTTTTTAACTGGAAACGGGGAACAGGGGAATCTAGATGGTGGAGCTAACCTTCCTGATGTAAGTGTCTTTAATATAACTAAAGTAACAATTTCTAAAGTTTGAACTGTATGTGGTTTGGACGGGGTTGCACATTTTGTTGCTAACATTTGATCAACCTGTTAGTGTCCTGAAGAATCAAATGCAGTGGTATCAGTGTGCAGAGGAACATCATGTAGCACAGTGTAGTGTTAAAGGCATGCATGAAGACCTGGTACAGTAAGTGTATTCATATACCAAACTATGGGCCTTTCACTTACAGTCTGGTGGAGGTGGGCATCTGCCACAAAGCAGTGAATGTCCTATGTGCCCCAAATAGGGTGCATAGCAACAATACACTCTCACTGCATCAGACGTGATATCTGCTGCTTTTAGACAAATGCCCTGTATCCTTTAAACTATAAATTCACATTTATGCTGGTCTTTTTTAAGTGCTATTCCAGTGTATGTGATACTTTCCTACATTTGGTCTTATCTTCCAAAATCAAAATACAATTGCCGTAGGACCTACTCACCGCTTTCCATTCGAGGTTGAGACCCTCCTCTTTGTAAAGTATGTAATCAATCCGTCTCCCACTGCCTTTCAGTGGCACCTTTCTCCCCTTTTGGTTTGGACAGTGGTTCTTGCTTGTAGGATATACTAAATACTCTTTTCTACCTTCCTCATTTTCCAGAACCCTGAACAGGACAGAGAAAAACATATTTTTTCACTTCATTATGTCATTCGGGAAGTACAATTCTTTGGTTCCACGGCGATGCAAGCAGATGCTGGGGCACAATAGGGAAGCAAAGATGGAAAGAACGAATATCTGTGCAATGGTTTGGAGAAATAGAAGGAAGTCTTACATTTACTTAGGCAGAAAGAGAGCACTTTTGGAAAATGTTAATTTAAGTCCTATAAAGTACAGATCAGGCATATCTAATAAAGGACTCATGGTTGATAATAAAGCATGGGCCCTGGGATCGGAAAACAAATCGACAATCTGTTTACAATATTCCAAGAATCAACCAACCTAAAGACTCGTAAGAACACCCCTTGAGCTTCCTTCCAATTCCAAAAGTAACTACTAACCTCTTCCAGCCTTAAAAAAGCAAAGATCTAATTGTCTATTGAAAAAACACTGAGGCTTCCCCCAACTAAACCTCAAAAGCACTGAGAACACACACACCTCTCCAAGACTGCATATTAATAGAGGTATATGCAAATGATACATTAAAACTACCAGTAGTGCTGCACAAGAAGAGGTCAAGGAGGCACCAGCACCTGACATCAGAGATCCTCAAAGCTTCCACTAGGCACAACATAATGCCGACACAGAATTATTTCTAAATTATTAAAAAATATTAACTACAATCCCAAGTACCTAACAATTGATCAAACATTTCATTTACTTAAAATCTTAAAGGACGGATGCAAAGAGCATCAGCAACATATGGAACAAACATGACTCCTACATGTTAGTCACGCTTTAGACCTAAGAGAGGAGCTATGACCACACTGCCCAATGTGAGCACTTATCAGTGGTAAGCCCTGGAAGGCCACTACCACACCATTCTGATTCCCATTAAGCTGCAGAATATTTTCATACATTTGCTGTAGAAATAAATCAGATTTTCAAGACCATTGCTTGTGTGGGTTTGAACAGGTCCAAAATTTAGGTTTTTTGGAGAAAGCACTGGTCTCTAATGCTGGAAACAACACAAGAAGAAGTAGGGAAAAGGGGGATTTATATTCAGTGCCAGATTTTCACTATTTTCACTAGTACCATAGATAAATTATTAGGGAGTACACAAAATCCAAGTGCATTTAGAATAAGGCTACATGAAGTGCTTCAAACTGACCAGACGCGGTCACATCTAGCTCTACTCTTAGATCTCTCCAAAGGGTACTGTTGAAACAAAGAGCACCATTGAAATCCTCATTGCCACAAACAAGGGCAACCAGAAAACAGGCCCTCACTTTTTACAGAAACAGATCTGTAGTACACCATGATTCATAACCTAAGATGAAGCAATGCAACAGTGCTGAGTACAACACGAGGAAACAGCCAACTTGTACTCAGAGGGCTTGAAATCAGTATGCACTGGACCTCAGTATGAAAGACCAAGCAAACTACCTGAAACGGCATGTAAGAAATTGTGTTACTAGTTAACTTGGGTGTGAGCTCAGGTCAAGCAGCAACCACAATCCTTGTTGGGGTAAAGCACAATCAAACTCCAAATTAACCTGTGCTCAACCTCTGGTAGCTTGGCTCAGAGCAGTCAGGCTTACCTTAGAGCAATGTGTAAAGTATTTGTGCAACACTTCAACAGTAGGACTGTTAAAATACTACACAAAAAGGATACCACACCAGGTTAGAAACTAGAGCTGCATTTAATAAATAAAACAAGACCAAAACAACAAAAATCCAATCAGTAGAACCGGAGTTATGGATATTTGAAGAATAAAGTGAAAAATAGTGCTTAAAAGCATAAAGTGCCATCCACGGCTATCTGGTCATGCTGGACAAGGTCAAAGTCAAAAAGTTCAGGCCCACTGCAATGGAGTGCAGATCGGATACAGTCCCATATTAGTCCTAATGAAGGTTTACCTTCTCAAGTTTTGTGCCAAGAGTCCCGTTTGCATTGGAGAGGGTAGCAAGGAGAGCATCTCAGAAGGCTGTGGCGTGGTGTCCCAGATTGGCGGGCTGCAGCTTCATGTTGGCGGTCCTCCCACAGTCGGTCGATGTTGCAAGAAGATGGGCTGGTGGTAGCACACTGGCTTTCAGTGTGATTGGTGCGATCTTGATGCAAACGGGTCCGTACACTGTCACAAAGAGCCCAAAGTTTGATTTAAGCTTGCTGAGTCACAGCAAAGGTTTAGGACCTGAGAGGCACCACTTGGGCATCAGGAACTTGCTGCATCTAGGTCTAGGTGCTGGTTGGGGAGCTTTTATGTTCATGAGGCTCAGATCAAGAGGCCAGCAGACTAGCCTTTTGAGTCACTCCAGGGTCCCGGGTTCAAGATGAAGTTGCAGGTCCAGTTGTTCTTCCCCAGGCAAGAGGACAGCAGGCCAGGAGTTCCTTTAGAGCAGCAGTTCAGCAGAGTGGCAGTCCTTCAACAGCACAGCAGCCCTTCTTCCTGGCAGAGTATCCACAGATACAGAAGAGAGTTGTGCCTTTGATGCAGAGAGACGTTTCTAGAGGTTTCCTTTTGAAGTTCACAGGCATCCTGCCTTCCCTGCTCTGGATGCAGACTAACTGCAGGTAGTATGCAGCCTTTTGTGCAGCAGTAGGACACAGCCTATTCCGGGGTAAGTGAGGCTGTGCCCTGCTCCTCCCTCCCATCCGGCCAGCGATGGCTCACACAAGCACACCTAAGCTCCCTATTGTGTGTGGCTGTCTAGAAGGAATATATAAAGCTCAACTGTATTCACACCCAGTCATGTGACCAGAGACAGGCCACAAGCATTAAAAGGCTAAGGCAAGAAAATGCCAAACTTCTAAAAGTATCAATGGTACACAGGGCTGCCCAATATCCCTCCACTGAACTAGGTAAAGACAATTGTCAAGAATACAAATGTTCCTGGAGGAGTAATTTATGCATCATTCTGCATAGTCAGATAAATCCAATATCCACAAATGGGGAAAAGTGACTGTACACAAGTACAGGTTAAACAAAAATGCATTGTAATAAAACATTATACAAACACAAAAATCAGTTTATGGGTGTTGGTACATCAATGATTCAATAACACTGCAACCCCCACAGCAAATCCTCTCACTTAGTATTTGGGGTTAAGTCCAAGGATCCTGGAGAGGTGCCAACTCTCTCTTACCACCAACAGTCTCTTCATCAATCAATCAATCAATCAGTATTTATAAAGCACGGCTACTTACCCGTGAGGGTCTCAAGGCGTTGGGGAGGGGAGGGGCCTCATCCGAACAGCCACTTCTTGAGGTTCTTCCTGAAGATGGTGCACGACAGGCTTTGTCTGAGGTGCAGGGGGAGGTTGTTCCATCTCTTTGTTGCAGTGTAGGTAAAAGATCGTCCTCCGGTGGTGATTTTAGGGATGCGAGGGACGGTGGCCAAGGCCATCTGGGTGGAGCGGAGGGATCTGGCTGGGGTGTGGAAGGAGACGCGGTGGTTCAGGGAGGCTGGTCCTGCATTGTGTATGGCCTTGTACAGGTGGGTGAGAATCTTGAAGGTGATTCGCTTCTCGACCAGTAGCCAGTGGAGGGTCCTCATGTGTCGGGAGATGTGTTCTCGGCGAGGGAGGTCCAGAATGAATCTGGCGGCAGCGTTCTGGATGAGTTGAAGTTTTTTGATGTTCCTAGTTGAGGTGCTGGCGTAGAGGGCATTGCAGTAGTCAAGCTTGCTTGTGACTAAGGCGTGGGTGACTGTCCTGAGACAGTCTACTGGGATCCATCTAAAGATCTTCCAGAGTTTGCGGAGTGTGTGCCAGCAGGAGGAAGTGGCAGAGTTTACCTGGTGGTTTATGGATAGGGAGGAGTCGAGGATGATTCCTAAGTTGCGGGCGTGCTCGGTCGGCGCAGGGGGGCGCTGAGGGATGAGGGCCACCATAAGTCGTCCCAAGCTGAGGTGCCGTTTCCAAAGATGATGAGCTCCGTATTGTTGGAGTTGAGCTTGAGGCATCTTTCTCTTATCCAGGCGGCGATGGATTCCATTCCTGCGTGAAAGATCCTTTTGGCCATGTCTGGGTCTTCGGTGAAGGAAATTATGAGTTGTGTGTCATCGGCATATGACACAATGTTAATTCCGTGGCTTCTGATGATGGCAGCAAGAGGGGCCATGTATACGTTGAACAGCGTGGGACTCAGTGAGGATCCTTGGGGGACTCCGCAGTTGACTCCTGTGGGTCTGGAGGTGTAGGGCGGGAGTCTGACCGTCTGCATCCTCCCGGACAGGATGGAGTGGATCCATTCCATGGCTCTTCCGCTGATTCCTATGTTCTGGAGTCTGGTGCACAGAGTGCTGTGGGAGACAGTGTTGAAAGCTGCTGAGAGGTCGAGAAGTATGAGTGCTGCAGTGTGGTTGTGGTCTAGGAGTAATTGGATGTTGTCGGTGGCTGCCAGGAGTGCTGTCTCCGTGCTGTGATTTCTGCGGAAGCCAGACTGGGAGTTGTCCAGAGAGTTGTTGGCCTCGATAAAATTCCGTAGTTGTGTGTTGATTGCTTTCTCTAGTAGTTTGGCGGGGTAGAGTAGCAGCGAGATGGGCCGAAAATTCGTTAGTTCTGATGGATCGGTCGAACGTTTCTTCAAGACAAGGCATATTCTGGCGTGTTTCCAGTCCTCAGGGAAGGTGCCCATGCTGATGGAGCAGTTGATAGTGTTACGAGGCTTGGGGGCAATGGATGCGCTGGCTTTGATGTATATGTAGTGCGGCAGGGGTCCGAGGGGGCTCCGGAGTGAATGCTGTTCATGATGTTGACTGTTTCCTCTGTGGTGGGCGTGAACCAGTCATGGATGGTCTGGGCAGGTTCTAGGGGAGGGGGGTGGGTCGGTCGCAGGTTCCGGTGCCAGGTAACAGAAAGCTGTTGTCGATGTCCTGGATCTTGTGGTGGAAAAAGGAGGCAAGTTTGTTGCAGAGGTCCTGTGACGGTGATGCTGGTGGCTTCGGAGGGGGGATCTGTGAACTTTTTGATGACTGAGAAGAGTTCCTTCAAGTTTTGTGCGGAGCCGTTGATGCGTTCCCAGAGTGCATCCTTGCTTGCGTTCTTGATTTTCTGTCGGTGGGCGGGGGTTGTGGCTTTCAAGGAGGCGAGGTCTTCGTTGGATTGGCTGTTCCTCCAGTTTTTCTCTAAATGACTGTGGGTACGCTTTGATTCTTGGAGTTCAGTGGTAAATCAGCTGGCATTCTTAGGTACACGTTTGGCCGATGTCAGACAGAGAGGGGCTAGAGTGTCGGCACATTCGGTGATCCATGTGTTGAGGTTGCGTGCTGCTGTGTTGGCGTCGTCAGAGGGGGGAGGGAGGGATTTGGCAAGCAATGAGGTGAGTTGCTCATTGGTGATTTCATTCCATTTCCCGTGGGGGGGTCCTGGAGCTGCAGGTGCGGCTGCTGGGTGCCGTGATTGTGAAGTATATGCAGCGGTGGTCGGTCCAGTCTGGGGTGGAGATGGTCTTGATGGTGATCCGGTTGCTCGAGGTGAATATGGGGTCCAGTGTGTGTCCTGCGATATGTGTGGGTGCGGAGACCAGCTGTCTGAGGCGTAGAATGTCGAGGATGTCGAGTAGAGCGGTGATGTTTGGGTCAGTGCGGTCCTCGAGGTGGAATTTCAGGTCGCCGAAGGGGAGGTAGTCGTCATCCACAGTCTAAAATACTATTTCTTAATTCCCACTATGTTGTGTTCTCCCCATTGCCACAATGTAGTGGGATTTAAGAAACATTATTTTGGACAGTCTTTTTTACCCACAGTCCAAAATACTGTTTTCCTAATCTCCACTACGTTGTATCAATGGGGAAATGTCCTCGCCATTGACACAACGTAGTGGGAATTATGAAGCAGTATTTTGGACTGTGGATCAAAAGACTGTTGGTGTAGAGAGTGGTTTGGCACCTCTCCAGGATACTTGTACTTCACCTCAAATACTAAATGTGAGGGATCGCTGTGGGGGTTGCACACTGTTGATGGAATCATTGTTGTACCAACACTCATATACTGAGTTTTAGTTTTTGTATAATGTTTTGATCACAATTTATTTTTGTTTAACTTGCACGAGTGTACAGTCATTTTTCTCCATTTGTGGATATTAGATTTGTGTGACTAATGTGACTGAATATGCAGAATGATGTATAAATGACTCCTCCAGGAACATTTGTATTCTTGACAAACCTTCTAAAAGTAGCATTCTTGGAATTGCAATTTACATTCCGACTTCTCCATAAGCTAGAATTTTAATGTGATCACCAAACATGAACTGATTATCTCTTCCCATTTGGACATTACACTTAAAATGGAATAACACAACTCTCTGTTATCCTATGGGGGAGATAGACCTTGCAGTAGTGAAAAACAAATGTAAGAGTTTTTCACTAGAAGGACATGTAAAATTTAAAAGTACATGTCCCACTTCTGAAATAAATTGCAACTTGCCCTCTGGGCTGTCCAGGGCCTGTCCTAGACATGACGTAGGTGTAGTAAAAAGGAAGGATTTGGCCTGGCAAAAGGTTTATTTTGCCAGGTTGATATGGCAGTTCATAACTTCACAAACATGCTCTGCAGTGACAGGCCTGAGGCATGTTTAATGGGCTACTTAATAGGGTGACACAACCAGTGATGAAGGCCCACTAATAGCATTTAATTTACAGGCCCTGGGCACAGGTAGTGCCACTTTACTAGGGACTTACAAGTAAATTAAATATCCATATTGGGTATAAGCCAAATAAATATGTACATTTATTTCAGTGTTTTTACAGTACCTAATATTTTGAAGTTTGCTTCTTTTATGTTTTTTCAATAGCATCTACTGTTGTGCGGTTGTTGGTGATTTTAATATCCCCTCTTGCTGTAGGGATGTTACTTCCTATAATGAGCGATTTTGCTCTTTTATAGGCTGCAACTCCTTTAGTTCATTCAGCATCTGTGTTATTTTCAGTTTGCAGATGTTCACTTTGTGGGATTCATCCCTGGAGAACTATTTATTATACCCTTTGTTCTGTACTTTAGTCAGATTTACACCTGCTGTCTTCTTTTAAGCATTTGCTCTCATCGACCTGCTGAGGACTTCTCAGTTGGTTGGCATTGGTTTAAATGCTTGGGTAGCCTTTATTTTTCTGAGGTGTGTGTGATGTCCTCCATGCTTTCCTTTCTCTTACATTAGTACTTTCTTGCTGATTACTCGGCTCAGTCCTGATACGTTTTCATGACAGCATCGTAGTTACGGCTTCTGGCTGGCCGATATATATATTTTCTTAATCGCTACATTGACAATTGTTTTTCTTTTCCTCCTATGTGTGTTTTACTTTCTAGATGGCCCGTGCGGGTGTTAACATTATTTCTGTCAGGTTTTTATTAGGACATCTGTTGTTCTATACCAATAGTTGCTGCTGTGCTTTTTGCCATTTTCTATTACCGACTTGTCTAATGCTTTCTTCTTCACAAGTATTTTTTATGATAAGAGCTATGGCTCAGTGGCTTTGTCTGTGGACTCTGGATCCCCATGTACTGGCTGAACATGGGTTCAATCCCACCTTCGGAGCAGGTCTTTTTTATGTCTACATTGTCTGTTGTCTCTGACACTTTTTTTTCCCACTGCCATGGTAGCACTATTGCCCTGCTTTTCAATGCTTTTATGACTTTTTACTTGCCTGTTCTCCTTTTTTTTTATCTTATGGTGTGGAGTATGTTCTTTCACATCTACATTCATCTGAATATTCACTCTCTTTCTAAACCGGCTTGTTCTAGTTAGTGACTTTTCACAGGAGTATTTGCATCTGCATTAAAATCTGCTAAGCATGGGCCAAGAAGCAGCTCCCTGAGGGCTTGTGTGCTCATTCTACCAGAGTTAGATCCAGGCCCCCTGCTTTAGTATGCAGAGTTTCAGTCCTGGGTATATGCCTGGCAGCAATGTGTTATCAAGGGGTCAGTGGTCACCTCCACAGAGGGGTGTTGCAATTCTAGGACCGCAGCTGCCCTCTTCAGTACCTTGGCGAAGGATGAGGTCGCCTCCGTCAAAAGGCTGGAGGGGAAGGCAGTCCGAAGCCGGTGAGGGCTCAAGGCCATAACCTCACCCAATTCTGTTATCCAACTACCCTACAGAGGAGGCTGGACAGTCTCCTCCATAGGGTAGCTAAACCTCAGCTCCTCTCCCTTGCCTCCAAAAGCCTGTGCCTTGAAGGAAAAACAGCAAGGGATTGAGGAGAAGGCGGAGGGAAGGTATACGAGGGCACCACTGATGCCGCACCCAACACCATCTGGCGTCGGAGCGCTGTCATCTCGCTGTTGGATAGGGTAATTGGTTTGGACTTGACTGATGCCGCCTAAGTTGGCTGACTGAACTCCGGCATCACAGTTGGGAACCCCGAAGGGCTGTGCATTGGAGCCAACACGGAACCGTGTGGATCCAGAGGGCAAATCTGATGCGAAGGGCAAACCTGCCACCATGGAGTCAGGTAGGACACCTCTCACCTCCTTGGCGCTAGAAATCGCACCAGAGGGACGTAGGGGCCCGCAGGTGGTGTGAAGGGAGTTCTAATCATCTGCATCTGGGCCAGAGCTTCCCAGTCTCCAGAGAAAGCAGGGAGGTGTAGGGTGGACTCATGTGCTGACTCCTCAACCGGGGATTGGGAGAGGCATCGGAAGTGCCGGACTGACCTGCCATAGGCAGATGCTGCGACGTCCACTGCTGGTGCTTCATAGTCTGCTCTTTTAACGTGGATTGTGACATATGATTGCAGGAGTGGCTCCTGGAATGAACTGACGACCACTCCCTGGACCTGCAGCAAGACCGACGATGATGTGGGGCCTCAGCCAGATGCGACACCAAGATCTTTATACAGCATTCCTGCAATGCCTTCAGACGAAGGCAATGACAGGAGCCGCAATCCTCAGAGTTGTGGTGTTCCACGGGGCACCACATACAAACACTATAAGAGTTTGTGGCTGACATCTGCCTGCCACATGGCCCACAAGGCTTGAATTCTGAGGACCTGTAGAAAATGGCACACTGTTCCATAGGCAAAAATAATTTTTGTTGAGATAGCCAAATGGCCTGAAGTACTGTGGATCTGGGTTTTAGTGTGGAAAAGAAGGAACTGACGTCAGCACATCAGGGAGGGGAATATAAGGACTCCGTCGACATCATATCCAGTGGACAACGTAATTACAGAGTCGCACAACGCCCTCTTATTACTGGCAGAGGTACTGCTGTGGTAAAATGTCCGGGTCCAGTATGGTGCCTGTGGAGAATTCTAAGGTAAGGAATCTGCGGCTCAATGTCCCTATCAGATGCACTTTATAGCTTAACAAACCAGGAGACAAGGGTCTCAGAAATACATATAACAATAGTACAACACGTGAAAGCAGGGCTGGAGTTCATGCAACCTGCTAAGTGAAAGCAAGGGTGGGGTTGGAGGAGGGCAGAATAAAGAAAGTATAAGGTCCATCTGACCTTTATCTGGGGTAGGGAAAGTGAAGGAGGAGGGATAAAAGGAATTTAATGTGAAATGTATGAAGCAAATTGTGATCAGTATTTCTGCAACCGGTGTGCTATTTTGCAAACTTACCTATGTACTAATAGTTTGGCTTGCAAAATACTGATTTGTAGTGGGTCACTATTCGGCCAACAGAGTGAATATTAATGAGGCACATTGCAAATTGCGACCCATTATGAATCTCAGGCATCACAGGCATGGTGGTCTGCTGAGGTCAGCAGACTAGCATGTCTATGATCCCTTTTAAATTCAGCAAACTTTTTTTTTTAATACAACCCGTTTTCCTTAATAAACGGAAAAACAAATTAAACGTAAACTGTAACTAATACATAGGAAAATATTTTTTTCAACATTCCCAAAGGGGAAGTGGTCCCTTGTGCACCCCGTCCCGTTTGCTATAGGGTACCACTTCATTTGTGTAGACAATTATGTATTGATGTCTTGCAATCAGATTTCAGTTGCCAAACATTAATACATGCCCATGGACGTCATTTAGGGGTTGCAGCTGCGACCCCTGGCTTGCCCTTTGCGACACCTGGCACTGTCTTTGCAACCCCTGACCTCAGAGGTGGCAAATTCAGAGCCAGGAACACATGGGCAGCTCCTCCTTATGGATGTCATTTGGGGCGGCGCTCTTTTTTTTTCTGTCAAAGTTTTATTACACTAATAGTAAATATTTATATATTATTAACTATTAGTGTAATAAAAATGGAGTAGTTAGCTGGAATATGCTATTACAGGGCAGCTGAGTTAAGTAAAAAAAAAATTAAACGTATGTTGTGTGCATGCTTTCGGGTGAGAGTGTGTTTATATGAGACAATGTAAGTGTGAATTTGTGTGTATGTATAATTATGGGTGTGTGAGTGGAAGTGGAGGTCAAAGGGTATGTGATGTCACTTCCGCTACCCCTTGCATTTCAGTGAATTGACGTCCATGTACATGCCATTCAGAATAAGTATTTGAACGGCAGACCCAAAACATGACCCTTACAAATACCGATTTGGTATACAGTCGCAAACCCAAGTTGCGATTTGGTAACTGGTTACTGAAACGCAATTTAGGTTTCTTACATACTAAAAGGCCTTTTTGCAGTTGAAAGTGGCCCAATGTTGTGAACTGGACAATTATCAAATAAAAAAAGACTTTGAAAACTGGCCCTAAGAGAGTAAAGCCTCATGGGGGAGTGACCTGTTATTTTCTGCTTCTTTTGCAAAAATGTTGTTTGGCCATGAATTGAAAGTACAAGTTTTGGAGCTATTACCGTATCCCTGGATTTTTCAAGGTCTAATCTGATGACATTTGCAGGGGGGGAAATGATCGGTAAATACTAGTGTCTGCTAATTTTAGTCCAAAGGGCGCTAAAAGAATGTAAATCCCCATCCGTTCCATTTTTCGCGTGGAAACTTGTAACAGATACGGTGTCCCACTCCTGGGATCTGATTTTACTGAGTGCAAGAAATATCAATCCTCAATCGGGACACTCGTAATCACGGCCTAAGTGGCAGTAACAGCCTTAGTGAAAGTGGTACTAAAGAAAATATAATAAATAAACACAATGAACCTAAACATGATGTATGTAAATAAGATTTTGCCATTGAAATGCTATGACCCTCTCTTTTCAGATGTCTCTAGCATTTCATTCAGACAAATTCTTTTGGGGTGCAAGGCTAAAAGCAACTGGTTTCAGTACTGCTGTTGTACATGTGTGGGAGAGCAGCAAGGGTTCACAGCATTAAGTATTTCTTGAGTTCGTTGGTCAGGAATTGGAATACTGGAACACGAAAGTGAACATCAGGCATTAAGAGACAGGCAGTGGAACGATCAACACATGATTCCTTATACGTTAAACTTCTGAAATTTAAAGACAGCAGATGAACATCAGAAATTATACTTACTTTTGTAGATTATCAGGGGAGCATACTTCCTCATCATAAAGGCCTTCGGGATCCAACAGAGTTCCTATGATATTAACAAACAGGTTACATGATGCCCCGCAGATATCTCTTACACAATATCTTCCACAATAGTCTGCCAGTTGTGAATAAAGGCACTGGTGATTACATTTAAAAAAACATGCTGCCATTTTCATTTTAATAGTTTTGTGACCACCACAGACTTCCTATACACTTATAACAAGAGAGTTTAGAACTGTGTGCTAAATCATATTTCAAGAAGGGCCAGGTAGAGAAAACAAGTCTTGCGGTCGGAGTGGCACCAACTAATCTTTGGGAAGAACCATGGTACAGCAGTGAGGTACCTTCACACATAAGGAGTGTTGTACAAAGTGTAGTATTGTAGGTACCGAAGACTGCATCCTTCTTCCCTTGGGGGACGGGGCCCACTCTGTGGCACATAGTGAATCCCTTGGCTGAGTGGTCGAATAGCCACATTGTGCAATCTCTAACAAGGTTCCATTCTAAGTTTGGAGTACATCCTGATTTGATCTGTACATCAGGGTATGTCTTCCTCTAGAAAGAAGTATGATTACCCTCACTCAATGTATCAGTTCACCAGGTTTTCATACAGGCGAGCTAGGGTTGTAGGTACCTAGCTTTGATATAAAGGATGTTTTATTCAGTTCGAAAGTGTAACTGTATTTACTGCATATGGCCTGTTTAATGCTCTACATGGAGCTAGGGGGGGGGTACAGACTCTTTTGGTAATGAGTTCCTGAACTGGGGTGCAGTGAAAATAATTGTGGCTTACTAAGTCTTCGAGTCCATACAGGACCAGTGTAGTCAGATCTCCCTCATCTTCCCCTGCCTGTAAGGCCAATGTATGGCTGAGATGTGAGAAACCGTTTTAAATGGGACCGCAGTCTAGACAAGTTCTTTGCCTCTCTTTCATGCCCAGTTCCCTGACTTGGAGAAAAGTGTATTTTTTATAGGTGTTTACAGTCCCATGAGTGATTAACCGTTCACCAATTCCCAATTCTTGTTATAATAATTTGGTGTCAGGAGGCTTACCAAATCTTCCTTCGATTTGTGTTTATGCTAGCAGTAAGTTTTTAGGACTTTAGAAAAGCCCAAGGCATCTTTGCTGGAGTTCTGCAGGAAAGATTATACCAGTTATAGTTAGGGTACTGCTGCAGATGAAGCCTTCACCTGCTTCCCCAATAAGGAGGTAATTTAGGTACCTTCCTTGGAAGAACACACTAGTAGTAGCACCAACAGCCAGTGAAGGAGGGCTACAACCATGTTCCAGTTTACAAGAATCAGGCTGTAAGGAGTACCCCATTCCTGATGTTTCCATAGTTATTTGTAATTACCCCAAGGACTATTCTGGAAACCTTTGATAGTAACAACATTTGTATCAACAATTTGCTAAAGGTATTTAGTTACTAGGAAACATAAAGCTCAAAAACGTAATCTACCAGAAGGTTGTGGAATAATAGATACAATCTCAGTGATGTGGAGTCAAACTTAGGATATTCAACAATTGTATTAAATATCTAAGCCAGACGGTGTATGTTAGTGGAGTGGTGCACCAATGCATCGGAATAAATGATTAAACTGAGGGAATAAACCTTTTAAAACATTGTGACACACCTTGTTTCCCTGACAAAAGATGAGATGATCCAATTTTTGCCTCTGGTGTACAATGTTAGATGTCAGTCTGTGAGGAGGTGGTACTGGGGTGCCACCTTTGTCTGGCTGTTCTGACATGTTTAGGTCAGCTACAACTAAAATATCTAAACTTGATGCAGACTGAATCTTTGGGTGCCACAAATCTGTATAACATCTACTGGTTCAAAGCACATTCGGCATAACAGGGCAACACTATAACCGCCAGCAGCCTAGTTACACAATAAATGCATCAGAAGTGCGATTCTAGCCGACGCAGTTCAGAGCCATACAACATGACAAATAGCATCATGTCATGATATATATATATATGAGTTGTACATACTGAATTAAAATGCCACTTTTTCAACAAATTTACTTGCTCTGTTCTGCTCGCTAAAATGATAACATGGGTGGCCGTCATTTTTTTTCAAAAGTATTGCTCTATTCCTTCTCCTGGGTCCATCATGTTCTGTGAATTGTTCTTGCTACCAAAACGCAGGTTCGGTGAAATGTTAGTTTTAAACCAACAGTAGTTGGAAGAGAATATGCATTGTTTCAGGGATCTGATTCTGCGTGCAACTGACTGATAAATGGCAAAATTCGTGCTGGACTTCACAGTGGTCCAACGAGTGCTGCGAAATAACCAGTCTGCATAGGAGTTATGAGGAGATCGTGAAAGACCTGTTCTGATTGCCCAGCCTTTCAGACAATCAGAAAAAGGGCAATAAGTTAGGCTCATTATGATTGGCTGATAGCAGGCAATCTGAATCATTGCAGATTGCTTTTACTTCTGTGAGCCACAGCTTTTCAGTGTTCCATGTCGAAGTTCAAGTTTTCACCTCTTTTCACGCTAGAAGTGGTCTGCAAATATGGAGAAAAAATCACCAGTTTCGGTTTTCGGTTAAATTATTTGCATACACTTAACCAGAGCCCCGATAAATACGATTTTTTATCTCTCAGCTTGATTCGCTTCATAAGAGTCCTACACATATTATTTCCAGCAAAGAACTGGCCTACCGGGGCACCTGATGATTTTCTGGAAGCCCTGGGGGTCGAGAATGCTTTCAGCTGTTTCCTCTGTAGGCTCTCACTCCTCAACTTTGTTTCAGTAACCAAGGGCCATATGTACCAAAGCATTTTCCCATTGACACAGAATGGGTAAAACCCTTTGATACATCTGGCCTCAAGTCTCTCTTAGTCACAAGTATGCATGCAATACGACAGTATTACTAATAGCTCTGTGATACCTTCCACCTTTCCCTAGCCATTTACCCTAAGCATCACATTATATAATTAGATATGAGAGTAACGTAGACTATAACAGTTACTGCTTGAAACAAAAGCTTACCAATTGCCCATGATTTTTCCTCCCCGGGACTCATTCGGCACGGGTCCTTGTAGTGTGTAAACAGTGAGTGTTGCTGTTCAAGCTTATCTTCTGTAACAACAAAACATCGGGACTATTAACAGTGCCACTGAAAAAAACACACAGACCATTAAAACTCAAGAGAGCAATAAAAGTCATGCACTCGCATGGAAAGCTAAAGAAACAAGCATTTGCAATGCAATGGGTCTCGCATTAAGTCGAGTTAGAGCTATTAGCGTTGTAAACTCCTAATCGGACTTTTCTTGCCACATTAAATTAAGAACATAAAAAACTAGCGTGATAGCGCTGTGTAAAACACAGCGCGGTCGCACTTCGGAATAAAGAGAAAAAGTAGTCCAGAAACCATACAGAAAACATAGAGCCTCGTATGTTTCCTGTAGTTTACCGGTGCTCTAGAGGAGGGCTAAACACCGGAAAAGGCATGACGTATGGATGCCTTTCACGAATGAAAACAAGCGGATTTTAAAAGGCATGCCCACGTCCCAAAGAAAGTGACTGACGTTACATGGGTGTGGTTAAAATCCACCTAAAGAGAGATTAAAAGAGGGACGGAGCGCTTTGCGCTCGCCCCTAAAAAGGGAAATTAGCTCACAGAATGTAAATAGTGGAATGTTACAAGTCATTCAATCTAAACAATTGTAAAGAAGCTATGTTTGAGGACAGGACAAACATAAGAAGTGGTAGGAAAGCCATTGAATAAGAAACATAAGAAACAAGCATCTGAGATAGACAAGAAAGCCAATCAATGGTAAGCAGTGGGTTGACTTGAGCCCCCTATCAGCAGTGCTTAATTTGTAAACAAAAACGTGCCGGTGCCCAAGGCTCTCCTCTGAAACACTCGGCTGCAGCAATTAAATGTGCAAGCACAGAATACTGAGGCAACTTAATCCTGAAGCCATCTTGGGTCTCTTCAATCTATTCAAAGCCACTCACAGCCCCTTCAGCTCACTCTTGGATCTTTCTGCTTTCTCACATTGTGACACTTTTTCATTTTTCTCTTCCTCAGTCTTTTCCGTATGTGCCTTTTGCTCGCAGAAAATGCTTGAGGCACAAAAATAAGTGCCGGCCCTCAAAAATAAGTGCTGGTGCTCCCCACCGGAACCAACAAGCACAAATTAAGCACTGCCTATAAGAACTACTTTTGTACAATAGATCATCTACAAAAAACAGCTAAAAGTTGTCTGTAGGCAAGACCTAGAAATGACCAATAAATGCTCTCCTCAGTGTATCACAAGACTTACATGTATAGCCCTTAAAGCAAAAGATATGAAATATGAATGCCGGAGTACTAGAAACATATATATCCCTTTAATCTGATAAAATTAAAACATAATATTTGTATTTAAAAATCACATACAGACTATAAAAACATATATTGCACATCAAAAGGAAAAGGAAGACGTTTCTAAGACCAACAAATGTTTTTTCAGTGTGTACACCTTTACTGTATATGGCACTGAACATCCACAAAACTTAATTATTGCAGTGGAAGTGTGTCCAGTGTTGCTAGATCATGTTTCAGTGTTTTGAGGACACGCTTTGGTGGAGCAGATTTATAGGTTCCACCTTCTTCAGGACTCAACTAAATACATTTCTTCTATAGATTAAAAGCAATACTTTTTCTGCAGAACAAGCAAGAAAGACAATATTAATATTTTTATTGGATTGAAGAGATATATATATATATATTTTTCTGCACTTTGGCATTCATATTTGCTACCCTTTGAGTTAGGGGTATATATGTGAGTCTTGTCAGATTGAGTGAATGTAGAATTTAGGCAATTATATTTTTAAAAATACACTAAGGGGAGCATTTATTGTTCTTGATAATCCCATCCTTTAGGTTTGAGGGGGTCAATCTCGATTTTTGAGACCTGGAAGTGAACCTGAATAGAGTACCGCAAACACATCATCGGGTAACATCATCCACAGCTCGTACTCTGATCTTCAAGGAATACTGTAACTCTGTGTCAAACGTACATCCCAGACAGCCTGAAGTATTTCAATGCCATACTAGTTGAAAATGTGCCAATATGAGTGCTCAAAACAACATAATAAGAGATACAGTCATGAAGAATTTGCTGAAAGCATCTCAAATATATGACAAACGGATATAGGCCTCTAAGGGAACTTAGCTAAAGCAAATTAGAAAGATTGTTATATAAAAGAATAAACAAGTTTATTGAACTCACAAAGCCTCTCTAAATGTTTATCTAGCTATACTCAGAAAAAGGCCTCATGTAGAGTAGTAAAACTTATGGATCCTGGCCTTGCAAGAGAAGTGAAAGACCGTTGAAAACAATGAGTAATCACACACTCTATCCAACGGTTAAGCCTAACAATTACAAGAGATTTAATTCGATTATAATGAGCTAGTGAGATAAATGCTTGGTTCCCTAAGTATTGGAATGGCATGTTTTTCAAATAAAATTCTACTGCAGCTATAGGGTAAAAACAGATTAATAAATACATTATATAAATCATTATTGACTCAAACATTAATGACCTAAGGGGAGGTGCTAAATCGGAGACATAAAGATGTCTGAGGTACAGTGTGTGCTATAATATGTATAAATTTCATAGGAACCTATGAGGTTGTGGACTACCCTTTGAGAGATCGCAGGCTGACCTCAGTTAAAATAAGTGATGCTTTTTTGGAAAACAACAGGAGTTAGCCCACTCATCACCTTATGCATTGTCTTTTGCTATTAACATTGGGGTTATTGTGAGCTGTGGGAAAGTAGATAAGGACTCCTTTCTGTCAAATGTAATCTCTGTTTCCTACAGTAATTTTATGACTTGTCTGGAGGAGAGTAAGGGTGGGGAGTTTCAGCTAATAAGTAGCTTTGATAAAATCTGTGGTACAGCACAAGAAATGCTTAACGTTAAATTGAAGACCTGCCGTAAGAACAGAAAAGATTGTCGGACGCCTCTGGTACTAAAGCTCCCAACCCCTTATTGTTGTAAGTTAAAGCAGTATAAAGAGATCTGCAAAGGGTGTACAGTTGTAGGAGGGAGCTTGGAAGAGGAGGCTAAAGGAGGAAGCCTATCACAACTTAGCTAAGGCCAGTAAAGCAAAGGACAGTAAGCTTTTCAGGCAGATGGTGAATAGAAATTATTTAATGAAAGGCCGGGAATCCACCATTGACACAGTGATTCCCCCAGCGGTATGGATTAGGCACTTCTCACAGTTATATTCAGACCGTACCACCACTGAGGGGCATGCCCCATACAAGCCTCAGGCAATAACATCCACCACCCCAATGGTCCCTACCCAACCCCTTTGTAATTTAGATATTGGAGTTTCTTATATGACAGAGGCTATCAAGAGGTGACCTCCCTGCAAAGCACCAGGCCCTGATTGAATCCCTGCAGATCTCTTTGGGGCAAACTTACATCTGTGGGCTCCCCGCCTGACGAAAGTCTTCAATGATGTCCTGCACGTGGGCCCCCCCAAGGCATGGTCACAAGCAATAATAGTGCCAATCTTCAAAAAAGGGTCCCGTGGTGATCTGAAGTGCCTTCGGCCCATTTCATTAATACATTCTACAGCCACAATAATGTGCAGGATCCCCCTGGAACAATTGCAAACTTGGGCAAACAACAACAACTTTCTCTCCGATCTACAGTACAGGTTTCGTGCCGGCTGGGGACCATAGAGCAATGTCTCAACCTGTTTTTGCTAATAAATAAGTATGGAGTGGCCAAGGAGGGTAACATCTATGTAGCCTACATGGATCTGAACTTGGCCTTCAACTCAGTCAATAGGTTGAAGCTTTGGGCAATAATGGCTGAGCTGGGGGAACAGCCCAACAACATAGACTTCTTGAGGGAGCTTCACATGAAGGTCACCACCAATGTCAGATAGGGCTCAGGTGGGGAAGCCACAGAAAGTTTTAGACTTGAACATTGTGTGCACCAGGGGTGTGTACTGGCCCCCTTTTTTTCCCTGTGTGTCAATGAACTAGAGAGACATTTACTAAATTCTAATACTGACTGTCCTATGGTAGGTAAGCACAGACATACCGGCCCTGGTCTAAGCTGACGACACTGTCTTGATGGTTAGGACCACTAATGAACAGCAGCAACTACTAGACCACTTCTGGGCTTTTATGTCAAGTTTAGACTTGATGGTCAACCAGTCCAAAACCCATGTCATGGTCTTTGGACGCCATGACAGGGATAGTAGAACCTTTTCTGTAAATGGAACAAAAATTAGTACGGTCCTCTGGTATCCTTAATTGGGAATACTATTTGATGACAGATTGACCTGGAGCACCCTAAAGGCCAGCAGGGCAGCTGCTCTAGCCAGGAGTACAGAAGCAGTCCTAGGTTTTGCAACTAGATTAAACAGCAAACTAATCAAAGAGATTAGAAATGTACAAGGCCAAGTGCCGCTCAGGCGCAACATATGGTGCTGGTGACTGGGGGTTCTGCAGGGCTGGAGAAGGTAGAAAATGGGTTTATGAAAAAGACTGCTTGCTGTACCTAAGACCAACCAAAACTATATATATGTCATTCGGAAATACAACTGGGGTACATCAGTGATTTTGTGAGACTCCACACCCTTTTGCTATGGCTGAGGATATGGACGAAGGAGGAAACCACATTAAACAGCACAATCTTGGTCGACTGTCTAAAACTAGAACCAAGCTTCAAAATACAGTGGCTGTCATATATATATAAGACCTGTAATTGGTTGGATATAGGCAAGCTTTTTTCGAGCCATAATCCCTTTAAGGCCAGCTTCCGTAAACCTCTAAAGAAACTTTTCTTAGCAAAATATGCAGCGGAAAGGATGGAAAAAAAGTCAGGATTGTTCACAGTCACTGCCTATGAACAAGGTAGTACCTGCCCCGGCCTTGAGCCGTATTTCTCATGGTTTAACAATTTACATCAAATGTTTATGTTAGTAAGACTACGCCTTAATACCGTTGACATCCTTGTTGCATGACCTAGTCAAGGAATTTTCTTTGCAAAAATCCCTGTCTTTCCTTGTGACCGATTGTCCGCACAGAGCACCTTGCAATTTATTCTCTTAAGCAAACACTATTCTGCATTGAGGTCTGTGTATATTCTTCCACTGCTCAAAGCAGCATCAGGATTGGCTGGGAGCACCCAGCAAGGGCGCTCCCAGGCAGACTGGGAACCTGTGCAGGCTCTCTCCAGCCCGGCAACAGTGTAGCCGGGCTAGAGACAGCCTTCTGC
The DNA here is from genome assembly GCF_031143425.1 of Pleurodeles waltl. Classification (NCBI taxonomy): domain Eukaryota; kingdom Metazoa; phylum Chordata; class Amphibia; order Caudata; family Salamandridae; genus Pleurodeles; species Pleurodeles waltl. The sequence goes on along the minus strand of NC_090451.1, from coordinate 502,155,481 downwards.
GCATGTATGTTTGGCCGGCCCCAGATGGCTGGCCAAACATACATGCACAGTGAGGGGGAGTGCTGAGCACTCCCCCTTGCTGCTCGTCACCCCTGTTGCCCAGCCCCTTCAAAAGAAAAGGATAATAAAGTTTATTATTCGTCAGGTGCTGTTAGATGCGATGGAATCCAATAACAATACGTTGTTCTGGGAATTCCTGTCTAAGAGAGAGAAAGGGGGTAGGACCAGTCTAAGGAACCATATACAACCCGAAAGGTGGATGGAACACTTTTCATGCCTCTATGATAAAATTGTTACTCCTGTGGCCCTCGTTAATCATGATGTGGGGCAAGACCCTCGATCCCCGCAAGACTTGAAACTTCCTTCTGTATTTTTAGGAGGGGATCTATCGGATACCGAAGTCCACATCGGTTTCTCCATTGAAGAAACTGCTGAGGCAATTCGTTCGTTAAAATCTGGCAAAGCACCAGGACCCGACAAGATCCGAGCCATTAATGTGGACCTGGTATATTAACACACTTTCCAACAAAATTGCTGAAGGGGGGCAGATTCCTATGACTTGGAAGGGTGCTGAAATCATTCCCATTTACAAAAAGGGAAATGTAAATCTCCCAGAAAATTATAGGCCGATTAGTCTTATAGACAATCTGCAAAAAACCTTTGCTAAACAACTTTTAGGCAGACTAATGAGATGGGCCACAGAACACAGGATTCTCTCTCCCCTTCAGGCGGGGTTTCGACCTAGAATCAGTACAGTGGATCAGGTCTTTAGGCTGGCTGTGCTATATTGGAAATAAACAGCTCTTGCAAAACATCCCTTATACGTTGCTTTCGTTGACTTGAGATCAGCCTTTGACCTGGTTCCAAGAGAGAAGCTGTGGGTAGTTTTACATAGAATAGGGGTCCCAGCCAATTTAATCTTATTACTAAAGCGCCTGCATGAAGACACATATGCACAAGTCAGATGGGGTAATCGAGGCGAACTGACAGACAAAATCCCCATAAATAGGGGTGTTCGCAGGGATGTGTGTTGGCACCGTTTTTGTTTGCTATTTTTATTAATGAGTGAGATGGTACAGGTCATGATGGCATGTCAGAGTGATGCCCCCACCTTAGGTGCCCAAAAAATCCCAATCCTTCTCTTTGCAGACGATTCCCTTCTTATTTCCAAGAACCCCATGGGCTTACAAATCCTCATTGACAGATTTAATGTATTTTGTTGGGATTATGGTTTACAGCTAAACTCTAAAAAAACGAAGTTGATGGCTCTGCGTTCCGGGGTGCGGAAGAAGTGTACTATTATTCTAGATGGCGATCCCTTGGATAAGGTCAGCTCTATTGACTATTTAGGTGTAAGGCTTACTGATAATCTACACTGGGAAGAACAAGTCAATAAAAGTACTGGACTTCTACAGCATAGTGCAGCATCCATTCTGCGCTTTTATAGGGGCACAATGGTAAAATCGATCTCCCAGCTATTAAGATCTATATTGCCAAGGCACAGGGAGCTGCCGTCTATGGTGCAAAGGTATGGGGCTTTTCTGACAGTAATAGGTTATCCATCGGAGAGAATAGCTTTGCGAGGGTTCTATGTGCTTGCCCTCCTAGCACCCCATTGATTCCACTGTTTCTAGATTTGGGACTAAAAACTATAGCCGACCTAATTATTTTAAGACCTCTCTTATATTAGGTAAGGCTATGGACCGTCCCTGAATTAGATGTTTACAAGGTCTCACTTCTAGATCTGTTAAAATGCCCTAATTCAGCCTCTACTCCATGGGACTATTGGGAGAACCCCCATAAACTTGAGAAAGTCCATTTAAAAGTGTTGAAGCGTGTCTACTGGTCTCACGTGAGGAACAACTACATTAATCGTAAATCCTGTGGTCGCTTAACCAATCTTTTTATTGACATCAAGTGGTATCCACAGTTTGAACTATATCTAGACATTATACCCGACATTTTAGGCAAAAGCCTATATGCTAGATTCCGCTTTGGGACTTTGCCATTGAAGACCTTGATGTGCAGATGGGATGCAAACGTAACAAATGATATATGCCCCGTGTGTGGTACCACCTCTGAAACTGTCGAACATTTTATATTTTTCTGTCCCGCATATGGGAAATAAGGAAATGTGCATTAGCCTTGAGGATTTTAAAAAGTCATTGTTCCAAAGTTTAATATATGCTGCTAGCAAATATTTATTGTCAGCATGGTGCATTCATAATTTTTATATCAGCAATGGACCTTAGGAATGACAGGATGAGATTTTTAGATGGGTCAGTGGAGGTGATTTTATATTTGGTATTATTATTTTAAAATGAAACTGTATTTTATATTTTATGATGATATTTATTGTGTATTGCTTTGATGATCTGTTGATTAAATAAAGCTTGTGTTTGACAAAAAAGGATAATAAAGTTTATTATTCTTTTTTTTAAAGGTTTGCAGCTGCCGCTGCTGGCGTCGGAAGTGGCGCTCCTCTGCTCTAAAGGAGGAGCCACTGCTGCTTGCAGATAGTTCAGAAAGGCAGCAGTCCTCACTCAGCTTGCTCTGCTTCGAGGTGGAGCTCTAGAACAGCATTTCCCAAACTGTAGGTTGCAACCCACTGGTGGTTTAAGGGCTGATTTTTGGTGGGCCCTAAAATCCAAGCAATAAATAAAGATGCCTTTAAATTCTTTATTTATCTTGTCACATTTACTATGCTTCAAAGACAGAGGTCGAATGTCAGGCTATGTCTTCTGACAAATTGCTGCTTATATGTTTTTAACATGGCGATTGGTGTTTACAAATTCTTCTTACTTAGCAGTCAGAGAAAGAAAAGTCAGGTGAATCGTATGATTCACTTTTTGGGGTAAATGGAGTGTGAAAGGAGAGAATATAGGATATCATTTTTTGTATCACATAACTCAATGTAAATTCCTGTCAATGAACTGTACACATTCAGAAGTTGGGAAAGCAAAAATAATTGCATTATTTTTGTAATTCTGAAGTGTCATGGAATCATAGATTTTAGTAGGATTTGTTAATAGGATCAAAACAAGTCAAGACACTACTTGGGGATGCACAAATGACAAATATTCACTGAAACCCACTTTTCACACATTATCATTTGTATGAAATATTGTTTTGTCAGTAAAACGGTATGTCTGTGCAAATGTAGTATATGTAGAAAATATAGTGATCCCTCGACCAAACATATCGCAATAACCATACCAAATGGTCAATTTAATTAATTGCATATACACAGATACTTTTAAAAAGTATCTGTCTATATGTAATTAATTAAAGTGCCCATTTGGCATATTGATATTGATTGTAGTATTGTTGTTCAGAGGACCATTGTTCTTTCTACATAAGATTATCCACTTGGGATCCCTTGTCCCCTATAACTGTGCAATGTAATTGCAATTTCAATGGAAAATGTGATGTCTACAAATGGCACTGGGCTACCACAGGATGCTTTAGCTACATTAAAATTTCACCTGTGTCTCCCATTAAATCTGGTGGATTGCAAAATGTTGTCATTAAAAAAAAAAGGGCTGTGATTCCAAAACGTTTGGGAAGCACTGCTCTTCAAAATCAAAATGTAAATCAAAATGTCTTCACTACTTTTGTTCATACGTTTGGGACAGGTCTATCCAAATTATTTTAGGAGAATGTTGAAGTTCTCGCAATGTATAAATACTATCAAGGCTGAGGGCAGAATTTCAAGAAACAGTTATATCTAAGATAGAAAGTCAATAAAAATCCAAAACAGCTGATCAAAGGTTTCTTCTGTCCTGAATGGTGCACTTGTATTTTCAACTGCTTGCAGGAAGCACACACAGCTTCCCAACAGGCACAGGTACAATTTACAGCAGCAGCTTTGTGGAGAGATGGTTATTCCTTGTGCTAGTAGGTTGAGGGCCAGCGCATTATGGAAAGACTTTTAAAAGAACAACGGATCAGGCACCGTTGCAAGTGCCAAATTGTCATGCACCAGCCGCGCACTGCATAGCCACGCAGGAACTTTCAGATTGCTTTACTTGCTGTGCTATCGGTCAGGAAAGAGGTCGTCATTCCTCCTGTCATTTCACATGCAGAAAGTTCCATCAGGTTTCAACTCATGATACAGGTTGGGGTGGAGGGAGGGAATTACTTTGTCCCTAGAGGAACTACCATATGCATGTATATGTTATACAACCTTTGCTGTTTCATAAAGAAAAATTGTGGCAATAATATTGCTCATGAAGGCCCCAAGGTTGATATGAACAATACCTGCTCCTTACCAATCCGATCAGAGCAGCATATATACTGCCCCAAGTCACTGGTAAAAGTAGCATTACCAGCTGTTTCCCTCCTCTACATTGTCCTACTGTTCCTGGAAAAGAATACAGTGACAGTCCACAAGGCCTTGTTTTGTCAGCTGTCTACCTGCTGATCTTCTTGAAGAGCCTAGCGGATGCTTGGGTTGATCTGGTAGCTCCTTTTCGTGCTTCAACATGGAGAGATGTTATTGCATTCTGGTTGTGAATTATTACACGGAATAGCCAGAGTTGAAAGTAGTTGACTGGCTGACGCCAGACAGTGTAATAATCCGTTTTTTGGAAGATGTCTTTTTTAGGGAAGGTATTCCATAATGCTTGGCGTCAGAAAAGCCCAGTGCAAGGTTTTTGGATAACCTCAATAGGTGTTATATTGAGCATTGGAGGTTTGTGGTTTGACAATCTGAGACCAATGAAACGTTTGAGCATTTCAGTCATTTCTTTAAAAAAGCTATTTAACTGAGAGTAACTGGTGGAATATAGTGGAATAATATGGCCCAGGCTGCACTGTTTGCCTACAGGGCTGCCCTCAGTTCTGTGACAGAGTTCTTCTCATTTGAATTGTTGAGAGGACAGAAGCAAGATTCTTGTCTTACACCATCTTAGTTGAGAGAGAAGGTCAGAAGCTCAGGGTTAAGGAGCCTATGATGGAAGAGATATGTCTATGATAAGTGGAGAGTTGATGGCTATAACAGGAAGATGATTATTTGGATGGCAACAGAGGACAGTCTTCTCGGAAGCTGCTTTGTGTAGATGTGCTGTGTGGAATGCAAGTAGGGTTTCAGTATTTAACTGATAGGATAGATCTGATAATGTTTCTCATGGATGTAATGTTGTTGCTTCTGGTTTAAGGATAATGATGTTCTTGGCTTCACATGTGACTTTGGGTTGGTGGAGATCAATGCTTCACTGCTGAATGGATGTGTTTTTTTAATAGTGAAATTATGTGTAGTAGATGTACAGAACCTCCTGAAACATTCAAGGACTGTGTCATGTCCTGCAATGTTAGTTCGCAGTAGCTGTGTGTTTCTTCTCTTCATTTCCTTTATCTTTTTAATGAGTTTGGTATTTCATTTGTTTGTCCTTCCTGGCTGTTGTTATTGAAAAGGGAAAGCAGTATGGTATGTGTGAGTCACATGTTAATTGTAGACCGTGTGATGTTGATGGAATCACATGAGTATGTGTTTGGAAGGTTATGGTGGTGTACTTCTTGGAGGACAGGCAGTTGGTGGGTTGGTAGAGGAAGGTCTTGAGTTCCTGCCGTGCATTTAGCATGTTTGTGAAAAACCTCTGTGTAGTTTTACGGCCAGGCTTTGTTCTAATGCACCTCTGCATGTTGTTGCACTCTATTGTTCAGTGTAGTGGTATTTTGTGTATATGAACAGTTATACTTATTACGCCAGTTATGACCAATTGCAAGTGTTAAAGTCATTTTTTATGGGTATTTTTCATCCTGGTGAGTGGCCTTTTATGTTTTATGTCAATAGTTTTATGTTGTATGTTTTTATGTTTTATGTAATACCTCTGCTGCACGATGCATCATCCATACCAGACTCCACATCTCTTCGCAACCAGGATTAAGGCACTGGGTTCAGTGGACCTAAATGGGTACCTGTAGCTGGACTGCAATCCATTTAGATCATCCTGAACTTGTGACATTGTCCCGGTCCAGCACGACCAGATTACCACAGTTGGCGCTTGGTGCTTTATGGCACTATTTTCACTGAAATATTCAAAATTGCATATCTCCGGTTCTACTGATTGGATGTTCGTCATTCTGGGCTTGTTTTATTCATTAAAGCTTACTCGTTGTTCCTAAGTTGGTGTGGGATTCTCCTTGTGGTGCATCTTCACTTTATTACTGTTTGAAGTGCTGCTGCATAAATACTTTACACATTTCCTCTAAGTTAAGCCTGACTGCTGTGTGCCAATCTACCAGAGGACTGAGCACAGTTTCATTTGGGGTTTGCTTGTGAAATCACCCTGACAAGGATTGTGGTTACTGCTTGATTAGGGTCTCGCTCCCTCAACCAGTAACCCAATTTTTAGTATCAGTATTTACTTTTTCTACTATAGGGGATAGAGTGCTGGAGATTCAATAATTTCCATACCCATATGCCAAAAACGTGTTTGCTAAAGTTACATACGTAATGCGCCAAAGAGGTTTCACCCTGAAGTAAAAAAATAAATTCATTTTCAAGGTGAATACTTTCTGGCAACTTTTGGTTCCATGGCAAAACCATTGCAGGCCTGTAAGGAATTTCTTACATGCTTGAACATCTGCCCATGTGCTAATGTAGCAAATACACATTATCACACAAATGTTGCAATCAAATACAATTTCAATTTCACCTGTTTTGTGCCTATGTAGGAAAAATATTTTCCCTTGTAGAAACCTCTTGACCCAGCGGACCATACACTGTGAAGATGTTCCCTTAGTTGTCCCTGCCCTGGATACATACTTGTGGCTATAGCATGAGTAAATCTCCAAATGTACCTAGGATGGGAATTCCCCTTTCAAAGATATGCGACAACCCTCAGAGACATACATTTCTGGATGTTCTCCTTCTTTGGCACGTGTCCGTGCCAAGGAAAAACCATACTCTCTAAGCCAAATTTACACACACTTAACCTTTCTGCCATACTAGTGCAATTGTGAGCGTGCGTAAATCCATTTAAGAGTACAAATATAAGATCTTTGTATCACTGGCATTATTCTGCAATCTTAATAATCTTGTTTGAACACCTATGTGTCCCTTACTACTATAAATAGCTTTGTGGGTTGACCCCTTATTGATTTCTAGTTTTGAAGTTTTATTGGCGGCTTATAGTTCTTTTTAGAAGTAAAGCTACATGAATTTCAGTGAACTCTTCAAATCTTATTATAAGAGATCAGTGACAAAAGATGCACCCTTAAATGGCATTGGCAGAGTTGCAGTTGACTCTAAAATGTTTGGTATTCGTAGGTTGAATGTCCTTGTTCCACTTCATTTTGTGGTGGCTTCTAACATGCTCTGTTAGGTTACAGAGTCATCTAACAATAGATATGTGTATGGAAAGCTGGTCTTTCCAAACTTTGTGAGAGATGTGTTTTAAGTATTTCGTAATATACATTAACATATTTGAATCAGTAAAAAAAAAGACAAATTATTCTACTTGCACATAAAAATCAAAGAATAGTTAATCCATAACTGAGTCCAATACATTTATATTGTCACAGTTTTCCTCCCGCAATCTCATATCTGCAACTAAGAGTCATGGCTGGGGGACTTTTTGATGTTGGGCTATATTGCTTTATATGGTAATGCTACACCCCAAAACCGGTTTCTGGCTTTTTGAGAAACATTTAGGACCTGACTTGCATCACAGATCCATTCTTATGTTTGTAATAGCCCACATGCTTGTCTTGTCAAAGACTAAATTTTCTAGAATCCCCCACTTACTGTTTGTATCTGCTTGCCAAGGATAGAAGGAGGAATCAGTACACCTGTAAAGCATGTGATCAATAGTGAGATATTTTAAAGCCTCTGTTTGCTTCCATCAAAGTGTTGGTCACATATGCAATATACCTGTTTAACACACCTTCTGTTTCTAGTTTTCCTGAACTTGTACTAGTCATGTATCCTTGTTTCTTGAGCTGGCAGAGGTTTGCACTGTGTTCTTGTGTTTTTAGCTAGCACTAATCAGCCTTGTGTCATTGTTCTTTGAGCTAGTGATATTTCCATTGCCTATAGACAACTTTAGTAGTTGCTGAAGACTCTCTTGTCTTCAATACAATGTACATAAAGACGGCTTTGGATCAGCACCTTGTTCTTGAGTGGATGACATTCGTGTTTATCTCAGTCCCCTGCCCCTTATTTGTTGGCTTTCCTTCTTATTGTGTTTCTCCTGCCTCTTAAGCATTTCATCTTTACATCATTTCTGTTTGGATAACTTGTACATTCCCACTGCTGACTTATGAGGACTACTTTTTTAATTGCTTTTCACCACTACACGAGAGTACATGGCTTTCTTCAATCTTTCTTTTCTGTTCAATTATCGCTCCACCCCTACCTCTTCTCGTCTCTTGCCTCACCAGCTGTCCCCACTTTGCTTTATTATTTTGTATTTATTCATTTTTTTTAGAATTGCTTTTGTGGGAGCTGAGGGTGTGGCAGTTTTACACTGTTGTTGGGACCCTCGCATCTCATCCTTCGCTCTCCACCCCTCTATTTCCCAGTTCTTGTCTTACGTTTTATTATTATTCCTGAGATGCATGGCCACTGCACGCTGCGGGTCACTTCTTGGTTTAACGTTCATGGACAGAATTGTTTTGTAATTGATTTACCATTCGAATATGGGCCATCAGACTTCTTAGAATAGTAAATTAAAAGCCCAATTGGCCGACGGTGCATCACAAAGCGTAAGCAATCATCCACATGGGAGACATCTTGAAATGTTTTTTATTTAAGAAGGCCTCATTCAAACGGTTTGGAACTTTCCTTTCTGATACATCATGGCGAATAGGCTTTCACATACATTTTGATGATACTGTTTGTAGTTTCTTTCACAGGAGAAAAGAGGGTAGGAAAGATAATCGAGTTACTCCCAGTACTTGCAAACTAATTGGATAACAGCACAAAACACTCAATTTGGGGTTAATGACAGATTTCTAATGAAAAACGCTTTTGAAGTTTATACTGATTACAATGCTTATTTCAGTTCAAATACCACCAAACATTAGAGGCCTCTTGTTTGCACAACACAAAATGATGGGACAAAAAGCCTGACATAACTAAGAGGCTTGTCTCAATGCAATTTTTCTGCTGTGCTTTGAGCAGGTTCTTCCTTTGCACTGCACAGGATGTATAAAGCCTACATGATGTTGCACTCCTACACCGCATTAATATAACGGGGATGGAATCAGTCTGCGACTCCATGTGACCTGTTGTGAAAGCTGCCTCTCATGCCAGCATTCGCATTTTCAGAGCACATCAGGATTACCAAACTTTTTAAGAGTAACAAGAGTAAAAAAAAATAATAGTAAAAGATCATTGCTTTGGAATGAAACAGTCAAAAACCTGCAGTTACAAAAGTCAAAGACCTCGAGTGAAACCTGTCTGACAGGAATTTGTTGATAATCAGCAACACGGGTGGGTGGTATGTAACATAACTATACCCAAGTAACCGCATTAGCTGTTCTTAATAAAAACCCATTCCCACCTCAGAATACTGCAAAGTATCAAAGAAGGGTCCATCAGCACTACATTAATTTTAAAAGGCCAACAAAGAATTTCAAAACATGAACAGAAGATATATTACAATGCTCAGACCTTGGTGACACAAGACAGAAGATGTGTAAATACTTTGAGAGCTTTACTTCAGAACGAGTTGCCTTCTGAGCAGATACCCCATTTAACATTCAGTGTGGACCCACTTTATGGCAGAAGATTGAGGAATGTGTACAATGTCAATATCCCAAGTGGTCATTATATATTTTTCAGAACATTGACAGTGCCCTATCGAGAGTCAGGCAAAACAAAGAAGAAAGTTTCGTAAAATGGGAAAAAGAATTGCGCATCACATGACCTCAGCAAGATGATAGCAGCAAGTAGAAGGATTAGTAGGCACGACACCAATGCTAACCATTTTCAGAACTATCCAGCCTGAAAGATGGAAGATAAACTACAAAAAAAGATAATTATTACTTTGATGAACCTGATGGACTGTTAAACTGCATCAAATTAATCTTCTCTTATGAGTGGAATCCATTAAGAGTGATTCCAGTTAACAAAGGGCAACTCCATCTGATACTGGCTGGGTGACTTCAAGATATGTTGAGGAATTTCAAATGCCACCCTCCAGCACTTTTCTCAAGATAAATTTAGTTAGGTGGGTAATATTCCCTCCAGGTTAAAGTTACAGGCATAGTCATTGTCTGGCTGATTTATCTTTCACCGTCAATCAGCCATCACATTGCTACCAACCTGTTTGTTACTCTTGCAGTCTCAACCTCCTTGTTCATTGATAAATCAGATGTATCAATGAAAATAAAGTGAATGGCAATTTGATGGAAATATATACATCAAGGGGCATATTTATACTCTGTTTGCACCGAATTAGCGTCATTTTTTTAAACTCTAATTCGGTGCAAAACTAACTCCATATTTATACTTTGGTGCTAGACCCGCCTAGCGCCAAATTTATGGAGTTAAAGTCATTTTTGGAAGTGGAGACCTACCTTGCCTTAATGAGATGCAAGGTAGGTGTTCCCATGCAAAAAATGACTCTATGGCCTTAACGCCATATTTAGGGGCATATTTATACTCTGCAGCATATTTATACGCTATTTGCCCCGAATTAGCGTCATTTTGTTTACTCAAATTCGGTGCAAAACTAACTCCATATTTATACTTGGTACTAGACCCGTCTAGCACCAAGGCCCTGATTTTTACTTTTTTTGCGCAGCATTAACATCATTTTTTGATGAAAAAGTGGCACAAACTTACAAAATATTGGCCCTTGTTTATACTTTTTGCTGCAAAACTGCACTAACTCAGTTTTGCACCAAAAAGTTTAGCACCGGCTTGCACCATTTCTGTGCACCAGCCAGGCACCATATTTATGGAATGGTGCAAGCTGGTGCAAAGGGTAGGCTAGAGTGAAAAAAAATGACTTTAGTTGGGTGGGGCTGGCAGTATAGAAGAAAATTTTGCACCAAAAAATGACTGTAGGCAGGTTAGAGTAAAAAAAAAAGACTCTACCCAGATGAGCGTCATTTTATGGTGCTAAACCTACCATGCCACATGACTCCTGCCTTAGAAAAGGCAAAGTCATGCCCACCACCCCAATGGCCAGCACAGAGGACAAGGGTCCCCTGGGCATGGCCATTGCACCCTGTGCCATGTAAGGTGGCCCATTTCAGGGCCCCCAATGGCACTTTCAAAAATAAAATAAAATACTTACCTGTATTTACCTGGGATGAGGTCCCCCATCCTCCGCAGTCCCTCTGGTGTGGGTGGGGGTGCCCCTTTGGTGCAAAACTGCGTTAGTGCCGTTTTGCACCAAAAAGTATAAATAAGGCCCAAAGTTCTTCTTGCATACTGCGCCATTCACAATACTGTGGTGAATACATGTTTGGATGCAAGTGTCCCACTAAAAGTCGGGCTCACGTTGTGATGGACCTAGAATTTTTCCCCTCACAAATTCCTTGGGCTTTACCTGGACCGACCTTTGCAGGCAAAACAGGGCAGGCGAGAGAATTAACTGAATGCCCACCTTTGTAAATACTTTCTTCTGAACAAAAATCTTGAGCCCCTTGTCTAAATATTAGCATAACTGTGGTTGACCTCAGCGCCACTGGTATCTTAATCTAGAATATGCTGATAATTTAAATAATCAATCCTTTGCCCTCAAATTTTGGAAGTAGTCTCTAGAAAGAATAAATAAAGTACACAAAGTATCCCTGACCGATTAACTGTCTTTGCCTTTATTGTTTATAGCATTCGACTTACAATTTAAAACACCAAGAAAACATTTATAATATACAGTTAAACGTTACACTTTGAATACTAGACCATACCTTAAATAGACTTGTGTAAACCACTCAAAAAAATGCTAGGGTTCGTGCAAAAATAAAATCTCTTAAGTTTCTTGCATGTCCATAATAATCTCCAATAAGACATAACGACTCAGCTTGTGTGGAGAATTTTAATGCAAAATTGGGTTCTCTGTCCCATACTCTGTCGCACATTTTTGATTCCTGGTATCAGGTGGTGGACCATAATGATATGGATGCCAGGGGAAGACTACTGGACACACATCTAGCAAATTATGATTTGGTAAATGTAGTCCCTCCTAGTGCCTCTGGTACAATTCCTATTTTCATTGGGTGAGGCTCAGGGTCAATAATTGACTATGTTTTGGTCACACGCAGATTAGAGTCTTTAGTTAAGGAGGTGGTGTCCGTACCACTGAGTGGAGCAATCATAATAAGATTGTCTTCCAACTCAAAGTCCCCTTGTTAAATAAACAGACAAACACTGTCAGTTGCCAGGGGTTAACTATTAAGGATGGAGGGCTTAGATTGATTTGGTGCCATCCAGATATGAAGTTAGTGTTGAGTAGTATTATGGGAGGCTGAATTTGCTCCTGATGCTTTTTGTTTTTAAATATCTTTTATTGTGTATTTTGAACATGTCAGTTATATGCACACAATTGACATTTCTAAAAACCCTCTGCTAACTTCCCCCCACCCCCCTATCATGCTCTTATGACATCGAGTTATATTTCACAGCCGATAGTTCCCGGATTGATACAACAGTCCAACACTAGCGAGCACAGTTCTGTGTTGTTGTTCCGGGGGGCGAACTCAGGTTCGGATTCTGAAGTGGACGAAGCGTCTTCAGGAGCAGGGGTGTCGGGGGACCTTAGGCTCTCTTGTATTGTGTCCCATTGATTAGCGCTATCCCTGGGTCTCCGCCTAGCAATGCTTCTTGCAATAGTACAGTTCCCTCGGTTTCCGCCCATTTTTCTAATGCATTTTGCCATCTATTTACTTGAGGGCCTGCTGGGTCTTTCCAATGAGATGTGATTTCCCTTTTAGTGAGGACGAGAGCCAGATCGATAAATTTGTTAGATGTTTTATAGGCTGAGGGACGAGGGAAGTCCCCCAACAGTGCCACTAAAGAAGATAGTCAGCGCCCTTTCGGTGCCAGTGGAGATTTTCCTAAATATTTCTTCCCAGTATGGGCTAATTCGAGGGCAACTCCACAGCATGTGTACGAGTCCTGCGGCTGGTTCGGCACATCGGGGGCAGCCTGTGCCGCTCGTATTGAAAATTGTAGTTATCATTTTCGGGGTTAAGTAGGCTCTGTGGTAAATATATAAGTTTATTAATTTAAATCTGGCATTTCTAGACACTGAGTAAATATGGGAAGTGATGCTTGTACACTGTGATTCTTCTATGGTGGTTTTAATTCTGTCTGCCACTTGATTTTAAGTTTGTTAAGGGGAGTGCATGTGCTGTTTTGTAAGGATTTATATATTGCTGATATCACTCCTTTCTGCTCCCCTAGTGAGCAGATAAGGCTGCAACCCCTGAGGGTCGGAGGTTCCAGTGTTCCCACTCCCCAGGTCTTTTGTGTGATTCTGGAAACTGCATTGTAAGTGACGAAAATTCCGGACGGGAGATTGAACTGATTTTGTAGTTCAGGGTATGTGCGCAGTTTCCCGTTGCAGTACAGATCTCCCAGCTTTGTGATGTTATGTACCACTAGTTTATTAAGGCCTATAGGCGCTAGGTTCCCTGTGATGTGTTTTAAGCAGTCCAGAGGGGCCTCCGGTGCGTATGGTGTTCTTGTGTGGGTGCGCTTTAGGTATTGTTCCCAACAATATCTTGTCAATTCCCACTCCAGTGGCAATTGTCGTTTTGTTTTCCTGGGATTCAATAGTATACCCAGTATCTTTTCAAGTGAGCAGTTTAAGGGAATCCGAAGTTCTTTCGCAACAGGAGGTTTGCTAATTAGCTTTGCTAGCCATTGTAGTTGTACTGCCCAGTAATATATCTCTAGATCTGGGGCGGCCAGTCCCCCCTCTGCAGTGGGTCTCTGAAGGGAGCGTAATGCGATTCTGTGCCTACCTGTTCCCCAAATAAAGCTTGTGGTCAAGGATTCAATTTCTCTGATTACTGCTTTCGGGATTATGAGTGGGATAGTGGAGAAATAATATAACATTCTGGGCAGTACTATCATCTTAAGTAAAGCAACCCTTCCTGATAACGTCAGAGGCAGAGTTTCCCAGAAGTGCATGCTAGCACAGGTCCTTCTGAGTGCTCCTTGTATGTTTCCTTCTAACATGTCCTCCATTTTGTGGTAGACATTCACTCCCAAAAATTTAAATGTGTTAGGGACCATGGCAGACCTCTAGTTTCATTGGGCTTAGTGGTGTTCTCGATCATGGGAAAGATAGTGGACTTCCTCCAATTGATTTGGAACCTGGAGGCTACTCCGTAGCTCTCCAACATAGCCATTGCTCCTGGTAGTTCGGTCTCCAGGTTCTGAAGGAAGAGCAGCATGTCATCTGCGTAGAGGGCAATATTATGAATCCAATGGTTAATAGAAATGCCCCGGAAGTGCTGTCCTGTTCTGGCCATTTGGGCTAAGGGTTCCACTGCTACTGCAAAGAGGAGGGGAGCTAATGTGCAACCCTGTCTGGTGCCCCTACCAACCTGGAAAGGGTCAGACACAGTACTACCTGTCCTCACTCTCGCAGCAGTTTTGTCCAACTTACAAATCCCTCTCCCAGTCCCAACTTTAGCATGACCTGTTCCAGACAGTCCCACCTCAGGCTGTCAAAGGCTTTCTCAATGTCTACTGATATAATCGCTGCTTGTACCATTGCGGGGGGTATGGAGTGTAGTACTGAAACCAGGCGCCTAATATTTTGAGCTGTACTACGTTGTGGGATGAAGCCCGATTGGTCTTGATGGATTAATCAGGGCATGTGAGATAGAAGTCTAGTAGCTAGTATCCGGTTTAAGATTTTATAATCCATATTAAGCCTGGATAGTGGTCTGTAGGAGCGGACATCTGGATGTGGTCTGTATGGATCCAGGAGAGGTACCATGATGGCTTTGTTAGTGGAAGGAGGTAGGCTCTTGTTGTTCCATGCTTCTGCGTATAATGCGCAGAGATGTGGGGCTAGTATATGCGGGTATAGGTTATAGAACTCTAAAGGGAGTCCATCGGCACCCGGCACCTTGCCCTTTGCCATACTTTGAATCGAGGCCTTGATCTCCGCGATCGATATTGGTACGGCCAGGGTCGAACTCTACTCAGGTCCCAGTTTAGAGAGGGCAAATTCCTCCAGCTCCTGCAACTGGGAGTTAGTTAGGGTTTCAGAGGGAGGCGCATATAACGTAGAATAGTATCTAGCAAAACAAGTGTTTATCTCTTTCTGACTCTAGATGCCATTACCTGGGGTTTCTTCAATTTCGACTATGACTGTTTGTTGTTTCAGTGGGTGAGCGAGCCAGGCTAGCAAAGCGCCCGCCTTATCTCCCACAGAGTGTTGTTTGATCAAGTACTGCTTGTAATCAAAGCAAGTTAGTCTTGTGTTTGTTTCAGTAATTTTAGCTTTGGTTTCAGTTAACAGAAGGGCCACGTCTGGTTGTTCAGGGCACCTACGTTTGATTTCTCTAAGGGAGTCTTCCAGTCTCCGGAGCTCCGACTCCAGTGACTTTCGAACTCCTATATTCTCGTTAAAGCATGTGCCTCTGATTCCTGTTTTGAACGTTTCCCACTCAATGGATCTGGAGGACGCCGTCCCTGTATTTATTTTTAAAAATTCGACAATGGTTGTATGTAGGAGGTGTTTAAATGCTTCATCTTCGAGCATTTCCGCCCTAAGGCTCCATGTTGGAATTGTTGGTCTCTCTCTACCCCAGGTCAGCGAGACTATTAGAGGGTTATGGTCTGAGATTGTGCGGCAAAGGTTTTCGGCTGCTATTACATCACTTTGTATTTCGGGGGATGCTAAAACAGTATCAAGTCTAACATGTAAATGGTGTACTGATCAGTAGTATGAGTAATCCCGTGTGTTCGGGTTGAGTTTCCTCCAGCTGTCTCCCAGCTGCCAATATTGCTGCCAGTCTGTGAATGATTTGGCTGTTTTTAGGGTCTGGGACTGAGCTAAAGGAGGGTGAGATCTGTCCAGATTAACAATTGCTAGACAATTGAAGTCCCCCCAATTAAGTTTGGACCTGCCAAGAGTGGGCCTATTTCCAGGGATAGCTTGTCAAAAAATGTCCCTTGTTCTTGATTTGGTGCGTATATACCTCCTATAGCTACATCCTTTCCCTCCAGTCTCCCAGCTACTATTACGTATCTCCCCTCTTTGTCTACAATCTCGCATAATTTTTGGAAGGGCACACCAGGGCGGATCCATAGCAGCACTCCTCTTGCGAATGCTGAGTAATTAGTGGCAATAATTTGGCCTCACCATCTTTTTTTAAGGGCGCTGACTTCCTGCTCCACCAGATGGTTTTCTTGCAATAGAGCATCTGTATCCCCCTGCGCTTCAATTGGCTATACACCTTGTACCGTTTAGACATATTGTTTAGGCCCCTGACATTCCAGGTGATTATTTTATACTTCGTGGTCATAATCCTGGTTTCGTTGTATGTAGCGGCTGTGGTAAGTGCTCATTCTGGGGTGTTTCGAACTGTGTTTCATCAGTGTATTTCGAATGCGAGAGCTATCGGTTTCAATAATGGCAAGTGCATGATCTATTCCCTTTTCTAACTTAATAAACTGAACTCCCAACTCCCTCTCCCCAGGACCGGTGACCAGAACTATCCCCGTCCAAACCATTGTAACTTTTCCTAGTGACCTATAGGTGGGAGGCGCGCCAGAGACCAAGAGCCTACGCTCCGGGCCGTTCCCGGGACCCAGCTCATCTATATTAGCTGCCCATAGAGTTATTCCAGTTATGTTGCATTCAGCAGTTCAAGTGTTTTCTTCTCCTCCCTGTCTTAGCAAGTTGGTTGGGTTCGTATCACAATTCACATGTTTCCAGCTTTACTTTTAACGGGTCATATAATGTCTTCTGATGATCTCGGGGTAACTTTAGGCAGACTGGTGAGGGTATCCCTTGAGGAGATTGAGGAGTTTCCGCAGCTTGAGTCATGGTCTGAGGTATTTCCAGATGCTTGGGACAAGGGGAAGGCTCCTCCGCTCAGTGCTGCCGCAGCATCCACTGCTTTGCGCATTTCTTGGAGGGTTTGGTGCCTCGGGGGCGACCTCCGTGCGTCGTTTAGTGGATCTGCTGCGTTTACTGACAGATGTGCGAGGGGTTTTGTGATAAGGGTTGGAGGTGGTAATATTCGAGGATTCCAGCCATTCCTCGGCCAATTGCGGTGATGTGAAAAAGTGTGTTTTGCTTTCATACTCTACTCTAAGTTTGGCTGGGAAAAGCATTGCATATTTTATTCCATTTTTGCGAAGTTTGCGTTTGGGGTTGTTGAAAGAGGCGGGAAACATCCTTTTTTATGACTTTTTTTTTCCAAAAGTCGTGGTTAACGCAAGCGCAACAACTCTTTTTTTAACCACGACTCTGTTTTTTTGTGCCTTAACTACGTATGTTCTGAACAACCAACATGCGTGGTTAAGGTACAAAGAAGGGAGTTGGCGAAGGTAAGTGGTGGGTTTAGGTTTTGGGGAGGGGGTGGGGGGTCAGGGGGTTTTAGGTTTTGGGGTGGGGTTGGGGGGTGGGGCGTTTTTGGTTTTGGGGAGTGGGTGGGGGGTCAGGGGGTTTTAGGGTGGGGTGGGGGTGGGGCGTTTTTGGTTTTGGGGAGTGGGTGGGGGGTCAGGGGGTTTTAGGTTTTTGGGTGGGGTTGGGGGTGTGTGGTGTTTTTGGTTTTGGGGAGTGGGTGGGGGGTCAGGGGGTTTTAGGTTTTGGGGTGGGGTTGGGGGGGTGGAGTGAGGGATGTAGGGTGAATGGTGCCTATTGCTAATGATTTTATCAGGAATGCCTTTACAACGAAATATCCTTGTTAAGGCATTCGTGGTAAAATCATCAGTAGTAGCAACGAGGTCGGTGTTCCGACCTCGTTGTTAAGGCAGTAGTTGTTTTTGAAGTCGTTGTTTCGTCGTACAATCGAAAGAGGCCCTTAGTGTTTGCGTTTCTCTTGTGAAATCTGGGAAGATCATAACTCGCTGTTTTTTTTGTGTGATTTCTCCTTTTAAACGGGTTTGAGATAGGATATAGTCTCTGTCTTTGAAATGAAGTAGTTTCGCCACTATAGGGCGTGGTCTCATTCCAGTGGGAGGGGGTCTGCTGGGTACTCTATGGGCTCTTTCTATTGCAAAGAACAGTGAGAGGCCCTCAGGGGCCACAGTTTCTTTGAGCCAGTTTTCTAGGAAAGATTCCATATTTGCTGCTGATATATCCACCCCCTCCGGCAAGCCGATCAGCCTAAGATTACTCCTGCGGGCGCGGTTTTCGGCATCCTCAGCTCTGGCCTCCAGAGTTTTGACCCGGGAGGTAAGTTCCATGAGTTCGGTGGTGGAGGAATTCTACGTTGAAGTTATTTGTTCAAGGGTCTTGTCGTTCATTCCTACTTTTTCCTTAAGTCTACGGTGGTCATCACGCAGCAATGAAAGGTCCACAGTCAGGTTGTCTATTTTTTGCTTGAGAGCTTCACGTGATTCCCTGATGGCTTGAAGGACCATGTCTAGTGTTGTCTCCTGGTGTGTTGAGCTGTCATGGGAGGTTAGTGTAGTGGATTGCTCAGGCAGCCAGGTTATTTTAGTTTATTCCAGGTCTTGTCCATCACGTTTTTTTGGCTTTCCCATTGCTCTGTTCTAGTGGGCAATTATAAAGGGAGGTATATTTGTTTTCCCCTTTGATTCCAAGACTCTTTACACCAAAGTTTTTCTGCTGGGAGGGCCCCTCTGTTATCCCCGGAATGCACTGCAAGACTCCTAGATGGGAGAGGTTAAATTGCTGCGAGGGTGAACTAGGTGTCTACTTCCCATCCGCTTCAGTTGAGTTTCTCTCACAGGTTTGGAGCCCTCAGGTGGGGGGAGAGATATTCAGGGATCCCCAGGGACTCAAGTTTCCAGCGGACCAGATGGGGGCAGATCCTCGGTTAACTGGCAGTCGCGCTCACCCTTATTGGATGTCTGTATTCCTTAAGATTCTTCTTATTTGAGGGATATGCACGGGGAGGGCGTGGTTTTCGAAGCAGGGCAAGCCTTTTCTCGGGGGCCCCGCTTATGTGCTCGTGGGGAGGACTGTTCATGCCACTCTCAGTGCTTCATCAACTCGGGATTGCTGCCCATGGTATCGGCAGTGGTCGGTTAGGTTTTGACCGGGTGGGTTGTCCCGCTCCAGCCCACACGCACTGCCACGCTGCCCCTCTTCTCTTACCCTGCTCCTTCGTTGTTTTCTCCAGGGGAGGTGAGGGGGCTCGCCGTCAGCGCAGGTCTGCTCCGTGAGCGGGTGCGAGTTGTCCGCGGCCTCAGGTCCTCCGCGCTTGGCTCCCCAGGTCCAGCGCTCCGTAGAGCCGGCGCCCAGATGCGGTCACCATCTTGTTTTCTCGCTGTCACGGGGAAGATTTCAGATTTCTTCCCACCGCAGGTCGATTCTTTTGGGCGTCTTCCCCTCAGGATCTATGGGATTTCCTGGAGCTGGGACGCTGTTGTGAGGCTGGTTCTGGGCTTTTTAACACTATTAATTTAGCTGGGCCCCGTTCGCCGCCTCGGAGCATCGCGCTAGGCGTGCGGCTTCATCGGCTGCAGGTCACGCCCCCCTTTGCTCCTGATGCTTAGGAGGTTTTAGGAACATATGAAATTCTGACATCCGATATACAAGGGCCCTTGTCTAAGCCCAGGGGTAGGGCCCCTTGCCATAATATTTTTGGGTTTGACAAGGAATGCAGAGTGGCAAATGATGATTTACGTAAGGCCATCAAGCAATTACTGCAACAACAGGATATAATTACCGTATACAGAAACGTATATGCTTTGGCTAGGAATAGGAGGAAGTTGGCACTTAAGGATAAAAAAAAATGGGAGGACATAGTGGCTGCATGTCAGAATAAAGTTCCATGGGCCTTTTGGAAGGCAGTGTGGGCAGGCACGTCATCGGCCACTTTTACTGACAAAGCCACTGTTCATATCCCCCCAGATACTTGGCTGCAACATTTCACGGCAGTAAATTGCCAGGATATCTCTAGCATTGATGTAATCTCTGGTGTTGGGACCCGGGTATGAAAATGTTATTTAGAGAGGAGGAAGTTCTCAAAGCTATCTGGGACAGCCCGTGTAACAAAGCGCCCTGTCTGGACCGTGTCCCAGTGGACTTATTTAAAGAGGATCCTGGGTTTTGGGCCCCGAACTTCACCTGCAGCTTTAATTCAGCTTGCTGCAAGGGGATCCCAAAGACTTGACAACTCTCAATTGTGGTTCCCATTTTCAAAAAGGGCGATTTTTATGATCCAAAGTCCTATCACACAATATCTCTGCTTGACTCAACCACAAATTTAATTTGAAGGGTTGTGTTAGAACGGGTCCTTGCTTGGGTAAGTGATCGTAATGTAATATCCCAGATCCAGTTTGGCTTTAGGAAGGGTCTAGGGACTGTTGAGCAGTGTTTAAATTTACATCTTATTGTGGTTAAATATAAGTTGGCAATGGGGGACTCCAATATATTTGGCATTTATGGATTTGTCAAGCACCTTTGACTGTATTAACAGGTCAGACCTCTGGGAGATCCTCGCCTCTATGAGTCTTGATAGGTGCTTGGTCTCATTTTTGAGATTTTTGCATTGGGATGTGTTAGCCTCAATAAGTACAGTGAGAACAGACAGTGCCCTCTGCCGTTAAAAGTCAATCGTGAAGTTCGCCAAGGTTACGCTCTTGTTCCTATACTCTTTCTACTTTATATAAATGGACTAGAAACATTGTTAGTGGGAACAGGGGCAGATGTCCTGATGATTGAGGGCAAGGCCGTAACTGCATTGCTATATGCAGAAGACACAGTGGGGGTCATTACGACCCTGGCGGAACAAGTCCGCCAGGGCCGTGGGACGCGGTGGCACCGCCGACAGGCCGGCGGTGCCCCGCGGGGCATTCTGACCGCGGCGGCTCAGCCGCGGTCAGAGAAGGGAAACCGGCGGTCTCCCGCCGGTTTCCCGCTGCCCCAAAGGAATCCTCCAAGCCGGCGCAGCATGCTGCGCCGGCATGGGGATTCCGACTCCCCCTCCCGCCATCCAGTTCCTGGCGGTTCTCCCGCCGGGAACCGGATGGCGGGAGGGGGAGTCGTGGGGCCCCCGTAAGAGGGCCCCTAAAAGTATTTCAGTGTCTGCAAAGCAGACACTGAAATACGCGACGGGTGCAACTGCACCCGTCGCACCTTCCCACTCCGCCGGCTCTATTACGAGCCGGCGTCATCGTGGGAAGGGAGTTTTCCCCTGGGCTGGCGGGCGGTCTTGTGAAGACCGCCCGCCAGCCCAGGGGAAAACTCGGAATACCCTCCGCGGTCTTACGACCGCGGAGCGGTATTTCGGAGGGGGGAAGCCTGGCGGGCAGCCTCCGCCGCCCGCCAGGCTCGGAATGAGGGCCAGTGTTGCTTGCCATAACGTACAATGGCTAGAAGACCCTGCCTAGTAACTTTGTTGACTTCATGAAGGACCTCGATTTGGACACAAATTTCTCAAAAACATTTACTATTGTGCATGGCCTGTAAAACTCAAAAACATGTCCCCCTTGGATTAAAGGGAAAAAAATAGATAGGGTACCATCTTTTCCATACCTTGGTTCGGATTTCGATGAGGCATGTTCTTGGTCCACATACATTAGTAACAGATTTTCTTGTTTTACCCGGGGCTGTTGGTCCCACCTTTTTGCTTCCTAATTGTATTGGTGGGAAACCTGTGGGTCATGTTTTAGAGATTTTTAAAAGGAAGTGTATCCCAATTTTTACTTATGGTATGGGGATATAGGGATAAAAAAATGCCAGGGGCATTCAAGTGGAGTAAATTAGGTTTTGTTGTCAATCGTTGGGTGTCCCACAGTCGACTCCCCATTTTGTTCTGCACCAGGAATTGTGGCTTCAGTATGTACAGGTCTCTATCGGGGCAGCAAAGCTGGTCCTGTGATGCTCAATTTGGGCAATAAGGAGGCGGATCATGGTCATCATTCATGATTTCCTCACTTGTGATAGTGGCTTAAACATTCAATGGCTAAAATATATTAGAGATACCACCCTCGCCTTGGGTTGTGCATCCTTATTTGAGTCCACTGATGATATTACAAAAAAAGATAAAACCTGGGTCCTGGAATGTTTTATTCAGCATAGCCAGGCTAATAGGAGAGCGCCAGAAGTGGTGAAGCCTACTGTTAGAGAGTTTTGTTTGATTCAGATGTCAGGGGGGGCTGCACCTTATTTATTTTTAGTTCAAAATGTGCATGAGTGGAATCTCTTGACACAATTTAGAATAGGGACAATACATTGGCTGTTGTGTTTTCCACTTGGGCAATAGTCTGTGAATGACATCTATGTATGCCCGTCTGATGAATCTTCAAGTCAGTCCCTTCTACATTTTGTTTTATTTTGTAAGATTTATCTTCCCTGGACTAGGAGATTCTTATTACCACTTCTGCATGGATATAAATTCACTAAATGCAAAGCTACACTATTGTTCCTTCAGCAACTAGATGATCAAGATACATGCTTCTCAGTTAGTTGTTTCTTAAGGCGTATTTTACGTGTAAGGAAGGCTGTTCTGTTTTAACTTTTACGGAGAGTTATTTTTTACTTTTTTGGATTACATATGTAAGGTTTAACATGTAAAACCTTTTTTTATTGATGACATGCATTGTTACGAAATTTAGAGATGTATTTCTTTTTATTGTTTTTTAGCCATTTATTAATGTACGTTGTCTTCATGTCTTGCCTTTTATGATCATCTTAAAAATGGTTGAATAAAGATTGTTTGTTTGATTGATTGATTGATTGATTGACTCAGCTTGTGGAAAAATCCATTCACTTATCATTATATTCATGATAACACAGCATAAAATAGGCAACTAGTATTCAACTCCTTTTTGTCTACTAGCGCAATCCTGCTCCGCAGGCTTAGTATTATATTTGTTATTAGCGTGTTTAAGCCTTAAAATACTAGGATTGGTGTGAAAACAGTAGTAAGCATTTTCAATTGTATAAAGTATGCCAAGTAAGACACATTAATGTTCCAAATGATTAGGGCTACGGTTGATTAGTGGCCGCAAGAAAATATCTTTGAGCCCTTCTTGTGATAAGCCGTGCTACCATAACATAGCTAGACACAGTCTTGTAAATAGTTGGCAGGTCTGATCTGGTGCAAAGTGCTAGTGCGTCTGTCCAAGATGTAGATGAGAATTGTTCAAACAGTGGGATGAGCCATTTTGTGTCTAGATGCTTAGTTTTGGTGCAAAATAGCATAAAGTGTGTTGTAGACTCCTTGCCGACACTGTGCAGTTGCAAAGTTCAGAGGTGGTACAGTCACAGGAGAATTTGGCAACATATGTTTTGGAGGGTAGAACACCTAGACGAAATTTTAAATATGAAGTGTGGCAAGCATAAGGGCTGATGTCATTCAGGTAATGTTCCATGCCAAGGGTGCGGTTTGTGTGCAAATAATTACGAGATAGGATGGCGGAACATGCTATTCCAATGCGTGTTTTAAGTTCATTATGTAGAAATACTTCCTCTACAATGGCAGCATAGGTGCCATTGGTAGTGGCTCAATCTGGTGATAGTTGCTCAAGACCAAGATTTTCAAGACAACTTCTTACCTAGTGTGCCCATGGGTAATGATGAATTTTCCCAATGGGAGACACTTCAAGTAATAATCTCAAAAAGGACTCTTCATGCCGGTTGCAGTTTAAGCGTAGCCAATACAGTACAGGAGCAAAGGCAATAAGCTTGGAGATAGGAACCCTGCCTGCCTGTTTCAGGTGCAGGGGAAGATGTTGTGTGCCAGGGCTCAGGTGTAATAGTGAGCTCAAGAATGTGTTTTCCGGCGTTTGGAGATGCTTGCTGTTAGTAAACCCCCATAGCTCTACACTGCAGCCCACTGCAGGCACTGCTTTTTGCTCGTACACTTGGATCCAACTCTTAATGAGTGGTAGCCAATGTCATTCTTAAGCCGTAAAATTGTGTTGGCAAACCACTGAAGGGTGGCATCTGCTTTGTCAACGTGGGCATGCTGTGACAACTTGTTGTTGAAGGAGATTCCTAGATAGTAGTGTCATAGACCTTGACTGTTTTGAGTGCCTTGCCAGCAGTTCTTGGGGGGTTTATCAATGGTGGGGATGGTCCCAGTGGCATCACTTTTGTGTTTTGTATATTTATAACAAGGTCTTTTGGCTACGGTAGTTAAAGAAGCTATTCAATCTCCTATTCAGCTCATTTTTTGTGCAGGATAGAACTACTGTGTCATCCGCAAACAGAGAGAATAGCAGCAGGGCAAGTGCGCATCCTTGGTGCACGACTGAACAGATGTCAAAATAAGGGGTACATACTCCTACACTTCCGTAGCGAATGCAAGTACATGTGTCTTTATGCAATGTTTTAATGGCTTGCAGGTGGCTTGTTTTTTAAGAGTTTCCCATAGTTTGGTTCTGTTGACAAGATTGAAGGCAGATTTTGAATTGATAAAAGATAGGTAGAGTGGATTCTTAATCGTCTTTGTTTATTTTACACATATCATGAATATTTTAGTGGGGTGATTGATGGTACTGATGCCCTTGCGGAAACCCCACGGGCATCTATAAGAACTGTGTTTTTGTCTACCCGGGCCTGCAGTCTGTTCAGAAGGACCCACCAAAAGACTTGCCCAGTGCTGTCCAGAAACAAAATTGGTCTGTAGTTGCATGGTAGTAGCTTGTTCCTTTTTTGTGGCAGGGAACTATAATGGCAGATTGCCAGGAGCATGGAACATGGTTTGTTCTTAAGACTGCACTGAATATCATGGACAGAGCCACAGACCAAGCCTTGTGGTCTGAGCGAAACATGTTGATGGTACACAGTCTCGGCTGGGTGCTCTGGATTGCTCTTTCTACCACTGAGCTCAGAATGATGGCTTGCTCCATTACAGGGAGTGCAGAATTATTAGGCAAATGAGTATTTTGACCACATCATCCTCTTTATGCATGTTGTCTTACTCCAAGCTGTATAGGCTCGAAAGCCTACTACCAATTAAGCATATTAGGTGATGTGCATCTCTGTAATGAGAAGGGGTGTGGTCTAATGACATCAACACCCTATATCAGGTGTGCATAATTATTAGGCAACTTCCTTTCCTTTGGCAAAATGGGTCAAAAGAAGGACTTGACAGGCTCAGAAAAGTCAAAAATAGAGAGATATCTTGCAGAGGGATGCAGCACTCTTAAAATTGCAAAGCTTCTGAAGCGTGATCATCGAACAATCAAGCGTTTCATTCAAAATAGTCAACAGGGTCGCAAGAAGCGTGTGGAAAAACCAAGGCGCAAAATAACTGCCCATGAACTGAGAAAAGTCAAGCGTGCAGCTGCCACAATGCCACTTGCCACCAGTTTGGCCATATTTCAGAGCTGCAACATCACTGGAGTGCCCAAAAGCACAAGGTGTGCAATACTCAGAGACATGGCCAAGGTAAGAAAGGCTGAAAGACGACCACCACTGAACAAGACACACAAGCTGAAACATCAAGACTGGGCCAATAAATATCTCAAGACTGATTTTTCTAAGGTTTTATGGACTGATGAAATGAGAGTGAGTCTTGATGGGCCAGATGGATGGGCCCGTGGCTGGATTGGTAAAGGGCAGAGAGCTCCAGTCCGACTCAGACGCCAGCAAGGTGGAGGTGGAGTACTGGTTTGGGCTGGTATCATCAAAGATGAGCTTGTGGGGCCTTTTCGGGTTGAGGATGGAGTCAAGCTCAACTCCCAGTCCTACTGCCAGTTCCTGGAAGACACCTTCTTCAAGCAGTGGTACAGGAAGAAGTCTGCATCCTTCAAGAAAAACATGATTTTCATGCAGGACAATGCTCCATCACACGCGTCCAAGTACTCCACAGCGTGGCTGGCAAGAAAGGGTATAAAAGAAGGAAATCTAATGACATGGCCTCCTTGTTCACCTGATCTGAACCCCATTGAGAACCTGTGGTCCATCATCAAATGTGAGATTTACAAGGAGGGAAAACAGTACACCTCTCTGAACAGTGTCTGGGAGGCTGTGGTTGCTGCTGCACGCAATGTTGATGGTGAACAGATCAAAACACTGACAGAATCCATGGATGGCAGGCTTTTGAGTGTCCTTGCAAAGAAAGGTGGCTATATTGGTCACTGATTTGTTTTTGTTTTGTTTTTGAATGTCAGAAATGTATATTTGTGAATGTTGAGATGTTATATTGGTTTCACTGGTAATAATAAATAATTGAAATGGGTATATATTTTTTTTTTGTTAAGTTGCCTAATAATTATGCACAGTAATAGTCACCTGCACACACAGATATCCCCCTAACATAGCTAAAACTAAAAACAAACTAAAAACTACTTCCAAAAATATTCAGCTTTGATATTAATGAGTTTTTTGGGTTCATTGAGAACATGGTTGTTGTTCAATAATAAAATTAATCCTCAAAAATACAACTTGCCTAATAATTCTGCACTCCCTGTAGTGAGATAGTGCTGTGAACAGGCAGCATTGGCGTGCCAACGTATATGGTCCTATAATGGTCAACCAAGGTCTGTGCTGTGATTGTCCTGGGACCCTAGGCCTTCTCTGAATATTTCAGTGATTTTTCTCCAGAAGGATTTGCTGTCCTTGGTTGTTTTTCACACTTCTCGCTGGTAGGCCAGTTTCTTGCACCTAATTAGTGCTCTGAATTCTCTCCTTGTAGCCCTAAGGAGGAGCTCCTCTCCCTGGGTATCTTGCTGCTTCCTAAAAGCCTACTTCAGCTTATTCTTTGCTCCACTGCACATGTTGTCATAAAAGCTTTTATCTTGTTTCTTGCTTTTGCTCTTTGGTATCCATGCTGCGGACTAGTGACGTGTGAGCTCCTCTGAAAGTTTGGTATAGTTTGCTAATATTGTCTTGTGCTTATCCCTGTCTGTGGTGCAGGCTACAAAGTGTTGCAGGCAGGCTTTTAGTGGGGTCTCATTGCTCAGGTAGTTGTATTAGTTCAATTTTACTGATGGCCTGTTGTTGTTAGGGGTGATGCTGGTGGCAAAACATTTGATTGATCTCTGCTAGGTCAGGGTGGTGCATCTGAGGCTTAAAGGATCAGGATGTTGTGTATCGGGCTGAGCTGCCATCTTTGGAGCTGGGGAACCAAGTTCATTTCTAGGCATCAGCACAACATCCAGTGATTCTGGGCAAATCACTTAATCTCTTTGTGCCTACAATTCAGTGCCATGATACCCTCGCGGATGATTTGTAATGCTTTACAAATCCTGGATTTATATATTTTAAGTGTTATGGTCACTCTCTGGTCTTTGGATCATTTCCAGGTCCAGCACCAAGTTCCAACAATTTTTTGGGAAAAGACTATAGTCAATCAGGCTAGATCTTCGCGGTTCCAAAATGTGGGCGTTGCCGGGCTGTCTGATACTGCTCTTTCATTCAGGAAGATTAACTGTGTTTCAGTGGGGAGACTGCTAAATAATCTCCCTTTCTTGTGCCTACTGAGGGGGAGTGAGGTGCCCAGTTCTGGGGATGAGATACCCCAACTGTTCTTCTCTGTACTTCTCTTTGCCTCCAATAGGTCTCCCGAACATAGGTGTTGAAATCTCGACAAACAAGGAGGTGGTGCTTGCCGCAGAGAACAATAGCTTTTAGGATGCTAGTTGGTTCTCATACTAGTTGCATTTGCTAGGGTACAAGTACACATTAAAAACGTCCACTATAGTGCAGCGATTCCTCAGTTCCTTCGTCAGTCTTATGTGCAGCGTATGCAATGAGGATGTGGTTGATGAGAGTTCTATGACTGTGCAGTGTGATTTTGTAGAAATCCAGGTGGCTAAGTTCCCCATGGCTCTCCCCTACCCAATTTGCTGCTGTCAATGGCAAACACCATAAAGTCTGGGGGTGTTTGTTGGGCACTTAGTGTGTTTACTGCCTACGTCTCCTTTGTGCTCATGAATTCTGTCCAGTCAGTGTTCTCAAGTTTTGACTGTAGGCCAGCTATGTTCCATGACAGGATATTAATCCCTCCTGCTCCACTTTGGGTACTTTCACTAACCGTTAGTTTACAGGGATAGCAAGGTTGGCAGGGTTTTCTTTCTGTTAAAAATACGTGGGTGAAAATG
The DNA here is from genome assembly GCF_031143425.1 of Pleurodeles waltl. Taxonomy (NCBI): domain Eukaryota; kingdom Metazoa; phylum Chordata; class Amphibia; order Caudata; family Salamandridae; genus Pleurodeles; species Pleurodeles waltl. Next base: position 502,127,358 of record NC_090451.1, on the reverse strand, counting down.
TACCAGTCCTTGTCCAGGATTTCTCAGGGCTATAAAGCACAGTTGGTCACTATTGCCAATTGGCTTACTCTATTCCAGATACAGGTCTCAGGTCCTGTCTGATAGCAACTCATCTGATGACATTGGATCTCCACTTTGTCACTGTCAAGGTTTTCGCGTTGTTTAGCATAACTTGCAGAAGTTTATAGTTTCCTTTGGGCCTCCTCAGGGGGCCTTGAGGTTCTTGCAGCTCTCGTGGCCTAGTAGGCATTACAGGCGATTCCTTTAGGTGGTCACGAACTGTGTCGAATGATCTTTGTTAGAAATGGGGTCTTTGGTTGACAGTCAGGTTACCCCCTGTTCAAGCAAGGACCCTCACTCTAGTCAGGGTAAAAGAAAATCACCCTCAGCTAACCCCTGCTTACCCCCTTGGTAGCTTGGCAGAGCAGTAGTCTTAACTTCAGAGTGCTCGGTGTAAAGTATTTGTACCAACACACACAGTAACTTCATGAAAACACTACAAAATGACACACCAGTTTAGAAAAAATAGGAAATATTTATCTAAAGAAAACAAGACCAAAACGACAAAAATCCGACATGCACAAGTCAAGTAATCAATTAAAAATCAAAAAAAGTCTTTAAGTGGTTTCAAACACACACTAACGCTGTTAGCGGGAAAAGTACCTTGGGTGCGTCAACAATAACCCTGCACGGGCGAGTGCGCGTCAAAAAGGGCTTGGAAAGCATTGATTCCACTCACGAGTGGGACTGTGCATCGTTTCTCCTTTCGCTGGGTCGGGGCGCGTCATTTCTTCTCTCCGCAGGAAAGCGATGCATCGATCCGGTCAGCACTCTCGGGTCCGGGCAGGCCTTGCATTGTTTTTCCACAGCCAGCAGTACTTGAGTCGGAATTCCAGTTGCACGATGATCCAAAAACCCCGCAGCGCAGGTGGTGATCTCCCGGCCTCCGTCAGTGATGCTGCGCATCATTTCGCCGGCTCCGTGCGTCGATTCTTCGGTCACGTTTCCTGCAAGCGTCGATTCTCTGCTGCAGAGCCGGCGGCACGTTGTTTCTTCAGCCGCAGATCGGAGTTGCGTCGATCTTTACCCCGCACAACGCTCTGTGCGTGGATTTCCTTGTCTTTAGGCTGCCTGCTTCTCCTTTCAGGGTCCCAGGTACTGGATGGGCACCACAGGGCAGCATAGGAGTCTCTCCAGAGAATCCAGGTGCTGGCAGAGAGAAGTCTTTGCTGTCCCTGAGACTTCAAACAACAGGAGGCAAGCTCTAGATCAAGCCCTTGTAGATTTCTTCTCAAGATGGAAGGCACACAAAGTCCAGCCTTTGCCCTCTTACTCTGGCAGAAGCAGCGATAGCTCCACAAAGCACAGTCACAGGCAGGGCAGCTTTTCTTTCTCAGCTCTTCATCTCTTCTCCAGGCAGAGGTTCCTCTTATTTCCAGAAGTGCTTCTCAAGTCTGTGGTTTTGGGTGCCCTTCTTATACCAAATTCTCCTTTGAAGTAGGCCTACTGCAAAGTAAAGTCTCTTTTGAATGTGAAATCCTGCCTTGCCCAGGCCAGGCCCCAGACCCACACCAGGGGGTTGGAGACTGCACTGTGTGAGGGCAGGCACAGCCCTTTCGGGTGTGAGTGACCACTCCTCCTCTCCCTCCCAGCACAGATGGCTCATCAGGAAATGCAGACTACACCCCAGCTCCCTTTGTGTCACTGTCTAGTGTGAGGTGTAACCAGCCCAACTGTCAAACTGACCCAGCCAGGGAATCCACGAACAGGTAGAGTCACAGAAATGGTATAAGCAAGAAAATGCTCACTTTCTAAAAGTGGCATTTTCAAACACACAATCTTAAAATCAACTTTACTGAAAGATGTATTTTTAAATTGTGAGCTCAGAGACCCCAAACTCCACATGTCCATCCGCTCCCAAAGGGAATCTACACTTTAATCAGATTTAAAGGTAGCCCCCCATGTTAACCTATGAGAGGGACAGGCCTTGCAACAGTGAAAAACGAATTTAGCAATATTTCACTGTCAGGACATATAAAACACATTACTGTATGTCCTACCTTAACCATACACTGCACCCTGCCCTTTGGGCTACCTAGGGCTTACCTTAGGGGTGTCTGAAATGCAAGAAAAGGGAAGGTTTAGGTCTGGCAAGTGGGTACACTTGCCAAGTCGAATTTACAGTTAAAACTGCGCACACAGACACTGCAATGGCAGGTCTGAGACATGATTACAGAGCTACTTATGTGGGTGGCACAATCAGTGCTGCAGGCCTACTAGTAGCATTTGATTTACAGGCCCTGGGCACCTCTAGTGCACTGTACGAGGGACTTACTAATAAATCAAATATGCCAATCATGGATAAGCCAATTACATACACATTTTGTAAAGGAGCACTTGTACTTTAGCACTGGTTAGCAGTGGTAAAGTGCCCAGAGTAACAAAAACAGTAAAATCAGAGTCCAGCACACATCAACAACCTGGGGAACAGCAGCAAAAATTTAAGGGAGACCACGCCAAGGATGAAAAGTCTAACAGTCTTACTCTTCTCCTTTGCGGGATCATGTCCAAGCCTATCACATGTAGGCAATCTATATTGTCACTAATCTGTATTGTGATAACTGGTGTGTGGAACTCTATTTCGCTGTATCATGTCCAAGCCTATCACATGTAGGCAATCTATAGTGCCACTAATCTGTATTGGGATAACTGGTGTATGGAACTCTACTTTGCTGTAAGTGTCCTTTTCCATTTCCTTGGATGTTGCAGGGTTCTGGCTGGCCGGGTTTACCAGCTTTATGTCTTGTGATAAAATTATAGAATGTGCGAGGATAGCCCAGAACACCTCCAATGGGCATGTACTGTTCAATGGGGCTGGGCAGTCGAGGTCTAGGAAGAGGTCATTGAAGGTAAATTGTGTTGCTGTATGGATAGTGTTTCAGCCAATGGGAGCATGAGATACCAGAGATGATATTTTGGGTGCTCCCAATGGTAAGGTGGAGGAAAAGCTCTTGTGGTAGGGTCCAGAGGGAGTGTGTCTCTGTATTTGTCTACAGCTTGGGCCAGAGTTCCTCGATCTATCGCAGTTGAGGCAAGTATGGCTTGCACTGCAATGCTGCTTGTGATTGTGCCTGGTGGACCACAGCTACTTTTGTTTTTGTTTTCTCCCTCAGTGCACCTCCTCGAGCTGTTTAGGTTTTCTTAGCTTCCTTTTTCCTCCTTAGAACCAACTTCTAGTGCGGTTTTCTCTGTGTCCTCTTTCACCACCACTGGGAGCTTGGAGGTTTGAGCATGTGATTTCCTAAACACTGGATATGGTTGTTTTTCCTGTCTGTCATCTGTTGATTCTGCAACTAGAACTTTAGGTTGTAACTTTCCTCTTCGTCCATAGGTATAGTTTTTGGTTGGAATCCCTTCCTCTTTGCTTTTGGTCTGCCCTGCAATCTGGCCCACTTTTTCCCCTTTTTCCCTTTTTGGTGCTCACCACTGTTGGGGTAAGAGCTGGCTTGTTGGTTGCTGTTCTGTATGTTGCGAAACCTAGCGTCCGGCTCGGGGAGCTGGTTTTCTTCATGGCTTCTAATGGCAATTCGATCTCTGTTTGAGAGTAGGTTTTGCCTTTGTCGTCTGTGTAGCTTACAGTGGTGATTCTTGGTTGGATATTCTTTGATGCTTCGTCTAATGAAATGTCGTGCTTTGGGATACCTGTACTAGAGGGGTCACTGCCAAGGTGCCTCTTGCTTCTTTGGCACTAGTCAAACTCTGCCTCCCGGATCGCCTTCTGGTGAACCTCAGGTTCAAGGATTCCTTTGAGTGTTGATGGTGCCAGAGCAGGGATTAACAATCCATTGGGTCTGGGTAGAGAGGCCAACTGAATACTTTCACTAATACATGTTGGGGTGGAGACTTTGGACTTATTTGACTTCATAGCCATGGCTTCCAATAAAAGTGTGAGGGGGCTGGTGCTCTGATTGTTGTTGTGGATGATATTTTTGAGTAGTGTGAGTACTGAGTTCAGGACCTGTTCTAACGAAATTAGAGAAATAGAGAATGTTTGGCCTTGGGTGAGACTGTTGGGGAGTCTGGGGACCATGAGATTCTCTGCAAAGGAGGCATCTGGTGCCAAGGGCGAAAGCAGTATGGGGCTAACGCCGAACGTTTAGTCAATGGATATATGGAAGATTGAACTTTGCTCATCTTTGCTGATGGATTGGTCTGCCGGAGAATACTGAGGATGGTGTAGATTAATGGGGTGGGAGCTTCCTGACTCCGCAGCACCTGGTGAAAGTGCAATGGGGCTGTATGTGGACCTATTTGAGTCCCCTGTGTTGGCCTGATCTCCTACCTCCCAAGTTAGCATTGAGGGATGTGTAGGGGTAAGGACAGAAGCGAAACATCTTTGTATCTTGGGGCGGGGGCTCTAAGTCCTTTGCCAACCCTCTGCGGTTATCATTGCTGGAGTTGCGAGCCTCAATGATCCCATTTTCTGAAACCCTCTTTCTTGTTGTATTATGGCATGCAGCTATTTTGCGCTCCTTGGGAAGTCATGTCAAAATCTGCAATACATCTCTTGGAATTCCTGTGCATGGTGTTCGATTCTAGGTTTCTTACTGGGGATCATGCTGAATTGTCTGGGCCATCTAGGCTCAGGCAGGGCGTAAATTGCAAGGGTGATGGAGCCATGGGGCATGACAGTGCTTTCATGCTTAGTAGTCTGAGGTTCGCAATAGAAGATAGGGTCTGTCCACTTGAGGGCTGTCAAGCTGGTACTTATGCTGCCCCGCGTGATTGCATCAACTTGTTACACAGCCGAAGAGAAATTCAGGAGATTAGGGTACGCTCCTGGGATTTTGTGAGGGTTAAATCTTTTGACTTAGTGCCCTAGCCTTAGTGCATTTGATTGACCGATGACAGCAATCAACTCAGATACAGGTTCCGAGGTTTAAAACACACTCCAAGCACTGGCAAATTCAAAGGTCAGATTTGAGGGTCAATCAGGTAATATTGGAGCTGAACGTGGTGACAGATTAGATTCACTAAACTGCAAACTGCTGCACACTGCACTACAACCGGCTGCCAGCCGAACAAATGGGATGTGTTGGCGGCACGATCGCCAGCTGCACCACCAGTCATGCCCCGATTGGGTATATGGATGAATACGTGTGCGAGCAACTGGACGGTGTGAAACTAGTTTACTCAAATGCGGGTAGGCATTCTCAGAAAGTGCAAGCCGCACTGGTCTACTACCGGCTGCTTTCGCACACTCCCGATTGAACTGCTGCCTCCTCTGGCCTCATCCTAGTGCTGCACTTGTTGCCATGTGCGCCACTTGCCCATTCCAGATTCCCTACAATCTTGCTGCTCCAGTCTGCACTCTCCTGCTGGTTTCCTGTTATTGTACTGGTACTGCTAGTCACTGACCTGTAGGTTAGATGGGATTGAGCAGGCTTTGTCAGACTATGTGGCTATCAGGTGGTGAAGTTGAGCGGGTTAGGTGGATGTCAGATAAGCAGGCTAGTGACAGAGGGGAGGCGGGCAAATGAAGCAGATGGGGGCGTTTAATAGTGAGCATGTGGTGAGCTGCGAGTGACGGTGGGTGAAGAGGACTTACCAGCAGTGCTGTGATTAACGCAGCTCACACCTGATGACGCAGAAAAAGAGGGTTCGACATATATTCATGTATACTGTGTAACCGACATATATATTGAAGTGTGATTTTAAGTAAAAGAAATAATGTACAAGGGAAATTGTGCCCTCGGGGCAGTTGGCCATCATTATAAACGAGCTTTATTAATCATGAAGTATTAAAATTTATTAATCCGTCATAATCGCAAATGTATGCCATGATTTCTTGTTTGAAAACTGTTTTGCTTAGCTTAAATTTAGTACAGGCTTTGGCCTAGTTGCTTGGTTTCAAATTCTAACTGCGTGATTCTTTTTTTCCTTGAATTAATGAAATATATTCTTGCTTGAAGTTGTATTTTTCCAGTAGAAACTGGCTGGTACACTTATCTCCAAGGTTTCGTGCTAGGCCGGTTACATCCCCTTTGATACAAGGTCAGTCTCTGCAGGTGCGGACAATGAAGGTACAGATAGTAAAATAATTGGCAAACCATGATACAATTTGTGTTCCAAGGCGCCAAGGACAGTGTATGCATAAATGGGCGCTAGTAAAAGACAATTTTTGATTGGACAATTTGAAGCCAACCTATGAACCCTCCAATGGAAGACCCTACAGAATTTGGAATGTTTCTTACTTAAACCCATCGGACAAAGAGTAGTCAGCCATTTTCCTCGATGCCAGTTTGAAGCCTGATGCCAGACTCCATTTTGGACGACACCCTGATGCCCTTTTCTCTATCTGAGAGAAAGAGACTTTAAGAATTCTCACCCTAGAGACTTTAACTTTGATTTGCCCTGCCTTGCCCATGCAGTAACTTTGCCCTATTCTCCTTGCCGTTGCAAGGAAGCTTGCCCTTAACTTTGCCCCTTTGAAATTTACCCCATGCTGATCAACCGGTACCTGAAGGACGAAGACTTTTCTTGAATGCTGATTGTATTTGGTAAATATGAAAGGATAAATGTATTATGCATTGTGTTTTTTTTTCTTTTTAGGTACCAACTGCTATTTTGATAGGATCCTAGCTAGAACTTTTCCAAATTTGTGTTGACTAAATTCGTTTTGCATGAAGTCCCACATGCCAATGCTAATTAGAGGTTAGTCGAGGTATTCATTCAATGTATCATGAAGAATTGAAATCTTGTTATGCTGACCGAATGTATGCAATTAGTCAAATACAGTTAGTCACATTGGTGATTTGCATTGCTATAACAGAGTGTATCATTATTCAGATTTTACGTAGATTGCGTTTCTTCCGCCGTTATGGACAGCTAGTAATGTTCATATACATATATCAATTGGTTTTGAGACACATATATATCGTGCTAGCTTTGTTAATATAGGGAAATAAATTCACTAACTTTTAATAAACTGGTGTGGTTATTCATGACTGAAAGATCATGGTGCGCCGAAATACCAACTGTTATTGATTTCTTATGTGTTATATTGATCTATTAAGTGAGTGCTGATAACCGATTACAACAGTTATTGATTATTGATCTGAGTGACTCGACTATTGAGGATGAGGAGAGCCCGACTCGGTTAAAAGATTCACCGACCTCCAACGTGTCCAGGTACAGGTAATTTATAAGGGCTGGACGCGTTATCAGTAGATGGTAGCAGAGATTGATGGTTTAGCCCTTTGGGACCTCATCCGAACAATAGACAGAGTCAGGTTAGAATTTTCTTTGTTAAAACAAGTTGGAGAGATGATGATGCCCTAAGTCCCCGATGACTTTCCCGGGATCTCGGAGCTTGCGAATGAGGAACATACAGGTATGAGAACGGTCTCAGCGTTTCTAGTGACGGTATGAGTGAAGTTAGGGTTTCGCGCTTGCACAGCTTATTGCCGCAGATTAATTGAGAAGTTTGTGAGGATTTTAAGGGGGGGTTAAAAGATATTAGAGGAGTGTTACTCCAAAGGTGTGAGAGTAGGGAAGTCGTCGAACTTCACATGTGTGTGGCGCTTTGAGCAGAAAAATTGTCCACGTGGTTGTTGATGTTGAGACGGGCCCTGCGAGGTCAAGAGACTCCGGAGTATGTTGAAAAGTGTATGTGACACTTGTTTGATGTTGTGATCTGGTCGGTTTAATAGGTTGATCGGGCGTGGTCAACAAGTCGGTATGAATGTTGCAGAGTAAAAGAAAACTTCGACTTTGAGATTTGACGAATTCTAAAGTGCACTAGAATAGTTCATTGATCAGTTGAGAGTAAAGTTTGCGGGTCAAATTTTGCTTGCGAAAGTGGGAAACCGAGAAAGATGGAATAACTGCCGAGGCTAGTGAAAAATCCCTAAGGTTTCTGAAGCGATTGTATTACCTTTCCTGTAGTAAACCGACAGATCTGTTTTATTCTTTTGGTTAAGTGCTCGCGTTATATTGCAGAAATTAGTTTATGAGTGAAGCCGAATGAAAAGAGGACAAGCCGCAGGACTTTGTCAGCCGCAGTGTGTGAGTGTGACGTCACTAGGAGCCGCGCTGGGATAGGTCGGTTGGTGAGAAGGGTCGCGCACGGATTGGACGCAGTCCGTGAAGCGCAATTGAAAGGGGAAAGGCAAGCAAAGAGTATTCCGGGAATTAAAGTCACTTATTGATTACATATTTTTAGAAAAACAAAAGACGGAAAGATAAAATTTTTCAAAGCATTTAAGAGTGCCATGAGGGGAGATGTTTATATTAAAGCAAATGTAGGAGAAGAAACACCGCCTGAGGGTACACCAGCTTACATCGTCATTGAAGAAAAGGGTGTAGCGCCGTGTCTTTGGCTAAAACAATGGTGTAAATTAACAGAAAAACATGGAAGTGTAGCGTTCCCTATCCATGGGTCGTTTAACCTAAGGGTTTTAGAAAACCTGAGATTTGCGCTATACGACATGAAAGTACCTCCAAGGCCGGCACAGTTTGAGGCATTAGCAATTTGGGAGCTAATAGCTAGAAACCAACAACAAAAGAAATTTGAGACAAGAATAAGAAAAGTAGAAAAGACACTAGCGGATGCTAGATGGGACAGTACACAAAAGGTTTGGAGATCAGACGTATTACAGGGAATTAAATTGTTTCCAGCGATTACCGAGGAAGCGGAGACGGAAGGAAGGAAAGCCACCTGTAAGACAAACAGGAGTCAGTCCAGGGAGGGAGAGAGCAATAGGAACTCAAAAAGGGGAGACGAGTCAGATGATGAGGAGTTCATTATACAATTGCTGAATGATCGCCCACCACCATATGTGGAAAGCGAAAAAGGCTCGAGCATTAGTACTGCCCCTCCAGAGCCAATACAGGGTAATGTAACACCAAATTTGAGGGTATCTCAGAGACCGAGTAGCTCTGACATGCCTTTCTCACCACGAATACCACGGATTCAGAGAATGTACCCAGACGTGCCAACATTGAAACCTGCTGATAACTATCAGCCACAGGTTCAAAGGCACTATTGCGATGAGCATAATGTGGGAATGACTTCCGATTCAATGGCGCAGGGAGGACAAAACTATCAGAGACCGACATTGATTCAAGCTGAATCAACACAGTTCTCAATGCCCCAAAAGCAGACACCAGAAGTGCGAGTGGTAGAAAGCCAGTTAGGTATGCCGGCAATGATGAACCACAATGTGGGGATTAACATGCCACAGAATTCGGGGAACAGACAGAATCCAGATGCAATATCTCTACCTATCACTGTAGGTCCACCAGTACCACTGTACATACAGGCAAATTCAAGCACCAGCGACCAAGGGTTAATGATACAGAATGGGACAGGGAGAAGATGCATAGAAACCACTCCAGAGACAACTCCGATAGCGGCACTGCCAAATGGATCTGGGTCCTTGTCGGAATTTAGTCCAATTCCAATTTGTGCTCCGTCAACCGTGGTAAGGTCACATCCACCACTATTAGTACCATTAACCTCACAGACTGAAACATTACAGAAACCGTCGATGGCAGTTGATGTAACTGCTACATTGATGGGACTGAACGCGCAACAGTTGACACAATGGTTCAACAGCCTGAACTCCCCACAGAGTACATCAAGCGGGAAGGGAGAAGAATACCTGAATAAAATAAGGTTGGGGATGGAGGCAGATGAACTGGTAGAAGGAACAATGGGTTTGAACAGATTAGAATCATACACAGAGGAAGAACTAAGATACATGTGCCCTAGGATTACAAGAGAAGTGAGCAACATACATAAGAAGTTACAAGAAATTGCAGACAGAAACGAGATCGATATAGGTAAGACCAAACACCTGAGCAGAAGTTACAGGTTAGACTTCGAGACAAAAGATTTTGAACACATGAGATCCGCAGGGATGAAAACACACCTTAAAGAGATACTGCAGAGTGCACAGGTTTGGAGATGTTTAGACAAGTGGGAAAGCAGGTGGGTCAAGAAAAAGGATAAAAAGAAGGAAAACACTTCAGAACGAAGTGAGAAAAAACAACAGAATGACGATCTGATAACCATGTTACCAATGAGAGAGACAGCAGGGGGAAAACTTGTGCATGTACCATGGCACAGGTGCGATATTCAATCCTTTACGGATGACTTTCCCAAATTGAGAGAGAAGCCGATTGAGTGGTATCAACAAACGGATAGATTTGTGAAGCTCGTGAAGTGTCTCTGGGAAGACCTGAATACCTTATTTGAAATTGTGGTTCCGGCTGATTTGTGGGAAGATTGTAAAAGGGCTGTAGGTTGGCCGACGAGTGAACCAGAGAGAGATAGGGACACAGGTGCGCCATCACCTATGGTAATGAGTTTGTACCACAAGGTGATCGAGCACTTGAAAACCAAGGTTGCGTCGAAAAATGTGGATTGGCAAAGGATTGACAGGACCGCTCAAGAGGTTAAAGAATCTATACACGCGTATTACGAGAGGTTGTTGAAAGCGTTTAAAAATTACAGTGGCACGGAAACGATTGAACCAAAAGACATGCTCCATTTTGTGTTCAGGTTTGTGGAAGGGCTGAGACCCGAAATTAGCCAGATGATTAAATCGCATTTGATTTGTTGGCAGTCAAAGTCGATCGATGAAGTGTTGAATTATTCAAAATACTGCAGTGATGAGATTGAGACAAAGCAGAAAAGATTGAAGGAAAAGGTGATGGTGATGCAGCTCAGAGCAGCTCAGACAGGTTTACAAGGTTTGCAAGGGTTTCAACAACAGATGCCGCAGCAGCAGCAACAGGGAAATGTTATGTTTCAGCCACAGATGAGAGGCAGAGGTCGAGGAGGTTTTGAGAATAATGGTCCAGATTTGAATACCGTTATGATTCCAAATGGTATACAGGCAATGAAGAAGGTGATGCCATGTCACACGTGCGGAATTGTCGGGCATTGGAAACGGGAGTGCCCAATGATGGTGCAGGAAGGTGTAGGTCAGCAAAACAATGATGTCAATGCATTTCAGACTATGAGAGGACTGAAACTGAGAGGTCCGAATCCAAATTTTCAAAACAATATGAACCAGATGCAGGGTCTACAACCCATGCAACCGCAACAGGTGCAAATGCCTCGTGTGCAAATGACACAATTGCAGCCAATGCAACAGCACTTTCCTATGGTACCTAATCAGCAAATGCAAATACCCTTAGCACCAATGATTCAGCAGCAAGCAATGCTTCCTCAACAGGTCACGGGTCAAGGAATGAATCAAAATGACACAGTACATCAGTTCCCGTTACACAGTGAGAATGGAATAAACGATGCATGGGAGAGTGAAAGTTCAGATGAGGAGGGAAATTGTGTGCTTGCAGCATCCTTGGAAGTTGATCAAAAGGGCCCGTATGTGGAGGGAAGAGTTATGGGCCATCGTGTTTCATTCTTGGTTGACACAGGAGCTACACGTTCCACTGTTAGGAGCATTGAAGTACCAAATCTGCCACTTTCAGGGAGAACAGTTCAAGTAGTGGGAGTAGCAAACAGGTACCTGACGAACCCAATCACAGATCCAGTACAAGTCAGAATTGGTAACTATCAAGGGTCACATAATTTTGTGGTATGTGACTCAAGCCCGATATCACTGTTAGGGAGAGACCTATTGTGCAAATTGGGATGTTCGATTATGTGTTTGAACGATGGAATTAGAATTCAGACGAGCAGTGATGGGGAAGAAGAGGACAGTGTAGAAGGGGATGAGATGGAAACTGTCGATGAAGAATATCCTCTGATTACCCTTTTTCCGATGATCACTGAAGCAGATATTCCAGCTGAATTACGGGAAACAGTCGGAAAAGAAGTGTGGGATATGACAGGAAAAGAGGTGGGATTGGTGAAAGGAGTGGAACCAGTGAAAGTGACCGTAAAACCCAATGTAACCTTTCCCCAGACCCCACAGTACCATATGGCACAAGACACCCTCATGAAAGTCGCCCAACTCATTGACGAGTTTGTAAAACAGGGAGTACTGAAAGAAGTATTAAGCAGTCCATGTAATTCACCAATCATGGGACTAATAAAGCCAAGTGGAAAGGTCCGAATTGTGCAGGACTTGAGGAAAATAAATGACATCATAATTAAATGCTGCCCTGTAGTACCAAATCCAGCTGTGATAATGTTTCAAGTCCCTTGCGATGCCGAGTGGTTCTCAGTCATCGAATTGTCACAAGCATTCTTTTCGGTGCCTCTTCATGAGGACAGCCAATTTCTCTTTTGTTTCAAATTCTTAGACAGAGTTTACAGTTGGTGTCGAATTCCTCAAGGGTTTTCGGAGTCACCGTCAATTTTCAATCAGATTCTAAAGAAAGACTTGGAAGCGTTAAAATTGCCATTCGAGTCAACCCTAGTACAGTACATTGACGACTTACTGATTGCATCCAAGACAGAAAGTGACTGCACAGCCGACACCATTGCTCTATTGAACCATTTGGGAAGGAACGGACACAAAGTGTCTCCTTCAAAATTACAGTTCTGTCAGAAGAAAGTGAAATATTTGGGTCACCAAATAGAAAAAGGGTCACGAAAAATTATGAATGAAAGAATAACAAGTGTACTTCAAATGAGTCCCCCAAAGACGAGGAGGGAGGTGAGGAAGTTTTTGGGAATGGTGAGCTACTGTCGCCAATGGATTCCCAACTTCTCAACCCTAGCAAAACCTTTACTGAAACTGACCCAGAAGGATGCATTGGATGAAATTGAGCTGAAAGGAGATGAGATGGATGCTTTTATTGAATTGAAAGAATGCATGTGCAGGGCTCCAGCTTTAGGTATGCCTGATTACACAAAGCCTTTCACATTGTTTTGTCATGAACGTGATGCATGTTCCTTGTCTGTCTTGACCCAAGCCCATGGTGGCATAAACAGACCAGTAGCGTATTTTTCAGCTACTTTGGATCCGGTCGCAGCAGCACTGCCAGGGTGTTTGCGCGCCGTAGCAGCAGTTGGTATCAGCCTCACTCAGAGTGAAGGAATAGTGATGGGACACCCATTAACAGTCATGGTCCCTCACTCAGTCGAGATACTTTTGACACGTTCCCGAACACAGCACATGACTGGTGCTAGACTCACAAGGTACGAAACAATAATTCTGGGATCACCAAATGTGCAGCTGAAAAGGTGCACTACGTTGAATCCAGCAACCTTGTTTCCCAGTGAAAATGCTGAAATTGAGAACGCTGAAGACATCGAGCACGACTGTCTTCAGGTGACTGAATTTTGCACCAAACCAAGGCCTGATATCAAATATACCAAATTAGAAGAAAATGATCAAATCATTTTTGTTGATGGTTCATGTTTAAGAGATGCACTGGGTGTATTGAAAGCAGGGTATGCTGTATGTACTGTAACAGGTGTTCTGGAAGCCTCTTGGCTTCAAGGGGTTTACTCTGCACAAGTAGCAGAATTGGTAGCTCTTACTAGAGCATGCCAACTTTCTGCACTAATGAAAGTTACCATTTACACTGACAGCCAATACGGGTTTGGAATAGTGCATGATTTTGGACAATTGTGGTCACAGAGAGGCTTCATGACCTCTTCAGGATCACCAGTGAAAAATGGTGAAAGAATAAGAGAATTGTTACATGCCATTCAGTTACCAGGGGAAGTAGCAGTGGTGAAGTGCAGTGCACACTCGAAGGGACAGGACTATGTTTCCCTAGGAAATGGATATGCGGATCAAGTCGCAAGGTTTTGCGCATTGAACTGTATATTGCTTAGGGATGAATGGAATTTGATAAGTGAACCAGAACTCGAACCAAGCGAAATATTTGCTCTAAAGGTGATAGATACAATGGACGAATTGAAATCCCTACAGAATGATGTTAGTGAGGATGAGAAACTTTCTTGGACCAAATCACAATGTGTAAAGAGACTAGATGAATTATGGGTTTCAAGTGAAGGGAAATTCGTTCTTCCAAACAGCCTTTTGACACAGATAGCCAGGTTTTACCATGGACAAGCTCATCTTGGGAGGGATGCCATGATTAGGTTATTTAAAACTGATTGGTTTAACCCCAAATTCCGTCAAGTTGCTGAAGCAGTTTGCCACCGCTGCGTCATTTGCCAACAGATGAACGCAGGGAAGGGAACAGTAGTAAATTTGAGCCACATTGGAAGAGCAGGGGGTCCATTCAGCAGGATGCAAATGGACTTCATTGAGATGCCTGTCCATGGAGGCTTGAAGTATGTGTTGGTTATTGTGTGCATTTTTAGTCACTGGATTGAAGCATACCCTACACGCAGAAACGACAGTCTCACAGTTGCAAAACTACTCTTGAGAGAGTTAATACCACGTTTCGGATTCCCGATCTCTTTAGAATCAGATAGGGGAAGTCACTTCAATAATGAAGTAATAAAATTGCTTTGTGCAGCACTGAACATTGAGCAAAAGCTGCATTGTAGCTACCGCCCTGAAGCATCAGGTCTAGTGGAGCAAATGAATGGCACATTGAAATCGAGAATGGCGAAAATATGTGCATCGACAAATTTGAAATGGCCTGACGCATTGCCTTTGGTACTAATGTCAATGAGAAACACCCCTGACAGAAAGACTGGATTGTCCCCACACGAGATTCTCATGGGCAGAGCTATGAGACTTCCAGCAGTTCCTGCAAATGCGCTTTTGAATATTACAGATGATATGGTGTTAGACTACTGCAAAGGTCTAGCTGATGTGGTTCGATCTTTCTCTCACCAGGTGGAGGCAACCACCTTGCCACCGATCCAAGGTCCAGGACACACCCTGAAAGCAGGTGACTGGGTCGTGATAAAGAAGCACGTGAGGAAGTCGTGTTTGGAACCCCGTTGGAAAGGACCTTTCCAAGTGATTTTGACGACTACCACCGCTGTGAAGTGTGCGGGAGTTCCCAACTGGATTCACGCCAGTCACACAAAGAGGGTGTTGTGTCCCACAGATGAGGAAGTTGAAGCGCTGAAACTGCCAGTACCTGATAACAAAGTGCCGAGCGCTGAGGCAGAGCAAAACAGAGCTAGAAGCGAACAGGCAGAAATAGAGGAGGGAGAAATATTCTCTGAGGACGAAACAACCGATTCACTTGGGGAAGACCAAGGAGGAGCCTCAGACAGCGACGAAGCAGCTGAAGGTAACAAAGAGCCTGAAGCAGCTGAAGGTAACAAAGAGCCTGAAGAAAGTAACGGTGACAAAGGGCTCGAAAGAGGTGAAGAAGCAGGAGAGCCTGATCAGAGGAGGGCTTTCCCAGAAGCAGACGATACAGAAAAGGAAAAGGAAAACCTGATTGACTCCCCAGAAGGAGGGGACGAGGCAGAACAGAACGAAACTGTTCAAACTTCTTCAGAAGAGATCGCAGGTCCATCAAGTGGACACAGTGCAAAGAGAAGACCGAGCATATCACCAGTAAAACTAAGCACTAGTGAAACGTTGAACGACAGTGAAGGGCCAAGAGTGAAAGAGAAAAGAAAGGAAGTTTCTGTCGTGGTACCAACATCAAGTGAAGAAAAGGACTTGGCCAAAGAGGAAAGTACCAGTGAGACAGAATCAAAGAGAGATGCAAAACTGAAAAGAAAAAGGATACCGAGCAGGAGGTATTCCGGTCCGGAGTGGGCATACGTAGCCAATAACGATTGGTCAGACAAATTCGTATCCCTCAGCCTTGAGAACGAAGAGGCAGAACTTCATTTTTGAAATAAAAACTTTATGGACTCTGTTGATTGAAACCATTGATCACTTGACTGATTTTCTTTTACCGGCTAAGACATTGCTAACTTGACATTGTTAACCTGATTGACTTTTCAACCGGCTAAGACATTGCTAACTTGATTGACTTTGAAACCGATTTTGAGACAACGCTGCTAACCGATAAGAGACTAAGCTGCTAAAGAAACTGTGTGAACATTGAACTCGTTCAGCTTTGTAAATACCTGCAACTTAGAGAAAAAAAAAAAGAAAAAAAAACTGCAAATACGCTTTGATAAAGTGTCTTCAGCTTTCTGATTCTATACAGATCATGACTAGCTTCACTACACAGGGGCGTAAAATGAAGTATTGTAAATACATGTGTATAGGCTTACTGATCGCATGCGTACTAATAATTGTAGCAATAGTTCTTGGAATGCATGGTAAAAGCGAGAGTGAGACGAATGATGCTTCTACTTCTAAACCTATTATCGTTACTGAACTAACAGCTCTGAAGAGACTCGAGCAAGACGAGAGACACTTGCATGATAAGAAGGAACTTTCATCTAACGTTTTCTATCGCTTACTGAGTGAGTATGTTGAGACCATGGATGCGAAAGATTGTTATGTGTGTACACAAATACCTACCTCAGTAGTGGAGGGGGTAACGTATCACAGCATGCCTCTTACGTATGGAATTACATGTAGTATAGTAGCTTCCAGATTTTATGCTCAAAAGGACATTCTTTATTTCTATACTAATTAGGATGTTACATTTGCATATGTTCCCATAATAGGGCACCTAAGTAAGATAGCTAGAGATTGGTCTGCCAAATTAATGAGGGAATTTTTCGAACCAATGTCCCCTTTCCACACAGCTCACGCACATAGGGAGAATCTTACATGCTTGCTTTCACCAATAGAAATAGAATTTTTGGACCGCACTGACGACAGAAAGAACGAAATGAAGGAGAAATTAGAGAAGGAGTTGCACGAAAGGACATCTGTAGATAATTATGCTTTTGCCGCAATAAAGACACAAGGGAAAATAGCCTTAGATACATTGCATGTGGGAAGATTTTGTATACATAGATTTCCATCATATTATGACACAGTTTTTGTGGGAACGAGTGAATGTAAACACACATACGCATTTCAACAAAAGTGGACGTTCATGCTGAATGGACAAGACCCAGTTATTCCTGGAATATATTATATTTGTGGACTCTACGCCTATTATCGTCTTCCTAAAGGATGGTATGGGAGGTGTTATTTGGGAATATTGTTCCCAAAGGTTTACCAGTTAGATGACTTAAAGAAATTTCCAAGGCTGTCTGAATCACATCGTGTTCAGAAAAGGGAGACAGCTGCTGGTGTGTTAGGAGATATATTTGGAGCTATGATTCCTTCAGTAGGAGTCATATTGAATTCAATCAAAATACGAAAGTTGTCTACTATTGTGGATAACATGTTAACAAAGTTTTCGGGAGCTATAATCCTGATGGATGCTGAACTCGCTGCAGAAAGAGCTATGACTCATCAAAATCGGCTTGCCTTAGACATTCTTTTAGCAAAGGATGGCGGCGTTTGCAAAATGCTTGGCACGAGTCACTGTTGTACCTATATACCCGACAACAGTGGAAAAATTAGAACAATGCTTACAAATTTAACTAGAGAAAGTGTAGATTTAAAGGAATTGAAAGAACCCGGAGTTTGGGAGAAAATTGGAAAAGGATTTGCTTCTGTGGGAAATTGGCTCAGCAACGTTTGGAACGGATTGTTACTAAAAATAGTAAAGGGAATATTAATAATATTAATTTGTCTATTAGGTTCTTGGGGAATATGGAAAGCTTTCAAAATGTTAAAAGCAAGGAACAAAAGAAAAAGAGAAGAGAAAATAGAGAACAAAATGGTGGAAATTTATAGGGAGAAGTCAAAAGGGATTAAAAGAAAAAGGGAATTGACTGAAGTGCCAAATTACTATACAGAATTTTAATGGAATAAAATTTGTGGGTAGATTTGATGTGATGACATAATTAGTCATCAGAGGAGGGATTGATGACGCAGAAAAAGAGGGTTCGACATATATTCATGTATGCTGTGTAACCGACATATATATTGAAGTGTGATTTTAAGTAAAAGAAATAATGTACAAGGGAAATTGTGCCCTCGGGGCAGTTCGCCATCATTATAAACGAGCTTTATTAATCATGAAGTATTAAAATGTATTAATCCGTCATAATCGCAAATGTATGCCATGATTTCTTGTTTGAAAACTGTTTTGCTTAGCTTAAATTTAGTACAGGCTTTGGCCTAGTTGCTTGGTTTCAAATTCTAACTGCGTGATTCTTTTTTTCCTTGAATTAATGAAATATATTCTTGCTTGAAGTTGTATTTTTCCAGTAGAAACTGGCTGGTACACTTATCTCCAAGGTTTCGTGCTAGGCCGGTTACATCCCCTTTGATACAAGGTCAGTCTCTGCAGGTGCGGACAATGAAGGTACAGATAGTAAAATAATTGGCAAACCATGATACAATTTGTGTTCCAAGGCGCCAAGGACAGTGTATGCATAAATGGGCGCTAGTAAAAGACAATTTTTGATTGGACAATTTGAAGCCAACCTATGAACCCTCCAATGGAAGACCCTACAGAATTTGGAATGTTTCTTACTTAAACCCACCGGACAAAGAGAAGTCAGCCATTTTCCTCGATGCCAGTTTGAAGCCTGATGCCAGACTCCATTTTGGACGACACCCTGATGCCCTTTTCTCTATCTGAGAGAAAGAGACTTTAAGAATTCTCACCCTAGAGACTTTAACTTTGATTTGCCCTGCCTTGCCCATGCAGTAACTTTGCCCTATTCTCCTTGCCGTTGCAAGGAAGCTTGCCCTTAACTTTGCCCCTTTGAAATTTACCCCATGCTGATCAACCGGTACCTGAAGGACGAAGACTTTTCTTGAATGCTGATTGTATTTGGTAAATATGAAAGGATAAATGTATTATGCATTGTGTTTTTTTTTCTATTTAAGTACCAACTGCTATTTTGATAGGATCCTAGCTAGAACTTTTCCAAATTTGTGTTGACTAAATTCGTTTTGCATGAAGTCCCACATGCCAATGCTAATTAGAGGTTAGTCGAGGTATTCATTCAATGTATCATGAAGAATTGAAATCTTGTTATGCTGACCGAATGTATGCAATTAGTCAAATACAGTTAGTCACATTGGTGATTTGCATTGCTATAACAGAGTGTATCATTATTCAGATTTTACGTAGATTGCGTTTCTTCCGCCGTTATGGACAGCTAGTAATGTTCATATACATATATCAATTGGTTTTGAGACACATATATATTGTGCTAGCTTTGTTAATATAGGGAAATAAATTCACTAACTTTTAATAAACTGGTGTGGTTATTCATGACTGAAAGGTCATGGTGCGCCGAAATACCAACTGTTATTGATTTCTTATGTGTTATATTGATCTATTAAGTGAGTGCTGATAACCGATTACAACAGTTATTGATTATTGATCTGAGTGACTCGACTATTGAGGATGAGGAGAGCCCGACTCGGTTAAAAGATTCACCGACCTCCAACGTGTCCAGGTACAGGTAATTTATAAGGGCTGGACGCGTTATCACACCTCGCAGCTCACAGACTGCGGCCCACTGCCTGGTACTACCGAAGCCGGGCCTCACCGGGAGCCTTGTCAGGACGGCCTCACCACACCTCTTCAAAGCCTGAAGTTCAAAGTGTTGGCTCCCTGCTCCTCACGATCTCTGGCCATGCCCTCACATTTATACATCGTTGTGGGCTGGACATGTTCTATTGAACCTAAGAAACACTGAAAATCAGCTTGAGTACTGAATGCCTCATCAAAGTACTTAAGACATAGAACACTCATGAACCAGCACTAGTTGCCCTTCTAGTCTGCATCGCCTTTATTTCTTGCAATGAGAACCTGAGGACCACCAACAAACCATCTCAGATGGCCAGTGCAGGACACAAGAATTCCAGACATCAAATCAAGATTTTCAAAAAGCGAAACACCAGAAGACTATCTCCTCATGTTATGTACACATGAACAGTAATAGCATCCCTGTCATTCCTGCACCTCAGAAACTTTCTTTGAGTGCAGGTTTTCAAAGGGCACCTCATCCATCAATAAAATAAGAAACCCTGATACAAGCTGGTCCCAAGGCCCAAACATGAGATTTTGTCCTCCGCCATCCTCTTTGATGTATACGGTCTGGAATTGTTCTGTATTGTATGAAATTAAGCAGTGTTCAATGATTCTCGAGCTAAGGGTATCTCTCCACAGTTGTGAGTGCCAAAAAGACTTTGTTGCAAACTATATTTTACAAAAAGTGCAGTTTACAGGTTATGACAATTCTAGCAATGGACAAAACAGTCATCAATATCACACCTAAAACAGACAGTAAACTACCTGGTATACCAAAAATCTTCATGGTTGCTGTCAAAGCAAAACTCTGACCAATCATTTATTGCAGCCATCTGGAATTGTTATTCCAGAAACTAGTCGAAATTTGGCAACTCGCAAACATGCCGTCTATATCAGCAATAATGCTGAGTCCAGGTGCACCTCACTCATGTTTGGGGTGCCTCTGCTGTGTTCAAGACTTTTCTGTTCTTTATGTTTTTTTAAAGCCTGACTTAGAAATTCCCAATGTATGTCTTCCCTGCTGTTTAGGACAAACCGACAAGAGCTAAACAGGAATCCACCAGCTCCTTTGCACAGACTGAGGCAATATAGCCCTCCCCTATTTCACATCCACCATATGAAAAACACTCCAGAAGTTCTTCTAATCTCATCCCTTACAAAGAACGTATACAGAACCCAAAATACCAAACATTCGAGCCAGGATAATACGTGATTCTATACACTCCCATGAATTTAGGTGCTCAGAGAACAAAACACCAAAAACAGGAAAATGCGGGAAAGCTGGACAATGCATAAGATCCAGTCAGACTTTAGCCTACGGCCAAAACACCTCCCAGAACAGCTAGTAGACACTCCTCAATTGCACCATGGGCTCAAGCTACGTATATTCATTAGAAGGACACAACACAGACCAGCCGCAAAAAAATCTCAGAATCAAACTTGCATCAGTGGAAAACAGCTGACAAAGGTTAAGCGGAACAGCTGCAAAACCTGCACCTTAACTGCAAATCACTACAAAGAGCCACTCTACTACAGGCACCAGATTCACATTGGTTAGGTACCGTTAGAAGGTCGCAAAACCTGCCTCCCCCACCCACACCTTCATGGAACTCCTGCTGAACTACCCACACTCTCCAATCCTGCCACCCATCCAAACAAAATGTGACTCCTAATGCATTTACTTCGGAAAAAGCCTCAGCTGCATGGATCAGAACTTCAAACTGCAATGTTCACAAAAAGCGCCGAGAGGCCGAGAAATTGGAGAGCTCTGCCCATGAACTACTCAGTAAAATAACAGAATGTAACAAATATAACATGGAATATGGTGAGTGAAGATCAGGCTTGCTCAAAACGGCTGTCTTTTTTGTCTAAACAAATATTTATGTGGTTGTCTCAGACGTTGAGTCGCCTATAGGCAACACCTTCTCACGCCAACATGGCTGAATGTTTTCATCTGAAGAGTAAATCTGAAAATTTAGAAATTTTGGGTTGACATAGAATACTGATGCATTTAATGACAATGCTGGTATCATATGCAGAGCAATAATGAGCAACCTCAAGATGGATGACAGAAGGCAATGCCTGCAGCTCTCTACCAACCTGCATTAGTCCTGCCCTGAGACACCGCAAGGCTGCCGCGGACACTGGCGTTTATTCGACTGAACGGTAACAATTGAAGGGAGGAGAAAGAAAATCACCTATTTGGAGTGGAGCCTGCCAGTCCGGTACATGCAGTTCTCTGAACGGCCTTTTGGAGGCAGAGCCGTCATCTTGTTATCGTTTATATCGACTTTACCTCCTGCTGAAAGGATCACAGCATCGCCTCTCCGTGTTCTGCTACGTGTTGCTACCCGGCTGCGACACACCGGCTCTCTAACTGTTGCTGCTCACGACTACCTCAGCTGTCTTATTAGAGCCAACCTGACAAAAACACATCTGCAAAAATACAGAATCCAGTTCTCTCCTCAGAGCTCCCGGAGGTTTCTTAGACAGAGGACGTGATAAATTAGCAGTGACAGCGGCGGCACTTTGGCCGTTCACGAACCGTGTCGCGGGAGCGCTGTCAGGTGGACACGCTGCAGAGCCTCTTTCTGTACGAAACGCAGACGTTTTGGGACAGGTGCCACAAAGTCTTCTAGTGTCACGTATATTGTCATCTTGTCATTTCGTATTCAGTTATTTTATTTTATTTTGTGCAGACACATGTTGTTCATTCCAGTTGTCATATATAAACTGCTTCATATCTCATGTACTCCTCATATGCTCTACAGGCTTCCTAATGAGAAACCACCAGAAGCTTGATCCTCCCTCTTTTCACCACTGCGACCCTCCATGCCCTCAACCCCGGCCGCTTTGCTACACGCTGCTGCCTTACCACACCACACAACATAACACTGAGAGAGCCTTCTCCTGTGCTTCCTGCAAGTTTTCATGCACTTACCCACATCCCACTCTATCGCATCCACACCGACAGCACCCGACACCCCACCCTTCACATCCAAGAGACTTACAACCACTCACAGCAGTCTCCATTCACATGCATGCTCCTCAGCACCCGCTCACTCACCAAACACACCACAGAGATCTGGGACGTGCTTCACAACAATGCCCTGGACCTACTTTTCCCTCACGGAAAACTGTCTGAACCCTGCTTTGGCACCTGACATTGCCACAGCCATCCCCCTGGCAACAAGATCACAAGGCAAGACAGACTTCACAAGCCCGAAAGCAGAATCACCATCGTCCATAAGAACACCATCCGCTGCAGTCACTCCATTGACACAGCATCCTCCATCATGGAACACCTGTCCTTCAAGCTCCACATCACAGCCAACTTCACCCTAAGTAGCATTCCCATCTACAGACCGCTGGGACCGTGCACCAACTTCACTGACTCCATCACAGACTTCATTGCAACACTTGCCTTCAGAGCTAGCAATTGCATCCTACTCAGAGACCTGAACTTCCAACTGAAAGACCATGCCGGCCCCAACTCAAAAGCACTCAACAAAGATCTAAAAGCCTAGGCCTCACTCAAAAAGTAAAGATGTCTATCCACATTGCCAGACATCTCCTGGACCCTATTTTCACCACCTTTTACAACTTCAGAGCCGAGAAGCCCACACCAGTCTACTGAACAGACAACGCTTTCATCAAGTTGAGCATCACCATCCCAATCCAATGCACATGCACCACTGCCAGACCAGCCCACAGAAAATGGAATAGCATCACTGACAAGGACTGGTACACTGTTCTCAACACCCGCCCACCCAAAAACAGCAACACCCTCCCCAATCTGTCGCAATTCTTCAGCAACTAAATCACCAACATTTACACTAACTTTAACCCACAACCTGGTCTAACAGACCAAGCCAAAGCCTCCTGATCTTATCCAAAGAACCAATACTAACCATTTGGCCAGTCATCACCCCAGGAGAAACTGCCCCCACAATGAAGCCATCCACTCAGTGGCCCCATTGGACACCTGTTCCTTCCACACCTACTCCAGAGGACTGCAACCTATCAGTACCATGCTCACACCCATTCTGAATGCCTCCACCTCTTCTGTGACCTTCCCAGATGTGCGAAAACACACAACTGTATGCGCATTACTGAAGAAACCCTCCAATGACTCTTTATCTGTGACAATTGCAGATCTATCTCCCTGCTACCATTCCCAGCCAAGCTCTTACAGAAAATCATCAACAGATGCTTCACTGACTACCTCAATGACCAACAACTCCTCAACACAACTCAGTCTGGTTTTAGACCCAACCACAGCAGAGAAACTGCCCACACTGATGCCACTGATGACCTCTGCATGACTGGGCAGAAGAGACATGGTGGCCCTCATCCTCCTCAACCTTTCGGCAGAATTTGACATGGTCTTCCACCTCATCCAATGATTACACAACATCAGAATCTAAGGTGACTCACTCTAATGGATCTACTCCTTCCTGACTGGAAGGAACCAGTCAGTCATCCTAGGACCGTACACCTCAGAAACCCACTACCTCATCTTTGGAGGTCCATGAGGATCCTACCTGAGCCTCATTCTCTTCAAAACATACATGTTCTTCTAGCCAGCATTATCTGCTCTCATGACATAAACAACCTCTCCTACGCTGACAATACTCAAATCAACTCAACCTCTCCCTCACGGAGAAGACGTCCCATAACCGTATCAAGTTCAGTGCCTGCATGACTGAAATGGCAAGATGAAGACCAACTAAATAATGCTGAACACTGACAAGACCGAAATCGTAATCTTTGGGGAAAAACACTTCACCCTGGGGCTCCACCTGGTGGTTATCAGACCTAGGGCTTGCACGCACCCCCACCACTCACACTAAGAACTTTGGGATCGTCATCAACAGCAAACTTGAAATGACTGCCCAAGTTAATGTCATCACCACCCTATGCTTCTATTCCCTGTAGATGCTGAGAAAGAGTTTCAAATGGCTTCTAATGAGCACCTGGAAAACCATCATGCACACCCTGGTCACAAGCAAACTGTACTAAGGGAGCACCCACTGGGATGGGAATTAACGAAACACTCACAAGAAGGCTGCAGACCATTCAGAACGCAGCAGCCAGTCACTCTAAACCTCCCATGCCGCATTCACATCACACCACACTTGAAGGAACGCCACAGGCCCCCCATACACCAACAAGTGCAATTCAAACTCCTCACCCACACTTTGAACACAGTACATAACTCTGGCCCAGCATACCTCAACAATCATATCTGCTTTCACAAACCTTCCTGACAACTACGCTCACCCAAACCCCTTCTTGCATACATCCCATGTATGAAAAAAACAGATCCAGTGGTCAAACCTTCTCCTACATCACTTCTAAATTGTTGAACGACCACCCACTACACATAAGAGCCTCCTCTTCACTTCTGGAAATCTGAAAGAAGCGGAGGGCCTGGCTTATCAGGTAGTCTCACTAGGCCCGAGGTTTGGCTAGGCTCACACCTGCTCAGCAACAGGTTACCTTACCAGACAATTGTGCTCTCTAGAAAGCTATGTAACATAGCATCCATAAACATGGAACCTATAAAGCTTTGATCATAGTTCGCATAGCCATATAGCAAATATCTCCCGAGTATACATTTCACTGGTACACTCACAGCGAAATAGTTTGACAAATTCACAATTTTCCGCACCAGAAGCAAAATCTGCTGAATAAAACTTTCTTGGTAGCTGCAGCTTAAGTGAGGTATTCTCTTCAATCACCTGGATAAAAGAAAATTTTCTCACAAAGTTCAGGAAGCTCTTGAAGACCTGGCTTTTAACTCTGTGATCCTATTGACATTTAATTTTCTGCTTGTTTCTCTCTTCTGCCTATTGGTTATGTTGTTTTAATCATCTTATAGAGACTTCTAGTTACAGGTTCCTTACGTTTGATTTTCCCCAGGCGTCAGACTGGATCCGGAGATTTTTTCACCCAGCAGTACCTATGCGCGACGTTAGGTGGCGTTGGTTGATTCCACGGGTGTCATTGGCGGTGTGGTCACCGTGATGACATCACGGTTGTATATAGGTGCTACCCCGGCACGCTGACATCAGTTCTTTTCTTTCTGCGCCAGCCTACGCGCAGATCGAAGAAGAGCTACCCCCAGTAATTTTTTTACTAACTGCGACATTTTGTCAAATTTGTTTTTTGACGAGTTGTGATGCATTGAGGGATGTCCTGTAAGACCGGATTTAAGCCCTGTGACTCCTGTCATCGCATGATGTCAGTGACGGATCCTCACCTCCTATACCTCTAGTGTTTGGAGTGCAACCGCGACCTGAAGTCGTGCTCTGAGTGTCAGGTCATGAACCTGAAAGCTTTCAGGAAGCGGTCCCTGAAGCTCATGGCAAACCGACCCTCGACTCTGTGTTGTTCCCGGTCCCATTCGAGAGGAAGGTCAGGAGACCGGTCGCGGAGTCACCACCATTATTCTTCATCCAAGTCATCTGGACATTCGGGTAAGATGGAGAAGTCGAAGAAGGTGAAACGTTATTCGACTTCGTCCCAGCACTCGCACGACACAACATGGGAAGAGCATTGACACTCATGGCCTCTGCCTTCGGAGCCTCAGTCTGGGTCCGCCCGCGCCTTCCCAAATTTCCAGGAGCTGTGGCTACCCCTGCCCAACTTAAGGAGTTCTATGAGGCCATCCGCCTCATATTTGGGCAGCCCAACCTACCCTCGGTGCCTTCGGGCCCAGGGGAGTTGGTGAGGGCCTCCTCATGTTCAAACTAGGCGACTTCCTTCCCGACTCTGGAGGGCACCTCAGGATCCACTTCTGAATCTGTCCCAATGCTGGTCATGCCAACGCGACCTTCCCTGGTGTCAGGTCAGATGTTGATGCTTCCAGTGCCGATTGGGCCCACCATCGACATTGACCCTATACACCTTCCTGATGACCTGGAGGCCGAACGACGTTGCTCAACGCAATTCCGTTTTCCACATGCTCAGCTGTGCCCAGGGTTGATCCTGAACCCTATTACTATGGGTATGGATACAGTGATAGTGTAGAGGGGTCGCTGGAACCTATAGAAGACCAGCTTGAGAATGAACTGGACTGGGTATAGGATTTGGGTGATGCAAGTGGGTTGGACACCTCCCCTGACACTGGCATGTTCTCTCCCCATGCTGTGGCTACGGAGGAGGGAGCGTCGTATTCTATGGTGGTGAGAAGGGCACCTGAGGTTTTGAACCTCGAGCTTCCTTCTGTGGAGGTCAGGGCTAACCTCCTGACCGAAGTGCTTCAGCCTGGGGCTTCCAACTCGGAACCCCTTCTTCCCTTCAACAAAGCACTTATAGACATCCTACTGGGGACCTGGTCCAAACCCAGCACAGGGGCTCCTGTGCATACGACGATATCCCGCCACCATCAGCATGCGCTGAATGAACCAAATTTCCTTACCCAACACCCTACGCCTGAGAGCCATGTCATCCAGGCTTCTTCATCCTCTGGCGCATTCCCTACCGCTCCCCCAGATAGGGAATCAAAAAGACTTGACAACTTAGGGAAGAAGATGTTTTCTTCTGCCAGTCTAGCGCTGTGGTCCATGAACACCACATGCCTTTTGGGCCGCTATTCCCATACTCCCTGGGATACGGTCACGCAAGTGCTGCCCCAAGTTCCGGAAGAGGCCCAGAATGTTCTCTCCCAAGCCATGACAGATGGGAGAGACGCAGCCAAGTTCATGATCTGTTGTGCATTGGATATGACCGACTCACTAGGCAGATTGGTTGCATCCATAGTGGCACTGAGACGCCATGCCTGGTTGAGGACGTCTGGCTTTTCGGGGGATGTCAAGCAATCTTTGATGGACATGCCCTTTGATGCCACTCGTCTCTTCAGAGACAAGGTGGAGTCAGCGCTCGGGTGCTCTAAGGATTCCCGGGCTACAGTTCGGTCCCTTGGCCTCGCAGCCGCTTCTCGCCCCCCTCAGTCTGCTTCCTGCTCCTTTTGTGGAAGGGGCACCCGACTGCGTCCATTACCACCAGGCCACTTACCTGTGCATGCTGTACAGCCCCTCTGCGGACATGCAGCGGGATACACCGAGCTCGTGGATCAGGGAGTCAGCGGGCCCAGTCCACACCAGCCCCCTCCTCTGCCTCAAAACCCTTCCTAGTCTGTTGGGACATCCAGGACCAGTTGGCAGAATTCACCATCATCTGCCCCACTGGGGATCCATTACGACAGACAGGTGGAATTTACAGATCGTCCAAAGGGGCTACTCCCCAACCTACGAGACTTCTCCTCCAGCCATGCCACCATCATTCAATCACCTGTCGGAGGATCATTTGGTACTTCTTCGCGAGGAAGTCAATGCTCTCTTGGTCAAGTGAGACATAGAGAGGGTCCATGTCCCAGAAGTAGGTCATGGTTGCTATTCCCGCTACTTTCTGTTGCCCAAAAAGGACAAGGGTCTTCACCCTATCCTAGACCTCCGGTCCCTCAATCTCTTCCTCAAGAAGGAGAAGTTCAAGATGTTAACCCTGGCTCAGGTCCTTTCTGCCCTGGACCCGGGAGACTGGATGGTAGTGTTGAACTTGCAGGACGCCTATTTCCATATTCCTGTCCTGCCGGCCCACAGATGTTACCTACGATTTGTGGTAGGTCACGAGCACTTTCAGTTCACCGTGCTCCCTTTGGCCTTACCAGTGCCCCTCTGGTGTTCACAAAAGTGATGGTAGTGGCTGCAGCTCATCTGCGCAGGTTAGAGGTCCCAGTCTTTCCCTACCTTGACGACTGGCTGTTGAAGGTGGACACGCCCCAGAAAGTTGTCTCCTGCCTCCAGACTACAGCGAACCTCCTGCATTCGCTGGGGTTCACTATCAATGTGCCGAAGTCACACCTGATTCCCTCCCAGACACTCCCTTTCATCGGAGCTGTTCTGGACACAGGGCAGTTTCGGACTTATCCTCCCGAAAAACAAGTCCAGGATATTCCGGCTATGATACCAATGTTTCAGTCCCTATCCTGGATTTTGGTGAGATTGACTCTGAGGCTGCTGGGCCTCATGGCCTCCTGCTGGTCCAACATGCCAGATGGCATATGAGGGCTCTGCAGTGGGACCTGAAGTTAGTGGGTGCAGCATCAGGGAAATCTCTCAGACATGGTTCAGATTTCAGAGGGAACTGCGAAAGGCCTACAGTGGTGGTTGTCAAATCCAGATTGGGTCAATGGTAGATCCCTCTCCCTTCCCCAACCAGATCTCACATTAGTGACAGATGCTTCACTCCTGGGATGGGGCTGCCACATGGGAGAGGCGAAGATCAGAGGCCCCTGTCTCCGGTGGAGTCTGGGCTCCACATCAACCTTTTGGCGCTCTTGGTGATCCGACTTGCATTGAAAGCATTTCTTCCCTCTCTCAAAGGGAAAGTAGTGCAGGTGTTCACTGACAACACCACCGCCATGTGGTATTGCAAAAAGCAGGGCAGAGTGGGGTCGTGGACCCTTTGCCAAAAGGCTCTTCTACTTCTGGACATGGCTGGAACTCCCGGGCTTTTCCCTGGTGGTTCAACATCCGGCGGGCTCTCTGAATGTCACAGCAGACAAACTCAGACTTTGATGCGTAGTCCATCACGAATGGCGTCTCCAGCTGGAGGGGGCGCAAGGTCTCTTTCAGCAGTCGGGAGAGCCTTGGTTAGATCTGTTCGCCTCCGCAGA
The DNA here is from genome assembly GCF_031143425.1 of Pleurodeles waltl. Taxonomy (NCBI): domain Eukaryota; kingdom Metazoa; phylum Chordata; class Amphibia; order Caudata; family Salamandridae; genus Pleurodeles; species Pleurodeles waltl. The sequence continues at coordinate 502,098,287 of NC_090451.1, read as the reverse complement.
GAACGCGCAATGTCAGCCATTTTGCGTGTTGGTGTTTCCAAGGCGGCACTCACTCAGCGACGCTTTTTGTCACAAGTGGAACTCAGGCCTTTTGTACTTCTTCCCGCCAATACCACTTCTGCCCAGAGTTCTGAAGAAGATCAGGCAAGACTGGGCCCCATTACTCTTGGTCTGGTATCCCGAGCTCTTGAGCATGGCCATCGATCCTCCGATCAGACTGCCCCTTCGGGAAGATCTTCTGTCGTAGTAGCAGGGGACGGTTATCCACCCAAACCTGTCAAGTCTCCTCCTCCTTGTGTGGAGAATGAGTGGCGGCAGTTGATGGCTTTAGACCTTCAACCTGAAGTTGTCTCTAATGTCATCTTGGCAGCCAGGGGTCCCACCACCAAAACGGTATCCGCCTGTCGTTGGAAGAAATTTGTGGCATGGTGTATCAACAAATATGTTGATCCCCTCTCTGCATCTCTCTCAGAGGTTCTCCTCTTTATTCTCTCTCTTGCCCAGCAGGGCTCTACTCTGGGTACCCTCAAGGGATATTTGTCTGCCATCTCTGCTTTCTTAAGGCTACCAGCCCAACCTTATCTTTTCAAATCTCCTACCCGTTCATCATGCCCCAGTGGGATCTGAACTTGGTCCTCACATACCTCATGTGTACCCCTTTCGAGTCGCTTCACAACTGTCCTTTATGGCTTTAACCCTTAAAACAGCTTTATTGATTGCCATCACCTCTGCTCACAAAGTAAGTGAGCTTCAGGCTCTTTCTTCGAAACCACCATTCCTAGCAGTGCATCCTGACAAAGTGGTGCTTCGTACCAGGGCTTCCTTTCTTCCCAAGGTGGTATTGCCTTTTCACGTAGGCCAACCTATCACCTTGCCTACTTTTTACGCATCCCCACATCCTTCTCATGAGGAGGAGAGACTCGACCGTCTGGATCGCATTGGCGTTCTATCTAGTTCGTACCAAAGATTTCCAGTTGGATGATCAACTCTTTGTGGGATATGTGGGCTCAAAGAAAGGGAAGGTGGTGCAGAAGAGGACCATTTCACGATGGATAGTCCTCTGCATCAAGATGTGCTACGCTTTGGCGAAAAAGCAGCCACCTGAGGTGAGCTCATTCAACCAGAGCAACTGATGCTACCACAGCGTTAGCATTCAGAGTTCCAGTTCTGGATATCTGTCAGGCCGCAACGTGGGCGTCCTTACATATGTTCATCAAGCACTACTGCCTGGACAGTCAGGTCCGCAGGGATGGCTATTTTGGAAGTTCAGTCTGCAGGATTTTTTGGTGTGATCTTAGTTCGCAGCCCACCCCCGGGGATGGTATTGCTCAGGTATCTATTCAAAGGTAAGGAATCTGCAACTAGAAGTCTCTATCAGACGTACAAGTTACTTACCTTCGGTAACGATATATATGGTAGAGACATATTCTAGTTACAGATTCCTTACCGACCCGCCCATCCTGCCCGCACTCCAAACTGATTTCTAGGGACAGATATTCCCATCCAAGGGCCCTAGTTTTGGCGCACCATTCTCAGTGTTCTTCATTGCTCGGCACTACTGGCGTGGAAAGTCATGAAAAGAAACCGACGTCAGCACGCCAGGGTGGCCCCTACATATGACCGCAACGTCATTATGGTGACCACGACGCCAACGACGCCCGCAGAGTCGACCCACGCCACCTAAGGGCGTGTAGGGGTACTGCTTGAAGAAAAAATCTCCAGATCCAGACTGATGCCTGGGGAAATTCAAAGGTGAGGAATCTGCAACTAAAATATGTCTCTATCAGACATATCATTACCGAAGGTAAGTAACTTGTACTTCGAAAACCAAAAAGCTTAGGCAAATGTAACCCTGTACATAACATATCTGGGTGGGTTCTTTGTTCATATGACCATGAGTGCCATTTTGCACTTCCTTGAAAGATATGAAGAGGTGTGGCTTAAAAGGAAGGCATTCTGGGCCTCATATCATCAAGCTAGATCCTTACGTACTGATCTGCAACTGCTCTGCTCCAGTGTGGCAATATGTGGCAATGCCATGGAATTCAAGGATTGGATTTATGGTCAACGTCAAAGCATGCTTATGTTTAAACCCACTGTCGACATCCAAAGGTTATTAAAGAAAATTAACAACATTATGATTTGAACTAGCAGATCGCAGGAATGTCCAAAGCATGTAGATAAAGCCACAAAACACAGGCATGCACAATAATAATTGTCATTTAAATCAGTCTTTTGGTTCAAACACCTTAATGTTTACTTTTCTGAGATCTTGAACCCTAAACTCTCTGACAACAGCACAGTCGGTCATAGCATCCTCTGGAAGCATGTAGTGTCTATATCAGATTTGAAATTTGGGTATCCTTTACTTTTTTGTCACAGCCCGGGAAAAATTATTTTTTTCACTGCTTTGATGTCACCAAGGGAAACTTTCACTTATTTTGGCCCAGGCAGGTCTACAAAAACCTAGGGAAATGGTGGAATGGAGGATGAAGGAGCAGAAACTGCCCCCCTTCTTTCAGGTGTCTCCAGAATTGGAGGAATAAGGATGGTGCTCTTGCACTACTACTTAACATTTCTGCTGTCACAAGCAGGTCTGAACAGAGTATGATAGGAGACTTAAATCTGTGCTTTCAAGGTTCAGGTAGAACTACTGCCAACACTGCACTAGGTCTTCATGCACTATGTAAGAACAGGAATCACACAGAGGAAGGTGGACAGGAAGCACAGTGCATAGGAGGGTTTCAGAACATTGGCTTTAAAAATTATATTTGAACAGAAACATAATGGGCAGGGGGTGATTTAGGGTGGTGAAGAAGGCATAGCACCATGTTTTTTTAAATTATTTTGACTGTGGGCGAGGGGTGCTGCTGAAGGTGGTTGAAGAGAGTAGTTTGGAAAACTGTATTTTTGTTTGCTATTTGGGTGGAGATGGAGTCACCAGGGTAAATGGAGAGGGTGTCAGGTTGACAGATATAGTCATTATTAATATTTGGCAGGTTGGCCGAGTAGGTATGTTGTATGGATGAGAGCTGTGTGTAGGAGGGCATTGGGAGAAGAAGGATATTTTCTGTGTGGCTTCCCCATCACTCCTCACTGCTTCACCATCTGATCAACTTTCAGGGTGAGCTCATGGGTGGACAAATAGGGGATAAAAATGTACAAATGTAACTAGCAATAACACTAACACTTCCAGCTTAGGTTCCATGTGAGATCATCAGGGACTTTCTTTCCAAAATGGTTGACCCTAGCTTCGAAGGACAACAAGTAAAGTCAAGGAAGGTTGTGAGGTTTCCCGGGAGGTGAGCCAACAGCGGGGCTAGAGGGTTTGTGAACTGTTTTCAGGGCTAAATGATGAGTACAAACCAGAAAGACTTCTGAGGACGACAAAAGAAGGGATTTTACATGGATCATAATATCCTTAGTTTTCCAGATATAAGCTATGATACTAAGAGATGAAGGAAACAAAGCTAGAGGTCAAGGAAAAGTCTAATGGTACTAGCTATTGTGTTATTTACTAATGTTTTGTATCATCAGATTTTACTGTGAACAAATAGGCTGGACTAACACTTGTTCATTCTTCATTTGTATGAAGGTTATGGTTATGAAGTTTGCAGAGCACACAGTTGCCTCAGGAAGCAGAGGGTTGAAGAGCACTGTAAGTAGAAGCCTGTGGTAGTGATTACCAGGAGCGGCTCGCAGTACTTTTTAGGGTCGGGCAGCGCACGGGAACAGGGGGGGATTATAAAAAAAAACACTTACCTGGATCGTTGCCGCTGCTGCCGCCAAAACCTCGCTACTCCTCTGCTGCGGGCACAGGCTCACAGCCCACCCTGCGGCCAATCCTGACACTGTTCAGAGCAGTGTTAGGATTGGCAGGGCGTGCTCTCTCCATTCCAGCAACACAGTGCTGGGCAGGATGGAGCAAGGGGCGCATGTGTGTTTGGCCGGCCTGAGATGGCCGGGTAAACATACATGTGCTTCAGTGCTCGGAATCTCCAATGCCGCATCCCTTTTACTACAAAACGATAATAAACTTAGTTTATTATCACTTTGTAGTAAAAGGTTTACAGCTGCTGGTGGGAAGCCGACGCTCCTCCGCCCTAACAGGGTTATTACTGTTTCAGGAATCCTGGGAAGGGTCATGACCGGCTGTTCATCATTGGGTTGGTGGAGTGCTTAATAGCTGAAATAAGGTTCGAAGTTTATCTGTATGACAAGACCATTCAAAGAAGTCCATCATCACCCTCTTGATAGAAGGTTTCATTACCAATTGTCACCTACGTTCTTTGTAGATGACCTCGTTCTCTCATTCAACGAAAGCAACCAAAAACTGAAATTTGTCTCATTTTCTTCTGAGAATTCCCCAACTTTCCTCCTGAGAATTTCACTCCAGCTCTGAAATGTAATTTCACCTCACCCAATTGGCACAGTTTGCCAAATCACTTTGCTCCATCAGTGACAAAAATATTTTAATGTTTATTTTTTAGTTAAGTACATTTTTATAATTTTCCCATGCTTTACTATAGGGAGGCCCCAGAATTGTGGTGGTGATCTCCGCATTATAGAATATTGGGTAAATAAAAAAAGTTTATTCAACTTGAAAATAAATATTACAAATATTTTTATGTTAATATTATTAAAAAATCAGTTTATATATCTAAATGTAGAACAAAAATGTTAAAAATGCTACAGAACTATTCAATTATTTTTCTAATAAAAGGTTTAACTAACTGAAATATATTATGTTAAAATTAAAATTACTGTTTTCAAGTTCAAATTAAAAAATAAATTCTCACCTGAAGAGAAAATAATTTTAATGTGCATTAATAATTAGTATAAGTGATTATTTTTTAAATTCAAAATAGGTTATTAAAATAATTCACAATTAAAATAGAAATGTACTATTTTAATGTTTTACATTCATGTATATTTATTTATAATTTTAACTATTTTAAATAATGTAATTTAATTTAACATTATTTCCTATAGTGTTTTATTTTAAGTACTTACCTCTATTATTTTCTATAGGAGAGTGTTGCAGTACCAATGGGTGGCAATGTGTAGTTCTGGACTTACTACTGTTTTTTAATTCTTTAGTAGTAACTTGCACTTGGAGTTTGTGATTACCGAAACATAATCAACTTACTCAAGTTACTTTTGTGATTCAGAACTTAATGTACATACTGTAGTAAGTGTCTAAAACTGAGCTGGGTGGCAGAACCAGAAAAAAATGTATTGAGTTATTGGCATGTCTTCTATCTACAATCCTTTATACATCTTTTTCTCTATTCAGGGCCACTTGAAATTATGTAATTTTGCATTCGCTGCATTTTGTACATAATTATTGATTTTCCACATTGCCACATAATCGATCACTCACAAAATATGCCACAATACTTCACATAACTTGCCTTTTTTTAAATACATTATTTAGTCAACTTTGCAGCATAATTTGGACATCCCCACCCCCCCGAATAATTCCAGTAGCCCTGCCTTTATTATAAGGATTTAGGTAAAAAAGACCAGAAATGTGTGAATGTACAGCCACAAAGAAGATGCGTAACAAAAAAAAGTGGGCTTACCAGACGAACAGTTGTCAAAATTCAGATCGCCGCAGATCACGTCAAAAGCCACCAGCTCCTCTGGATTGGCTGCACTGGAGGAGGAGGTAGATTTTCGGAAATCCGACAGCCAGTCCTGAAGCAGGTCCAACTGCTCACATCGTACAGTAGCATCTCCTAGAATAAGCATGACATTAAAGATATTGGCATGAAGATACTAAACTGAAGCTTAACATTAAGAATTGTACTTCATCACTTTCCACTATATTATACATTATGAACCACCCAGGAGTGCCGCTTCCTTCAATTTGAAACATGTCCCCACAACACTCATTGACCGAAGAACCCCCTCCCCTCTCCTTGCCTTCCTCTACTGAATAGCTAGGATGCCATTACAGCATTTTAGAAGTGGGTGTGAGAAAACCTGCAGCTCAGTTAGACTGAGGGTAAATCAGACTGAGTAACTGTTTGGCACCCCCATCAACTCTCTGTTTTTCCATGAGGGAGCATGGCGCAACACATCTGCTACTGCACTCCTTCACAAGGGTTCTTCTCACAACTTTTACTGTTGTTCTCACAGGACATCTAAGGGAAAGAAAGTCCGCAGTGGGGCTATGCACTTCATTTGACTGTGATTGTACTGCCAGGTGGCTTTCACTTCTCAGCTGAGACAACCTCAGCAAAGATTGTCAATACCACCTGAGACCCCTTTCATGTTAATCTTCGTCTTTGTGTACGGGGAAACATCTAGAATACTGTATTGCTCTTTGCAAATATGCAGTGGCTAAATGTAAAGCATAATTGAATCAATGTCATATTGCCCAACAGAGCCACTAAACCACTCTGGAAATGATATAGTTATGTCAAGGAAGGCCATCAGTAGTCTGAAAGACCAAGACTATTATACGGCTGAAAATAAGATTTTGAAAAAAAACAATTACTGCTCTTTGTGCCACGGAGATGAGGAAAACCATATTCAGTGGTGTAGGCTCTGAAGACCAGTGGTGGCTGCCACTAAACAGGGGTGGCGGGTGGGAATAGGAAAAAAAGAAGAAAAAAAAAGAAATCGCTTAACCTGTTGAGATCGGAGACGCATTTGTGTCTTCTGTCCTCCTCGCCTGGAAGAACACAAGCTTCCAGACTCCCCTCAGCCAATCAAGACGCTGCTGTCACCCGCATGACAGCAGCGTTGTGACTGGTGTGAGCGCCCTGCTTTGGCGCTTACAGAGGGAACGGCACCCTGTGCACTTTCTCCTCCAGGCTGTGAAATACAACTGGGTGGAGAAATGCAAAGTGCACCTGTCTGTTTGGCCATCCCAACACAGCCGCCACACAGACATGCACACTTACGGTGCACAAACCACTCCTCCCTCCAGCCCAGGCCCCGCCCGCCCTGTCCTGCTGCCTCAGCTAAAAATAAAATGATAATAAAGATCCTTTATTATCATTAAATTCTTCTGCTCAAAGCAGTGGGGCGACGTTATTTCACCTATAGGAGGAGTCACCCATGCTAAAGACCCCACTGAAAGCTCCTTTTGCCAATTGCCCATTAGTCCAGTGCTCTGGGGAGTAACTTGACTTTTGAATAAGTAATCACAAGGCCTGCGATTTTCAGAGAAGTGCTAAATTAAAGTTGGCAGTGTATCAGTTTGTTATGTTATCTATTGTTGTTTTCTTAGTTCCACAACAGGTTACATTGCGAAAATATAGACTTCAAAAACAGCCACAATTGCAAAAACTCTAAAATGTACACTAAAAATTAAGAGCATACACAATATCTCCATCCAAAACAGCAACCTCTTAAAAAAATACAAAATGAGGCAAACTCACTTGACACATTTCATACAATTGTGTTGAATTACTACTTTAACCCTAGTACTAGCATTCTCAGGGGTATGCGTTTGATGGTGAGGATAACTGCAGGGCAAAATTTGTGTCTGAACTTGTTTTTGTATGGTCTTCATTTTTAACTTATAGGTTTTAAGTATTTAACTTGTTGTCTATATTTTTGTAGGCGAAATCTTCACAAGCTACCTTACCAGAGTTGTTGCATGTTTGGGAGCTTGAGTACTTTTTAGGTCGATCCTAGGCAGTACTCATGCGCTGTCTTCAATATGTTGTAATCTACTTCTGTGGGCTTTCACAACGCTCATCTCACGCCATTCACTGTCATTCATTCCTTGGCCTGCCTTTCAAAATTACCTTGATTTTGTAGATAAATGCTTTATGTTTGTCCTGCCTTGAGGCTGCTTTGTTACTGTCTTGGAAACTGACCTTGTTACATGGATTATTGCACCATCGGCCATATACCTTAGTGTGGTGCACTATTTTTTTTCTTTTGTCGCTCCTCTTCACACTTGTAGTAAAGTTTCATACAGCGTGAACTTTATCAGGGGAGTGCTTTATATGAGTACCACTTATGTACAAGTTTAGCAGTTTAAAAATATACAAGCTGGCACATTTCAAACAGAAGAAATGAAAAAAATCCTCAACGTGGCTCTCCCGGCACAGCGGGAGAGCCGATACTACAATATTCACTGCACTCTGGAAACTCGACCCATAATGCTTTGCAGGGCATTTCTTTTACAAAAGATTTTGGTCCATAACTGTGGTGATCCTCCGACAATGCGACCACAACCAAACTGTTCAGCATAATGCTCTCTTTTTGTCAGGGTCCCCACACTAGGTTGGGGGGGCAAAAGAGTAACCTCTCCCACCATTCATTGTCTTTTTAAGTTCTCATGGCTGGAACTTTTGCTTTATGGCTCAGAGAGTATTTTGTATTTTAAGGGCCTTGTTTGTAATATTATTGCTAGGCCTGAAAATGTGTAAGGCACTACACCCTTAAGGGCTAAATATATGGTTACACTGCATTACTTTCTGGCATTCTCTTTGCATGTGGTTATGCCCTCTAGGGGCTGATTATATGGTTACATGACCATGTTTCTTCTAAATGCTATTTTTATTGTTGTGTCCTCTAGGGGCTGTTCTAAACATTACAGTCAAGATACTACAATATTTGCTGCACTTGGAAACTCACCCCATAATACTTTGAGGGCATTCCTTTTACATAACATTTTTGCCCATACCTCGCCGTGTGGCAGGCCTAGGACAATGGGATCACCATCAAAATGTTAAGCATGGCATGCTCTTCCTGTCTATGTCATCTCTAGGTTGGGATGGATCCCAAAATAATAACCTCTCCCACGATTCAGTGTCTTTTTAAGCTCTCTCATGGCTGGAACTTTTGTTTTATAGCTAGGAGTAGTTTGGGTTTTAAGGGCCTTGTTTGTAGTATGATTCTAGCAAGCCTGGTGGAAATGTGTAATTCACTACGCCCTCTAAGGGCTAAGTATTTTGTAACATTGCATTTCATCCTGGTGTTCCCTTTTCAGGTGGTTTTGCTCTCTAGGGACTGACTATATGGTTACATGACCCTGTTTCTTACAAATGCTACTTTTATTGTGGTGCCCTCTAGGAGCTGTTCTAAGCATTACAGTCAAGGTACTACAATATCTGTTGCACTCCGAAACTCACCCCAAAATGCTTTACAGGGCATTCTTTTACAATTTTTTTTGCCCAAAACTCACTATGTGGAGGTCCTAGGACAATGGGGCCACCATCAAAATGTTAGGCACAACGCACTCTTACTGTCTAGGGCATCTCTGGGTCCCCACACTAGGTTGGTGGGAGGCAAAATAATAATATAAATAAATATAATAAATAATCGCAATATTTTAATTTTTTACTGCAGATAGAAGAAGAAGTGCTTTGGTTACATGCAGGGCCACTGAAATTATGTGATAGGGAGGACCAATTTATGTGGCAAGAAAAGTCCAGTTATGCATTTACAACATCAATAGCTCTAGCTCAAGCAAATGCAGGACCTATTGCATTGCAAATGCTTGTTAATGTCTGCTTCTATAGTTTTTTCGTATCGTGCAGATACACAATGCTCTGGGCTCCTGGTTGGCAAGAACTATGCATATCAATGTAACCTAATTTCATTACGTGACAGGGCATATGACTCGGGTATCCCAAGAACAATAACATAGGCCTGCCACCTGAAAGCAGCATGAGTAAAACCATTATCCGCACCAGGCATGTCTAAGGACCTGTTCCGAAAACTGCATTACTAAACCCTCACTTCTGGGCAGCATGTCTCAAACCATCATGTGCTCTTAGCAGCACTAAAGCCCTCATGTGCCCACAACATACTTATCCCCCTCACCTGTAGAGATGTTCACTTTTTTGGTTGATTGCCTTTTTGCTTTTTTCCAGGAGGTTTTGGCAAGCTTCCATCTTTTGCAATGGGGAGATCCCATTTTGACCCATTTAATGGACTTTTACCATCCATCTTTCCAATTACATTCTTGTTTTTCTTTTTGCCCTTCTAGATTCCTTCCCCTCACACCCTCCCTATAGTTTTGTGGGAATAACATTGTTTTACTATTTGTCCACTGATATACAATCCCATTTCCTCAAAAACTCCTGGCAAACAAAAACATAAGTCAGTGAAATGTTGGTGTTCTGCAGTCTTTTTAGCTCACTACTCCTATTGCTTACCAGCCCAGTTCCACGTTCACATAAGTTGGTACCTAATTGGCTAAGACTCTTTAGTCAAATTTGATTAAACAAAATGTTTTAGTTGCACTTGTTGTTTGGTAAGTGAAAAGAAAGCCACTCGCCTATTTTCCCTGATGAATTATTTGTTGAGATAGTTGAACTGTATTTAAAATCACTACCCCGCCCCATAACTTTCTGTGTGAACTGTCTGAGTCTGAATTGCTCCTACTTCAGTAAACAAGTTTGGATCATCCCTTTTCCTGTAACATACTACTGTAACACAAGATGGTGCGAGGAGTATGCACAGGCATGATTCTCTTACTTACAGGAATTACACTACACCTCACACATAAGACCTAAGAAGGCCGAAACTGGCCTGGGGTTGCTTGTGTTCACCCCAGAGGGCAACTGGTTTGGCAATCAGGCTGGAATGCTATGATTGGAGCAGGAACAAAGTCCGATCTATAGCTCTTCTTTGTCTAGAGAGACTGGAGTGAGGCCCGGAAAGATTTCTAGTGGCTGAAATCACGAGCTCATGCAATGGGTGTCTATAGACTATCATTGGCTATATGGCATCAAACAGGCTATCTTCCGTCAGGTCTTCTATGATTGTGTTTTGACTGACAGACGGTGATCTCAGTACTATGACTCTCTCCAAGTCTCCAGCTCTAACAGTCTGTGGGTCTCCAGATTCTCTTAGTTGTATTTTTGTAAGGATTTTAAATGGGTTGTCCTTTCCAAATCTGAAGTGTCACATTCGATCACTGGATGATTTCCAAGTATGGATAGATACAGTTTGGAGAACCTGTAGCCCTATTTTCATAGGGAAGTACATTTTACCTAGTTTACCCACCTTCTCTTTCCATTCACTGAAGTACATTGATCTACCAGTCTTTCCACTAGCAGGTCCTAGTGAAGTCTAGTAGATTTTCATATTGAAACGCCTATCATTCCACCCTCTTTCATTAGTACACACCCCTTTCAATACTGGTAAAACGGAATAATTTGAAATCCTCTACATTGCACTGGTATTTTTGATTCATTATTGAGTCAGTGGGACACACCACAAGGGCGCTTTTACCTTCTCCGGCTACCAGATTTGAAGCACATGTTTTTGATGGTTTCTAATCAATTTCAAATTATTGCTTATACCCCTCACGGATCTCGAAAAGGAATCACATGTAACATAATTTTCTTGCTCTCTTCTAAGTTTAAATGTACATTTGTATTGCATTTTAACTCACCGTCATTATTGAGCGATATCCCAAAAACAAGCAGTAACTGGTCTAATTTACAATTGGATGGCATTAGAAAGTTCTCTGAATTCTGGAGGAAGTGCTAAGCCCGAAGGCATATTGGTCTGCTGACTTATCCCACTTCTCTGCCACGTGGTTATGGTTTAGGTTTAACTTCAGTTGGGCAGAAGGGAGCCACCTTCCTCCTGAGGTCCAGAGACCAGAAGCCTCAAAGCTGTATTATACACATTACATTTTCAGTGCTAGTAATTTCCAATTTGCAACTAAGAAAACGTCCCTAGACTAACACAAAATGTGCATCAGCTGTGGGCTGCAAACTACTTAACAAACTGTTACTATAACACTGACCTATCAGACAAAATTTTGTCCTACTGGTATACAAATGTACTATGTACCTGGGATTCACAGCTTGATAAATTATGCAATGCTAATAAGTTGCCAGTCAGTGGTCCGCCTTTTTTTATTATCAAGCAGGTGTAAATATAATTTTGATGATACTAAAATACCATATTTATTTAAACAGGATGCCGCGGCCTTGCGTTTTCTCAATCTTATTGAAAATTGTTGTATTCCATGGTTGTACTTTGAAAAGATAATGCATCTATTCCTCTTATTAACTTTCCATCACCCATGATGGTGTGGATGAGGAGAAGACAGCCTCTAAGGCCAGCATGGTAAGGCGGGAACAAGTAATATACAGTCCTGCTATGTCTTGCTTGTTTCTTTCTACTCCTGCGAGGATCTGAGTAGATTCCATCAATTCCAATTTGGCTTCACCTGTTTTTCCGGAAGTATCCCGTTGAGATATCCTAACGTAGACTTGTGGGTTATAAAGCACACTTTTGGCAGGCAGTAGCTTTTGATGCATCATTTAGGGTCTATACACAAAATGCCCAGAAATCTTTAGAGATTGACTTAAATGGTTGTCCAGACCTTTTTACTTCTCTTTGTACTTTCATCCTTCTTACTTGGTAGGGAATTTACCCATTTTTTTGGAATGGAAAGCTAGAGGTAATAACAGTGGGATAAAAGAACAGCTCAGGAGATTTTGATGCTCCTAATCCAAATTCCTGATGATATATGGGACCGGCCTTATATGCACATGATGGAATTTTATTAGAAAGTATGGATGTTTACTATTTCCTGTACCCTAAACAAATAGCTCTGCTTTGTATACTAGCTGATCTGGTGGTGGTTGATTTATGCAGTGTGTTATCGTTAGGTATGCCAGTGCCTAACTAAATGATGTTGGTGCCTGCGGTTCAATGGTCCCTTTTTCTGCACAATGCAGCTACATGCCTAATGGTAGGCACATGGAGGAGCATGTGCTGGAGAACATGGACTCACAGTATTGCTTCATTCAACAGCACACAGTGGGTGCTAGTAGCTCACCCGTCGACTAGAACTGCACCTAAAAGAGAGAGGAGCGGTGTGTGCATTAATCCTTTTGCGTATGCGCAAAAGCACAGAACTGTGTGTATATGCATCTATGTCTCTGGTTTAAGATTTGTTTTACTTAGCCTTAACAACCATCCAAGTGCATCTGATTTACCACTGGGACGAAGAACTCCCACTTGCACCACAATCAGAGCTTGTCCCAGCCGTTTGCTGGCCTGCACATTAATAAGGTATGTTAAGATGTGGATGTTAGCTAGCCAAAGCAGAAGCAGTGTGGCATGTTTGCTGTAATACAAAGCATGCATGTATTTCTTCTCCCCTGACATCAGCACTTCATCAGAGATTAAAAGGCTTGGTGGAGTTAACTTCGCCATATGCCCTGCTTCTCTGCAGCTGCAGGCATAATAAACCACGATATATCCTTCAGCTTTCGATATCTGCTACCGTTTACCTTCTCATGAACAATGCATTCCTAATTAAGCCTGCAATATGGCTTGGTGTTCTCTAAGCTGTTTGCACAGTCTCTTTTTGTTACCTAATTCGGAATTATCAATAGAATCTGACGTATTAGTATGTACACCCATGCCCTCCTCCGGATTCCATCAGTGCCTATTTAGGCAGCGATACTGCTCTGCTGTTATTAGTTACCATCCTGTGAACCTTGAGATGGTCCTTCACAGACGTCGACATAGGTGTTTAGAGACAATCATTTATTTGGGTACCTGTTGAATCAATTTGCAGAAAAAGAAGCTGTTGTCTTTTAGAACTGTGTCAACCACCAATTCCAGATTTTCACTATTGTTGAGACACGCACCATTCAGAGGCTGGCCCTGTGGAAGGCTGGAAAGAGCTATGTTTATGTTGCACCATAGGTTTGCTCTCAGGGTAGCTTGATCAGGATTGCGTATAGTATGTGAGCTGAAGAGGAGACCACATAGCCATCCTTGGAGGAGCATGAACGTTTTTCAGAGGAGCATGCTGAAGCAGAGAGCCCTCATCTTATTATACAGAAGCAGAATCCAGCACAGAGTGCTCAACGGGTAATACTGAGGTATGAGCTAAGACACTCCTCGCACATGAACATAAGATCCTACATGTGTGCACTGCTGCAATGCCCCCAAACATATATTATTCATGTGTTCCTCTAATTGTACCACAATCCCCAAGTTCACTTTGGCGAACCCTAACATATCTATCTGTACATTAACAAGCATTTTTACAACCACCGTGGATTTACGTCCTGTGCAAAGTAGCAAACCACACAACATATCAAAAGAATGCCCTCAGTTTCCTTTTCGGTTTTTCAGCTAAATCAGAAATGGAAGGGAAGTGAGAGTAATAAAACCACCCTGCTCCTTCTGTGCTTGCTGTAAGTGTGAAACGAGTCACAGGATGTTGCTAAACCTAGCAGAGGAGGATGAGGTCTTGAGCCTCTTGTGAGAGTTTGGACAACTCAGTGAAAGGGTTATGATAACTACCTCTTCAAACCATGTCCTACCGACCACATTCACAATCAACCACCCAGTATACTTGTTCAGTCAACCACCATGAACGATCCACCAGCAATTTAAGACACTCATCAGATAAACCAAAATATCTAACCAACAGACATGCCAAATTATGCTATATAGTATTTGTATAGAGCAGCGTGTATAGATTCATTGACCTAACGTGGAATATATCATTCAACCAACTAACCAATCAAATCCTCACTCAACCATAAAGCATGTCCGCCCAACCAACAAAACAGCATGGGAGACTAAACATAAACAAATCAATTAACATGTACAAAAACCATGAATGCAGTTCGTGACTAGTTTCTTCACCCATATGTCTCTCTTGCTTAACCACTCTTGCTAAATCCCCAGGTAGCCAAATATGCAAACATAAAAAATAACCCAATTATTCTGAGATTCTGAGGGAGCATGTTGTTATAAAATTATGCATAAAGGATTTGTGAAGTCAGTGTCTGTGTGATAATAGTTTTCGTCACATTACATAGCTTGCTGTTTATGGGTTAGTTTGAATGACGTTAGCAGAAATTGTAGAGATACCAGTGGAAGCCTCTGGACCAAACACTCTACTAATCAGAGACATCTGTAGCTTCAGTGGTAGAGACTGTGGTGACCTTGACTTGGCCATTAGGATCGACTGGTTAAAAACACTTAAACAGTGTGGTACACCAACACGGTAAATCGTTTATGCCACCCTAAACATCTACAGGGTTCTGAATTGGTTGCTCTCCAGAAAACTGTTTATTTTCCCAATAGTTAGACCTGAATGTTGCTTCCAAATGAGTCACAGCCTTGACTTGGAAGTGATCTCAGCACGCACTATCACATAGATATCGTCGTCCCACGATCTGATCTGCTCAAGCATCGGAGGCAGAGTTCAGGCTTATCTGGCACATTATTATGTGCTTTAGAAATGTGGCTTATTTTAGTAAAACAGTAAAATGCTGCAGCAGTGAAGAGATTCTAATGTTCTGAGGAAACAAAGAGCCTTCATTCAAACATCTTGCGGGACAGGATCGTTTCAGTGCTAGGCTCCACGTTCTGAATAAACCCTTGTTAGACCTGACATGCCTTAGGGTGGTCACCCCAAACTTTTTGCCTGCCTCCCTCCACTTTTTGGACCCTGTTTTGCTGGCTTTTAGACTCTGCGCACTTGACCACTGCTAACCAGTGCTAAAGTGCATATGCTCTCTCCCTTTTTTAAACCTGGTAACTTTGGATCATACCTGATTGGACTATTTAATTTACTTATAAGTCCCTAGTAATGTGCACTATATGTGCCTAGGGCCTGTAGATTAAATGCTACTAGTGGGCCTGCAACACTGGTTGTGCCACCCACTTAAGTAGCCCCCTTAACCTTGTCTCAGGCTTGCTATTGAAGCCTGTGTGTGCAGTTTCACTGCCACTTGGCATTTAAAAGTACTTGCCAAGCCTAGAACTCCCCTTTTTCTACTTATAAGTCACCCCTAATGTGTGCCCTAGGTAACCCCTAGAGCAGGGTGCTGTGTAGGTAAAAGGCAGGACATGTACCTGTGTAGTTATATGTCCTGGTAGTGTAAAACTCCTAAATTCGTTTTTACACTACTGTGAGGCCTGCTCCCTTCATAGGCTAACATTGGGGCTGCCCTCATACATTGTTGAAGTGGCAGCTGCTGATCTGAAAGGAGCAGGAAGGTCATATTTAGTATGGCCAGAATGGTAATACAAAATCCTGCTGACTGGTGAAGTCGGATTTAATATTACTATTCTAGAAATGCCACTTTTAGAAAGTGAGCATTTCTTTTCACTTAAATCTTTCTGTGCCTTACAATCCACGTCTGGCTGGGCTTGGTTGACAGCTCCTTGTACATTCACTCAGACACACCCCAAACACAGGGTACTCAGCCTCACTTGCATACATCTGCATTTTGAATGGGTCTTCCTGGGCTGGGAGGGTGGAGGGCCTGCTCTCACACAAAGGACTGCCACACCCCCTACTGGGACCCTGGCAGACAGGATTGAACTGAAAGGGGACCTGGTGCACTTCTTAGCCACTCTTTGAAGTCTCCCCCACTTCAAAGGCACATTTGGGTATAAAACAGGGCCTCTGCCCAACCTCATCAGACACTTGCTGGAGAAGAAAACTGAACCAGAAACTACATTCTGCCAAGAAGAACTGCCTGGCTGCTCAAAGGACTCACCTGTCTGCTTTCTACAAAGGACTGCTGCCTTGCTGTTGGCCTGCTGCCTTGCTGAACTCTTGTCTGGCTGTGAAAGTGCTCTCCAAGGGCTTGGATAGAGCTTGCCTCCTGTTCCCTGAAGTCTCAGGACCAAAAAGACTTCTCTTTTTCACTTGGACGCTCTGTGCGCCGAAACGTTCGACGCACAGCTTGTTTCGCGGTGAGAAAAACGCCGCACACCGACGCTGATCGACGCGACGCCTCGGGACGACCAGAACTTCGACGCACGGCCTCGCAAGGACAACGCCGCCCGACCTCCAGAGGAGAAATCGACGCGACGCCTGCCGTGAGAGAGAAACTTCGACGTGCAGTCCCGCAGAACGACGCGCAGCCGGAAAACAAGCCGGAAAATCTGCGCACAGACTCGGGACATCTGGTAATCCTCGCGATCCACAGAAAGAGACTGTCCACGCGCCGGAAAATGACGCACGACCTCCCCGCGTTGAAAATAACGACGCAAGTCCGTGAGTGCTGGGGAGAAATCGACGCACACACCATTTTTTTCACGTATCTCTTCTTCTGTGGCCCTCTGAGGAGATTTTCCACTCCAAACCAGGTACTTTGTGCTTGAAAGAGACTTTGGGGGTCATTCTGACCCCGGCCGGCGGCGGTAGCCGCCGGCCTGGCTGGGACCGCCAGAAGACCGTCCCGCGGTCAAAAGACCACGGCAGTCATTCTGGGTTTCCCACTGGGCTGGCGGGCGACCGCCAAAAGGCCGCCCGCCAGCCCAGTGGGAAACACCCTTCCACGAGGAAGCCGGCTCCGAATGGAGCCGGCGGAGTGGAAGGTGTGCGACGGGTGCAGTAGCACCCGTCGCGAATTTCAGTGTCTGCTAAGCAGACACTGAAATTCAAAGTGGGGCCCTCTTACGGGGGCCCCTGCAGTGCCCATGCCATTGGCATGGGCACTGCAGGGGCCCCCAGGGGCCCCACGACACCCCTCACCGCCATCCTGTTCCTGGCGGTCGAAACCGCCAGGAACAGGATGGCGGTGAGGGGGTCGGAATCCCCCATGGCGGCGCAGCAACTGCGCCGCCATGGGGGATTACTCAGGGCAGCGGAAAACCGGCGGGACACCGCCGGTTTTCCGGTTCTGACCGCGGCCATACCGCCGCGGTCAGAATGCCCTCAGGAGCACCGCCAGCCTGTTGGCGGTGCTCCCGCCGACCCCGGCCCCGGCGGTCAAGGACCGCCGGGGTCGGAATGACCCCCTTTGTTTGCTTTTTAAAGACTTAAGACACTTTATATCACTTTTTAGTGATATCTCTACAAATTCACATTGCAACTTTATTCGTTTTGACCTACAGTTATCCTGATAAATATTATATATTTTTCTAAACACTGTGTGGTGTATTTTTGTGGTGCTATATGATGGTATTGTATGATTTATTGCACAAATACTTTACACATTGCCTTCTAAGTTAAGCCTGACTGCTCGTGCCAAGCTACCAGAGGGTGGGCACAGGCTAAATTTGGATTGTGTGTGACTTACCCTGACTAGAGTGAGGGTTCTTGCTTGGACAGAGGGTAACCTGACTGACAACCAAAAACCCAATTTCTAACATTGGTGATCAGCGGTGAGGATAGGACTTGTATTTGTGCAGTGACATACAGTAGCTACGTATTTCACTACCTACCCCACAGTTGAAGGTCAACTTGATTTTTATCTCTTTTTGCAAATTCGTTTTTCCTGACAATTTTCAAAAACTAAATCCTCACTCAACATGTCTCTGACTGGGTCTCAAATAGGAGACTTTGACCTAGTCCTGTTGGATACATATACGGTCAAATAGCTAAGAGGGTTCTGCAGGGCAATGAGGGTACCCACCCAAGGGGCCTCCAAAAAGGAGGACTTTCAAGTGGCGCTGAGGGCCTGGGCAGAAGCCCATTTAGAAGAGGATGATGAGGAAGAGGAGCCAGAAAATGGCCCCTCAGAGGATTTGTTGCTATCTGTGGATGATGTTACCACTGCAATTGTGCCCCCTTCCAGACCAGGGAGCAGTGTTTCTGTGCAAAGCCTGACCGCAGAGGAAAGGAGAGAGGAAAGGGAGTTCCAATTGCAAATGGCAAAACTGAAAATTGAGGCTCAACAAGAGGAAAGAAGGGCAGAGAGAGAAGCCAAGCAAGCTGAGGCTGAAAGAGCAGCCAAACAGATTCAAGATGAAGCTGAAAGGGCAGCCAAACAGGTGGAAGCTGAAAGAGCTTTGGCTGAAAAAAAACTATTATTGGCTCATGAACTGAGTCTCAAGGAGCTGGAGATCAAGGCAAGACAGTCTGAATCCAGCAATAATGTTGGCAGCAGACAGACAGGACCTGCTGGAGAAAAGAAGGTTCGTATACCCCAAAATGTGGTGCCCAGTTTTGTGGTGGGAGATGACATAGATAAATGGTTAGCTGCTTATGAAGTTGCACTAAGGGCTCATGAGGTTCCTGAAGGGCAATGGGGGGTAGCTATGTGGGGTTATGTGCCGCCATTGGGGAGGGACACACTTCTCACATTGGATCAACCTGATCAAAACACATACCCACTTCAGAAAGCCACTTTACTTGCCAAGTTTGGGCAGACCCCTGAGGGATACCGTCAGATATTCAGGGACAGCACCAAACAAACCACACAAACATGGGTAGATTTCTTTGACTTTTCCAGTAAGGCACTGAATGGATGGGTGCGGGGCAACAAAGTAGATAATTATAAAGGGCTATATGACTTGATTCTGAGAGAGCATATACTCAATGTTACCTATACAGAGTTGCGCCAGCACTTGGTAGATAGTAAGCTGACTGATCCCAGGAAGCTTGCTGAGGAGGCGGACCTCTGGGTTAGCACCAGAGTGTCCAAAAAGGTACCTGGGGGGGACTCCCACAAAGGTGGTCAGGGTTCCCAACAGAAGAAAGAGGGGGGAGATAAACTTACAGATAAGGAACTCTCCAAAGGCCCCCAAAAGAATACCCAGGGAGGGGGTGGCAACCATTCCTTCTCCAGATTTGGGAAAAAGCCAGGGACATATGATAGGTCAGGGAAATCCAACCCCAAATGTATGGAGTGTTACCAGTATGGTCACTATAAAGGCGACCCCCAGTGTTCCAAAAGGGCACCGTCCACTACCGGACAGACACCTGGGTTGACTAGTGTAGTGCTTGGGGGGGAGATGGACCCAGATAGCTTTGGGGAGCAGGTAGAGATTTTGCTAGTGTCCCTGGGAGAAAGAGAAATGGTGCCCAAAGCCCACATGCCCCGAAATACTTCCAAGTACAGGCTGTGGGTCACCATTAATGGGCAGAAGGTGGAGGCTCTGCATGACACAGGAGCCAGTATGACTACTATGCAGAGTCAGCTGGTGTCAACAGAGCAGATAGTCCCTAATACATTCCACCAGGTCATAGTCGCTGACAATCGTGAGAGTCACCTACCGGTGGCTCTGGTTCCCTTTGAGTGGGGGGGGGTCTCTGGTACTCTGAAAGTAGCTGTGAGTCCTGCCATGCCTGTAGATTGTCTGTTAGGCAATGATCTTGAGCATACTGCTTGGAAAGAAGTAGAGCTCAGATCTCACCTGGAGATGTTAGGGTTACCTGAGTGGGTCTGCATGACCACACGGTCCATGGCTGCCCGGGAAGGGAGTCAAGGGCGTCTGGAACCTGAAAAGATGGCCCAGACAGCTGCCAAAGAGGGGGGCCAGGGGCGTGGGAAACCCACCTCCAATGTTCCCACGGTGGTAGATGAGGCCCCTGAGGAAGAGGAGGCCCCTGAGCCAACCGGGGAGGACATAGCTTCCCTGGGTAACCTACCTGAACTTGCTGGCTGGCAAGTAGAGGGGGGGGCAACCAGGGAAGCATTCTGCAAGGCGCAGAAAGAATGCCCCACCCTTGAGGGTCTGAGGAAGC
Source organism: Pleurodeles waltl (assembly GCF_031143425.1). Taxonomy (NCBI): domain Eukaryota; kingdom Metazoa; phylum Chordata; class Amphibia; order Caudata; family Salamandridae; genus Pleurodeles; species Pleurodeles waltl. The sequence goes on along the minus strand of NC_090451.1, from coordinate 502,077,889 downwards.
AGGCCACAGACCACGCAGCAGGTGACGCCTCTGGCGCTCACCATATTTACTGGGAGAATGATCTCCTTTACAGTGAGCGTAGGATTCCAGGTCCTGGGGCACAACGCGTGCTGGTAGTCCCCCAGTGTTACCGGAAATTCCTACTAGGCCTGGCTCACGACATTCCCCTGGCAGGACACCTGGGCCAAGACAAGACCTTTGACAGGCTTAACACCCACTTCCATTGGCCCAGAATGAGGAAAGCCTCAGATAACTTCTGCAGAGATTGCCCCACCTGCCAGGCTAGTGGGAAGGCAGGGAAACGGCTTAAAGCTTTCCTGCTCCCACTCCCAGTCATTGGCACTCCCTTTGAAAGGGTGGGCATGGACATTGTTGGTCCCTTGGACCCCAAAACTGCCTTGGGCAACAGGTTTATCCTGGTTTTGGTGGACCATGCCACCCGCTATCCAGAGGCAATCCCTCTGAGAACAGTGACTGCAAAGGTGGTGACCAGAGCCCTGTTGGGAATATTTACCCGTGTGGGATTCCCTAAGGAGGTCGCGTCTGACAGGGGCAAAAACTTCATGTCTGCATACATGAAGACCCTGTGAGATGAGTGTGGGGTGACCTACCGGTTTACCACCCCTTATCATCCTCAAACCAATGGGCTTGTTGAGAGATTCAACCAGACCCTGAAAGGCATGATTGGTGGCCTGACTGAGGCCATGAGGCGTAAGTGGGACGTCCTCTTACCCTGCCTGTTGTTTGCTTATAGAGAGGTGCCCCAGAAAGGGGTGGGGTTCAGCCCCTTTGAGCTTCTCTATGGTCACCCTGTCAGGGGACCCCTAAGCATCGTTAAGGAGGGCTGGGAGAGAGCTCCCCAGGCCCCTCCCCAGGATGTGGTCAGCTACATGCTGGACCTCCGCAAACAAACCCAACGCTTCTGGAAGCAGGCCCAGAGTAACCTCGAGGCCAGTCAAGAGGTGATGAAGGAGTGGTACGACCAGAAGGCCACTCTAGTTGAGTTCTCACCTGTAGAGAAAGTTTGGGTGATGGAGCCAGTAGAGCCCAGGGCTCTCCAGGACCGCTGGACTGGCCCCTTTGAGATCAAGGAGCGTAAAGGGGAGGCCACTTATCTAGTGGACCTCAAGACCCCTAGGCAACCCCTAAGGGTCCTCCATCACAACCGGCTCAAACCTCACTTTCAGAGGTCTGAGGTCAGTATGCTCCTAGTCACCGATGAGGGCATGGAAGAGGAGAGTGAACCTCTCCCCGACCTCCTCGCTGTCAAAGAAGGGGATGGGTCAGTAGGTGGTGTCATTCTCTCTGACTCCCTGACTCTAACCCACAGAGCGGACTGCTATGAGCTGTTAGAGCAGTTCTCCCCCCTGTTCTCCCTTACTCCTGGACTAACCCAGCTCTGTGTGCATGACATTGACACAGGTGACAGTGCCCCTGTAAAGAACAAAATTTACAGGTTGTCAGATAAGGTGAAGGCCAGCATCAAGGAGGAGGTCTCCAAGATGTTGACTTTGGGGGTTATTGAGAAATCCAGTAGTCCCTGGGCCAGCCCTGTGGTATTGCTTCCCAAGGCTACTTCCCCAGGTGCGAAGCCAGAACTCCGGTTCTGTGTGGACTACCGGGGTCTCAATTCAGTCACCCGGACTGATGCTCACCCCATCCCCCGAGCTGATGAGCTCGTTGACAGGCTTGGCGCTGCCAAGTTCCTGAGTACGTTCGATCTTACTTCCGGGTACTGGCAGATTGGCCTGACTGAGGGGGCTAAAGAAAGATCCGCTTTTTCCACCCCTGATGGCCATTACCAATTCCGGGTGATGCCATTTGGGCTGAAAAATGCCCCCGCTACCTTCCAACGGTTGGTTAACGGGGTCCTAGCTGGTAAAGATGCCTTCTGTGCAGCTTACCTAGACGACATAGCTGTATACAGTTCCAGCTGGGAGGAACACCTGCTCCACCTCAAGGAGGTGCTTCAGGCCCTGCAACAGGCAGGCCTGACTATCAAGGCTAGTAAGTGCCAGATTGGGCAGGGTTCCGTGGTGTACTTGGGACACCTAGTAGGTGGTGGCAGGGTGCAGCCGCTCCAGGCCAAGATTGAAACTATCAAGGCCTGGCAACCACCTAGAACACAGACTGAGGTGAGAGCCTTTTTGGGCCTCACTGGATACTACCGCAGGTTCGTCAAGGGCTATGGTACCATTGCGTCCCCCTTGACAGAACTCACTTCCAAGAAACAATTTAGGTTAGTGAATTGGACAGAGGCCTGTCAGAAAGCATTTGATTCTCTGAAGGAAGCCATGTGCACGGCCCCCGTGCTCAAGGCCCCTGACTACTCCAAGGAATTTATTGTTCAGACAGACGCTTCAGAGCATGGCATAGGGGCTGTTCTAGCACAGCTGAATGAGGAGGGCTCAGACCTACCAGTAGTCTTTATTAGCAGAAGACTATTACCACGGGAACAAAGGTGGAGTGCTATTGAGAGAGAAGTATTTGCTGTGGTCTGGGCACTGAAGAAGCTAAGACCCTACCTGTTTGGGACTCACTTCCAGGTTCAGACAGACCACAGGCCCCTCAGATGGCTCATGCAGATGAGGGGTGAGAATCCAAAACTCTTGAGATGGTCCATTTCCCTACAGGGGATGGACTTTACGGTGGAGCATCGCCCAGGGGTTGACCACACCAATGCTGATGGTCTCTCCAGATACTTCCGCCTTAGCGATGTGAGCTCCCAGGAGGTCGGGTAGCTCTCCCCACTTTCAGCTGGGGGGGACACATGTTAGACCTGACATGCCTTAGGGTGGTCACCCCTAACTTTTTGCCTGCCTCCCTCCACTTTTTGGACCCTGTTTTGCTGGCTTTTAGACTCCGCGCACTTGACCACTGCTAACCAGTGCTAAAGTGCATATGCTCTCTCCCTTTTTTAAACCTGGTAACTTTGGATCATACCTGATTGGACTATTTAATTTACTTATAAGTCCCTAGTAATGTGCACTATATGTGCCTAGGGCCTGTAGATTAAATGCTACTAGTGGCCCTGCAGCACTGGTTGTGCCACCCACTTAAGTAGCCCCCTTAACCTTGTTTCAGGCTTGCCATTGCAAGGCCTGTGTGTGCAGTTTCACTGCCACTTCGACTTGCCATTTAAAAGTACTTGCCAAGCCTAGAACTCCCCTTTTTCTACATATAAGTCACCCCTAATGTGTGCCCTAGGTAACCCCTAGAGCAGGGTGCTGTGTAGGTAAAAGGCAGGACATGTACCTGTGTAGTTATATGTCCTGGTAGTGTAAAACTCCTAAATTCGTTTTTACACTACTGTGAGGCCTGCTCCCTTCATAGGCTAACATTGGGGCTGCCCTCATACATTGTTGAAGTGGCAGCTGCTGATCTGAAAGGAGCAGGAAGGTCATATTTAGTACGGCCAGAATGGTAATACAAAATCCTGCTGACTGGTGAAGTCGGATTTAATATTACTATTCTAGAAATGCCACTTTTAGAAAGTGAGCATTTCTTTGTACTTAAATCTTTCTGTGCCTTACAATCCACGTCTGGCTGGGCTTGGTTGACAGCTCCTTGTGCATTCACTCAGACACACCCCAAACACAGGGTACTCAGCCTCACTTGCACACATCTGCATTCTGAATGGGTCTTCCTGGGCTGGGAGGGTGGAGGGCCTGCTCTCACACAAAGGACTGCCACACCCCCTACTGGGACCCTGGCAGACAGGATTGAACTGAAAGGGGACCTGGTGCACTTCTTAGCCACTCTTTGAAGTCTCCCCCACTTCAAAGGCACATTTGGGTATAAAACAGGGCCTCTGCCCTACCTCATCAGACACTTGCTGGAGAAGAAACCTGAACCAATAACTACATCCTGCCAAGAAGAACTGCCTGGCTGCTCAAAGGACTCACCTGTCTGCTTTCTACAAAGGACTGCTGCCTTGCTGTTGGCCTGCTGCCTTGCTGAACTCTTGTCTGGCTGTGAAAGTGCTCTCCAAGGGCTTGGATAGAGCTTGCCTCCTGTTCCCTGAAGTCTCAGGACCAAAAAGACTTCTCTTTTCCACTTGGACGCGCCGTGCGGCGAAATTTTCGACGCACAGCTTGTTTCGCGGTGAGAAAAACGCCGCACACCGACGCTGATCGAAGCGACGCCTCGGGACGACCGGAACTTCGACGCACGGCCTCGCAAGGACAACGCCGCCCGACCTCCAGAGGAGAAATCGTCGCGACGCCTGCTGTGAGAGCGAAACTTTGACGCGCAGTCCCGCAGAACGACGCGCAGCCGGAAAACAAGCCGGAAAATCCACGCACAGACCCGGGACATCTGGTAATCCCCGTGATCCACAGAAAGAGACTGTCCATGCGGCGGAAAACGACGCACGACCTGCCCGCGTGGAAAATAACGACGCAAGTCCGTGTGTGCTGGGGAGAAATCGACGCACACACCATTTTTTTCACGTATCTCTTCTTCTGTGGCCCTCTGAGGAGATTTTCCACTCCAAGCCAGGTACTTTGTGCTTGAAAGAGACTTTGTTTGCTTTTTAAAGACTTAAGACACTTTATATCACTTTTTAGTGATATCTCTACAAATTCACATTGCAACTTTATTCGTTTTGACCTACAGTTATCCTGATAAATATTATATATTTTTCTAAACACTGTGTGGTGTATTTTTGTGGTGCTATATGGTGGTATTGTATGATTTATTGCACAAATACTTTACACATTGCCTTCTAAGTTAAGCCTGACTGCTCGTGCCAAGCTACCAGAGGGTGGGCACAGGCTAATTTTGGATTGTGTGTGACTTACCCTGACTAGAGTGAGGGTTCTTGCTTGGACAGAGGGTAACCTGACTGCCAACCAAAAACCCCATTCTAACAACCCTGCTCCTTTCCGAAGCATCTTAAAGTGAACATTGGCAACATTTTGGTGATACCTTCTACCTTCACTTCCCACCACCTACTGGATTTATACAATCAGGTGCGTCTGACATTTAAACAGCGCTGGCCTGCCACTATATTCCATCTAGCATTTTCCTGGTGGGTTGGAGTAATTGGAGGCAGTTTATTTTAAGGACGAGGGCAGCTGCTGGCGCCTCAACCGCATTGCCCAGCTTCCCAATGTAAACACAGCAAGCCAGAGAGAGAGAATGAAAAGAGGAAAGGGAGAGAGGGAGTGGAAAGGAGATAGATAAGAAAGGAGGAAGGCAGCAGGACAGCTTTGAACATTTTTGCCAATGCTGCTTTTGCATTCTAGTCAGGCCATGCATTTAAAGCGATACAAGACTCATTCTAAACAGATCTATAAATATGGGTGGTCAGATATGCATGGAGTAATTTTTAGCTGATAGACTTTCTTCATTCACAAGGCTATGAGCCATCCTAGAGATACCTGTATGCAAAATGAAATCTGGAATAAGGTATATTGAGGTGACTATGCTGGCCTGTTAGACTGAAACAAAATCACCCATTCATAATCCTACCGTCAGTGATCTGCATTGTAAAAGATCACAAAGCATGTTTTTGCACTGCACATCCGTTAGAAATCTACCCTTTCTTCAGGTTCACCCTACATTTTTTGTCTTTTTGCTGAAACCTATGTTTGCTGGCTGTAGAACTCTGTGCACTTTACCCCTGCTTACCAGAGATACAGTGCTTGTAGAACTCCTTTAAACATGATCAAATTGGCATACTCTTGATTGGCATATTTAACTTACATATACGTTCCTATTATATGGCACCAATGTGTACTCAGAGCCTGTAATTTAAATGTCATAAGTGGACTGCGGCATCCATTATGTCATCCACTACATTGACAATAAAATCATGACTGCAGGCCTGCTGCCAGTAAAGGATTATTGGTAAACATGCCCTTACATTGACTCAAATCCCTTTCACTGAAGGAAGTCTGGCTGTTTCACAGGAAAACACTAGAATGTAATATTAAATGCTACTACTATATATTGGGAATGGGACTGGCAAGAAAAATAAACAGCTTTTCTTTAATTAATTATAAAAAAAATCCAATGTATTGGTGGAGTCAGATATTTTTTAGAAATTATGGAAAAGTAATTGTTAGAAAGTTACTTTTGCCCTGTCTGAAGCCCCTGGAGGGTAATTCTGTATTTTGCTGTGCAACATCTAAAAGCCGGTAATAAGCTTTTGAATAGGCTTGAATGAGGTGTGAACTTGTTCCCAGGAGCAAACAAAAGGCTGATCGGAATGGGCAAAGATGACCCATCTGAACCTGACAGAATATGCAACGGGGATGGGAGGATCCTTTCTGACATTAAAGTGTCATGTCCTGCTTGAATGCCACATCCTGCTTGACAGGGCTGATGGTGTTTTTCATATGACATTTGGGGTGCACTTTAAAGAGGCCTCCCTGTCAATGTTAGCAGAATTTCTTTTGGGGTGGGGGGGGGGGGGCTTTCTTTGTCCCTATAGAGAGTCTGGCCCCAATCACAGTGGGCCTCTCTTTGATGTTACAGTGTCACACCCTGTTTGACAGGTCTGCTGGGTTTACATATAACATTTGGGGTGCACTTCAAAGGGGGAAGGCAGGATGCCAAAACAATCCTAGTGTATCCCATGTCAGGTTGCTTAGTTTTGTTCTATCAGGCTTCTGTTTCTAGGTTGATGTGGGTACAGGGACTGCTTCAAATTTGACTTTGGTATTTGATGTGGAATTAATACTAGAATTACTATAATACACTCCCCACACAGACCCCCATCCCTCAGACCCAACGTTTAGTGTGGCTGAAAACTTCAGCCACCTTGAAAATGTCCCAAATGGCTAGAGTCTGTCCTAGGAACCTTTACTGTATTGGTTTGGGTGCCCCAGGAGTCATTCCCACCTACTACTATGTGCCAGGCATATATGTGGCACTTCTAGGCACCCACTTCAGAGCACTCCTTGGCCTTTGGAATATCATGCACTTTGGTGCAGGTGAAGTCACTGGCACTCATTTTACCTCCTCAGACGTTCATTCACATCAAGTCAGAGAAAAACGCAAATGGGGGAGAGAAGGAAAGGAAGACAGTGACAAAGGAAGAAGGTAGAGATGTAAAAAAACACGCAAGAGTGTGATAAAGGGACAGGAGCAGCTGGTGGGAGATGAAAGACATACGAGGTGAAATAAAGACTATGCAGCCTTATCATTCAGCACGCCTGATAATTGTAGTGCCAGCTGAGCAAATCTTTAGGCCCTGGCACTCATTGTTTTACAAATTATGCACTGCATGTCACAGAGAAGTCCAACTGGATACAGATGGCAGCTGGAGTATCTGCAAGAGGACCAAGATCACACCTTCGAATCACCTCCATAGAGCAGTGCATTCTCATTGCCTTGCCCTCCCACCAAAATATGTCTACCCAGCAAATATCACCTGCTCTCAAACGACATGAATGTCTAGGGCACATACACTTCACCAAACAATTGTCCCATCATACCTGGTCCTTCATCAATATCTCCAAAGAGCTAGAAAAGAACATATCCACAAAAATTATCTTCACTTTTGCCAAAGCTCATGTGTGCACCATTGCATTGAAAAGCATCAGTGACCACTAATGGTGGGGCACTGGCACAACAGCACAGCTGCTACACAAAGCTAGGTGTGTAGACTAAAGTTTGTCTTACCAAGATACCAAATAGAACTGCCCAGAAACTTGCTAATTGTCATGACTATGTGCCTCAATCACCAAAGTTTGTGTGTGAACATCAAATACTGTTACTCTATTAGATCCCCTATAAAAGGTATCCCCATATTTAAACATTTCTAGTCTGCCTCTGTCATCATTGCAAATCATGTGTTCCCATCACTTCTGTTGTTGCCCTTGCCATAGTGCCATGAAGACTGGCCATACACACTGAATGGATGACAGAGCCTAGTAAGTTCCCTTCCATGTGTGCATCTGAAAAACAATAGATAACTGGTTCACTTACATGTACATCTCAATGTTTCACCTTGACATACTGCCTTTTGCTACTATGTTTTAATTATACAAATAATCCTTATGTCAGCATAGTGCTCACTGAACATAAACCATTTGTTGTCACCAACAGTGTAGTGGACCACCCGGCCACTTCTGCCACGTTGTCCATGTCGCTTGCAACCCCTGAACCAGGTGCCGCCAAAAGGATAAATAAAGTGAATATGGACTGCTCATGGCCACACCTGTAACATTATTTCATTGTGTAGGTGAGATCTGTTTAGTGCAGTGCCTAGGGTCTTGCTTGTGCGTGATGAGGTCCGAACTCGCTCCTCGTGTGCTCGCTGCCTCATCAGGGGTTGCTGGTCCCTTTCCCCGCTCCTTGGCCAACTCACCTGGCAGACTGGACATGGCTGCTGCGCTGGGGCCACACCCATGTAGCTGATTGGACTGGGACCTGGCACTCCCTGGAATGGCTGCTCAGATTGTCTGAAGAGGGATAGTGTGCCACCTGCTGCTGGCCAGCCAACACTGCAGGCCTACTGCTTCAAGTGCAGCAGTGAGCCACCTTCTGGCATCCCACTATAGCTGCAAGGATGAAGCAATGTGCTGCTGTTTTTGGACGCACATCAGACCAGCATAACCACCAGCATGTGTTCCACTGCTAACCTGTGCCTCATCTGTCCACGGATGAGCACGAGGTTGTGGAGGTCGTTAAGTGGCCAAGTCTATGCTGCCCAAAAGGAAATAAATGTTCCAAAATGAGAGACAGCAGCGTAAGGCCACCATAACGGCTACAATCTCAATAGACAGGGTAGACATGAAGGCCCTCATTGACACTTGGGCATCAGTAAGTGTTATGGATATCTGCCATTTCAAAGCCATGCGTTCCAAGCCCCAATCCATTGGACCTTCAGGTAGACTTATGCATACACAGCGTGCAAGCCACTGCCTTTGATTAGAGTTAATGAGATGGATGTTAGACATAGAGATCTGGCAAGGCGCACCAACTTCCACATCACCAAGGAGGGGACCGGCACACACTTAGGGTGTCAGATTGTAGAGAACTTGTTTCATGAAACACATCCTTGAGAACCAGCCAACTAAGAACTAAGAGAATACCCTCAACTGTTCAAGGGCTTAGGGTGCCTGAAGAGCATCAAGATTCAGCTACACATCAACCCAACAGCGCACTACAGCACCAGCGGATACCGTTCCACCTCCCCCCTCTCATTGAAAAATAAATTCTGAATGCTGGAAAGAAAGGGTTAATCGAGAAGGTGTTAGGGCCCACACCATGGGTGTCTCCCATGGCCATTGTTCTTAAACCAAAGCAATCTGGGACCATCTGCCTGTTAGTCTACATGAGGCTTGTGAATAAAGCCATCTGAAGAGAATGGCACTTGACAACAACCATGGAAAATATATAACTGTGGACCTGAACGGACCAAAGTGAGAATTGAAACTCATCCTCAGTGCTGGTTACCACCATGCTGGAGCTCAACTCAGCTAGCAAACACAAAACCATCTTCTCTATCCACCTTGAACTGCAGTGCTATATGCACATTAACTTTGACATCTCATTGGCTGCAGTGGTGCTTCAGAACAAGATGAGAGAAACGCTCTCTGGGCTGGAGGTAGTGCTGAATTTAAGTGACAATATTCTTTTATTTTCTGGGACCCTGGAGGATTATCACATCCAACTAAGAGCCACCCTAGAATGCCTGAAAGACCATGGACTGAAACTGCACCAACAGAAATGCTCTTTCTTCAACTCCTCCATTGAGTTCTTTGGATTCTTGTTCTCAGAAGAAGTCCTGAAAGTTGACCCGAGGAAAGCCAGCACAACCCATAATTTGACCATGTCTGAACCGTGATTCCTTCGAAAGGCCATGCATTGTGGTTGATTTGTATCAGTGCTGGCCACCCTATCTGAGCCCCTACTGAAGTTAACGAAAGCTGCTGTTCCCTTGATCTGGGGTGAGGATGCAAAAGCAGGTTTCAAGGTGTAAAGAGTGCACTGCTGAAGATCCCATGATAGTATATTTTGACTCAGGGTGAAGGACAGAGTTGATTGTGGGCATGAGCCCCGTAGAACTAGGAACATCCTGACCCAAGAGAGGATCAAGGGAATATGGGTGCCTACTGCATACGTGAGTATGAGCCTGACTGACTACGAAACAAGATATGCACAAATTAAAAGGGAGGCACTGGTCAACAGGTGAGGATGCCAGCACTTTCACTGATGCCTTTTTGGGATTAAATCCTGAGCAGTCACAGACCACAAGCCATTAGTTCTTCTGCTGGCCCGTCCCGACATCTGCCGCTGTGGATTGAGCAATGGGCAGTCCCATAGGAGCTATAAAGCTTCATGGTTATCTACAGGTCAGGGACCCAGAATTCGGCTAACTATCTGTCCCAACACCCCAACTCTAAGATGAAAAGGACAGATCAGAGTGGGCCAAAGAGTTTGTCAAAAGCATAGAAAGAGGGGCTTGCCCAAACACCATGATGACAGAGAGGATTGTGGCTCAAACTTTAGAAGATACCTGGTTCCAGAAAGTGGTAGTTGCTTGGGAGCACCACCAGTCAGTCTTCGCTGACTCACAGACATGGGAAACCATGACCCGGCTCACAGTGGGGCAGCTCTGGTGAGTTTGAGATGAGCAGAGCACCACAGCATGGGTCTCATGTTATGATGCTGGCGCATTGTCAACCAGTCATGTGGAGCTGGTGAATCAAGGGCACCAGAGAGCTGCAAAGATGAAAGAGAGGCTGAGGCCAAAATTCTGTATTCCTTGCATGAACAATCTGGCAGATGTGAAGGTTAAGGAGTGTCAGCTGTGCCCTATCACAGAGGGGAGGCCTGGCCCCCACACCGGTACTCACAGAAAGAACCCAGCTTTGATCCGTGCGCCAAAATAAGCATGGACTTCGGAAGCTTTCCTGATAGACGAACAACCATGGTCCTGGTGGACAGCCACTGTACGTTTCCTATTCTAGAACTGACATCATCCATAGCCTTTCACAAGTTCAACTCAATCCTTGAAAAAGTGTTTGCCATGTCTGCAATCCTGTCAGAGATCAGGATGGACAATGGGCCCTGTGCCATGGCACTGAATTCACAGAGTACCTCAATGCCTTTTTAATCAAACACTGAAAAGTCACTCTACTGAGGCCCCAGGCAAATGGGGAAGTGGGCCAGTTCATGCAGACACTGAACAAAACCATGAGAATCACTGTGGGCCAAGGGGCCAATCTAGAGTGCCGTCTTCACTAGTTTCTGTGGGTGTACTTGCATACACCCTACAGTGCACGGCATGCGCACCCATTAACTTTCTATTCAGGAGACCTGTTCACAACAGCATCCCTACGGGAACAAAGTGAATGCCCACCAAGTTGGCTGTGAGCCAAGCTTAGGACAGTGGAGAGCAACAAATGATCAAGCCAGTTGAACCAGAAAAGCAAAGCTGGTCACATTAAAAGAGGTCAACCATGTGTTTGTCAAAAACAGGCATCCAATAGGAAAAATCCAGACCCTGTTTGAAAGGGACACATGGATGATTACTCGTGTTAAAGGAACTATGGTCACAGCTAAAAAGTGGGGTGAGGTAGTGACCAGGAATGTGTCCTGGTTCAAGAAACTCAATTGACCATAGGCTCAACCCGACGATGACATGGATGTGGTCTGGGATCCAACTGGTGGCCCTGGAGATGAAGGTAGACAGGCTCTGCTGACAACATCATCCAGCTTTGGTGGGTCTTCCCCGGTTGCGACCTTGGTGCTACCCATCTGGGCTCTGGAACCAGTAAAGGAAATGAGCTATATTGAAGATGGCACCATGAATGATGACCCATCAGCTGAAGGTATCATGTGGGGCTGAACCCTGTACCATGTCACCTCCTTCTTCTGAACCATCTGTGTTTGACTCAGGCCTGAATCCCAACCAGATGTTGGAAATAGTGATTTTTTCCTTCAATAGGGGGAGGAGTGTAATGCCACTAGGCCAATAATGCCAAGTTCTCCACATCATACCCAACCTCCTGGGTCTGGCGCGGCTGAAGGGGTAAATAAAGAGGATTTGGACAGCTCGAGGCCACTCCTGTAACAGTATTTGATTGTGCAGGTGTGATCTGTTTTGCTCAGCGCTAAGGGTCTTGATTGCGCTGCTATCTACATCCACATCAAATGTGTGTGTCTTAAGGTATCTAAAAAAGTTTGACTTCCAACAGTGCTATCCAGTACAAGGCAAATGTAATTTACCAAACATATAAATAACACAAATGTAAACACTTTCCTAATGCTGAATTACAGACTTCGGATGTCTGGTGAGTATATTTTCTCAATAACTATGTAAGTGTCAGGCAATGTTATTTAGTGTAAGTACTGTAGGGCCTGCAAGTATGTCACAAAAAATACAACAGTAATATGCCACAACCAGCAAAATAAGTTATGGGAATGGTCTCATTGTGCCAGTGTCAGTGAGGGAAGACAGCAAATAGTAAATTCACATGGCCTTGCTCCATACGCAAATTGCTCCTACTTCTCTAACATTTACTATGTGTTGCTCACATTTGCAGTCCATGACTGAATTCACTCAGTAGTCACCACTAGTCACAATGTTATGGCTTGTCCATAACTTGGGATTAGGATTCCCCTGCAGGCAAGACAGTAGCCTTCTGTCATCTGTCAGTCAGTCTGCTAGCCTATGGCCTTAATAACAATGTGTGCCCTCATTCAATACAATATCATATAACGTCATATATGCATATTGGTCCATATTGCAAGGCACACACCAATCTCAGAAATGTTTGATGTGAAATATTGTACTGTGGCATCTAGCTCATACAGTTTCTTATCATATTTACAGTTGCTCCTACCACATTTAGCAAATCTCCAACCCTGTAGACCCTCCGTCAAAGAGCAGATGATATCGGGGGATCCACACACACAGCACCAGTGTCAGGTATAAGACTCTACAGTATAAAGGAATTGTGCGCATGTACAAATTATAAAGCCGATAATTATTTTACCCATTACCGAAGTCCCATTTGTTTGTACGATTTTGCACACATCCTTACTCAACAAGTCATTGGAACAACACATAGCTTTGTCTCATTTACAGAACCGGGAGTAAAAGAGCCAGATGCTGCCATTCCAATTCCAAATGAAAGACAAACTGCTCTTTCAGCATAGAACCCTGTGCTCCTTCAGGCATCCTTTATAGCAGCATACATCACAGAGGTCTAGATGATTGTTGGAGCAATGCAGGATGACCTAACCACCTTCAAAATACTGTTAGCCACTTTTTTCTTTTGTTTTGCTCACTTCTGGATTGCATGTTCCCAGGAACCATGGCCAAGGACATACATGTTTGACAAAGCTACATAAAACTCACTTTCTGCTACTTCCTACCGTGTAGCTACCTCAGTTTTTCCCAGTAAAACAGGTGTGACTTCATAGTAGACAGGTGTCCCCAGATGAGGACAGGGAATTTTCCATCTAAAAATAACCACAATTCCTCCCTCCTCCTAGAAGTCAGCCCTCCATGTGCTATCTGACCAGATGGTTGATTGCAATGGCCACCCAGGAGAGGTAAGTTGGCTGCAGGAGGGGGTGCTTTCTAGGACAAGGACTTCACCCAAAAGCCATATGGTATTACCGACATTGATGAGTTCTTGAGCTCTAGAAACACCTATCTGGGGATCCTGATTAACCACCTCTTGAAACACAGTCATCCGATGGCGCTCCAGAACAAGCTTTGAAAGTGAAGATTTGGAGGCATAGCGAGGCCCTCCAGTTCATTCAGGCTTGGCCACAAAGCCATCAGCCATGACCCACGTACATCAGGTGGATAACACCTACATTCAGAGTCTACAACCTTACACACACCTCCAACCTAGTGTAAAACCTGATCCAGATCCAAAACACAGAACCTGCACTGCATAGTTTGGGATGTGGATAGCCTCTGTGAATGCCAAGCTCTGCCACCTTAAATATATGCCACTCACTACTGACAATCCTATAAATCAACAGGCTGTACACCAAAGAGAAACATAGGTAATCCAGTAGTGACATGGCCCTTTCTTTTATGGACAATGTGAGCACACTGTTAAACTTATTTACAGCCTGCTTTGTACGTAGATATGCTCAAACCATTCTGTAAGTCGCATTGTCACGTGTTAACTAGACTGCACATTAGAAACTATAGTTCAGTAAATATTTTTCAGTGCCCTTGGAGTGGTAAATACACAGAATAAAAACTGGTTTGAAAGTATATGTGAAAAGTTTTCAAAATTATTCAAAGTATTTATATTAAGTCAAAAATAAAGGCAAATAGTTCACAAGGGCTTTGTGGTTTCTATTTTAGTAAATATGGTTGCACTGTTTGTGAAATGGCCCTAACATACTCTGTCATGTTGCCCCATTGTTGGCCACTCCTGTGCTTATGTCTCCAAGCTCAGCTCAGCAATTTAGATGCCTATTAGGCTCCGCACTCTCATTTTGTTTTGGGCATTACATTTGTGATTTCGGCTTAGTTTATTAGTGGTGTGCCAGAGAATCCAATGGCCATGAGTATGCATGGGAAGAGATATCAGTCACTTAAGTTAATGCCTGTGGTGTTAATCATGTGGTGTGATAAAATAACATATAAAAGAAAAAGTCACATCAGATCCCTTAACCTATGACTGCCTCCATAAAAACACAAATCTATGTGAATCTAAAAGTGTTACATTGTTCTCGTTTTCAACTTTCCCAAATTTGTCAAATCATTTTCTAAGATGATGCCCGATTCTTTTCTATGCTAAAAAGACTTTTGACCTACGGTAGCAAACTGTTGTTCACATCATGATAAGTCAAGCTGTCTGTCAACATGACAAAAAGGCACTTTGCAGATAGGTTCCTTTTGAGTACCAGGAATAGATGTTTCAATCATAAACGTTAGTGTGTGTTTTTTATAGGCAATTTTATAAATCGCAAACTTGGTCAAAGGGCATTAGAGCACTCTACGTGAGAACCAAATTAGGCTACACGTTTTTGGCCACAGGGAGTTTAAGGGCCTGATTTAGATGCTGGCAGAGGGAATACTCAGTCACAAACGTGAGGATATCCGCTATTTTACAATCCCCACAGGATATAATGGGAACGTAATACGGCGGATGGGATTTACGTCACGTTTGTGTTGGAGTATTCCCGCCGGTCAACATCTAAATCAGGCCCTAAGTAATTTGCCCAGATTTACTGG
Organism: Pleurodeles waltl; assembly: GCF_031143425.1. NCBI lineage: Eukaryota > Metazoa > Chordata > Amphibia > Caudata > Salamandridae > Pleurodeles > Pleurodeles waltl. The sequence continues at coordinate 502,062,717 of NC_090451.1, read as the reverse complement.
ATGTTGAGGGGAGGCTGGGACTTGAGCCTAGTTGGTTCCTCTGCCTTTAGGCGACACCTTTGATATGTTTATTTGGTTTTGGGAGCGAGGTCTGTGTTAATGCTCCCTGTGGTGCATAGAATGAGGAAATGTTACCTATGTGTGGCCTGTGCTGCACCTGTCCTTTGTGTGAGAGGAAGGTGTGTTTCAGGTGTCTGTGCATTCTCGGGAATAATTTAACTGCCACCCACTCTCTTCTTTGTGTGCAACAGAAGCTTGCATGACTGGAGCCAGTGATATATATGTTAGGTTGTGGGAAAACTTGCACTTCTCTTGCATGTGTCTGCTTATATGTGAGTTAAGTTTACTCAGTTGGAGATACCTCTTCTGTTAGTGAAGGAATCTTGCACTGCCGTAGGACCATGGAGCAAATGTACTGGGTGTTGTAGAAAAGGCTGGAATTCGAAGAAAATTAATCCTGGAACTCATAAACTGGGGATCAGGATGTGGCAGAGGAAATAGGGTGGAGTCACCAGGGGCTTAGCTTGAAAAGCAGAGCCTGAAAGTCAACCAATACATTTATCTAAAGCAAAAAACTGCTGTAAAACACTGGGCAAGAGGGACAAATGTGACAGTAAATCTGTTTTGGGTTACTTAATTGGTCACAAAGATGCTGCATTTTAAAACTGCTTACTGGGTTAAGGCACCTGCTGCAGGGATCTTTGTATGCCCAGCAATTGTGATTGGACATAATAGAGGTAAGATAATTAGTGGTTCATGTAGTTCTTGGAGTATTCTGTGTTTTGTTCAATCACAGTTTTGACTCATAAAGTAGCATAGAGTGTTATTGTGCCTGCTGCAAAGCACATTGTGCAACATGCATATCACATATTTGTATTTTACATGGGTAGATAAGTGGGCTGCTGCTTTTGACACTGAGAACATTTTGTTACTTCCTGTTCACAAGTTGCAGTCCTGCTAAGTGATCTATTTACCAGCATCAAGGAGCTATATGTAAACTGTATGCCATGGGTTTAGATCTTTATTTTTTCTTACTCTGTAGTTACTCTAAGAGTGTAAAGAAGGACGCATCTGGGAAGTAATAAAGTCTTGTTAGTACAGACAACTACAATCACTGCATTATGTTTTATATCCTAAGTTTGTGTTTCTCCCAAACATTCACTCTAAACATATAATAGGTACAAGTATGGATGATATGTGATTCCAACACTTATAACCCTCATTGTTCTAATTAACATTCCCTGTACATTTATTTAAACACTGGTATGAATGATTGTGCCTCTGTGTGTGATGTAAAGAGCTCTGACACTCTACAATGGGATGAGCAACGCTCTATAAGATTTAAATAAAAAATAAATTAATAGGTGCCATTGAAATTATTATTAGTGTAATTACTCATACGTACAGATAAATCATGCATTCTTAAAGTGCTTGCACATCTCTGGCATACAGGTAGAGAGGGTTGAACATAGTCAAAAACCTGCCTCCAAGTTATAGCTTCTCTGCAGTGCTTGTGAAGTGATGTGCTGTATGCCTTTGTTTCCATCCATTGCATTGGTGTGATGTTAAACTCCAGATGGCTTTCAGCCAGGATGCTACCCGAACACAAAAAGGCTGGTGGGCATTTAAATCAGGTCTTTCTCCTCTGTACATGCCTGGAAGTGAAAATAGGAAAGCCCCTTGGCTGCCTGCAGGTTTGTACAACAAACATAAAGGAGACAGTGTGCAGGTGCTTTAAAAGTGTGTCCCGGTGTTGGATAATGACACCAAGAAAAATTCATATTTTCCAGGGTCTGCCAGACCCAGGAACTGATGTGATCCTCCTATTTTCCATTGCTGAGCCTGAGAAACAGTTACTCCTATTAAGAAAAAAATGACAAGCTTTCTTAATACAAAACTTATGACGGTGCACAACCACTGCTCTTGTCCTGTAGAAGGCTGATGGATCAGGAGCGGTGGAATCCAAATGTAGATTTTTTTTTTGCTCCCTGCTGGGCCTCTCACAATATTAGCATTCCAAATGTCAATTTCAAGGACCAATACGTAGAACCCATCTGATCATACAAAAATGACAGACAGGGAAGTGTTAACCTTGAAGTTTTACTTCAGAATTTCTGTCAGACATAAATCAAGGAGCATAGTCAGAATTAATTAGTCAATAACACAGAGTGCAAAGCTCAGTTAAGGTACAGAATCAATTAAGAACTCAGTAAAGTTAAAATCATCAAAATACAGATTATAGTTGGGGAAATGATTGCATGGATTTGTCTCCCAAGGTGAATGGGAAAGGATGTCCTTCTACATCAAGAAAACACACTTTTATAGGGTTCTGAACAATTGATTTCATACATCACTACAGTTGTGCCTGGTTCAAGTAGCTTCAAGCAATACACATTTATTCAAGAGAAACATTTGCCACAAAACACATTCGACAAAGCTTTCATAAATCTGAGACCTGGTCATGGAACAAAAGTGGTTACTTTGTGTGAGAGGTTTCCTGAGACAGCAAGGTTTAACCTTGAATGAATATACTTTTATTCAGAACAGCTTGTGAAAGTCACTGTCCTTTCCTGTTGTACACATTCATGATAATGAAATGCCACAAACAACCTGTAGTCTGAGGCTTAAATTCTCTAAGTTTGCCAAAGTTTGGGTTTTCATTAGAGCAAAGTATTTGGTTAAAAAAAAAGAAAGTGTCACCACTTATCACCACGGATTATACTATTTCTAAGAGATCTTATTTTTTTGCAGACGAAGGCAATGAGGCACTATTGAACACGACTTGCCCAATATCACACAATTTGATCATCTGGGCATGTAGATGACTGACTTATTTGCCTCTACACATCTGCTGCTCTAAATAGAACAAGTGGGTAAGCCTGAAAGAGTAAATGTCACCTGAAGGTTCCATTAGTCCCTGGAGCAATATTAAAAGGCACTATTCATGTTTGATATGCTTATTTATATATGGCTTCCCATAAACAGACACATAATGATACCTTCATACACATAATTCATTCTTCTGGGTATACATGCACTCAGTAGCACTAAAGCTAACAAGATGCAAATAAGCACAGAAAGGGCAATAATAGAGAAGCTTTTATAAAGCAGATGCCTGCTGCTGAGTACGCCACGTACTCTGGTTCCAAGATTAGGGAGTCCTGGAGGAGAAAGGAATGGGAGGAAGCTATTGAAGAGAAAAAGGCTGAAATAGCCCACATTCAAACTGCGCCAACCGACAGCCGTGACGTGGGTGGTACGAAAATCAGAAGTATTCTGAGCCCACTATGAACATGTTATTATTTCATCCGTTACATAATATCTGCGTCAACTGAGCACTGAAGTCATGAATTAGACATGTATGGTACGGTGATGTACATTGAGTGTTAACAGCACAAAAAGTAGGCCTGCTAGGCTTTGCTTTTCTTTTGGATGAGAGATTCCTGTTCTGTTTAGGATGTCAGGGTAAGGAAAAATGCCAAAGTTCTTTGCAAAATCTGGTAATTCGACCCTCAAAATGTCAGGTCGTATAGAAATTCAATGGCCCTTGGTCATACAAGTGTGACAGAGATCTACATTAGGCCTTCACTACTGGTGGGTAACAGGCTAGAAAAAACGACATAACATTCTGGAAGAGTAGTGCTTTGCAGCTTCCAAGTTGGAAATAGATGCACAGAAAAGAGGTTTGTAAATGCAAAATCCGATCAGGATTGGTGGAAATTTACCACGTGGTCTTTTGAATTTGAAGAGTAGAACAGTAAAATGGTATAGTAGCATTTGAATTTTTAGAGTTAGGTGCACGAGTTGGCTCTTTCAGGCTTGTCCACAAAGCAGAACAATACTCATAAACTTTTACATGTGTGTGCAATCATGTAGCACTTACATGTGTGTGCTACCATGGAACGTACATAAACATGCCTCTGCCAAATGGTGGACGCAAGAGTACAAAAATACACAGAAGGATAAGCAGAGAATAGAACACAGAAGGCCTGATTTAGATCTTGGCCGAGGGGTTACTCCGTCACAACGGTAACGGATATCCCGTCCGCTGAAATTTAAATACCATTGTTTTCTGTGCTATTTAGATTTCAGACGACGGTATATCCGTCACTGTTGCGACGGAGTAACCCCTCAGCCGAGATCTAAATCAGGCATGTAGTTTGTTCAGTATTCAGGCATGGATTGTTCATATAGGCAGTCTTAACCTCACTCAGGGTATATGTTAGCCCCAAAGGGTGTGTGGTGGGACCGGCTCTGTAGTCCCACACTGTGTGAAAAACACAACGATTGAGCACAATTAAAGTAAAAGTAAACAAAAAATGTCTGCTGCTGATCATGATGTGTAGAAAGGATTGTCTGTTTGGCCTTCTGTGTAGTATGTAGCCTGCATTTTCTCACTCTCACATCCACCACGATGTGCAGTGTTTTATATGTGTGCAGTGCTCCACAAGTATGAATCACATCGATATGAATTGTTTTAATGATTTTACCTGTTTTACTCTTTCTACCCTGCAATGAACAGGTGAAGAAGGAATTCCCCCACAACAGTGAGTTTGCATGAGTGTGTGCATGTGTTTTGAAATAACCTTCAACAATAAACTATGGAATTATCAGCAGATTCCCCTATATATCGTTTAGGGACATTGTGTTCCTGACAAAAGCCACATGACCCATGAGGGCAACTCGACCGGGCCGTAACATATAGACCGAATGATAGGACACATAAGCCATTATTACCCTTATTAAATGGTTAGAGAATTACCTTATATTGGTTGATCTATATATGTGTATACTGGGAGATCGTAAGGCTTCGTAATACTTTCTCCTATTTCCCCCTTTTTAGGTTTCACCTGCACAGCGCTTGCGCTATGGCAAAATCTATTATATTAAATAAAAATCTTAAAAGAGGCTTAGAGCCCGTCCATTACCTCTACTTACTATTGGGTGGCTCACATGTCACTATAGTTACCTTTGGCTAGCTCCCATGCAGGTTTCATTTCCTTGCATCCTGTTGGTTAGCAGCTGTTTACTTACCATTGGCTGGCTCCCACATGGGTCTCCTTTCCGTTCTCCCGATTGGTCAGCACTCCTCCAGGCCTCGGCTTCCTTATTCTGGGGTTAGAGACTTCGTCCATGCTGTGGACTTTGGACCATGTACTTCTTACGGTAGCCAGTGTCCTTCCACTCACCACATTCTTCTCCAAGGTACTTTTTTATCTTAACAAAGGCACTCTCTATGAATATATGTGTCTATAGTCTGTTCGCCGAAGCCTGCTGTCTATGCTTTTCCTGACTTTCTTCTTCCACCCCTGTTAGCCCAAACCTCCCAGCCCCACCCCGTCATATTGCTTTCCTTTCCGCCCTACCCCCCTCACTGTACACCACCTACCATGCACCCTCTGGCCCTCCTGTCTGCCAAACGTGCATTTTAACCCGCCCTCCACCTTGTTTTCACCTACCACCCCTCCACCTGCCACTCCCAGGAATGCATGACCAAGATGTCAAAGCTAGAGCCTGGAGAAGCTCCTCTGATGGGACCTAGTCAACTAGTCAGTATAAGTGTATTAGAAGCAACTCAGAATCAAAGATGCCTCAGTCAGCATCCACCAGAGTGCCTCTAATCATTCCTTCTGAAATCTCCAGAAAATCAGCGTTCTAGGGGGGACCATAATGATTAATATCTAGCGAGGTAAGTCACTCTGCGCATGCATGAGTGTAACCCGTACACACAACTGCACCAACAGATAGTGCAGCCGCACATCGTGCTTCTTGAAGTACAGGAGACAAACAGCCGCTACTGTAGCAGCTCAACGTTGTGGTGTTTAATTCTGATCTTATCTGGTAAGCGTAGCTCCTTCAATCAAAACGTTTTGTTCATGATCGGCTACGTGGAATTTTAATTATGCATGTATTGTTGGTTTCATTATTAAACCAGGTGATTGTTTCTGTGAGCTGCAAGTATAAATGGTTTGATTTCAGATTCCTGAGTAACATACTTGTATATTACTGCAGCAGGGGCAGCCTTATATTTTAAATAGTCTGTGTGTTCGTGTGAAATGCATCCTGAAATCATCTCCGTCAGATAGTGCTTGTGTAGTGTCTCCAGATACCCAAGGAAAAAGCTGGAAACCTGGTGGGGAAACAGGCTTCTGGATGGCCCGATGGCCCAATGGCCCCTGGAGCTCTACGACGGAAGTGGCTGGGAAGGCGGCAGCATGGCCATTTAGAAGCCCTGGGCTCAAGCTTTGATAACTGTGCCAACGCGGCTATCGGTCTCTCCAAGAGTGCACTAATTGGTAGCAAGGTGAACCGCAATATGGTGGCAATTACAGACAATGGGAGGGTCATAAACAGACATGGGCAGAAAGTTAGATTGGGAAGGAGGTGCAATTCAGCAGACCAGGAGAACGGAGAAACGAGCTGACACTGCAGAGTTTAATGTTATTCATAATATCAGCAGGAGTGGTGGTCTGGCCGGAAACACCGCCCTTCACCCAGTGCTGCTAGAGGACATGCTTTTCTGGTAGAGGAACTGAATTCCGAGGTCCTTCTTTGAGTTTCGGCTCTAACCTTTTGTTGTTTGATCTTGTACACGTCTTGGCTCCACCGCATTCTTTGCTTTCACATTTAATTATATTAGTCAGTCAAAATTTCCTGCTCTATGCACCCCTCACATTCACTGAAAGGTATATGTGCTAGCCACATGCGCCACTGGATACTGGAAAATGCTCGCAACTGATTGCATGCATGCAGGGCAGGCTTTAGCGCTGCTGGCATCCTGTGCGACAGTGTTTTTTGGTGCCCCCCACCCCATGACTACCTCCTTGGATTCCCTCACTACCACCCAGCAAATGTGCCCCCTCATCTCTCCACTGCCCCCCTTTCACATACATTTCATTTGTTTCAAAGCACTTGTAAAGGCTGTCTTTACTAATCCACTCAGCTATCCACATATGCAGCAGGCATATTAACCTTCTGCGCTACTTTATGGCGAGTCAAAGCTTCCACTAGATAAAACTCCGATCTCTCTCTCTAGCAGGAACATTAATCACAAGAGCTTGACATTTTAATGGCTTCCTGAAGGCTGGATGCACAAGGAACGTTTCAGCAGGTGCTTTTAATCGCAGGGTCCGTAAGTCATTGCTAAACACAAAGCACCCCTGAGGTCAGCGCCCCCCAATCCAGGTCAGCAGCCGGTGCGGTCGCACCACTCCCACTGCCCAGAAGCTGAACTGCATGCATGCTCCAGGACCTATAAAGGTCGCCCTTTAATGTGCCCCCTCATTTAAACATGTTGCACAGAAGCAAGAGCTGCTGTATAACATGGCTCAAAGTAAATAAAAACAAATGGCGGGGTCAATGCTGGCCATGCCATACCGTTTTGTTTTTACGTACTTTAAACTATGTAACACAGCAGCTTTTTAAAAAAAAAAAAATATTTTTATTAGTTTCAAATAACATAGGGTTACAAGTCAGTATCATTGCATCAGTGCAAAGGAGAAAATCAAAAGGGAACAGTAAGATACAATTTCTCAACTGTAGCAAGATAAATGTCATCATATATCCATGCGAGCATGGCACCACATTCAACTGCTGTCGCTTACATATCTTTGATGGGGTGGCGGGCCTGTACTATATTTGAGGTATAAATCATCGCTTATTGGTGAGTCCAGCCGTACTCCAATGGGCCCAGTCTGTTATTTTCATTCACCATGCAGTCTGCGATTTCACCTACATTAGGCCCTTATGCAGGGAGTGTGGGGTCAAGAGGACCCAACCGGGTGATAAAAGGGGAAGAACGGAGACTATGAAATTTTAAGAAAAAAACAAAAACTTTAAGACGTGCCTGCCGCATGTGGGTCGGGCCAGAAGGTGTTCCTATCTAGTTCTTCAGTAAAATTGCATTTCTTATTTCTAGAGGTGTTCATCAGAGGCCGGGGGGGAGAGAGGATAACTGGTAATTCAGGGTCTACATTTTGAAATTGGCTTCAGAATGTAACTACTGTAGGCAGTTCGGGCACCCGAGAACCAGTGTCGTGGCGTGGTCCCCAGATGTTATTGGAAGCCCCGCCACAACACTATCTGATGCCCAGATGACGGGAGTAGAGATTAAAGGGGATGTCTGCATATTATTGATTGTAGGGGCCTTCTATTTAGTGGCAGTGGATGTGATGGCGTATCTATTACTGGCTGGGATTTTTTAGCCGCTTCAATGATCCCGGCCTTCTGTGAGGTCAGTTTGTCTTCCAGTTTCCCTAGGTAGGTGTCCCAAAGTGTTACCTCGCCTCTTCCACCATGGGTACTTCTATCCCGTTCCATTGTGCTAGCCTCCGCCGTGGCCCAGCGAAACACCGTTCGTAGCCAGTCCTGTACATCAGGAGGTCGGGATGCCTTCCATGACATAGCAATAAGACATTTTAACAGCGCAAAGGCGAGGTCTACAAACTTCATATGGCATTTGGTCCGTTTGTTCCTTTTGGTTATCCCTAGCAGGCAAAGGAGTGGGTATAATGTGAGATTTATGTCTATAATATCTGATACATGTTGCGCAATATGGGTCCAAGTGCTGCGTATCTCTGGGCATTCCCATGTCGTGTGTAGGAGGTTGGCGTCCTCTTGACCACATTTCGGGCATGCCGGAGAGGTGTCTGGAAATATACTATGTAAACGGTGGGGGGTCAAGTATGTTTGGTGGATATAGTTGAGCTGCGTGTATTTCAGTCTAGTATGGCGTGACACATATTCCACTGGTGGCTTGTTAAATCAATTCCTAACCCAGCTTCCTACCAAGCCTTACTACGGGGATGCGGTATGTCCTGAGTCTCCCTTAATAGTACATATATATTAGAGACTGCCCTTCGTTCCTGTCCCCGTGTTAAAATATAATGGAGTCCGTGGTGTATTCTGGGTTCCAGGGGGCCCGTCTGCCAGATTCCACCCACGACCCCATGCAGGGCCACGTGAGCAAGAAACTGTCCAGGGTCTAATTTAAATGTTGCGCTTAAGTCTGTGAATGAGCGTAGTCGCCCTTCCCCGTATAGCTCACCTGCGTGTAGTAGCCTACCTTCTTTCCATGTACAAAAGTCATGTATCTGAGCAAGATCTCGTATCTGAGGTATTTCCCATAGTGGGAGTTTGGGAGAGTAGGGTACTGGTTGTCGTCTCCGATGAATATATCGAGTCCAGGTTGCCCCTGCCGTACGCAGTAGCAATCTGGAATCTTCCTTGTGTCTGTCTTGTGCAAGAAGCCATCTGAGTGCCCCTCCTTCCCCTGTAGTGTATTGCACCATAGCTCCTTCCATAGTCTGGTTCCCAGTTAGCCAGGACATTATCCATTGCAGTTGTGCTGCTACATAATATCGCTCTATGTCTGGGATCGCCATACTGCCTTCAAGCAATGGATATTGCAGCGCGTCTAGGGATATCCTCTTGCGTCCTGAGCCCCATATGAGTGTTATTAATGTACTACGTGCAGCTTGGAAGAAGGCCTTTCCAGGTGGGATCGTCAGTGCTAGGAACAAATAAAGTAATCTAGGGAGTATCAGCATTTTGATAATAGCTGCTCTACCCATAGGGGAGAGGGGCAACCTCGTCCAAAAGGGTAGCGACCTACGAATTGAAGTCAATGCTCTGTTATAGTTGCCTTCTACCAGGTCTATCTCTGAGCTGTACACATCTATCCCTAGGTAAAGGAAAGTTCCTGTGGCCCATACCAAGCACTCACCGTCAGTCGACTGTCTTAGTGTGTCACCGGTCTCACGCAGGGGGAACGCACAGGACTTACCCCAATTTCTCCTTTCTTATTAGAATTGAGAAAGAAATGCAAAAAACTAGAAAGAATCTGGAGAAAGAACTACAGCCCCTCTGCCAGAGAAGTTTATAGGCAATCCATCAGACTTTATCACCAAAATATTAAAGCCACCCAGTCCACCTACTATGGCACTAAAATAGAAAATTCTTCCTGCTCACAGAAGGAAATTTTTCAGATCTTTAAAGAACTCACCCTAACCCCTATGCCAGCCCCACCCACAGAGGCCTCCATTGAATACAGCAATCGTTTGGGATCTTATTTCCATGATAAAGTCATCAAGATATATTCTGGGTTCTCTTCCTCCCTTCCCCAGGAGTCCTTAGAAGATCAAGCTATGGACTCCGCTTTTTCTGGGATTTCATTGACTGCTTTTGCACCTCTTACGGATGCCGTAACAGCCAATTTCCTCCTCAAAATTAAATCGGGCTCTCCCCTTGACCCCGCTCCCCCAGCCATTCTTTCGCGGGTTTCAGATATTATTGTCCCTCCTCTCACAAAAATATTGAATCACTCCTTATCTTCAGGTTCTCTCCCTCCATCCTTCAAGCACGCCATTATTAAGCCTCTTCTAAAAAAGCCCAAGCTGGATCCTTTTTCTTCTGGAGAGTTACAGACCTATTGCTCTTCTTCCCATCTCGGCAAAAATCCTGGAGAAACACGTTAACTATCAATTAACCAGTTACCTGGAGAGGAGCCATGAGCTCCTCCACCCTACTCAAATGGGCTTTAGAGCTCATCATAGTACGGAGTCAGCTTTCCTTACGGTGACTGAGTCAGCCGTCAACTTTTGGATCAAGGGGCTTACGTAGCCATCATTCTACTTGATCTTAGCGCAGCTTTTGATACGGTGGACCACAATCTTCTCTGCTGCAGGCTCTTTGAATTAGGGATAGGAGGTTTAGCCCTGTCCTGGCTCTCTGCCTTTCTTAAAGGAAGATATTTTCAAGTTTTGGATCGAGCCTTTTTCTCTGAGATTTTTCCATTGACTTGTAGAGTCCCTCAGGGCTCCTCCCTGAGTCCGACTCTTTTCAACGTTTATCTATCCCCACTGGCTAAAGTGATTGTTCCTTATAACTTTTCCTTGGTCACCTATGCCGACGATACCCAGCTTGTGGTATCGCTATCTAGCTCTGGGGACTCTTCCGCGGCCAATCTTTTTTGTTGTATGAAGGATATTGGAGACTGGATGATTCAATCTAAACTTAAATTTAATGATGGAAGATCTGAAGTTATTGTCTTAGGCAATGGTTCCCCAGCCTCCCCCCTCTCATCGTACTCAGAAGCTTTTAACAATCTTCCTCCTCCCAAAGCTCAGGTAAAAAGCCTTGGCTTTTGGTTGGACTCTCGCTTGACTATGGATTTTCAAGCTAACAAAGTCTCTTCTACATGTTTTGGCCTCTTAAGAGTCCTTAGGAAGATTTTTAACCTTCTACCTTCCACGGCCAGAAGAATCCTTGTTCAAATCCTGATTCTTTCCCGCCTTGACTACGGGAACTCTCTGTTTCTCAGTTCCCCGGCTTATGTGATAAAGAAGTTGCAGACGGTGCAGAACGCAGCAGCCAGGCTTCTCACTGATCTTCCCAGATATGTGTCTGCGAAGCCGGCTTTTTCAATACTCCAGTGGCTTCCTATCAAGCAGCGCATTCATTTTAAAGCCCTGTGCATTGTTCACCGGGCTCTCCATGACAAGGGTCCGATGTTCTTTAGAAAACTGATCCTTATCTACGCCCCCTCCAGAAGTCTGAGATCTTCTTCCTTCCGACATGTTAATATCTCTCGGTTTAAGAGAGCCTGGGGAGCCAACTCCTTTTCCATCAAGGCTGCCCGCCTTTGGAATGCTCTTCCCTCTGAGCTCCGTCATGAACCCTCAGAGCGGCTCTTTAGGAAGAAACTAAAAACTATCCTTTTTTGTAGCTAATTTCTCTGGATCTTCCTTGTCCCTGGTAGTAGTCATGTTATGTTAGCGCTGGGATGCCTTAGGCTAACTACACGCTTTATAAGTCCATAAAACTAAACTAAACTAATTTACTTTAAGGCCCGACACTTCACTAAATTGCTCCAACAGTATGAACAATCCAGGGAGGGCACTGCTAGGTTCCCGGAGATAGATTAATACGTCGTCTGCATAGAGAGACGCAATATGCCATCGTCCATCTACCCTCAATCCCCATTCAAGGTCTTTCACCCAGAGGCGTGTCGCTAGAGGCTCCATGGCCAGGGCAAAGAGTAATGGGGACAACGAGCAACCCTGACGCGTCCATCTCTGGATAGGAAAAGAGCTAGATACTTGATGACCAGTACAGACTCTTGCCTGGGGAGCAGTATAGAGCAGCTGTATCCACTGTAGAAATCAGGGACCTAGCCCAAAGCGTCTCAGCGTCCACATCAAGTAAGCCCACCCTACCGTATCAAATGCCTTTTCAAAATCCAAAGACACCGCCAGTGGGTGTCCATTGTCTTTAGATACCGCATCTATTATGTGGCATAGCCGTCTGGTGTTATAATAAGTATCTCTGTTTGGTACAAAACAACTCTGGTCAGGGTGAATCAAGGTGGGGAGCAGTGGTAATAATATATTTGCTAGTGTTTTGCTTAGGATCTTATAGTCTATATTGAGCATAGATAGGGGTCGGTATGAGCCCACTTCCAGAGGGTCTTTACCAGGTTTAGGAAGTACTACGATAAGGGCCTCATTTAGCGAGGGTGGAAGTTCCTTTCGCCTCTGTGGCTATTGTGTCAATCCTAGTTTTTCAGTGACGTTTTTGTGTCTAGGATAGCTTGAAGGACTTTGTCAAATTTAGTGGAGTGTGATTTAAGCGTAGCATCCAATTGCGAAAGGGTTTCTAGTGCTCCTCCCTCTTTCAATGATTGGTCTGGATCAGATCCAGCATTTTTGGAACCCTTGATTTTGCCCATAATTTCTGGGTTTTAGGACTCTGTATCTCCCCGTGGTAGTGACAAGGAGGTCTTTCAGAGGGTGTCCAGCGATTCTTGCTAGGCCGCTGTTAATCTTAAACTGAGTATTTCACTATCAGTCTAGGCCTTCGTTTGCCATCCCCTCTATGGATCAGGACCCACCATTTAGGTATTTCTTGTGGTTGAGGTCATGCACGCAGGGATTCCTCTGGTTTATAGGGGGGGGGGTCTTCCAACATAGTTCACCCAACTTGTATACAGTGCCTTAGGTGCGTTCAAGTTTGGTTCCGCTCGATATTGGTACGCATCAACGAACGGCTCCCGCCCTATTGACAATAGTTTATGTTATGGGCCGCCGATCACAGCTCACAGCTGCGAGTCAATTCAGCTCTCAGGCGAGCATCCACCTCATCATTGCGAATCCAGCTATCTCCAGTGCTTGCCTCCGTCGATCCAATGTCTTATGGGAGAGGCTCGATCTCCAGAACCTCTCAGGTCTCCGTCACCCTTCCCTCTTTGTCACTGTGAGTGTGGCCGTTTGTTTCTTAGCACCAGGGCCCCCCACGAGGCCACGTTCCAAATATCTATCGGCCGACGGGGTCTTTTAGTCCTCAGGTCCGCCGATATCATCAAGGGTCGGCACAGTCATCCGAGTCGTGCTCCATGTTCGGGGTCCAAGGTGAGTGTCTGTTTCAACGTCGTTGGTCCGGCAGCACTCCGGGACCCAGTTCCCGGTGTGATCGCCTGCGTGGTTGCTTCCCTCGTCAATCTGGCGTGTTCTGGGGGGACCCAGACTCCAGAGCTCCCGGGGCCACAGCAGCGACCTTTCTTTCTCTGCCATCTCAGGCACACCTGCCGATCGGTGAGACACCAGTTGTATCCCTGCCGTCCTTTCCAAGTGCCTCCACATCTCAGATCCCAGCTGTCGCTATATCAGGGTATATCTCTTCGGGGCCTCTGCGGGGTCTTCCCGTCCTCAGGTCCGTTGATGTCATCTAGGGCCGACACGATCGTCCAAGTCGTGCTCTGCATTCGGGGCCCAAGGTGAGCGTCTGTTTCGCCGCCGCCGGCACCTAGTTCCGGGCGCGGTCACCTGCGCCACTGTCGCTGGTCCGGCAGCTCTTCCGGCACCCAGTTCCCAGCGCCATCGCCCGCGTGGTTGCTCCCCTCGCTGGAGGGCCCGAACTACAGAGCCCTCCAGGCCCGAACAGCGGCTCCTCTACCTCCGTTGTCTCGGGCGCGGCTATCGATTACGGAGGCACCAGCCGCACCCCCGCAGATTATTTAGGTGTTTCTGCGTCTCGTGTCTTGGCCGTCACCGCATTAGGATATTTTTTTCCCCGGGGCCTCTGCGGAGCTTCGATTCAAACGTCCGCTCTTGCCGCCATCTTGACTCCGCCCCTATGTTACACAGCATCTTGTGTTGCTGTGTAACATCTTTTAAAGGCACTGAGAATACAAATAGGTCTGGCATGGGTGAAACCTATTGGCTGTGCTTGTTTATGCTGAGGTAACAGTATGGTCTGGCCATGGTAGGCAGAAAATAAAATATGACTGTGAATTCAAAATTAGGCGCTACATTTAGATACAAACAATTTAAAAAACACAGTGATCCGCAATGCTTCTGCGATTTCTCATCTGGGCAGATGCAAAAATCTGCAAACCAGAGCTGCACTGCAGGAGTCTACGACTATGGGGGCTTTCATGCTTGGATGATGGTGGCCCATCACTCCTAGCCTGTAGCCTAGAGGGAAAAGAATTACACTTTTATATATTTGTATTTATTCATTTAGCTTGCTTGCTTCAATATTGTTGTGTATCTGACTGCTGCTGATGAAGTTGGACATGCATTTGCACTTTACCTGCATTTTTAATTGATTTTTTGGTGTTGCACCCAACCAGTGACGGCCGCTAATTTTAGGAGGGAGGAGGACGGGCGGGAAGCACACTCATTCATTCACGCACATCCATTCACAACACTCATACACATTTTTAAACATACACGCAGGCACCAAACATTCATTTAACACACACACACTTACCTTCAGCTCAGAGGTCCCAGGAGGATTGGGACTGCTGCCTTCCCTCTCTGGCTGACCTTAGGTCAGTCAATGAGGGAAGGCAGGAGTCCCAACTTCACCACAGAGTGGAATGGGGTCAGTGAGACTTCTGACCCCTCCCCACTCTGTGACGAGGGGTCACTGATTGACACGCAATGGCCGCTTCAGGGCTTAAACCTGAAGCGCCCAGGTCGAAGTCAATGGGTGACGCTTCCCCTCATCACCGAGGGGAAGGGCCTCAAGGCACCTTTGCTGAGCTGAGGCGGTCACGCCCTTAGGAGCTGTGACCTCTTCAGCCCAGCAAAGTTCAGCTCAGGCAGCCAGGAGTTTGTGCAAATCACGCATGTCTTGGTCCTGGCTGCCTGATCTGAACATGAAGAATATCTGTCAGGCTGACCTTTGCTCAGCCTGACAGACACTCTTCATGAGGGGCAAAGGGTGGGGGGGCGTGGCCCCTCTGCCCTAAAGGACGGGCCGCAGCTGCACCCAACTATTGGTAAGTGCACAAGATTGAGTGGGTGTTCCCAATCCCTTCTCTGCACATGTTTTTCTTCAGGCCTCTTCTCTGCTGCCAGCAACCATCTTGAGGGTGTTTTTTGTTGGAAACTCACGCTGCGGTTTCACTGTTGGACTGCTACTGCAACCATAGATCCATAGATATAAATGCGGGCACTGGCTGGACATAAGTCTGAGTTTGTAGCCAATGATATTTTAAAATGCACTGTCCTCCATTTTTAAGAATTATTCTTATTTGTAGACTGTACAGATTTATTTAGTCAGGGTTTTTGCTGGGAACTCATGCTGTGGTCTAGCTGTGGGACTGCAGCCATGGATAAAATGTGGGTGCAGCATTTCTGCACCGCAGGCATGTCGGCCAGCGTGCCAAATGCATGCCCATCAACGCCTGTTGGCACCTGGATGACACCAAACACCGGGACCCCTGGTTGTATAGCTGCAGGTGCAGCTGATATTGGTGGTCATTCTGACCCTGGCGGTCTTTGACCGCCAGGGCGGAGGACCGCGGGAGCACCGCCGACAGGCCGGCGGTGCTCCAATGGGGATTCCGACCGCGGCAGTAAAGCCGCGGTCGGACCGGCACCACTGGCGGGGTCCCGCCAGTGTACCGCGGCCCCATTGAATCCTCCGCGGCGGCGCAGCTTGCTGCACCGCCGCGGGGATTCCGACCCCCCCTACCGCCATCCAGATCCCGGCGGTCGGACCGCCGAGATCCGGATGGCGGTAGGGGGGGGTCGCGGGGCCCCTGGGGGCCCCTGCAGTGCCCATGCCACTGGCATGGGCATTGCAGGGGCCCCCGTAAGAGGGCCCCTACATGTATTTCACTGTCTGCTGCGCAGACAGTGAAATACGCGACGGGTGCAACTGCACCCGTCGCACAGCTTCCACTCCGCCGGCTCGATTCCGAGCCGGCTTCATCGTGGAAGCCTCTTTCCCGCTGGGCTGGCTGGCGGTCTGAAGGCGACCGCCCGCCAGCCCAGCGGGAAAGTCAGAATTACCGCCGCGGTCTTTCGACCGCGGAACGGTAACCTGACGGCGGGACTTTGGCGGGCGGCCTCCGCCAAGGTCAGAATGAGGGCCATTATCTCTTATTCTTGCAAACAACTACTGTCAATGTGGTCTGACCATAATACCATTAGGAATTGCTGTGTCACTTCTCCCGGGGAGATGGTGGGTCCTTTTTCTTGTACCAACTGTGGATGGGCTTGCCTGCTCGACACTAGACATGGGGGAATGTTTTTGATCCTTGCTATTCCAATGTGCCCCAGCCCACAGGGGTGCTGTCACCCTAAAAGACAGCAAGGTTTTTCACTCTCATGTAGGTCATAAAGCGAGTATACCTCATTTAAAGTGCATCTATTTTAGTGCCAGATAATTGCCTAGACCAGTCTTTCCCAAACTGTGAGTGTGAGTCGCAAACTTCCAAGCAATAATTAAAGATATCTTTAAATTTAACTAACTTGTCACATTTCCTGAGCTTTAAAGACAGATGTCAAATGTCAGGCTATGTCTTCTGACAAATTGCTGCTTATGTTTTGTAACATGGGGATTGGTATTCACACAATCCTCTCACTTTTCAGTTAGAGAAACAAAAATAAACTGAAATGTGTGACAGTCCTGCTGGGGCACAGGGGTTGTGAAAAGAAAGGCTATAGAATGTCATGTTTGTTGTAACACCTGTAAATAAACTGTACACATTCAGAAGTTAGGAAGCAAAAATGAAGCACATTTTTGTAATGTGGAAGTGTGATGGAAACAAAGATTGTAATAGAATCAAAACAATCAAAACACTTTACTTGGTGAAGCACAGATGATAAATATTCACTCAAACCCAATTTCCACACATTATCATTTGTGTGCAATATAGTTTTATCTGTAAAATGTATGTATGTGTAAACGTAGTGTCCATTTCAATGGAAAATGTGATATATGTAAATGGAAGAGTGCTGCCATACGATGTCTTAGCTACATTAAACAATTGCCTACTTCATGTCCATTAAGTTAAATTGGAATTGCAGTTTTGAAAGGTTTGGGAAGTACTGGTCCAGACACTGTATAGAGGTCTTAGCTACAATCACCATCTTAAAGCCTGACTTAGTTTCTATTACTTAAACATGGCTGGCTGGTGCCACTAATCCAGAACTAGCAATTGCTGTACCTGAGGGCTACAACATAAACACAATTGAGTTGATAAGAGGTGGGGTGGCAATGCATTTTGAAAAATCCTTGGTCTGTAAGGTGACCGATTACCTTTCAAAAATATTATTAAATCATGTTTTTTCAATTATCATTGGACATGGTCAATAACACTGAAGGTGCTTTGATCCATCAATCAATCAATCAATCAAAAAATGTATTAAGCGTGCTACTCACCCACAAGGGTCCCAAGGCGCTGAAGGGGGGGGGGAACAAAACAGGGGGCGATGCCATTTTAGCGTTCAAAAAGCCATGTCTTGAGGTGTTTTCTGAAGAATAGGAGGTCCTGGGTCTTGCGTAGGTTGGTGGGGAGGGAGTTCCAGATCTTGGGGGCGAGGTAGGAGAAGGATCTGCCTCCGGAGGTGGTGCATTGGATGCAGGGGGCTGTGGCGAGGGCGAGGGTGAGGGCGAGGTCGGCAGAGCGGAGGAGACGAGTGGGAGTGTGGAAGTTCACTCTTTCGTTGAGGAAGGCTGGTCCAGTGTTGTGGAGGGATTTGTGTGTGTGGATGAGGACTTTGAAGATGATCCTTTTGCTGATGGGTAGCCAGTGAAGGGATCTAAGGTGGGCAGAGATGTGTTCATGGCGTGGGAGGTTCAGGATGAGACGTGCGGCTGCATTCTGGATCCGCTGGAGTTTCTGCTGAAGCTTGACTGTGGTGCCAGCGTAGAGGGCGTTTCCGTAGTCTACTCTGCTGCTGATGAGTGCATGGGTGAAGGTCTTCCTGTTTTCTATGGGTATCCATTTAAAGGTTTTTTGCAGCATGCGGAGGGTGTTGAAACAGGAGGAAGTGGTAGAGTTGATCTGCTGGGTCATGGAGAGAGAAGAATCTAAGATGATGCTGAGGTTGCGTGTGTGGGTGGCGGGTGTTGGGGGTGATACTAGGGCGGAGGGCCACCAGGAGTCGTCCCATACTGTCTTGTTGATCCATAGGTTCCTGGGTTCTAAATCTCACTCCTGGGTTCTACATTACTATAATTTCTGGACCATGTAGTTATTAAATACAATTATTTTTTACTTGTTAGTGATTTTAATTTTCACTCTGAGGATTTGCTAGACCCAATTATTGTTAAACTTCAGAATGATTTGGAGATTTTAAACTCATTCGGCCAGCCGCACTCTTGATTTATTGTTCTCTAATATAGAGTCTCTCAGAATAATCTCTGTAGATCCCATTATTTGTTCAGACCTTTTTCTTATACTTTTTTCTGCATTGTTTGCCATTCACTCATCAACAGGCCATTTGGCTCCTGCTGCTAAATTTAGAAGCTGGAAGACCTTGAATCACAATTTTGAGAAAAAATTCCACCTAGCCAATTTGGGAGAGGGTGAATACCCTTGCTCTGTCTAAAACCACTGACTGAAGTTCCCCCTGGAACCTGGCTGTTCTTCTAGATGCCTGGCCTCAGCCAAGAGGTTCTCCCTGCAGCTGAAAGTCTGTAAAAGACAGTTGGAAAAGTGATGGTACTTCCCAAAAACTAAAGGAGATAGGGGCTTCTTCAAAATTGCTCTTAATGGCTATCATAAACAACTTAGGAAGGCCAGAGGCAATCTTTTGCTGAGAGAATTGAGAAGAGAATTGAGGAAAGCAGCAGTCCATCCAAGAAACTGTTTAAAATAGTTAAAGAGCCTGCACACCCAGCTGTAGTTGATTAATCGATTCCGGCATCTTTACTGCTTTGTGATGATTTAGCTACATTTTTTTCAGTGAAAAAAAACATAAACATCTTTTCAGGGTCTGAACCTTAGCCTTCCGTGTTACAGTCCCTCTCTAATTTGTAAGCTCACCAGCATGGCTCAGCAGCAACACTGGGATCCTTTATCCCTCTGTCTATATTGGAAGTAGAGAAGGCAATGGCCAAGGTTAAATTTGGCTTGTATCAGATCCCTAACCACATTTTTTCAAATGCTTTACTTCCTTGCTGAACCTCTACTTAACAAAACTAAACTGTTCAACAGCTATCTTAGCAATGTTGAGTTTCCTTCCATTTAGAAACACGTATTAATGCTGACACTTTAAACAAAACTGGAACCAACCCTACCAACAGAACTAATTACCACCCTATTTCTCTTCTTCCCTATCCATTGAAGGTTTGAGAAGCTGGCTAAATTCAGGCTTTCACAATGTTAGTCTTTCAGGCTACACTACTCCATTTGAATGAATGAATGAATGACAGTATTTTGTAGAGCGCAACTGTCCCTCCCAAGGGAGCATCCTGGTGCTATCAAGCAAGGTGCAGTTCATGACTAATAAAAGAAAACCCTACATCAAATTATGAGAGAGTAGAAAAAGAAGTCTGACAGACCAAAGATCAAAGTTTTAGCTGTTTTCTAAACTTGTCTTCAGTTTCAATCGCCCAAAGATGAATGGGCAATCAATTCCATGCATTGGCTCTTCAGACTACAAAAGAGTTACCTACTTTGGTTATAGGTTTAAATGTGGGAACCTTGATAGGATTAGCCTTTGAGGACCTAAAGGAACGTGCTGGGACACAGTGCAAAAATCTAGTATCTAATAGAAAGATATTCCAGTCCAATGGATCTGTAAGCTCTGAAAACTAAAAGAAGGATCTTAAAGAGGACTCTATTATGGATTGATAGCCAGTGGAGCATTCTTAGGAGCTCCGTAAGCCGGGCCCGATGAAGAAGTTTCAGGACCAATCTAGCTGCAGCATATTGGACTACCTAAAGCTTTTCATAGTGAGTTTGGAGGATCTGGCATACAAGCTATTACAGCAGTCCAGCCGTGATGTAATTAAGGCAGTGACAACTGTTTTCCTGGCTGCTAAAGGTAGCAGGTCAAACAATTTTTTCAGAGCTTTCATAAAGCTGAAACATTTACCAGCTACTGTGATTGCATGAGGCATAAAAGCAAGAGCTGAATTTAACTTCTCACCAAAATTTCTGACAACCTGAACAGGGGGAGGAGGTGGAGTGGCTATAGACATAGGCCACCAAAGGATGGGATCAAAGGGATTGGAGGTACCAAAAAGTAAACTCTCAGTTTTGTCAGTATTACATTTGAGGTGATTGGCCTGAATCCACAGGATGACTTTGTCCAGACAACATTTAAAATTGACTTAAGAACCTAAGGAAGACTTGTCTAGGGATAACATAAGTTGCGTATCATCGGCGTATAAAGCAACATCAATACCGAATGATGAAATCAAAGTAATAAAGTGGGCCATATAAGTGTTAAATAAGACAGGACATACTGAGGAGCCTTGTGGCACACCTGAATTAACTGCTTTTTCCTGGGAGAAAAAGGATCCTAGCATAACCGTCTGCCTATGATTGGAAAGGAAGGATTTGATCCAGTCCTAGGCTAGCTAAGAAATGCCACAATCATGACCATGTTGCAGCAGTATGTTGTGTAAGATGGTATTGAACGCTGCGGACAAAATCAAGTAAAATCAGCACAGCATTTTAGCCCTAATCTAATGTCATTTTGAGCGTGTCAGACAGTTAGAACAATGCAGTGTCAGTGGAATATTTAGGATGAGTGCCTGATTGTTTCTTGTGCAAGATGTTGGCTTTCTCTAAGAAAGTCATGATTTGTAAGTTGTCCAGTTTTTTAAGCATTTTACTTGGAGTTGGTAATAGAGAAATAGGCCAGGGATTAGGCAGTGTTGTGAGATCATTTAATTGTTTTTTGGGAACAGGTTTTACAACTGCTAGTTTCCAATCATTGGGAACTGTAGCTGATTGCAAAGAGGAATTCAAGATCTCATTAACAATTGGATAAATATAGTCTACCACTTCGTGGAAGATACAGGGGGAACAAGGATCTAAAGGAGATCCTGAATTGCATGACAAAATCACTTCGCCGAGATTGGGCATGGGTGATTTCTTGAAAAGACTGCAAGGAAGGTTGAGAATGAGGAGAATCACGACTTGGGAGCTTCATTGGCACATTATCAAATGCCAGCTGAATCAACAGTATTTTTTTGTCAAAGTAGTTGGAAATGTTATTGCATAGAATTTGTGAGGGTGGTATCTCCCTCCTTGTAGTTATTGGTTGCTAGAATGAATTGGCAATTTTAAAAATTATTTTCTGTGTAGCTTGATTGTTATCAATCTGTGAAGCAAAATATGATATTTTAGTACTTGTAATTTGATTGTGATAACATTTCAAAGCTTTTTAAAACTCTGTTAAATCCTCAATCAAATAGGCCTTTCTCCATTTTCGTTCAAGATGCTTGCAATTTTGGTGCAATTCGACTAGGAACTGTGAGTACCAAGGAGCTGATGGCCTAGATCTGGACTTCTGTTTTATAGGAACTAATGGTGCAAGTTTGTTAATAGCTTCAGAGACCCAAGTGTTAAACATGAGTTTCTTTGCAGTTACACCTCCTATAAGACATAGGGTATTTATGGAGAACTCAACTATCAGGTTGGGGTTAGTAAGAAGTCTGGTCTATTGACAGGCTACCTTGGGATGGGCCTTGGTAGTGCAATTTGTAGTTTCGACTCTTAACTTAAATGGGATTAGAAAGTAATCTGACTCAGTCTGTTTAATGGGAAGGTCAGCCACTGGGTTGGAACTATTTGTAAAGACACCATCTGAGGTATATCCAGCATTATGAGTGGGTGTGGTTATCAATTGTCATAGGCCAAATGAACTTACAGTGTCAATAAAATTACACGCCTCCATATTTATGTCGGAATAAAGTTGGAGGTTAAGATCTCCAAGTATTGAGAAGTTTGTGTAGTGTAGGGTGGGTGGAACAATAGCATCCCAAGGGATGTTTAAAAACTAGCACAATGCCCATGGAAAGCGATAAACCAGACCTCCTGCAAAGGAGGTAAAGGGACTAATCTTAATGCAGAATCCAAGACTTTCTGCTCCTTCTAAGACCTTCAACTCAAAGGTCTGGTATTGAAACACACTCCGGAGTATGATTGTGAGACCGCCCCCTTGCCGGTTAGGCCTATAATTTTATAGTCAGAGGGGAGAACTTACGCAATGTCAGGTTTACAAAAATCATTTAGCCATGATTCCATGATAAAAAGACAATCCAGCTGGGTCTCATTGAGCAAGTCATAAATCTCTTGTGAGTCTTTGCTTAGTGAATGAGTATTCATAAAACTCCCAGAAAACATATTTATTCTGTCTGGCAAAGGATTGCTACCGCCAGCCGTTAGAGGTATCCCAAAACTCTCTTTGCACTTAATACACGAGAGTGGTCTCTTAAATAACTGCGGGGAAAGAGTCAATTCACAAATTCTTAGGCTGTCATTTAACTGTAGCAGAGATTCTGTGGTCATTTGCATACCTTGTTGGGAATCGAGTAGCATGGCTGGCGCTGGTCGCATTTGGTTTGCAGATGGTCCCAGACAGGCTTGCCTTTGGAGCGCCTTTGGTGTGCCAGTGGTGCGCCCGCTGAGGGTGTCCGCTGCGCGTCTGCTGCATCATCCCAGTTAAATACTGTGAGGTCCAATAGGAACATTAGAGCGCTAACTGAAAAAAAGATGACCACTCTAGAGGGCCTACAGGAAGAGGATACTTTAAAGGGACTTATGCGAACAAATGTCCCTTTCTAGTGCAACACAGTAATAAGGAAATTAAAAATTCAGGCTCCCCTCCATCCGAAGGTTAGAACAGGATTAAAATGTATTTAAAGAACACACCAAACAATTTTTAAAACAGGCAAGAAAAAAAGCAGAGTGGTGGCACAAACCCAGCACTAGTTGCTGCACGACTGCTGCATGTTCCCAATTAAATACTGAATAAACCTTAACATAGCTCTATCAATAAACATGCCCAAGATCACATTGAAACTTAGCAGAGAACCAGACACACCTCACTTGAAGCTCAGCACCTGTCTTTCTTGTCCACTCTCCATTCCTGACAGGTCTCTGATGGGTGAGATGTCACATTCTATTTGTACTGAGTGGGTTTACTTGGGAGTTAGTGCCTTTTCTCCGCACAAGAAAGTGCTGCTCGTTAGAAATAGCATTACATGCAGGAAAACAGCAGAACCCAAGTTGCCATGTGTTATCCCCCGCAAGTTGTAATATCATAATTACTGATTGTGCTAACACAATTATCAACATTGTCAAACACAAAAATGCCTTAATCATATCTGAATAAGGACCTTATGTTTATGCATTATCTCTCTCAAACAGTTTCTTTTCCTCATATTTTCTTTCTCTTTTACTCTATTTCTTTTAGACACTCCCCTTGGTCAGCTCAGTGAGCCTAGCACCATGTTACAAATACGGCAGTTTCTCTACCCCGATCTCTAATACCGAATTACACCTGATTACGGTCTGGTACCAAATCCTGTTTTGAACACACATTCCCCTTTGCTATCAAAATGAAATGATGTCAATGTGAAACGGTGTGTCGCTCTCCTGTGATCTGTAGCGTGTGAAATCTTGTGCAAATGGAGCGAGCAAAAAACACAAAGGTGCTATTTGCTTATGTTCTAATAGGGTATAACATGCAACGATTTTAGTGGCACAGTCGTGACTAGGAGACAAATGGAAAAAACGGATTTAGAAACAGAGTTAGCGAGTGGGAGGCACTATAGGAGTGGTGAACTCACCCGTGCTTTGTTATAATAAAAAGCCGCTAATATCAGAGTGGGAATTACATATCTAAGTGGGTATTTTGCTAGGGCTATCAGGCACTTTGAAATCCAGACATAAGGCAGGAACATGAAATCCAACAAGATGCAAAAGTATTTTGAACTTATATTAAAACCCTGACCGAACAGTTAAGGAAGTAGTTTACAGCAGTTAACGATGACTACATCTAGTTGTGTTACAATTACAGTGTTTTTACAAATGTAAATTATAGGGAGATCTGAAGCTCAACCAACACACGCTATTACTGACCAATCCAGTATCACTAGGATGCCTTTTTCTTAACAGTGCTGAAATCCATGTAGAGCCCCGTCACAATGCCTCATTCTTCAACTCAGCGTAGTGCAGCGCACTCTGCCTTTCAACGGGTGGATCTATCCACATCTCAGACACTGCTCCTCCATTCTAACCAGTTCCTTAAGTCCTAAGCTATATACATAACAATTGATCTGTAACAAATTAAGTAAAGCAGAGCAACTTCACTATCACATTTTTCTTTCTTGTCAATTTATTCATGGGAGGAAAAAGTTTAAATAATGCATAGGTGCTGAATAACCATGAATTAACTCTTACTATCTTCATGGTGCCACCCCTTCATGTCGTTTCCCCATTTTGACAATAGTTTCTACTTCAATCAAGTTTGTGAGGTTCGATAGTAAGACTTGTCCGCTCCTCTTCTGTTCCACTAAGCTCCAACACAGGCTAGATCGTCTGCCAAGGGGCATCCACCAGAATACAGCTCAGTGGGTCAAGGTGCATGCACTGGTCTGTGTGTGTAGCCAGTGTGTCACAGAATCTAATACTGGCAAGTATTATAAGGCATTTAGTATGTTTACTGTATACACCTGTGAATAACATGCAGGTCACAGGCTTATAAAAATAATGCTCATAAAATATCTCAGAACGTTATTGGAAAATGACTTAAAACATGTGGGTCACAGTGGGGAAGATGAAGCAAGGAAGCAAGGGCAGTAGGGGCTTGTGATGCAGGAGGCGTGAGCCAACAGCCGACAGGGGTAAATAGTGGGGGCATCTTCATATGCTGGTATGCCCCTGATGCGTTCTCTCTGAAAAATCAGCAAAGCAATTTTTAGCGTTATTTTAGGTGGTCCCACAATTCTGTTTTTCATTGTTGTTTCCTGCCTTTTCTGAGGGCTCCAATGCTGCGTTGCTCCTTCTGCGACAATTGTATTATTCTGGTTCAATATTATCATTGAGTGTGCTGTAATCCTCTTACTGATGCCCCTTGTCATTTCTAGATTGCTGCCAGTCCTGATGTCACCACTGCCTATCATTGGCCAATTACATCAGATCAGGGAAATAATCGCATTACTTTTTCATCCTGACCTCATTGAAATTCATAGTTAAAAAATTGGAAGTTGTTCTCTTACAGGTGCAGGGAGGACTGGACTTGGCAGGGCACCTAGTCCATGTCAGCAAAACGAAACAGTCCCAGCTCCAGGTTTTGGTGTGGGGGGGGGGGGGGGGGTCAGATGCACAGGGGTCTGTTCCACTTATAAAGCTGGTGCTTCAATCTGGTGGGGGCTTCTGAGGTCATCATGTGCCATGACGTGTGGTAGATACAGCACCATGCACTTTTTTGACAATCAGGCTAGGCAATATGCAGACTTAGAGGTAGTTTTTCATTGCACAAACCTTGGTAAATCTTTGCCTGAGAGTCCCTATTAACAAGTGTTTCATTCCAGGTTCAGTAGGAAAGGCAGAGTTAAGCATAGGGTTCTGGGCAAGCTCGTATAGTGGCCAAGCTGTATACACTCTATCAACAGCGTTTACACTTTTTTCAAATTAAAATTTGCAATCAGTAGTTAAAGCCAAACGTGCTACGAGTTTGCATGATGTATCACCTCAGTGGCACTGCTCAAAACTTATTAAAGCCTCAACCACGTGGGAAATGATCTCTTTGGTGATAGTACTTTAATGCCTTCTGTTTCATAGCACAACTTTATAATTGGAATGAGGGCGACAGTGGAGCTACAGTAGTAGGAAAACCAAACAATAATGCACAGAAAAGTCGTAATTCCAAACTTTCGCCCTCCCTGCACCACCGTCCCATTTTCAATTAGTTCATCACAGTCGGAAATCTTGAATGTTCTCAAAAAGGCAGTACTAAGGCCTTTAAGTGAAATATATAGTCATAAATATATTCCACAGCGTATAAACAAAAAGTTGGAAAAGATAAGGGAAGAAATAAGTTTCGTGTTGGGGTTCGAAAACCTGGAGATGAGCCAATAATCCTGAAGCGCTCAACACTTAATGTGACCTTCTCCTGGGATAGAGAACTTTATCTTCTTCATTACCAAATTGACCAACAAATGGTCCTAGACAGTCTTGTCTAACAGTATCACTTGCATGAACTGAACATGACAGAATATGAGAAACCAATGTTGATCTAGCAAGATGGGATTTATATGTGCGGAGCAAGAGATTTGTCCTAACAGATAATCGTCAGCTCTCTTACCTAGTTGGAGTCTCCTAGCTAGACACAAGGAATCATTTCTACACTGTGTCTTACCCTGAATAACGATCAGGTAAATCTGTGTAGTTGTGGCTCCAAGGCAATATAAAAGGGTGCCGATTTCCATGTGACATTAAATACAGCGGTAGCTCCTCCGCTAAGGCGGAGGAGCATTGCCCCACTGCTTTATGCAGTGGACGAAAGGGAAAAATAAAATTATAATAACCAAACATTATTATCATTTTATTTTTCCTCGGGAAGCCAGGTTAGGACAGGGTGGGGCTGGAGGAGGAGGAGGAGGATGAGGAGGGCTGGAGGCAGAGTGGTGAGTGCATATAAGTGTGCATGATGCTTTGGCCGGCTGTGTTAGGCCGGCCAAACAGTCATGCGCACTTTGCATTTCTCCACCCAGCTGAATTGAACAGCCAGGAGGAGAAAGCGTACAGGGCCCTATTCCCTGTCTGAGCCCAGAAGCTGGGCACTCAGACCAATCACAATGATGCTGTCATGCTGTTGACAGAAGTTTTGTGATTGGAAGGGAGTCTGAAAGCCTTGTGCTTCCGGGAGTCCAAGTAGGACGGAGGGAGAGACAGAAACACATAGGTATTTTTTTTTTTTTTAACTCTCCTCACCCGCCACCCCCGTTGACAAGTGGCCACCACTGCTAAAAAATTTAAACTTTCACTATCACAGTGGCAGACCTAAAAGGGGATATACCCGTCACCACTTGTTTATCAAAAGATTTCAGTGAGAATCAAGTTTGGTGAACCAGGACAAATTAAAATCCATTCTGATGGAAAGTAAATCTAAAAAAATAGTCAAGTTGACGAAGAAACGAGAGGAATTATAAAAACCATTTAAAAGTTAAAAAGCACTGTAAGACAAAATATCAAATCCGGTTGTGTGAAAATAAAATAAAAACTGAGAAATGCTGTCACACATCCTAGAATAGAAATATCAACACTAAAGACGGAAGAAATTGGGAAAAGGGAGCAGAGAGAAGAGGTATGAAATAACAGAGGGAGGAGGGAAGATGAGAGGGGGAGGACTCCGGCAGTGTCATCCCCATCTGAAAAAATATGTGGAATGAGTGGAGGTTGGGGGTGGTAAGTTGGGCCTGCAAGGAGGGTTTGTAATGTATTTTTTAGACTTTGGCAGTAAAAGAAACATGGCAAATACCAGAAATTTGGTTTACAAAAAATGAAAAATTTCTGTTGAGAGAATCCCCAGGTCTAAGACTTTTGTCAACAGCTCCTCCAGTTTACCTTTGTTTTCTAATGTCGGGTCTGTAGTCAATCGTCTATCACATCCCTTATCCAATAACTGCTTGTCAGGGTCTTCTGTAGAGACTATGATACTCCAAGTGACAATATTCAGGATAGGGCAATATTCAGGACAATTCACCAGTGTCTTAAGTAACTTAACTTGCGCTTTCAAACTGCTTTTGACCATACATATTACAAGACTCATGACGTCACATCATTGATAACATTACTAATGACAACTGATCTGACATCATTGACGACAACACTGTGCATGGCTGTGAGTTATAGTTACATGAAATAATCAAACTGTTGAATTTCAGTGTTTTTTTTAGTTTAGAACATTAACATTTAAACTGAGATTTTCACCTAACTGTAATGTCATAACGTCCCTTCAACCTTTGTTTTTTCAGTGAATTTTATGCGGTTTCTTTTAATGCAAAGTAAGATATTATTACCATACCAAACTAGAACGTCAGCTTTAATCTTTGTTTTTTTCAGTGACTATATATATGTATACATTGCATAACAAGAGAAGCACCATTGAACCCCTACAAACAGAGATATACAGTGAACAAAAGAAAAAAAGGTAACAACAGAGTCTGAATTCATTTGGGAAGATTTGTGACAGTAATATATTGAATTAGTTAAGCAGCAGCCAAAATCGCTCTTCTTGAGTGCATGGGTGCATGGAAATATTAACCAATAAATCATGACGGACATTTGCTTGTAAATTTCAAATACTGGAAGTGAAGACTGTATATATTGGGGCTTTACACTATTATTTATATATATATATATATATATATATATAAATCATGGGGGAGAGACAGGCTAAGTGGAAACTAGCTGCAGAATGTATGTTTAGTGATACTGCAACAACAAATATAGGGGCTAACAGACATGAATCAACAAATAAGACACCAACACAACTGATGAAAGATCTGGAAAACGCATGCAGAATTGAGTCTAAACAATGGTGGAAAATGACATCCATGACAAGGTACCTGGAGTGTAAAAGACTACCCAGGGGTTTTCGAATATTAGTGTTGCTGACTTATAAAGCTATGGATGCAGATTTCTTTGCAAGAATGGAGTGACAACACAGGGGAGTGTTCAGCAAAAGTAATGTAGACATTAGTAAAAACATGGTAAAAGGAAGAAGGATTTACAAACGTCAGTTGTAGAGATGATTATGAAAGAACTGGACAACTATAAAGATGATGCCACAGTAAAGGAATTGTTGGCCAAGATGGAGAAGAGCTTGGAAAGCTACACAGAGGAAATCATGGAGAGGAAGGCACGTATTGTTATGATACCGCCTTGACTATCAATATGGTTGTATTTATACTTTCTCCAAAAAGTTTGATAAACTTAGGATGAAAGAGAAGATGACAAGCCAGCTGCTGAGAGGGCTAGTGAAAGTGGGTCTAGCTTGAATGCATGCTCAAGCGCTGAAGAGAACACAGTGAAGAAGATGGAGTTTTACTGGGAACTGAGACTCCTCTGAATGAACACGCGACAAGGTGGAGGAGGTGGAGTACAAGTGAACTGAGAAAAAGAAACTGAAGGGCAACAAGAGTCAAAGGGAAGAGTAAAGGGGAGGGGCAGGAACAGAAAATGAGACCCCCTCATGGGAGATTATAAAGAAATTAATTATAAAATGAATAAGAAAAAACATTAGTTGTTGATGTCTCCAAAGTTCATTTAACCCCCAAACAGGAAAGAATACTCAATTTGGGACTTACATTCTGCCCCTCAGTACCACTGGATTTCACTAATGCTAGACTAGAAATCTACAAGTATATTGGGAAATTGAAACTACATAAGCATTTTCAATTAAGACCC
This sequence comes from Pleurodeles waltl, assembly GCF_031143425.1. NCBI lineage: Eukaryota > Metazoa > Chordata > Amphibia > Caudata > Salamandridae > Pleurodeles > Pleurodeles waltl. The sequence continues at coordinate 502,033,043 of NC_090451.1, read as the reverse complement.
AGGAAAATTAAATCAGGGCAGGAGACATCAGGATTGACAATAGAGCATGTCACAGAACCTATGGAAATCCACCAACTAGCCACGGAGATTGAACAACCTACAACCTCTAATGGGGGTGAATCCCTGAGCTTGGAGAATTGGAATGATACGATGAAGGATGTCCTGTCCTTAAACAGAATGGATTTTATAACAATTGTCATCACACAGAATGGGGGCAGACCAATACCTAAATTCTGCCCACAGGTTCCACCAGAGAATAAAATTGATCTGTTCCATGAGATAGTAGTGGATGATTTGAATCAATTAAGAAAGATTTGGAACAACAATAAAATCTAAGAAAACTTCACAGCCAAGGATTGCCACGATATCTCTGTATTAAAAAAGCAATGCATATATATAAATATATATATATATATATATATATATATATTTTTTTTTTTTTTTTACAGATGTCGAATACACCAGTATAGTTATGATTACGTCAGGGTTTCCATAGGCAAGACATTTTTAGGTATTCCTAACAACTTTGGTACAGTTTGACAAATCTGAATGAAACTTTATCAACAAGAACATGCAAGCACTTTGGGTCCTTCATACCAAGTTTTGTGCAGCTCTATTAAGTGGGGGGGGGGAGGGTTCGGGAAATTTACATACTTTCACTACTCTCAGAGTCACTCTACATACATGGGGCCATCTGAGGAAATGTAATGCATACACCACACACACCCATCACTTATGACCATGGTGGTGGGCAACCCTGATATCCCCTAAGACAAGACTGGCGCAGTTTTTAAGATTGGGTGCAGGCAGGGTGTTAGGAGCTTTGTGGCTTTTACCACAACAGCACACTTAGTCCATTTGGGGATGTCAAATCCACCATCCATGTCTGGAAGGGGAAAGATTTAATTATGCATAACTTCTTCATGTATCTTACATTCAGCTGTTCGCCCCTCAGTCTCTTTGAGAAATTCCTCAGAACACCCATTATGACTAGGCATTTGATCTCGAGGTTGTACACCCTGCTTACTGACTCTCCTGTATACCTTGAACATAAATATTCGTAAGAGTCTAATTAGGAAATGCATTGTAACCAGAAACATTGGGATGTGATTTTTATGTGTAAGACTAAATGTGTTTACCATTCACAGAGCCGAGATACATTATACCAGATTAGGTAGGTATTTTTGTTATACTTTTGCTTTTGTTTATTATCGTTTCTTTTGGTGGGAATGTCCCCTGATGTTTTGTTAAACTTATTCAAAACAAATAAATACTATTTAAACAAAAAAAAGTTGTTGGGTTGGGAATGAAGATGTTACATGTTGGAGATATCTAGACTGTTAATTTGAGGACGATCCAGGGACTTGTACTACAGATCTCTGTGGTTCCAAAATTAAAAAATATTCAAGTATGAATGACTGTCAGGACCCTTTCTCCAATTGGCTCTTTCAGTGCAAAGGATCAGAAAAGGGTTCAAAGGAACATGTTTAGCTGCCATTACAGGACGCAGGAGCTCAGTCCCTGGTTTCCAAAAGTTAAGAAAAAATGGCCAGTAAGGAGGCACAGTAAGCCGACCTTGAGCGCCAGACCCATGGTGGGGTGACTACACCTTAAAGTTTTTTTTTTAAATTCATTTTGTTGTGGGATTTGAGGATCTTGAGAGTCCTGAGTTCCAAGGACTTTGGGTGGAGGCTTCACAGCCTTAATCTGGGGAAAGCTTCAGAGGCCACTGTTGGCTTGTTGTTGGATTTGGACACACAGCTCCAAAATAGGACAATGTAGGTTGGCCTGGACTCCCTGTACCAGACGGAGAAGTCTGCTTTTGGGACTGCTATTCCAATTTTGGACTTGCAGAGCCATTAAACGATTATACACTAAACAATTTAAAAGAATAGCTTGGCTATAGAACAGGCCCTGCAACTAAACCCATTTGTGCATGTCTTTTGGCCATGTGCAGCTACGTTTCGCTACCTGAGAAGGTCTGGGCACAGGAACAGACCAGTCTAAACCCTGCAGTCAACCTTGAAGGCCTTGTGCACCTTGGGTTGGCTTTCGACTGGGTGGAAGCCTGGCTCTGCAACCAATCCCCTGCTGCTTGCGGCCAAAGGTTATGCAAAGTGAGGTTGGCCACCTAAGAAGGGTTCCGGGCAGGGAACTCTTGGATGTGGTATATCGTCAAATAAATGCAACAGTCAACTTAAGAAAACAAAGGTTAAAGAGAAGATAATTAAGGTTCTGGGCTAATAACACTACAACATATGTAGTGAAACTCACCTACAAAAACTAAAGTTAAAGTATGTAATTGAAGCAACATCCATGTAAAACCATAACTCACAAACCAAATGCAATGCTTATGACCTCACAAGACTTATACCAATAAATAACAACACCTAAAAATGAAGTATAACTAAACAACAATACAGAATCAAGCCAATTAACGATACTACTTTTATATTTATATCTTTTAGTGTGGTAAGGGTAATGTGATATGTACTCATCAGTAACAGGACTTGAAACATTTATAATTGCATCTGTTTCATTACGGGTGAGGTAATGTATATATATATGCATATTCACACAGACAATGTATAAACACATATATAGGTATATAGGCAAATGCCTTATACAAATACATGTGATATACATAGATATGTATATATATGTATAAGTCACCAACACTGCTTCTAAGTTGTCAAGACCAACGTTCAGAAGGCTAGTGTTAAGTGTTTTATTCTCTCTACATGCTCAAACAGACCTCACGTGTTTCACCTCCCACAATCAGCCTTGATTGCGGGTGGGCATCATTTTGCTAACTACAAACATATATAAGCCATGTGTAAAACAGTTAAACAAGACTGAAAATCCAAGAGTTTCTTCCATTCCAAATAGTGTCGACCTTTAAAACATATATTTTTCTAATTGATATCCATCTCTCCGGAATAAGTATTAATTCCTTATTTATTGACATTTATTTCTCAGTATCTCACTTTTCATTAATTTATGCTACTCAATGCCGCTCTCATTTTCATTGTATCTTGACCTTTCAGCTGATGTCAGCCTTATCAAGTGGTTCTGTATTCATTCATATTCACCTCTCCTGGTTGGATAATGCTTCAGCAATTGTCAACTATTGTTAACAGTAAGCCCAAGTGGGCAACCACAAAATTAATCTGTCACATAATACAGTTTCAGAACAGTTCATCATTTGTTTCTTATTCGAGACTATGTGGTAATATATCATACAATACATGCTTTTTTATTATTTTTGTTGTTTAAAGGTACAGTTCAAATTTCTAAAAAACAAGATAGTCACCTAATTATCAATAGTACACAACAGAACATGAGGCACATAAAAAATACAAACTTGCCTTAATAAAAATCGTTCACACATACATTTTATACAATCCAAAATTTCAAACCCTCCGACATAAAAAGTTACCGGCACTGCCCAAACCTTCTTAATTTACCGAAAAGAGGGCCCATAATTTATTACATTTAATCGTGTTGGCTTTTCAGGCAGAAAACACGATCTTTTCCTCCCTTACCCCCTCCATGTTTGTTACCCCTCCATGTTTGTTTACACCAATGAAAGAAATAGGGAACAAGCTAGGGTCTCCACTTCTGCAGGAGCAATGACTGTGCCACCAGCATCGAAATGAATATCAATTTCTGATGTCTCACTGCAGTGCTCAGCATGGACTAATAACCCAAGTGTACGAGCATAAGATTTTGGGGAATTTGCAGTTGTTTTCTGAAAACCTAAAAAATGCTTTCCAAAAACGTGTCCCGTTTACTGCAGCGTCAAATGATATGCAACCAATCTCCGCCACCGTATCACACCAAAAACATTGAATGGGACATTTCCCCTCCATTTTATTTAAAAGATGATGGGTTCTATATATCAAGCATTTTGAGATAAATTGCAATTTGCATTAATTAGCACATCTCAACATTTTAAAATGTAAATCTTTCATTTTCCACCAATTTTTCACTTGTCTGTACCTTACTCCCCTCTTTTGACCATTTCTCGACTTTCTTAACTGTAAAATATTTATTCCAAAACCCCGGTTTCTTACCATATCCTTTCTACCTTAGGATCGAAATGAAGTAAGACACCATAAAAACCCTATAGAACCACTGTAACCACATTTTACAGCTGTTAATCTGTGATTCGATCTTGCTCTATGTTTTTCATTTGTCATTAGCCCAAAAAATCAACTAACTTTTCAAAGCCTCTGGTCTTTCACTTTACTGCAATTGCAGGGTCCATAGTGCCTCAATTATTCCATTCTATGTCATCCAGATAAGCTTCTAAGTTATCATAGGGGATGTTGTATCTTCTATAAAATTGTGCTTTTCTTTGAAAACATTTTTTTATAGCATCTTGTACCTCACTTTTTCGGGTGTCTCTAATGTGATTTTCTTGTAACATCATCTTTATCAGATCATTTTGTAGATGGTTATGTAAAGCGCAGGTCTTCTGAAACCTAAATGCATATTTTGCAAAGTGTGCAAACGAATAGGATTTTAAGCTTGAAAAAGCAAAGCCTCTTTCCTCCGTGCACCTATATAAAGTGCCTTATGCTTATCTCGGACTGCGATTAGACCATAAAAGGTGAAATCATTGACTCAACATATTTAAACAAAATTGAATATATTTTACCTGGGACAGCTGTGAATAAAAAAATTGAAAAATGGGAGGACTGCCATTTTAATTACGGCTACCCATCTAAGTTGCACAAGGGGGAGAGGCACCCATTTAGTTAATAATCCTTTAACTTTAGTTAAAAGAAGCTTATAATTCTTGTCATGCAGTTCTCCTACATCTTCTGTATAAAAGAACCCTATATAGCACTTATGTCTGGAAAGCACACACTTCTGAAACGTCCGGGAGCAAATTCTCTGTTGAGCAAGTACTTAAAATGATGTCCATCTAAGATTATTAACTTTATACCCTCCTAAAATTTGAAATGCTGAAAACATTTTGAGTACTTTCTCCTGTACTTCCTTTTTTGTGGTCGGCATTAACATAATATCTTTGGCATATAACTTTATTTTATCCGTTTGAGGAATGGGCATCTGATATACTTTATTATTCCACATAGTTAGAGGTAAGAGCTCAATAAAAAAGGCAAAAAGAACTGTCAAAAGGTGGCAACCTAGCCTTGTTCCACGAAGGACCCGAAAACCCCCAATTTCAGCAGAATTTAAAATCAATTTGGCATCAGTGTTATAGTACCCTGTTGTTAGCCCTGGCTTCCTTGATGTAGTTCCCCCTAACTTTTTGCCTTCAGACTTCCTGTTCTTGCTGACTGTTTTTTGCTGGTCTTATGACTCTACACACTTTACTATTACTGAATTGTACTAATGCTTGTGTTCTCTGCTCAAAACATGGGAAGATTGGTTTATACCCAATTGACATATTTAATTTGCTTATACGTCCCTACATGTGCCCAGGGCCTCTATATTAAATGCTACTGGTGGGCCTGCAGCACTGATTTTGCCACTCACTTAAGTAGCTCTTTTAAACACGTCTCAGTCCTGCCAATGCAGAGCCTGTGTGTGCGGTTGAAGTGCCATTTCAACCTGGCCAAATAGACCTTTTGCCATGCCCAAAACCCTCCTTTTCAATACATTTAAGTCATCCCTAAAGTAGACCCTTGAAAGCCCCATGGGCAGGATACAATGTATTTATAAGGTTGGACATGTACCTTTAAGTTCTACATGTCCTGGTGGTGAAAAACTCTGAAATATGTTTTCACTACTGCAAGTCCTATCTCTCCCACAGGATAACATCGATGTTGCTTTTTTACATTTTCTAATTGCAATTTCCAAATGGGAAGAGATGACTGGTTCATGTTCGGGGTCTCTGGAATCCTAATTTAAAATCCTAATTTATGGTGAAGTTGGATTTTAAAATACAATTCTGAAAATGCAATTTTTAGAATGTTAGCATTTTCTTGCTTTACCCAACTGGTGCTTGTGGCCTGACTGTGGTCACATGACTTGGTGTAATTGGCAGTTGGGCTTTGTGTATTCCTCCTAGAAAGTCCCACACTATAGGAGCTTAGGTATGACGAGATGGGCCATCTCTGGCAGGATGGGAGGGAGGAGCTGCGCCCAACCTCACTTACACATGAACAGGCTGTGTCCCGTCTCCACACAAAGGGCCACATACCCCCAGTAGTTAGTCTGGATTCAGGGCACGGAAGGCAGGGCATCTGTGCTCTCCAAAGGGATGCCTCTAGAAGATTCTCCCCACTTCAAACACACAACTGTGTATAAAGAAGGACCTCATACACCACCACTTCAGTACACTTCTGGACCTGTGGATATTCTGCCAGGAAGAAGGACTGCAGTGCTGCTACAAGGACTGCCACTCCTCTAAACTGCTGCTCTGAAGGTACTGCTGCCCTGCTGTCCTTCCTACTGCCTACTACCCTCTTACCTGGTAGTGAAGGACTGGACCTGCATCAATGAGCCCAGAGGAACTAGGGCTAGTTGGCTGTCTGTCTGATCTGAAGCCTCAGGGACATAACAGGCTTCCAATAACCTTGCATCTGACTTGGACTCATCTGTGAGTCTACCGTGCCAAGTAGTGCCACCCCAGACCTGGTCCCTTGGAAGTGGGCTTAGGGTGCTTTGTTAGCCTCTGTAGATCCAGTGGAACCGATGCATCACCTCTGCTGCATGGTGTAGTCCCAAGTAGAACCAACACATTTCCACTGCTATGTCGATTGGACCTGTTGCAAAGACTCGCATCGCACCTGCATTGCTTTCAGAACTGCCACTGCATGACACATCGTCAGTACAAGACCTCTAGTCTCTTGTGGACAGCAGCCTTGATGACAAAGCCGGACCCCGCATCACAGCTTAGCCACTCTTTGGAAACGACACATCACCCCAACTGTGTGCCACTTAGCATCGCAAGACCCGTTGACAGGAACCTCGATTTTGATGCAACAGGACCTCCCACCGAAGCCTCGCCACATCTCAGAACCAACGCATCATCTCGGCAGTGTGCCGCATCTTTGATGCAGAGCCATGCAATGCTCCACAAACCAGGATTTAATGTACTCTGTTCAGCGGGCCTAACTGGGTCCCTGCAGTTGGCCCATACTTCATTGCGGTCAACCAGAACTTGTGACTTTGTCCCGGTCCATCACGACCAGATATCCCACTTACACCTTTTTGGGCTATTTTCTCAAAAAACTTTAAAATTCAATATCTCCGGTTCTACTTATTGGATTTTGGTTGTTTACATCCTGCTTTATGTATTCAATTAAGTTCTATTTTTATAACTGGTGTGGGATTCTTTATGTGCAGTGTTTTCACTGTTTTACTGTTGAATGTTTTGCACAAATACTTTACCCCCTAAGCCTGACTGCTCTGTGCAAAGCCACCAGAGGGCTGAACACAGGTTAATTTGGAGTTTGCTTGTGCCTTACCCTGACCAGGCTTGTGTTTGCTGCTTGACCAGTGGGCAACAAAAAGTTTGGAAAGTTTTAAAATGTTTGTTGAAGTTGTTTTGACTACCCTGGCCCGAGTTGGGCGACCACGTCTGTCAGGAGAGAGGTCTAGGGAGCAAGAAAGGATACCCTGGACAGTCCCCAGGCCACTAGAGTGTTTTTTTAGCAAGATCCAAACTTTACAGGATGACCACCATGGACAACAGTGGAGTGGTCCTGATGCTGAGGGATGCAGGCTCAAAGATGCTCAAGGATGCTCATCATGCTGTGCAGTCAACAGGGGTGAAGTCCGGTCGAGTCCTCGGTCCACAGGTGAGGGGGGCGATTCTGTCCATGGATCTTGGGGTCCCACAAAGTCCTCTTTGCAGGGTTCAAGGGCTGTTGATGCATGCAGGCCTTGCGCTTTTGCAACACAGCCGACATGGTGCAAACCATTGATGAAGTCTGGTGTCCCTCTTAGTAGAGGAATCTGGTCACAACCAACACACCTACAGGTCCATCAGACACAGGTGCAGCTTTTGTCTATCTTTGAATTTTCCTTTGGGCTGCCCGGACTCTGGTAGTGGCAAAACATCTATGGTGGCTACTAGAGATGCGACTTGGACTTTTTCTGCATTAATGTCCCCAGTGCCATTCTGGGAGGTCAGAAAGTGACCCTTGGAGTTTCTGCTCCAGACTGGGGCCAGGAATCAGCTTTTCACCATGCCAGGCCTGCAGAACAGGGTCGAAGCTCTGCCAGTCCAAAGTGCAGCAGATGCAGTCACTCCGGTGTCACAGTCTCTTTGCGCTTCCAACAGGTGCAAAGTGGTCTTCTTCTTGTTTTACTTCAAAGTCCAGTGAGTACTGAGGGTCAACATGCCAGGTTTGCCATATTTATCCCAGGAAACTTCCCTGAGGGGAACACACAGTAACTACCCAATGGGCTACTGGGTGCCCTCCTCCCTAGTGACAAAGTTCCTGTGATGTGTGGCATCTGGCTATCCCAGAATGCCACATTCTCGCCCCCTTCAAGATAGCATGACCCTTCCTCGGTCTTCGGGAGTAAGATAGCCCTCTCTAGAGGTGTGGCTCCTTGAGGGCAACGCGCCCATGGTAAAACCGGTTTCGGGGGTGAGTTTCCCCTCTCTGGCCCTGTCTCCACACCGTGTATAGGAACAAATGGCATTCCGCTCAGGGGTGTTGGGCCAGGCGGCCCATCAAAGGTGGCTTTCCCTTTGAAGAATGCCTCTGAGCTAACCCCTGAGTGGTCATCCTGGCAGAGGAGGTGACACATTGCTGCTGCAGCACTGCCTTTGTCATTGATCCTGAGTGTAGTTCACATGTCTCCCCAAGTGGTCAAAGAGCTGTTTGTGTGTATGCCTTTGTGAGGCTGCTGAAAGAACAAGGCACAGGAGTGGCAACTTTATAAAACTCGCCTACCTTTAATAGTGACATAAATTTCAATGTGGGCACCAGTTTGCATTTAATTGCACAATTAATGTGATACCTTACATGACCAAGTTTGGAAGTCCTAGACAAACGTCAGCCAGGTTTGCATGCCACCCAGTAACTCTGTGTTAGCCAATGGGGCTACAAAACTTACCTGAAGCAAAACAACAATTTGCAAGCATTTCTGCTAAGACATATTGTAAATCATATGTCTTACTTACCAAAATATAGCTCTGTACCAATGGAGTCTGTAGGCCTTCCTTAGGTGAGACTTACATATAATGTGAAGGGATAGGGTGACTTTGCAATTGGTTTAAAAGGTAAAGTCGAACTGGCAGTGAAAACACTGTGCTTCCAGTCTGCAGTGGCAGGCTGAGAACCATTTTGTACCTTGTCACACAAAGGGTGGCACAGTGCTGCAGCCCTGACTGGACACTCTGTCTTACATGCCATGGGTTTCATAAGTTAGTCAGACCTTGCCAACTGGGGGTATCCAATTTGATATGTACCTTTTATGGGGTTAAAAAACTGGCACTGAGGTCTAGTTAGAAGGCCTCAGTGCACTCTCAGGGTCGAAAACCTGTCAGCTAATAGTCTAAATGGGGGGAGAAAGCATGTGTGTGTGTGGGGGGGAGGAGGAGGATGGGGGTAATCCTGCAAAAAGCCTGCTTCCTTACAATAAATACTTTTGCTATTTAAAAAAAGCTCCTTTTCAAATGGATGCAGCAATTATACTCCACACAGTTTCTCTCTTGCTAGATTAGTAAGTATAGTATTAACTCCTCAGTAACATTCATAGCTTCAGAATCACAAGATTCTAAATTAGTTATATGGTGAGATTTTAATCATCAAAGTTCCACCTCACGATTCCCTTCTCTAGGATGTCTCACTACTCTATCTATCCTAAAATACTGAATTTGGGGTCAGTCTACCATGTGTATTTTGTTAAAGTGCCTGGCCAGAGGGTATTTTGACTATTGGTAATATTTCCACAAATGTGTTATAATAAGTGTTCTTTCATTGGAAATGTGGTACTTCCTATGAACTCCTTTCGATATGGCCCTTCCATACAGCAAACGGTATGGTCAGCAGTGCTGTTTATATGTTTAGTAATTTTGCTTGGTTTGCTATCATGTGCGGTAATGTATTAGAAGCAATCCGGATTGTATTTGCATGCCTTACAGTGAATGCAGAGGTGGAACCCTGTGGGATCTGTCCTTAGCAATGTTTTAGATTTTTGTTCTGTGACTAGCATGTCTTTGAGATTCTGACTCCTTTTAAAAGACAAACTAGGGAATGTTCCTAAGGGGGTCACCAAAATTCTCTAATTTCTCAGCACTTCTCAAAGTTTGAAAAATATTTTCCTCACTGTTCTAGCTTTATTTGGAACAGTCATGAGTATCCTGATCATATTAGTCTTTTAAGTATTTTGTCTTTGTGGCGCTTCTCTAATCTCATTTGATTTATACAGAAAGTGTTTCCGTTTTGACAATATTTGCCTTCTCTACCGATATTCTCAAAACTGGTGGTTGGCAGCTCCTCGCTTCAAAGCATTCTAAGGTGAGTCTCTTGGCTCCCTTAAAGGCCTGCTCTGAGCTACATTTCGCTTGATTCTCTTTAATTCCCCTAAAGGGATATTCCACTTTACTCGCAAGGGATGGCTTTCTAAACGATTTTGCTTTCAGTTTTTCATTTTTGATATGCACTTTTAAGTCAAGAAATACAGCTTCTGTGAGGCTATGTTCACTGTAATCCTCAAATTCAAAATGTTCACATAAAGACATTTATGAAATTCATAACATCCAGTCTATACCGTTGTATGGCTGCACACTTTCTAGAGTGTTGTATCTGGGACATTTTATCCCATATTTTACAGTGAATGTCATGCAGTTTACAAAGTATTACTTAATGGCAGATTGTGCAGTATGTAAGTGCTAATTAACAATTACAATAACAATCTGTTATAGCTCTGCCGCTGGGCCTATGTCTCAACAGGATAACTATAATTTCGTCTTTAGTTTAGTTTTCCAAGATGCCCTCTAAATCGGCTTCTTCTTGTTTTCCTCTACAGGATGGCTACATCTGAAAATATAGACTTCAAAAATGTAGAATACAAAATGCTCAAAAATGTGCTCTGCAAATAAACAAAACATATACTTACAGAAATGTAGACCTGTTAAATATTCCCAGATGCATTATTAGTCATGTTTGCATCCTTTGACACTGTCAACCACAAAAATCTGTTATTTGGTCTGGTCGAGATTGGAACTGAAGTACCTGCTCTGAAACTCTTCCGATCTTTTCTCTCCCAAAGAGAATATTCAGTGGCTTTGTGGACCTGGTCTGTAAGCCTTTCACGCTGCTGTGTGGAGTCCCCCAGGGCTCATCATTGAGCCCTACCTTATTTAATATTTATGTGGCTCCATTGAGAAATCTGATTTGATCATTCTGCCTTGCTCTGGTAACATTCTCAGACAACATACAACGTATTGTGTCTATTTTGGACAACATTGAAGAAACGGCCCATTGTTTTAATAGATGCATGGGGGCCGTTGTCCAATGGATGAATGTAAACAGTCTCATGCCTAATTCAGCAGATATTGAGGTTCTCTTCTTTGGTAAGAACTCACCATCCTAGAACTAATCCTGATGGCCACAAATGCTGGGAAACCTTCCCACACCTGTACGGAAGTCCTCATCCTCGGCAACACCCCGGCCGCATGGGACGACTCCTGGTGGCCCACGGCCCTTGGCACCGCACCGACCCCCTCAGACCACGCCCGCAACCTCGGCTTCATCTTGGACCCTCTTCTCACCATGACCAAACAAGTCAACGCCGTGTCCTCCTCCTGCTTCCTCACCCTCCGCATGCTCCGCAAGATCCTCCGCTGGATCCCCACCGACACCAGAAAAACCGTGACCCACGCCCTAGTCACTAGCCGCCTGGACTACGGCAACACCCTTTATGCTGGGACCACCGCAAAACTCCAAAAACGTCTGCAACGTATTCAAAACGCCTCCGCCCGCCTCATCCTCGACGTACCCCGCAACAGCCACATTTCCGCACACCTGAGACACCTGCATTGGCTCCCAGTCAGCAAAAGGATCACCTTCCGAATTCTCACCCACGCACACAAAGCCCTCCACGACAAGGGACCTGAATACCTCAACCAACGCCTCAGCTTCTACGCCCCCACCCGTCTCCTCCGTTCCACCGGCCTCGCGCTCGCTGCCGTCCCTCGCATCCGCCGCTCCACGGCGGGTGGGAGGTCTTTCTCCTACCTGGCAGCCAAGACCTGGAACACCCTCCCCACCAGCCTCAGGACCACCCAGGACCACTACGCATTCCGGAGACTCCTCAAGACCTGGCTCTTCGAGCAGCAGTAACCCCATTCCCCCTAGCGCCTTGAGACCCGCACGGGTGAGTAGCACGCTTTATAAATGTTAATGATTTGATTTGATTATGTACAGTCAGGAATAATCTTTGGCCCCAGTCTGTCCTTCAATGTACAGATAAACAAACGTACTTTATCCTGTTTCCTTCTGCTGCGTAAAATTAGGAATATGTTTCTGTATATACCTTTTGAATTACAGAAAACAGTAGTAACAGCTCTTGTGTTATCAAGCCTGGACTACTGCAATGCCTTATACTTACGCAATCATCAGTGTGCACTGAAAAAACGTCAATACCTTCAGAATGCAGCAGTGAGACTCCTAAAGAAAATCCCTAAATTTCCATTGGTGTCAGGGACACTAAAAGATCTTTACTGGCTAAGGGTGAAGAAAAGAGTCAGGTTCAAGGCGCTTTGCCTTGCTCACAAATCCCTTAATAGAGCTGCTCTCGACTATCTAAAGAGAAATCTCACTTGGTACAACCCCAGCAGGACACTATGATCTACTAATTCTAGAACAATCAATGTTTGTAAAATCAGGAGATCCAATTGGGGTGGCAGAAGCTTTATCTACACCACAGCCCAACTGTGGAATAGATTACTGGAACAGCTGAGAAGCTGGTCCAACTTTTAAAATTTTAGAAAACATCTCAAAACCTGGCTTTTCTCCTTTCCATTATGAGAGGTACCACTGGACCCTTAACTGGGGCTATTTTAATTAGTATGGTAGTCATTCAGTGCCAAGATGCCATTGGCATTCACACACTTTAGGAAACTATCAATATCAATATCATTACAACTCATGACCAATCCACTGTTCGGATGGATTAAAATATTTTTTCAGCTCCAGTCCTAGCGTGTTTGGGTTTAATATATGACAATGGAGTTAGGTACATGTTAACATTTTTGTAGGTATATATTTTTGTAAAGCCTTTATTTTTGTAGCTGTTCTAACTAATAAGGATTTTGATAATGAGAGTTTAAATATAGGATCCTCGCTCCCCCACCAGCAGCAGGAGCTGCAAGCATCTAAAAATAATATGATAGTAAATTATGTTTATTATCGTTTTATTTTTAAAAGGGCGGGGCCATGGGAGTGACAGCACTGAGGGGAATGCACAGAGCACTCCCCCTCAGTGCGCATGTATGTTTGGCTGGCTGTCTGGGGCCGGTCAAACACACATATTCACAAGTGCTCCCTCCTACCCGGGACAGTGTTGCCGGGTTGAAGAGAGCAAGCCCAGGCTCCAAGTCTGCTCCAGTCAACAATAAGGCTGCTCTGAGAGGCATCATGATTAGGCGCAGGGCAGGCTGGGAGCCTGTGCCTGCAGCGCGGCAGAGAGCAGAGGTATGGCCATGCGGAGAAGGTACGTTTAAAAAAAAAATATATATCTTATTTTTGTTCCCCTGCACCGCCACTTTTCCCAGTAGCCAGCCGCGACTGTTTAAATAAACATCTACAATAAGATGAGTCATACAATTACAGAAGTATTTTATTTAGGAACTTCATTTTAGAGCTAAGAGGATGGTAAAATATTGCCATGTTGATGGTGAATTATAAAGAATCAAGGAAAGTATAAAGAATGCTTCCTCCTAAGGTCACGGTACATATTTCTGCTATCCGGTAGTCTCAGGATCACATGTTCTTTGACACTCGCTGGACAAGGCAGAAGGTGACAAGACAGGAAGGTACTTAAATAAAATGAACACAACACAGATACTTCCTCCACTCATTTATTGCTGCCATCTCTTACTCAATCTAAAACTTTTGCAGGTCTGCTGACTCAATACCTTTTTAGAATAACAACATATACATTTTATTGGCATTTAAGTCAATCAACAAAATAAAAAATTGATATAATACTCAAACTCCCATTTTTCCCCAGGAAAAGAATAGAACTGCAACATCCCCAGTGACTTTATCATGCACTTCATCAGTCGTCAGTCCTTCACAAACCCAAATAGTCAATAACCACAGCCTCCTGCCTCTTGTGCCTCATGTTTGGAAAGTTTGACCAGCCCATGTCCTTTGTTAGTTTGCGATAGTAGACCTCTAGACTAGAGTTTTCAAATATATTGAGTGCAGCGACTTTCTTGTGGCAATGTAGCTCCTAAAAGCACTTTCCAAGGTGAGTAAGCAACAGTCCCCATAGCTGTGGATATACCTACTCTGTCGCATAGGCTGCCCTCTGTCAAAGTACATCCAATTGTGCTCCCTAAGGACCATCTGTTGCCACCAGAGTGATATTATTGTTTGTTTCACCGTTAGGAGAAGTTGGGATATAAGTTGCCTTTTTCTACCATGCAGCGTGTAGATTTCCTCTGACGTTCGACCCAGTAGTACAACCTCAATGCAGAACCCTAATGCTAAGGTCAATATCTCCTCAATGTTACCTATTACCAAGTTCTGGAATGGTTGGTTCCGGGGGCCTGAATGTTTATTAGTCATTAGATGGGCATTAGCTTAGCTGTTAGATGCTTTGTTGGATATTGGTGAGGTTTTTGGGGTGAGGAATATGAAATGGGGTGGTTAGCAGCTGCAACAAACCACAGCAGAAGGAGCACAGGAAGGAGAGTCACAATTAATGTAACATTGCAATATTGGGGGAGGGGGTAGTAATAGAGGTGATAATTTGGGCACAGTGTTTAGAGACACAGTGCTTAATTAAGAGGTGTGTGGTCACAAAATTCCTTCAGTCCATGCAGGAAGTGGAAAGTTCTTAAGCACACTATCCCTATAGTGGAGTAAAATCTGCTGGGTTATTGTCCTCCAGGATTAAGGCTTTCTCAAGAATCTGATTAAAGTCTCTGAATCAGTTCCAAAGGCTACTGAACCACTTACGGATCCTGATGACGCCCACGGTTGGTAGACCAATGGCTGCCATAGACTCTACTAGAGTGGCCTTGGACTACTCTTGTCACTAAAGTGTTATTCTCAGAATCTGAAAAGGTACGCTTTCTTGGCAGGACTGAAGTCTCAGAGGCGTTTTCAGCCTAGCTCCAGAGTGCATGTTTTTTATCTAGAACGTTTGCCAAGAAAATGCCTCTCTTACACTGTCTGCAAGAGCTCTAATGCTATTGTTACCAATTCTTTAAAATATACAGAGTAGGCTTTAGCTCCACCCACAGAACTATTTCTCAGCTCATGCCCTTGACTGTTCATCATTTAACCGTCTATCTAGTACTTGCATTGCAAAGCATGACGCACTATTTTACATCCCATAAGACACACTACATTATTTATATGATAGATGCATTGTATCGTTGTTTTCACTACAGCAGGCTTTTAAAAATATTTTTGTCAGGACTTAAAACGCAAGCCTGGCTATTGGCTTTCCAATGCTTTCGGGAGAATGGGAAATTAAGTCAGTTTACATACTGCTTTCCCATAACTAATACCTGCGTTTAGTGAATGCAAGTGTTTTTTTACTGTTCCATCTCGCATTCTCCAGTGCTAACGTTCGCTCTTGCTAAACTACAAAACAGAAACAAAAACAGGAAAATGGCAAACCTGCTGGAGTAATTGGTTCTCGTCTGTCCTTAGACGAAGAGGTGGCATTTCTGTGTATATACTGGCAGAAGCCTGCTTCTCACGCATCCGGAATATGCAAATGTTGTTACTTTAATTAATTGAACTATTTTTAATGAGAAAAAATGTCAAGTAAAACAAAATCGAGATCATTTTCTAAAAATGTTGGACAGTTGCTGCATAGCAACAGTCAATTTTCATGTTCTGCTAATGTCATGGTGTTTAATGTTAGTACTGTAAGAGCCAGAGGTCATGGATAAAATGTACGGGAGAGGTATAGTGCGGGGAGTAATGTTATATTACAGCTTTTAAGATTTAAACAAGCAAACACATGTATTGCAGCTGCCTACTGCATCTATCTGGGCATTGCAGTGGGGATATTTTCCCAAAACGCTGTTGTATAGATCCACACCATAGAAACCGAAAGTTGGTGGTGTTTTTTATGTTATTATTTAAGGTTATTTTCAAAGCCTGACATGTACTCCATAAGGAGTCCCTTGGCTCTTTGAAACAGGCAATTGGCACCTAAGTTAAGAGACACTTATTTTGGTGAATAACCAAACATTTTTACACTTTTGGAACTTGAGAAGTGAGGATTCCGTTGAGCAGTTCAAGAGGGAAATTCAACAATTGCTCTCCAGGAACGTGGAAGGCTTTTGCCCCCATTTTGAGTGTTTTACCGGAGGAATTTCAAACATTGCCTTTTTTGGAGACCTTAAGATCCAAGTAGTCATATGTGTCCATATGTTCTAAAGCATTTTACCACAGATACAGAATGGGGAAAAAAACACCTTTTATACACCAGCCCATATTTCCTAAAGTGTTTACTAAAATGCTGTGCATGTTTTGTGGTGGATTTTGTGTGTAATGCAAGCAGATTTGAGAAATATAAGTATTTCCACTAGAAACCAATGTAGTTGTCGTGGATGATTAGATGCTGTGTAAACTGTTTTCAGACTAAAAAAACACTAACAAAAGTATTTTTTATTTTTTTTAGTAGGCGCAGAATAGGTTTTTTTTCCGGAAGACCAAGGTAGGGATGTTGCTATAATTTGTTCTGGACTAAATAAGTGCATTGTCCACAGGCACTCTGTGTGATAAGGAAACAAAAGAGAATAGTCAGCAAAGGAAGGACACAGAGTTGGCTGAGGCAAGTTTTGACCACTTGGGAAATGTGTTTGTCCAAACTGAGTTTCAGAGATGAAGAGCATGCCAAGATCCCTAATGACTGAAACTGATTTACTGTTTTCGCCTATTGAGGAAGTCCATAGAGCAGTATCCCCGAGATTCAATTTACTCTGTATTGGCAATATTTCAGAGTTGGATAGATTCAGTTTAAAGTAATTTTGGTTCATCCAAGAGTTGACAGATCATTTCTAAGATCTACAAAGATCAGAATATAATCTGCAGACAAATATGTTATCTCATTAAACTGCTTTGGAAGTGAAGCAATGCCTGAATACGGTGATAAAACTGTAAAGGAGGGAGGGATGATTCTTCTGGTAGTCTCCAGCATAAAGCAGGGCCTACTTGTTCTTGGGGAGATCTTTTAGAGAAAGATTTTAGCCATTGAGTACCCTGTATTTATTGGATGTATTTTTGCGCACTGTATTACCATGTTATGGTCAATGGTGTCGAATGAAGCAGAAAAGTCCAGGAGTGTGACTGCTCCCGACCCTCTGCTGTCAGCTGACATTCTAAGATCATCAGAGCTTCATTACTGGTTCCAGTAGTGAATCGTGGTCTAAATCTCATCTGCCTAGTATCTAGTAGATTAGTATTTTCAACCGATAATTTGAGCTGGCTTGTGGCTACATTTTCCAATAGTTCCTAGATAAGGTGGCAATGAAATTGGCCATGTGTTGAATGGGTGCTCTGGGTTTCCAGTTTGGTTTGCCATAGATGACGTTCAGTAGCTATTTCAAAACTCCCATTATTAATGGCAATAATGACGTGTTAATAAAATGCATGAGAGACAAAGTTACGGTTAAGTTGAACAGATTAAGAGGCACAGACCTTTTCACCTGTTCCTCTGTGCCAGAGGTTACTGACTTTTTTGTGGAACATTTGTTTATTCCCCTATAAGGGGGCTGCTAAATTTCCTCCAGAGTTGTTTGTTGTGGTCATGACTGTGTATACATGACTGGGAGTCCATGTGCCATAAGAATATTGTCCATTTTGAGGACACATACACAGTGATTCTAGCCAAAATAGAGTTTTTCCTCATGAATGACCTATTGAAAGTGACAACCTACATGTTGCTGCCTCTGAAAAACTCCATAGCCTTTCTGGGAGGGTTAAGGAGAGAATGCATAGATTGGCTCTGGCTTCTCCAAAAGTGGCTTGTGAACTGCTGGAAGCTCTCCAGCTACTTGTACGTAGCTCTCCAGAATGAAATCCATCTTACTAAATTAGAAGATTTTGCTTTTTGGAATTATATACCAAGCTAGATAAGCATTTATTTGAGCTGAACATGTGTGTATGTTCAGAAATCATAAGCTGATGTTTGGAGAAAACTGGTTGAATTTCCAATTGAATTTACAGTTGAATTTCTAATTGCACTATTCCATGCATTTAATTGGACAGCAATAAACATATGTTATATCAGCACCATTATGCCATTCCGAGTACGCATGTGCTTTACAATTCTACATGTTATGGTGAATTTAAAGCTAATATTTGAGTAAAAAATCATGCACTAAGGGGTAGACTTACTATTATCATAATCCCGAGGGCTTTACTCTATGGCTATTTTGCATTACTCATGTAGGGCTTTACTCTATGGCTTTTATGCATTACCCAGAGGAATTGCAAATTGCTATAGCTGTTTCACATGTGATCACTGCTGATAGTCTTAAATGGCATGGCTGCCAATGTAATCTTGCCTGATGTGATCACAATTACAATATTAATAATTGTATTAGCGCAGGATGATTTTCATTGAACATAAATAACTCTTACTACAGACAAGGTTGAAAACCCCTGGTTTGGTTCCTCAGAATCCCCATCCCAGATCTGCCCAGTAAATGCTTATCCTCAGTTGACAATAGCATATGTCCTAATACATACCCTACAAAAAACCTGCTGCTCTCACCTTCTGGTGAAGGGAACCTGGTTAAAAGGTCTGTAGCACTACTCATGCTCTCTTTGGCTGTGGTTATTGTTCTTGAGCATAACACACACATCTTGATTTTGATTAGCCATGGACTCCACACCGTTTCACCATCAGGACAAGAAGCAGAACTTTGCTTGTTTTTTTTGCCCTTTTAGAATAAAGCCAAACCTAGAACACTAGGAAAATCCTGCTACTATGCAATGGCCCCAACAACAAGCTGCATATCTAAAAAAAGCACCATAGTGGTCTTGACCTGAAATGCCAGCACTGGTCCTAGCAGCCTGAAACCTGGATAGGAGTTACTTGTTGGATCAGTCTCTGTACACAAGTCTCATTATCATGATGTCATGCCTTTTGGCCCATCTAATTCGGTGGGAGCAAGTATCATGCATTCTTTAGAAGAACAGAAGGTATTCCACCTTTCACTTTGGCACTTTGGGATATATCCTACCAACTAGGTCAGGCTAAATCCAGCTAGATCCATTCACTCTGAATTCAAACTATTTGTAGCTTTGTCCTACAACTTATTGTTCAGAGATCTTGCCATTTAAAGATGTGGTAGCAGTCAAATTAGAGTTAACCACTTCTCCTTGGTGGGTGCCAATCAACACAGTAGGTGCCCCTGGATATTTGCCATCAGAAAAAGCCAAGAATACAAAAATCTTTGAAAATGGCTGGTTAACAAACCTTTCAAGTAGCCTCATTCCTCTAAAGTGGGTTAAGAGGAAAACTTTGGTAACTACTGGCAAGTCAGCCTAGCATCAGAGATGGCAAACCCACAAACTTTCATTGTAATGTATGTATACAAACCATGAATCTATCTCTGTGTCACTGAGTACTTGTGAAGGTTAGTCAGCCTAGATGGAAGATCTTATATGTATATGTCACTACAGATTGGACTTTGAGCCCATATGGAGCACATGTACATGTCATAAGCTATGAAAAAAGGAGTATGGGCACTTCACTGGTGAAGCATGGAGGCTGAAAAGCACTGTGTAAGAAGTGGGACAGGAAATCATCAACTTTCACCAAAACATCAGAAATTCTTGCCTGGTCCTGTGCCTTTTCAGCAGGCACTCTGGTGGGCCTCAGGGGAGGAGCATAGAAATGAGATGGGTCGTGCTTGCTTCTCTAATCAGGAACAACCTTTACAGAAACATCCAAACAGACTTGAGACTAGTTCAGGTACCACAATGAATAATCCATGTCTTTGTCTGAGTCTAAACAATACAGGAAAGAGGACTTCTTTGTTTAGGAACTGGTGCTGAGGAGTGTGATGTAGTAGAGGATGTTTGGGAGGGGGTGATATGGTATCTATGTAACACTTCTTTCCTGTGACTTTGCATCATTCATGCCATAACTGAACCTACCCTGGTTGGCGATCCAGAAGAAGCTCTCTGATGTCCTATAGAATGCCTGCATAAGCCAACGTGTAAGGAAGAGGAGACAAGATCAACAACTTGCCTTCTGCTAGACCTGGAATTCCATCCTACGGCAGATCCCAGAGACTCAATCACTTTGGGAAGGGAGTGAGGACACATTCTTTAGGGAATATTTGGTCTGTAGGTAAGCATACCTCCTGCTGTTCTGCCTAGGGCAATGCCTGAAGAAATCCCCTATAAATAACCTGCACTATCCCCAGGCAACCTACTGCACTCTGCTCGCTCATAGCTAATTGTGCCCTACATAGTTACAAACACGTAGGCCTACTATTATAGCATCTCTACATTCTACTGTGAAAACTGTGAATTGCATGCTACAGAAGGCCACTTTATTGTCTTACTGTCTTTAGTTGGTTGTCAAAAGCAGCATTATAATCAGTGCTTTAACATATACTCCGAGTGGGCTATTATTTCGCCTCTTGGCCATGAGTGGATAGCCTTCTTGCCCATCTTAAGTCTCTGATACTAATTTACGGCTTTTGCTCTTTTTGTGATACTTCACAAACCCCTCACCAATCTGTACAAAGGGTGGGATTTTTCATTGCACTATTTGCACCAAAGTAGAGACGTGTAACAAGACCTGGGCTGGACACCCAAGCCCAACTAAACATTACTATGTAGGGTATGACGTGAGCTCAAGGAACACCTCTGTAATGTGTAAACTCCAATCTGCACTTTGTACTGCTACAAAGAACACCTGACTGTCATATTTATTGCATTTCAAGTGCCTATTCTCACTGGGTGTAAACTTCTAAGATTAACTGTGCTGCTCTCAGACTCTGAAACATTCTTCCAACGTCTGCGAAGCGAAGGGGTGCCTTCCAACATAATAAAACATAAACTCAAGTGAGAACCGTGTAAATACAAGGTTTGTGTGTCTGGAAGTCTTACCTGTAGAGGTTCTTAGAAGACTGTGGTATTTAAAGATGAGAAATACCAAGAAGAATGTTTGTCAAGTTTATTTATGATTCAGAAAAAGATGAGAGAATCAATTTATTTCCCTGGAATCGTTATAAAAACTGCAAGAGATAACTTGTTAAGCAAGACTAGTTAAATTTGGTGTCATTTGTATTTTCCTTTTTCTTGCTGCCCTTATGGATTAGCTGCTTCAGGTCATCCTTAATAGGGTCTACACCTTTCTGGCTAATCAGCTTCTGTGTCTCGCTATAGGCCCCCCCCAGGGTTGTTGAAGTCTTGTTACTGCCGCTCTCCTTACCATTACACTTCTTTGGAGGATAGCGCGCTATGTTCAGAGGGCCCCCCTCGGGTGCTTTTCATCCTCACTCTTGGCTTGGCGTCACACCTCCAATGCGTTAGAAACACTCTCCCCTGACTTCATCCACGGAAAATCCCAGGTTCCTGGTGGTAACTGGGGGAAGGAAGCTGACAACACTGCCTCCTTTCCCCCAGAAATGAATCGTGGCTGGGATGCGTCGTCCCCGGGTCACACTCTGGGCCGCTTCCGACCACAGCCCGGAGCTGCAGAAGCCCGTCACGCGCCCCAAGGAACCAACCAACAAGCCAGAGGCCGACCCCCTCCGAGCTCCCCCACACGTTCAGTCCAAACCGGTAAGAATAGTGCGTTCGCAGGCAGCATGTAAAGGCAGACTACACATCCCTGCCGAGGCGTCCCTGGCAGCCCGCGACCGCTGCACTCACTCAGCCGCCATGTTCCTCCACACCTTCCAATCAGCAGGGGACACTGGTACTAGGACTCTCCCCATGACATCCCTGTATTTTCTCTTTTCAAAAGAGGTTCTGGCGCCATGCAAGACATTACCGATTGCTCTCTAGGGGCCATGGAGGGGACTTTTGGAAACTGTGCAGGAGAAGTGCGAAAGAAGGCCCTGACATATCAAAAATTCAGTGCACAAACACTCCTTCTTATGAGGAGCAAAAGAGTGCTGTTCAGACCCCTGTGTCAGGCTGGTGTCTAAGTCCCATAGCTCTGCCTGTTAGTACGCAATCTATAGGCAGTGATGTTCGAAACATGTCCAAATTACTTACCTCATTAACTGAAGAAATTAGAGGAACGTTTTTGATTTCCAAGCAGAATCAAGCAAGAATTAGAGCATCATGCAAGATTATGGAAACCAAAATAAATACATTAGCAGAAAATATGATGCTTCTAGAAGAAGCGGTTGGAAAATTGGATAAACAGGTATTTTCCAACAAACAAGATATTCAGCAATTAAAATCAAGAGAGAAATTTCTACAAGAAAGGTTGGAGAGCTTAGAAAATAACATGAGGCGGAATAATATCAGACTACTGAACGTTCCCGAAGAGGATGAAGGGAAGGATATTAAGGCCTTTGTGATATCAATAATTAGAGAGTTTTTTCCCGACCTACAACATACGAATCTGGAGGACGATATTCAACGAGTACATCAGCATCCTTACAAGAGGAATCCAACTAGGAAAAATCAGAGGAAAATTCTGGTCAATTTTAGATCTTATTCTATAAAAGAAAAAATTCTGATGGATGCTCTGAAAGTCAACAAGTTTACCAGGGATGATTGTTTTTTTCGTATCAGGTCAGACATGCCTAGGGCAACACAGGACAGGCAATGGGAATTGGGGAAATATATGCAAGCTCTTAGAGCGTCCGGGGAAAGTGTCCAGATGCGATTCACAGAGGTGCTTAGAATTATGTGGAACAATAAGATGTACAACATAAGAGAACCTGATGAAGTGCGTTCCCTTTTAGAGCAGATGAAGGCAGTAGAGAGAACTGTTCTTTTTCTTATATTGCCAAGGTTCCTGGGAGCCCGAAAAGGAGTTCTTAACTCCAGTGACACTAGGGAGGTTTCCTCAGGGAGGAGGGGGGAGAGTCACAGGTAAATTTCAGAATGAGTAATGTAACACTGGGTGTGTGAGCATTTGAGGGGAAAAAAAATAAAAATAAAATGGTCCTGAGGGAATTTAAGATACTAGCACAGGTCACTGTTTGGCTTGTTTTTTTATCCGTGTCAATCTCCAACTTCATTACAATGTTTAGCACTGGGGTAGACCTTTTAAGGATCTTGGCGTGGAATGCTAATGGCCTTAGAGTAGGAGGGTGAAGACAGAAATTATTTAACTTATTAAGGAGGATAGCGGATAAAGTGATTATTTTGCAAGAGACTCATTTATTGCATAGTGAATGGGGAAAAATACTCAAAGAGTCTAGTTGGATAGACCACTGCGTGGTTATAAAACATACAGAAGTGGTAAGAGGTATCGCCATCTTAACCACAAAATCCATAAAGGCAACTTTGGGTACAATAGTTATGGACCCCAAGGGGCGATGGTTAACAATAGAGATTAAAGTTGGTGGAATATGGCTGACGATTGCAGGCTACTATGGCCCTAATCTGGATGACCTACTACCCTTTCAATCCCTCTATAATCAGTTACTACTCTCTAAATTTCCAGTGATTTTACGTGGTGATTTTAACATTTTGCTGGACCCAGTTTTGGATCAATCCTCCCCCAGAAGCACAGTTAATTCCCCAAGAACTAGGCAGTGGGTTAAGAGGGCAATGGAAGATTTGTGTCTGGTATTTGGCGAAGAAAAGCTAATGGGGTTCCTAGATTTACTTTTCATAACAGGAAATAAGGGCATAGTTCTAGGATCGATTTTGTCTTGATTCAAAACAGTCTCTGTGGGAGGGTAAAATATGTGGCTCATGCACCAGGTCACTTATTGGATCACTCAGCGGTTAAAGTGTATGTTAGTTATGATATATGCGGTAGGTCTCCTAGGTGGACCCTAAATAGGGTTTTGCTCACTGATGACAGAATCTTTGAAGGGATAAAACAAGATTCTAAATAACTTTTCGTTCTAAATCGTGGGTCTGCCTCTTTTCAGACACTTATAAGGCATTCATTAGGGGAAGGTTAGTTAGTAACTCCGCATACAGACTTACAGAGGAAAAGCAGTGGATTCAAGACCTTGAGTTAACAATTTCAGAACTACTGTCTCAGGGTGACAATTTTTTTAATGATTCATCAGGGAACACATTGGATGGTCTACGAAAGAAAGCAAAGGCAGATTAAGAGGAATTTTAAGACACAAAGATCAATCAGGAGAAGATCGGAAATTAGTAGATTGGCACACTATGAGTACAGGGAAGTGTGTGTTAAGTTGCTAGTGTGGAAAACCAAGGTGGACCAATACAGGGATAGAATTACAGCTCTCTAAGTTGAAGGCAGGGTAGGTTGCACCATGATGAAGTTGCGATAGAGAAGGCATTTGCTTCTTTTTTCCAGAAGCTCTACACGGAGGAATTAGTGATCACCGATGAACAGGTTAGGAGATACCTAAATGAAATTTCACTTCCATATCTGGCTGATGCAGCACAACAGGAATTGGAAGCAAAAATAACTATGGAGGAGCTGAGGGAAACGATAAAGCTTTAAAAAAGTGGGAAATCTTCTGGCCCTGATGGTCTAACTAATGAACTATATACGCTTCTCATAAATGTGGTGTCCCCTATTATGTTAGAACTAATTAATGAAGTCTTTTTGGGAGTCTCTCCAGTGCCAAGATCATGGAATGAAGCCATGATTATAATGATTTTGAGGCCAAATAAAGATCCCACACAGTGTGAATCCTACAGACACATCTCTTTGCTTAACTCAGACTATAAGATCTACACACAGATTTTAATGAAAAGATTAGCTGGGGTAATTGACAAGCTGATACATGAGGATCAGAAGGGCTTTGTTAGAGGTAGGCAGCTGTCGAATTAACTCATGAACTGTTTAGTGCAATAGACCTTGCTCAAATGAACGGTCACCCCCTTGCGATTGTTACCATTGATGCAGCTAAAGCATTTGATAGAGTCAGCTGGCCCTTCTTGTTGAGAGTCATGGAGAAAAGTGGTTAAGGTGAAATTTTCATTCAAGCAATTCAGGCTCTGTATAAAGACCCGGTAGTTAGGATACTGGTAAACGGTAACCTAACACAGGACCTGTATAAATATTATATGGCATTTCAGTTGAAAAATATAAGGAGGTTATTTAACGACCAACTGAGTTATGCCCTGTATCATAAAGTTATGATTGATGATACTCTAGAGGCCGGTGATCATTTTTTATTCAAGTATGGCCACCCAAAGTATTTTAAGAAAGTAAGGCTAAAGTGCCTTAGGGCAGCATGTAAAATATGGGCCCAGACACGATGAGAGTTAGGTATCCCATATTATAGTGTCCTGGCGCCGATGTGGGATTCACCGGGGACTCCTGAATGACTTCAGGACAAATTATCTCTTCCATTACGAGGTAAAGGGGTGGTTAAATGGGGGCAAATTTTAGTAGAACATGAGTTGATAGTGTGGGGTACGTTTATGGATTTAACAGGAAACAGGGTTTCTAAGTTTAAATATTATCAATTATTAAGTTGGGCAAGCTCCCTCCCCAGAGTAGAGCAAAAAGACAATACTTGGGAAGAGAAACTATGCGGCAACCAGGTGTATTGTAAGGAAGTCGCACTCTGGTATTGGATGTTAATTGAGGCGAGTCAAGACTCTTGTATATTGCCAGCGAAGAAATGGAGTAAAGAGATGACCTCGTTGGACATCGACAATCTCTGGCAAGTATCTTTTGCTACACTTTGGGCTGTTGTTAAATCTGCTGCATTAAAAAAGGACAATCTATTTACCTTGCACATGGTAAGTTGGTCACCAGTGAAGATAAATGCCCTGCGGAAAGGAAAAAAGTGCTGCCCATGATGCAGTGAAGAAAGGGCTGACGATATTCACATGTTTTGGAGCTGTCAGAAGCTTGACCCTTTTCAGAAAGATGTAGGTGAGTTGCTCAGACGTGTGGTGAGTCCAGAAATGAAGGTAACTCTTCCGATAGTAATATTTGGAATGAATTTGGAAGATGACTGGTCAGTAAACCTGGCCAAAAAGCGTAGGTATATGTTATTTGTCCTGATTCTCTTAGCACGGCGAGAGATATGTTTAAAATGGATTGTCCCCCAGATTCCGGAGGCGCGCGATTCGGTCATATCGGTCAATAAATTGTGTGATTTGGAGAAAAGTGGCCTTCAGTGCAGGAGAAATAACCTTTGGGCACCATGCCAGGGCAACAAATTCTGAATTGGGACTGAGATGGGCGGGTCAATAACAATAGAGATTCCAATGATTATGTGTTTGGTCAAGCTCCCCTGGCCATAACGACTTTGTGGATAAAGGTTGAGCCAGTCTCTTTGGAGTAGTGTCTCCTGGTAAAGTGACCCTAACCGATCGGTTGATAAATGGCTGGAGGGTGGCTTGAGGAGATGTCTCCTTCTCAGTGATGGTCTCACTTCTCGATGCTCTAATCTAGCTGTTCGGTAGCCCTGTTGGATCTGCTTTGAGGACTATTACAAAAAAATTTTTTTTGAAATAGTCATGAAAAAACCCAATATGTAAGTTTATTATTGGTGACTGTCAAATTGAAAACATTTATTTGAGTGTTTCAAAATGTAATAAATCGGGATGCAGTGGGTTGGGTGTGTCTGGAAGGAACAGGTGGAACACAATCTGAAGGAAATAGGAACATTTATAGCCCACCTGCAATATTTATATGAAAGGGAATAGCCAGAAAGTTTAAATAGCCCCACTTTTAACTAAGGCACTGATGCTACTAAGGGAGCAAAGCAAGTAAGCCAAACCCTCGATAGAACAGCTTCCTTGTCTCTTTCATCCATGCATCAATCCATTCATTCTTTCACCGTTCCATCCACCTGCTGATATTCACTATTCAACTATATCACTATTTCATCGTTACATTGTCATATATTAATTCTTTCATCCATCCATCAGTCTTTCATCATTCAATCCATCCATTCAATCTGCCATGGATCCACTCTGCCACTCATTCAGCCACTGTGTCACCCATCTATCCGTCCACTCTGCCACTCATCCATCTATCCATTGATTCATTCAGTCATTCATCCACTCTGCCATCCATCCATCCCTTCATTCCTTCATCCATCCACTCTGCCGTCCATGTAGACACTCTGCCATCCCTCCAGCTAGACACCTCTATTCACCCCTACATTCTGCCATCCATTCAGCTGTCATCTGTGCCTCCACTCTGACATTTATCCGTTCATAGATCTATCTATCCATCTACCATTCACCCACTCACTCTGCCATCCATCCATCCATCCAATCTGCCATCCATTCATTCTGCCATCTACCCATCTATTCTTCCATCCATCCATTCGCTCTACCATCCTGTTGTCCATTATCCATCCATCATCCATCTATCCTTCATCCATTCACTCTGCTATTCATCCATTTTTCATCGCTGGCAAATATATCCATCCACTCTTCCATCCATCCACCTACCATCCATCCATCCATCCACACTGCCACCCATCCATTCACCTGTCCATCCATCTATTCCATTACTGTGCCATCCTTTCACCTGTTCATCACCTATCCATTCATCCATCCATCCATCCTTCTATCCTTTTACTCTGCCAACCGTTCATCTGTCCATCTACCTATCATTCACTCACTCACTCATCCATCCACCCATCCCTTTACTTTGCCACCCTTCCACCTATTCATCACCTATCATTCACTTATTTTTTCACTCACTCATTCATGTTCTCATTTGTCTGGTGGGTTGGTGGAAGTGAAGCCGGTGATTGAGGTATGCAGCTCCCGTGTAGTGCAGTAACTTGAATGCTTGTGTGAGGAGTTTGAACTGGCAGCGCTTTTGGATGGGGAGCCAGTGGAGTTCTCTGATGGTGGTTTGATGTGGATTGATGCGTGAGATCAAGAACAAGTCTGGTGAAGGTGTTTGGGATGGATTCAAGCCTTTGAAGAAGATGATTTGGGATGCCAGTGTATAGTATGTTGCTCTCGACCAAGCTGCTTGGGGTTAGGGCCTGTGTGATGGTATGTCTGGTGGGAGCCACTTGGAGACTTTGGGGTTATTACAACTTTGGAGGAAGTGTTAATCCGTCCCAAAAGTGACGGTAAAGTGACAGATATACCACTAGCCGTATTACGAGATCCATGGGATATAATGGACTCGTAATACGGCTGGTGGTATATCTGTCACTTTACCGTCACTTTTGGGACGGATTAACACCTCCTCCAAAGTTGTAATAACCCCCTTTATGTTACATATGGAGGATGTGGAAGCATGTGGAAGTGGCAGAGTTGAGCTAGGACTTCATGGTGCAGTTGGTGTCCAGGATGAGGTCTAGGTTCCTAATGTAGTCAGTTGGGGTGGGTGTGAGTCTGAGTTTGGAGGGCCACCAGGTTGAGTCCCAAGGTAAGCTCTTATTCCTGAAGATCAGCCCCTTGGTGTTGTCGGTGTTGAGCTTGAGACAGTTCTGTTTCATCCAGTTGGTCACGCTGGTCATGCATTGTTTGAGGTTTGTCTTGGTAGTGACAGTGTTGTCTGAGAGGTAAAAAATGAGCTGGGTGTCATCAGCGTAGGAGATGATGTTGATTCAGTGGGATCTGATGCTGTTAGCCAGAAGAGTTATGCACATGTTGAAAAGTGTAGGGCTGAGTGATAAGCACTGTGGGACTCCGCAGATAAGATCTCTGCGTTCTGATGTGAACGGCATAAGTCTGACTCATTGTGTTCTTCCAGACAGGAAGGAAGCTATGCATTTGAGTGTTGGTCCTTGTATTCCCACTGTGTGTAGTCTGGCAATTAGTGCGTGGTGGGAGACAGCATCAAAAGTGGTGGATAGGTTGATGAGGGTAAGGGTGGTGGTCTGTCCACGGTCGAGGATGGTGCATATGTTGTTTGTGGCAGTGATTAGGGCGTTTCAGTGCTGTAATTGTTTTGTACTCCTGATTGAGAGTCGTTCAGGAATTTGTGGCATTCTAGGTGGTCAGAGAGTTCTCTGTCGATGATCTTGCCAATGACGTTTGCTGAGAAGGGGAGCAGTGAGATGGGTTGGTAGTTGCTGAGTACTTTGGGTTTGGCTGAGGGTTTTCAGAGGAGGGTGATGACTTCAGCGTGTTTCTTGCTATCTGGGAAGGTGGCTATCTTGAGGGAGGTGTTGATGATGTGAGTGAGTGCAGCACTGATCATGGCTCTTCACAGGTTGTCGATGTGGTGCTGGCAGGGGACTGTGGGTAACCCTAAGTGGACTGTTTTCATTATTGCCTCAGTGTCCTTGATGAATTCCAGGGTGTCAGTAGGTAGTCTTTGGCTGAAGAGGTTAGAGGTTGAGAAGTTTGAAAAGGGTGGCTGGGGTTCAAGGTTGCTGCAGATTTTGGTGATTTTGTTTTTCATGGAAGACGTTGGAGAGGTTGTTGCAGAGGTTTTGTGTAGGGGTGATGTTATTTGTTGTTGCTACTGGGTTGGGGAATTCCTTGACGATGGTGAAAAGTTCCTTTCAATTATTGTAGCTAGATTCAATTCTAAGGGACAGGGCCTGTTTCTTGGTCTCTTTCACTTGATGGTGATAGTGTCTAAGTGCGGCCTCATAGGTGTTTCTTGCAGAAGCTCCCTGGGAGGTTCTCCAATTCCTTTCGAGCTGTTTGCAAACTCTCTTGGACTCTCTGAGGTTAGCGTTGTGCCAGCTAGTTTGTTTGTTTGTTAGAAACAGTGACACAGTAAAAACACCACAAAAAAGACTCCACATCAGTGTAGGAAAATACACTTTCTTTATCTGGTTATAATAAGGCCAAAATGACAACATTTCAATCCATATTTCTCAAATAAAACTAAAGCAGGTATGCAATCGCACTGCTTTAGAACACATGCCATTCTCTTAGGGTCATTACTGTAATTCTAGTACAAGTACATCAGTCTCTGTCCAGGGATCTGGAAGTGGGACTGTACCAGTGGGGATTACAAGAAAGGGAAACAGTGTTTCAAAAGGCCCTCATGGCACCTGTGACATGCTGAACAGCAGCAAGGACCACCAAATCCCACAATACCTGAGCTCCCGCTGGAGAAATAAGAGTGTTGGTCTCCTGGGTCAATGCTTGACCCCACGACAATTTTTCTGACCTGAGAGGTGGCCTGACAACAGTCAGACAGGCTGGTGGCCAAAAGGCAGAAAACCTGGTGGCTAGAGCGGGATGCAGGGTCCTGATGCAACGATCTCACTCACAGCTGGCCCTGCTCTCCTGAGAGCGGCTTAGGAATACACTCTATCCCGGAGGGAATCTCTGGTTGTCAAGATGAAGCTGG
The DNA here is from genome assembly GCF_031143425.1 of Pleurodeles waltl. NCBI lineage: Eukaryota > Metazoa > Chordata > Amphibia > Caudata > Salamandridae > Pleurodeles > Pleurodeles waltl. The sequence continues at coordinate 502,002,515 of NC_090451.1, read as the reverse complement.
GTCCACACACTAAGGCTACCTTTGGTGCTTAGAAGTCAGCTCACACACAGAGCAGGAAATTACGATCGGTGCAGAGCGCAGGTCGTTGTAGATTGTACTTGGAGGTCACACATCAAACACCGGAACTTTGCAGAGTGTAGTGCTTGATCTGGTGAAAACAAAGTCTTTGATGGCCATGAGACTTTGACAGGTCAGACAACAAGCCCTTCGAGTTCCCGGTTAGCAAAAAGGTTGTAGAGGGCAGTTTCAATATTCCCTCACTGCCAGAGTTAGCAGGCAGCAGGCCAACAAAGCAGAGCAAGCTGCAAAATAGTAGTCCCTCTAGGCAGCACTGCAATCAACAGTCAGCAGGCCAACACAGCAAAGCAAGTAGCAAAGTGGCTGACCCTCCTGCCAGCACAGCTCCTCTTCTTGGCACAGTCTCTTCAGGACCCAAGGTGAACTGATTTGGAGGTGTTTGGAGACCAGTACACATACCAATATGTGTTTTTGAAGTAGGGGAGACATCAAAAGAGGCCTTTAAAGATAACAAGGTCCCTTTCCTTCCTTATCTGGCTCAGGCTCAAGACACTCTATAGGGGGGGTATGCAGCCCTTTTTGTGAGGAGAGGCACAGCTCTGTTCAGGTGTAGGTGTCAGCTCCTCTCTCCCATCTAGCCCAGGAAGACCTGGTGATGGGCTATCAAGATGCAAATGTCACACTCCAGCGCCCTTTGTGTGTGACTGTCTAGACTGAATGCACAAAGTCCTGCTGTTATCTACCCCAGAGGTGTATACAGAGACAGGCAGGGGCACAGAATGGTTAAAGTCAGAAAACGTCAACTTTCTAATAGTGGCATTTTCAAAGCTTACAAATTTAAAATCTAACTGCACCATCAGTTGTGATTTTAAATTGTGAGTCCAGAGACACCAAACTCCATTTTTTATCTTCTCCCAATTGAAAGTTACACTTAAAAGATGCTTCAAGGTAACCCAATATTAACCTATGGGAGAGACAGGCCTTGCAGAAGTGAAAAAAACAAATGTAACAGTTTTTCACTACCTAGTCATTTTAGACTTAAACGTAAATGTCCAACTTCTTAAATACATTGCACCCTGCCCTTGGGGCTGACTACTGCCTACCATCGGGTGATTATATTTAATAAAAAAGAAAGTTTGGGCCTGGCAAGTGGGTGCACTTGCCATGTCGAAATGACAGTTTAAAACTGCACACACAGGCTCTGCAGTGGCAGGTCTGAGACATGTTTGCAGGGCTACTGTAGTGGGTGGCACAATCAGTGCTGCAGGCCCAATAATAGCTTTTAATTTACAGGCCCAGGGCACATAGAGTGCACTTTACTAGGGTCTTACAAATAAATTAAATATGCCAATTGTGTATAAGTCAATGTTACCATGGTTTAGAGTATAAAACACCTGCACTTTAGCACTGGTCAGCAGTGGTAAAGTGCACAGAATCCTAAAGCCAGCAAACATGAAGTCAGCAAAAAGAGAAGGAGGGAGGCAAAAAGTTTGGGGATGACCATCCAGAAAGGTCCAGGTCCAACATGGATCTTTTGGGTTTGGTGTTTTTCAGGGGTGTTAGAGAGTTGGTGCAGGTGGTTATTCTGTTGTTGAAGTTGTTTATGCCATTGATGAGGTTGTTGGTGTGGTCTGGGTAGTGTAGTTGGAGGGCGATGAGACATTCCGTTTCTGTAAATTGCTTCTATCAGTAACTTGGGGTATCGCTATACTCCATAGGGGTGGTTGGTGGCCCTGCTATGTGGAAGCGGAAGATGGTGTGGTCCGTCAATGTGAGTGTTGTGATGGAACTGACTTTAACCTTGTTGCTGGAAGAGACAATGGGGTCTGGGGTCTGTCCAATGATGTTGGCAGAACCTTGTATGAGCTGGGTGAGGCCAATGTTCTGTAGACTTTTGAACAAGTCCATTGAGTTGGAGTTTGTAGTTCCGTTGGGATAAAAGTCGAGATTGCCTATGAGTATGAAGTCTTTGGTGTCCATGGCGAGGGGTGTGGTGAGGAGGTTACTGAAGTGGATACGGTGTCCTGGGGCCGGTAGGGGAGGGTGCATTTGATAGTGGTTTTACTATTTGTCTGAAGCTTAAAGTACATGTGTTCCATAAAAGCGGTTTCTGGATCAGTGTAAGAGGTATGCTTGATGGAGTCTCTGTGGATGATGGTGAGTCCCCCTCTTGAGTTATTGGTTCAGCCCTGCTGCAGGATTTTGTATCCAGTAGGGATGGCTGGGGCGAAGTCTGGTGCTGTTGCGGGGGTTGAGCCAGGTCTAATGAGGAAGAGGAGGTCTGGTGCCTTGCAGTTGATGAGCTCCCAAATCTTGGTGGAGTGCTTGCGGAGTGAGTGTGTGTTTAAGAGCAGGCATGCAAGTGAGTATTTTTGTGTAGGGTGCGGGTGTGTCGCTGTGTGAGTGCGGGTCTTGATTTCTGACTTAGTAGGAACAGCGGTGTTTGTGGGGCAGTAAGAGTGGGGGTGTAGAGGCATGTGAAGTGGCAATGCGAGCAGGCAAAGAGGCCCACTGTGGACTGAGGTGCGACTCAGCATCAGCCTTTGTGGCAGCGTCTAGGGTTATGGAGTTTGTTGGGAGTGTAGCTGCCAGAGGCGTTTGGATCTGGGTTCCTGGTGCTGGATGCATTTCACGCAGAAGGGTGCAGGTGGGCATGCCTTTGGCACTCTGGGGTCGCATCTGTCCTGAGGCCTCCATTAAGTAGGGCCTTGGACAGTAGGAGGAACACATGGGTAATGGTCAGAGTCAGAAAGAATGAGAAAGTCCGGCAGGGAGTGTAGGGAAGCCTGGCTGGAGTGGCAAGGCAGGAAAACATGATTGGTGGAGCAAGTAGGGGGACAAAAACTGACAGAAGAGACCAAGATGAAAAATGGAGCAGTAAGAGGAGCAAAAGAGCAAAAAGGAGCAGTTGAGAGGAACAAAGCATGCAAAAAGGAGCAGTTAAACAGAGACAGGCAGAACAAACAGCTAACAGGAGAAAAATTAGGGGACAGACACCATCATGAGTCAGAAGGGCAAGGCAAGGTCGTGGTTGCATTGAAGCAGAAGAGAGATGCATGGGCCCCTACTCAATGTGGTTGCATTGTGACATCATTAAGTAAGGTATTGGAGAGTGGAAGGAGTGCTGTGGGGTGGTGGGTGGACTCAGCAAGAGTGGGAAAGTCTAGCAGAAAATGTGATTGGCGGGGCAAGTCGGGGTCAAAATTTGACAGAGGAAACATAAGGAGACAGACACCAACACATGTCAGAAGGGTATGGCGAGCTCACGGCTGCACTGATGCAGAAAAGAGATGGCTGGGCACCTTAAGGACTAATTATACAAATGGAACGTAACAATGCATCCGATTGTAAAAAAAATAAAAAAAAGGTAAATAGCACATAAAATTCATGTTTAAAACATTGAAGTTTGAGAGAGAAACATTTTGTAGTTTGAACAATTGCCTTTGTATAGGGATCCAGCACAGAGGTTAATCGCACTTTACCACAGAGATCTGAAGTGGTGAGTTGCCATCTTTTGATATATGTTACCAGGGAGCTCATGAATTAATGCAATATTTTCAGTATTTTCTACAGTACCTAGGAATCACGTTTTTTCTGCTTTATATAATATATGTATAGTCTCATCAAATAACACTGGATGCACAACACAAATATTCATATTGAAATGTGAGATGGCCCCCATGCAAAGTACCTGGAGGGGGGCCCTCCCACTTGTACACAGTCAGGAGCCTGCCGCCCATAAACAGTGTACTTTGCAGAGGGGCCCCCAAAGCTCGGGGGGGCCCCTGCACTGCAGTGGCCTTTGTTATGCCAGTGATTCATGTAGAAGAGAAGTAATATTACCAGGTGAAATTGCTTCAGCAGACAAAATGTCTAATATAATCTGACTCTAGAAGAAATACCATCTATTATACACATTGTGCCCTGAAATATAATCCCTATTACAGTTTGCGTGTCAGAATATCTATACCAAAAATAAAATATCAGAATTACTGCCATCAAATGCCAAGGTATTGCTCAAATATTTCAAAATATAGCCACATGTTTTACTCTGTTTCTGAAGTTCAAGAGCTCTCTTGGTAATGGCAAGGTGGTGCGTAAGTGCCATAATGCAGCTGACAGTAAATTCAATGTGCTGCAAATGGTTAGGGAAGTTGTTCCACTGATTTCTGGAAACCTGGGAATTTCCAGTGTGCTGTGAACACTCGCAGGGCGATTTTCAGTGTGCTGTGGACACTCCTAGGGCGCTCCTCCATTTATCAAAGTGCTGCAGTCAGTAACTCTGTAGGTGCTGCTGTCAGCAACTATGAAGGAGCTGCTGGCAGCAACTGCTTGGATGTTGCTCAATTTCTACAAACTTCCTATAGTACTCACACAAACCGCAAAGGACAACAGTTTTTCTTTTGTACCAAGTGGAACAGCAATTTGTATAGCATCAGCAATAGATGTATTTGGTACAGTTTCATCACCAGAAATGGCATGAACCAGCCATTCTACTTCTTTTCAGAATAGCTAACATTTTTCTTTTTTAAACATTATTACCCTTACAGTCTTTCACACACCTTTTTGACATGTTCTCGGGGGTCTTCTTCATTTTTAAAATACAATTAGATTGTCAACTTGAAAACACCTCACACAATAGTCCATGTCTTTAAATATGGCATACCTTGCCCTTTGAAACAACGAGGCCATGGAAACTAGGGCGAACAGCATGCTCTTAAACTGGTTCAAGCCAAAAGGTGTGATAAAAGATTTAAGGAATCGGGGTAAAGTTCTATCTGGTGGTAAGCTGACATTAGATCTACTGTGGAAATATATTGGCTTTGTCTAGGGTGGTGATTCATTCCTTAGTTCTAGGTAGGGGTGGTAGTAAATAACAATATTAGCATTAAGAGCCCTAAAGTTGACCCAGAGCCTTAAGGTGATGTCCTCTTTCTTTGCCAAAATTAAGGAGGACACTTACTCTGAGGATTCAAGCTCTCCAATGATATTCTCCTGCACCAGTTTTTCCAAAATGTATGCTTACTCCATTCTCACACTCAGAGGAGTGACCCCCTGTTTGTTGAAGGGGATGTGAAAAATTCTGCAGTTTACCCTGCCTATTTGTTTAACCATTTGGAAATAATTGCTCTACCCATTCAATGAAATTAATCTCAAAAACACAAGACTTGTTCTTTGAATCAGGGATTAAGAACTATCCCAAGGTCCCACGGACATCAACTCCAGTTACTTCTACATATAACTTAATATCTATAGCTCTGCCCTTGAAAATTATCCCCACTCTACAAAATCCAAACATGTCAATGGCATGGTCATCAAACGCTTTCGGTATTAAGTTTGACTCGTCTAAGTCTTCTAGATTTAAACTATTGTGGAAAGTATCTAAAATGTTTCTTTGTAACTATAATCCAACGCAAACCAGAGCTTGCCATTGATACCATATCCTTTCCCAAGATTTGCACTTTGCAATTTGGTGGATTTTTAGACTAGATATCAACAGTAGAGGAGAGAACACAAATCTCTTTATGAAGGGAAGTGAGATTTATTAGTACATATGGCAGGCACTGCACTCCAGTTTAACTGCATGTATGGAATGCGGATTCTACTATTGCAACTATAAAAGGCATATATAATGTTGACAGATCACGGAGCGAGGAGCATGACCCGTAAAGAGAGGCACAGGCATTGCGTCAGGAGCCTCAAAGAAAAGAAAAAAAAGCCTAATAAAAACAGATAAGTGGTATTAATACTATAAATAAATCGGAACGTGCTACTATGACACTATATCCAAACAGTCGCATCTCTGGGTGACATGTATGACCCAGCCCTTGTTCACAACAGAATCTAAAACCTGAACCTTCTAACAAGACAAGCATGCTCCAGCTTGCAATCCACTGGATAGAGCAAGAGAGCTTACAACCTCACACAAGTAGCAGTTGCACACAATACGAATACCTGATACCAATACAATATCGATAACAGTGGTGGCAGAGGTATGAAGAACACAGCTGAATCACAAGCTCCAGAAATGAAATTAGTTTATTATTGCCAACCGTCTCTGTGTTCTCATGCAGCAACAGAAACACTTGTAAGGCTATTAAAGTTTATAAGGTATTAAGATGTGCAAAAACTCCTCAAAGCAAATAACATTTGTACCATGTATTGGATGTGTTTTAGCTCCTGATTTATACTCACTTGAAAAAATTACTGGCAGTAACATTGAAAAACACTTTTTATGTATATTTCTTGCATGTTGGTGCTCCATTATACAAATACTGCATGGCCAGTTACGACTAAGTGAAACATTTCCACTACTAAACAGGTCCCATTTTTCACTCCCAAGTGCTCTTCTTTTAACTTTGCCAAATTCACGGTTGGTGAGGCTGGCATAAATAAAAAAGACATTTGCGAAATTGTGACCTCCATTAAATCACATATTTGACCACCTCTAGTTTAAATGGCCCCTTGGCCTGAAAGTAGTCGCAGGCAGAGCCAAACTCCTCCAAAGTATCATAAACTGGAGCCAAGCAGTTTATGAGACTTACAGGTCTTTGTATGAAACTATTTATAATGGAGTGGCCTCTCAACGTGACTGTTATGAGCAAAGCGTTAAACAAAAAGCAAGGGCCTTTTTTGGACTTTGGGGTGGTTTGGGCATGGAATACGTAGGAGGGGGGAGTTTAAAAGCTGCTTGAGTCAAGAAATTGATGAGTAGAAAAGGGCTCTCCTTCCACTGTATATATGTACAGATGTTCTAATGAGTTCTATAGTTCGAGCTGTCTATTGCTAAACTGCACATGTAAGGGCAATGGCTCTGGTTGAGACAGTGTGGAAAGGTGGGAGCATATAATACACACTGGATTCCTAATTGCATGTACAGGGCTTGTTCATCAGCCAGGCTAATGTGGTCACTGTCTATTTGGCACTTTCTTAAAGCATCCCCACGTTCCAACACATCATTAGCACATATTTCCCCATTGTAGTTCCACACCTTGCTGGTAACTTGTACCTACAGGTATCTGTCTGAGTAAGAGGCTGGTGGGAATGGAACATCTTCACACTTTTGAAATAACTGCTCAATCTGGAGCAAAATACCACAGAAAATTTGCCTTCGCCACTGGGACAGTATGTTCGGTGAAATTGAACAAGTGGATTATTCAGTGATATGAGTATTTACTCCGAAAATCAGAGGGATTGCTATTAAAATTAACTCTAAGTGATGTGCTAAGATAAAAAATACAGAACACATGGTGGGAATGAAAAATCTTCACACTTTTGAAACAATTGCTAAATCTGGAGTAGAATACATCAGAAAATTTGCCTTCACCACTAGGACAGTATGTTGGATGGAATTGTACAAGTGGATTATTCAGTGATTTGAGTAATTAGTTCGAACATCAAAGGAACTGCCAATTAAATTAACTCTAAATGAGGTGCTAAGATAAAAAATACAGATCACACTTTAGGAATAGGCTTCCAGAAGACAAACACCAAACTTACTATAACTAGATTGTTGGAACATAACATATTGTAAACATCAGCAGTATGCATACATTATAAATTAGAGAATGTTTAGCATACCTGCCAGAGCATGCAGATGAGTGCAGGAAATGTATCCCACAATTCTTTGGTCCTGAGTTGTACTTCCCACTTGTACCTATTGGAATGGAAGAGAAATAAAGTTAGAGATGGAGGTTAAGCAAACTGGGAAAAGTTGACAAATCAGGACTTTTGTTATACAGAGTGTCTTACAACTGGGGTAAAATAAGAACATTTTAAAAGTGTCTCAATGAGTTTATTTATTTATAAATTTGTAGTTTATATCAGATTTGTTTTGTCATGCGTCTGACACAGTCATAGGGGTTGTTTCAAAAACCAAAGATCTTGCCATAAGGGTTGCCTCCAAAAATGAAAGAAGTGTCAACCCATATTTTGCGACTTATTCAATCTATTCTAATTTCTTTCGGGGCAAAGATTCAGTGACTTGTACACATTCCTATAAAATACTGACTTTACAAACTCTAGACAAAATGTCATGATGTTTCATTTCAATTGGACGTCATAAAGTTAAAGTTGACCCTTTATACGAGTTCCCCCATTAGTACTATCAGATTTCCCCCAACAATTGAGTTCGCTAGTCCAGGATGAAAGAAATTTATGTGTGACCAACTGCCATTACTGACAAAAATAAGTAATGCTCTTTTATTTAAAAAAATACCTTTTTAATATATTACGAGAAAATTACACTACAACCAAATCTGTCGATATGAAATGAACTGCGGTAAGTAAATCAGACTCTGGTCTTATTGTAGAAGTGGGTAATGAAGCACATAAAATGAAGAGACCTCACGCTCCTGGGATCATCCTTGACAATATATCTGCTCTTCTACCATTAGTTGCCACAAACATTCCTGTGTTCTTGACACACTCCTTTTCATCAACCCCCAAAAAACATTGCTCACGTGGTCATCCAAACGCAGTTCCCAGCTCTTGAACAGTGATACACTGTTGAGATTCCAGACACCACCTCGGTCTACTTGCACAGCATTCCTGAAAACTTCAATAGCTTGTATTGGATTCGACCAACTAGCGAATACCTTACCCTTAATTCTCCCTTTCTTGAGGCAAACCATGTCAAGAACCTTCACTACTTCCCTCCTTCCTAAATCCTCTTTCATTTTTGCCTTGCACTCCTCCACTCTGCTTCGAATTCCTTTAAAGTGCACCTCCGCAATCGCACTCTCTGTTTTTCGTTTAATTTTCAACCACCAGGGCAGGAACCTAGTGCTGGGTCTGCATCCTCTCAAGAACTCAAAAGGGGTCACAGAAGTCACAGAACTGTGAGAAGTCTTATATGCCAACAACATAGAGTGCAGAGCTATCCTCCAGCTAAAACCCCTTTTCACAGGCAGCTGAATAGCTTTATAGCTTTTTTGACCACACAGTTGACTCTCTTAACCTGACCGTTTGCTTTGGCATGGAACACAGCAATTCTCTTATGCGTCACTCCAAACTTCTCCAAATAACTCTCCATACACTTGCTGACAGATAGGGGCCCATTGTCCATAACTACTTCTTGTGGAATGCCCTTTCTACAAAAAATATCATCCAGAATCTCCACAAGTTTCCGAAGTGACCACTTTTATCATTTCAGTCTCGGGCCATTTTGAGTAGTTATCAACTAACACAATACCAAAAGCCTCCTGTTTTGGTAACACAGCAAACGAGCTAATATGACCCAACTTCTGCCCTGGTGCCTCAGAAAAATCAACCAGCTGTGGATAACTAAACAGTGCTTTAGCAGACTTGTCACAGTAGGCACACTTCCCACACATCCTCACCTGGTGTTCAACAAAAGTATCTATGCCTGGCCACCCAAAAATTACCTTGACTTACTTTTTTGTGCTTGATATACCCAGATGACCATCATGGGTATCCACAATAGTTTTCCTCAAGTTAAAAGGACGTATGAACTTATTCCCTCACATTCCAAAACTATTCTCCACAGTTAACTCTTCTCGTACTTTGAAATAACCCATTAACTCTCCAGGGATCTTCCTTTCCTCTGGCCAATCATTTAAAACAATCTGAATGACTGTTCAGTTTGCCATCTTTTTCAATCTCCTCTTCCCACTTAGCTTCCTGGACAATAGGTTGTCCTAAACCAACTAAATTGATGTCCTGTAATGTGAACGCTACTTCACATTCATTCACATCTGCATCATTGAGATCACTTTCCGGTATGGGTAACCTGGACATGCAATCAGCATGCGCGTTAACCTTTTTGGGCACATACTCTTGTTGCGTAGGCTCTCATTATCCAAATGAGACTACTGGATTTGGGCGGTAGAATCACTTGCGCTGTGGGGGACTGAGTCTGAACCCACTACAGGTGACACCTGTCTGCCTAATCCGGGTATGTTTCTGACTAACTAGCAGTGCCTCATCTCCACCCAAAAGTAGGGACGATTGGGCAACCGAGCGCATGACACAATTGACTCAGGGAAATTGTGATCACTCAGATCTCATCCTTTTCTCTCAGTTACATTAGTCTCACATATGCAAGGACAGTCAAAGGCAGAGTATAGTTCAATAAGGTTTTATTGAAGTAACTGCATCTTAGATAATAAAGCATGTATTGCAATAACTAGGACGATGAACATGACAGGATTAAAATTGTGACAAGAAATGTGAAACATTAAAATAACCGTACCATATTGTCACTACGATAGTTAAAAATAGCTCCTACCTAGGCTATGTTAGAGCACAGCATGTTAAGCTCTAATTCTGCCTTTAGGTTCCCCTTGGGAGACATCATCCCTCACACCTGAGCAAGAGGCCTGTAGTCTACATAAACAGCTGCAGCAAAACGCTCAGCAATCAGCATACAGTCGTGGTCATCTGGCTGGAATCTCCCTTTAATGTACATGGGTCAAAGTAGTGTTTTTATAATAAAACATCTGATGTTCCAAGAAAGGATCCCCACGTAAGAGGGTGTATGTTTCTGTGAACATTAGAGAAAACGTGTACCATGTTTGCCGGCAACCTATCTTACTACAGCCTTGAGAAAAGCACAGAGTGAAAAAATGTCTTGTTTAAGAACGCAGTGCTGGCCTAGGCAAAGAAAAGCTAGATAGAGAAAATAAAACAAGACCGCAAATCTGGTTATTGTTAAAATAATAAAACAAAGCTGAATAAAATATGTCTAGGTTAAAGTGCACAGCAGCAGGTCTACTTTGCTAAAATAACGTGTATGAAGCTATAACTAAAATGGCTACACAACACTAACTGATACTGAAAACTTTGTAATCTAGAGGCCAATTTTGCTAATCTTGCAGACATAGCATGTCCCCCCCCACCTGGAGCCATCATGTGCATCAGTTTCTTGTGATCTATCTTGATGATGAATTTAGATCCCAGAGAAAAGGCCTAAAATGTTATGGCCCCCATACCCAGGCCAACAACTCTCTCTCAACATGAAATAGTTTTTCTTGGCATCTTGCGTAGCTCGCGATGCATATGGCACAATCCACTCTTTGCCATGATCCTTCTGCATCAGCACACCACCTAATCCACACTTACTGGCATCAACCCACCACTAGACATTGCTTCCCAATAATAAAATGTTTCAGACATGGTGCATGCATCCACAATTAAGCCCTTTCAAAACATTAAATGTAGTAGACATGTTATCAGTCCATTCACACTTTGCATTTTGTTTAATCAAACATCTGAAACGGTCCGCTTTAGATGCATAGTTAGGGATAAACTTAGCATAGAATTCAGGTGACCCAAGAAAAGCTACTAATTGTTCTTTGAGGATGGGAACAGGAGTGTTGATAATGTTTCCCACATGATTATGTTTGGGTTTAATGCCAATAGCACTGATGTGATGCCCCAGATACTCCACTTCACATTTCTTAAATGTACATTTATCTGAGTGTAGCATAAAACCTTTTGATGGCAGAGCCACCAAGACGCTACTCAAGTTATGGTCATTCTCTTCTGCACCCTTTCCAAACACCAATATGTCATCTTGGAAGCTTCTTTCATTAGCCATTGAAAAACAGACAAATAGCCAAACCAAACCACATTCAACAAAACCTATACAAACTTTAAGGAATGATGAAAGCAGTAAGGTTTTCAGATTCCTCATCTAGACATTCTAGGTCTAGACATGAAAACCCTTGAATCCTCGCTAAGGTGGTCATCATCTCATGAAGATTAGGAAGGGGATGAACATCCACCCAAATGGTATTATTAAGGCTGTCCAAATCATCACAGCGCTTCAATTCCCCAGAAGACTTAATGGAAATCGCAACTGGAGACACCCAGGGTGAGGATTCCACTGGCTCAATGATGTTCTTCTCACACATGTCACTTAACATATCTTTAAGTTTGCCCCTATAAGATAATGGTATATTCCTCACCCTGTGACGTGGAGGGATAACATTGTCATGCAATCTGATGCAATGCTTAAATCCCTGATATTCCCCCAACTTGTCCCTGAAAACATCTGGAACTTGTTGGTTTAACTTCCACACGTATTCAGAAACACAACCAGTAAGAATACCATCTGAATTACCAATTGTGACCACAGGGGGATCCCCAATGGTGTATAAGTGGGGCGGGGCGGTCAGCCCTCAGGTCGATCTACTACCCATTTCTTCCTGGTGTGACCAACCCAACAAAAATAGCTCACTCCTGGCCACATACATTTTTCCATAAGTGTGATGGCAAACAAACTCTAAATTAGCCCAGAAAATACCTAACCAAATCAATTTTGTGGACTATGTCCCAAACAGGAGCCACATTTAAAGTCAACAATACTTTGTTAGGACATTTCATCTTAACTATATCATTAGCTATAATGGTGTACCAAACACACGAGTCCACTGTCAACACCATTCACTGCAATAGCACATGAAGGAAACGTAGTTAACATTCCCCCCCCCCCTTATGTCCACTATAGTGTTGATTTCCTGTTCACAATCATCATATGAACTGTCATAATCATCATAATTTTGTACAACATTCACTCTTCTAGGCACTGAGCTGCACACACTACCAAAATGCCCTCTCTAGTTGAACCTGGAAAAACAACTTATCTATTGGAGGACACATCTTAGAGTTGCCCAAATGACCATTACTGCTGCATCAATAACAAAAAGCTATAATTTTTCTACCCTCAGGTTTTTGCCACCTGGGGTCAGATGTATTAAACTATTGTGCATTCTCAAACGGTGCGAATCGTAAAATTCCACCATTTGGGAATGCAAAATAGCTTTTCACGATGTATGAAAGGCATCCCAGTCCCATTTTAGGGAATCACAATTTTTAGCGATTCCCTGAATTTGCGACTCTGATTAGGGAATCGCAATTTGAGATTCCCTAAATAGGAAATCGCAAATAGGGACTCTCTGTTTGCGATTCCCTATGCACATGTATCAAGCATTTCCTAAATGCAAACTGGGCATTTAGGAAATGCAGTTATCACCAACTTCAAGTTGGTGATAACCACGTGCAATTCTTTAAACTGCATTAAAAATGCATTTTTAAAAGTGCCACGTAGCTCACACATGCTTTTAGGGCATGTGTGCACTTCACATGTGTACAATTACATTTTGGGGTGCCTCAAAGGGGGTCTTAGGCTCTCGGCGTACTTGGTTTTGCATTTCCTAATTTGTGGTTCCCTAGTAAGGAATCACAAATTAGGAAATGTAAAAACATTTGCACCTATCAGGCCCATAGGAATGAATGGAGTTGCATTTCTTAATAGCGATTCCTTAAAAGAGATTGTGACTCTGAGGGAACTTCTATTAGGGAATCGCAATTTTCTTGCATACCATTTTGCTTTTTTTAAATAGCAATTTCTTAAAATTTGCTATTTAAGAAATGCAGAATAATACTTGGATAAATCTGGCCCTTGGTCTTTATCGCATGTTTTTGCATCATCTGACTTTTTTGCATCTGAATTTTCTTTGATTTATCCCCATCTTCAGATACAGTATGTACCTCATTGTTCTCATTACCCCTTATCTCCTATACAACCTTCTCATAATGCTCAATTGCTTAGGAATCTCAATGGCCGCATTGAGTGACATGTCCGAAGTGGTCAATAGTCTTTCCTGTATCTTCTTATTATTGGTTCTAGTTTGAATTTGATCCCTTAAAACCTGCTCATTTGTAATATGTTCAAAATCACAGGTCACAACTAGAGATCTAAGGGTAGATACATAATTCTCTATGGATTCATCAGTACATTGTCTCCTAGAATAAAAATTGAGTCTTTCCATCACAGTAGTTTTCTTACCATACCATAAGGATACCTGTTTAGATGTATATTGATAAGAGTTAATACTGTCAAGATTGACCAAAGATGGCAAATTCTTACATTCTTTCAAACCAATCTCTCCCAGACAATGCTTTAAAAGCTTGTCACCGAAAACATCCAGAAACTATTGGTTTAACTTCCGCACGTAATCAGAAGCACAACCAGTAAGAACACAATCTGAATGACCAATTATGACCCCGGGGGATCCCCAGTGGTGTGGGGGGGGGGGGGTCAGCCTTCAGGTCCAATCTAATACCCATTTCTTCCTGGTGTGACCAACCCAACAAAAATTGCTCACTCCTGGCCACATACATTTTTCCATAAGTGTGATGGCCAACAAACTCTAAATTAGCTGAGAAAATACCCAACCAAATCAATTTTGTGGACTATGTCCCAAACAGGAGCCACATCTAAAGGCAACAATACTTTGTTAGGCCATTTCACCTTAACTATATCATTAGCTATAATGGTGTACCAAGCACACGAGTCCATTGTCAACACCATTCACTGCAATAACACATGATGGAAATGTAGTTAACATTTTCTCTCACTAATGTTCAATGCAGTGTTGATTTCCTGTTCATAATCATCATACGATCTGTTATAATCATCATAATTTTGTACAGCATTCACTCTTCTAGGCACTGAGCTGCACACTCTACCAAAATGCTCCCTCTAGTTGAACATGGAAAAACAACTTATCTATTGAAGGACACATTTCAGAGTTGCCCATAAGACCATTACTGCTGCACCTACAACAATTCAATTCAATGTATTTGATTTCACGATTTGAAGCTTCAAAGAGGTCCACATGTACACTCATCATCTATACAAAAAAAAAGTAAGAATAAAAATAAAATCCATAAAAAATATATACTAGCTTAAATACTATGCATAAAAGCTAAGAAAAATGTAAAACAAAATTACCTTTACAGTACAATATAATCAGGTCTCTACCCAACACTTGTGACTTAAGATATCATACAGTATTTACATGGAGGAAACGACAATCACAGAGAAAACTACCATTTAGTCACTTTAGTTTTCATCCCCCACTGACTAATTACACATATAAAATTCAGTGCATAACGTTATGATATAAAACCCAACAACAAAAGAACAATTAAATACCAATCTACAGAAACTTTAGTGCATACACCAAAACAGATAGCTCCTAGGGGGGTCCAGAATAGCAAGTCCCAGGCTGGAAAATATAATAGTGCATTAAGAATGTAGCAACTGTTACGTCCACCAAAAGAGTGATAAGATCAATAAATATTTAAAAAAGACTTGAAAAATGTAAAAATCCTGAAACAAAATATTTAGTTCGGTGGTTTATACATATATTTCATTACCTCATCTGGTGAACATATATTAAAATTTGCACAAAGTTGTTTCAGCCATTTTTTCCTTAACTCAACTAAGGTGGGACAAACGAAAAAACACATGCTTAAAATTCTGTACCTCAGATGGCAAAAATCGCAAATATTCGGGGATCCATCCCACTTAGCAGTTAAATCTTTAAGAGGTAATCTATTAGATCCTGACAAAAAGACAAAACGTCATACACCATGTGGTAAGTTCCACAATAAATAAGGTTGAGGGTAATTGAAAGTCGCCGAATTAGTTAATGTCCTAAGCCTCCTCTTATTATGACAAAACTCCATATCCAAAGAAAAGCTTTTGTCCCTTATGGCCTCTTTTTAAATGACGAGGGGTGTTGGAGTATAAAATGAATGAACATCTAACTGAAGTAATTGCATAGTGAAGTTAATATTTCTAAAAAACTGAGATTTATCTCTTAATGAACCAAATATTTATTTATATGCTAAGGATCTTAAGGAAGAATCTGCACTCTGAGCTAAACAGAAAGCTATCCGAATTAACGCAGCTAGGCCCTGTGTATAAATACTCTTGATGCCAAATTCTAGCCTTAAGGCTGACACAGATACCAAATTATTACAGGAGACCAAACTTCTTAAAATCCAGCCTTCTATCTTGTCAAGAACTCCCATTTTTAGATTGCTATTCCTTCCACGGCATACAGGAGGGTGGGTGGGATTTTTGCTTGATAGACAGATAGTAAATAAGAAAAATGCCGCCGACCCACTGCATTATAAAAGGCTAATATACCATGTGACTGAGACAGAGCCTTGCTGATATTATTACATATATGGTCTCGATCGCTAAGAGAGCAGGATAGGGTTTTTTCCCAAAAAATAGTGGGATTTCACCCGCTCAAAACTCTGCTGACCAACTGTCCATGTAAACTTAATTTTGTTTACAGGATTTATTCCCCAAGAAGCATACCACTTGAGATTTTAACACATTTATTTTTAAGTGATGCTGCTTAGAGTAATCATATAAGGCAGCCAGCCGCCTGTTGAGACCTTTCGGAGTGAGATCAAGCACCACTATGTCATCAGCATAAAGAAGGCAAGAAACTGAAGTGCCTCCAATTATTGGCGCAAAGCCTTGGGTGTTCCCTAATACACACGAAAGATCATGAATATATATTGAAAAAAGAAGAGGGGCCAACAAGCAACCCTGTTTTAGACCATTTTTTGCAACTAATTCTGCGGACAGACCCTGCTCTCCACCTAGAAGTACTTTACACCACGTAGAAGAGTGCAGGGATATGATTAAGCGGTGCAGATTTATAGGAACACCCAATTTTAATAATTTCTTCCATAATATCTTATGGTTCACCCTGTCAAAAGCTGTTGAGAAGTCTATAAAAGTGGCATACACTACACCACCTCTAACCTGAACATATTTTTCTTTTATAGTTTGCATTAAAAGGATATTGTCTAAGGTATTGGGATCCTTCCGAAAACCTGCCTGTTCAAAAGGGAGGATTGCATTTTCTTCAACCCAAGTCGTTAAGTGCACAAGTATGCTTTTAGCAAAGGTCTTACCAACAGCATCCAGCAGGGCTGTTTGCCAATAGTTTATGGTTAAAGATTTATCACCCTTTTTGTACAAAGGGACTATGATACTCCTCGTCCAGGACACCAGGATTACACCGTTCGAATAACAAGAGTGGAATACCAGGTTAAGAATCTTTTCCCAAAGCGAGGGCTCTTTTTTAATTACTGCCATTGGAACCTCGTCCAGGCCCATTGCTCCTGAGGTCCTCATCGACCTTATAAACCCCTTGATCTCAGAAACTGAAGGGGCACCAAAGGCATCAGGCTCCAACCAACTACCAATCTTAAGGTCCAATTTACCTAACTCAACTTCCTCATTTTCCGCATACAGGGACAGAATATAATCTCTCCATTCTACCTCAGCTATAGTAGGGGCTGAGGGAGTTTTACGTGACCCACAGCTTTCAGAAATGAGTGACCAAAGTTTATGAGTATTTTTAACCCTGGCTGATTCCCTCAAGGCTATCCAACGCTGATCTGCCTCTTCCTTCCTTATTCCCACCTTCATCCGTACTCTTCTCCTCTTGAGAAGGGAAATTCTTCTACTCCTCTTCTCAGATTCACACCCATGCTGCAACCTAATCAATCTGTTGATTTCCCTATTCAATAGGAGAAGAGGAAGCCTTAATTTATTTTGTGGAGGTTTAATAAATTTTAAATAACTGGTCTCTCTGAATGATGTTTCCCATGAAGTCAGAAAAACATTTTAGCGGTTCTTCATATCAATCATCAATATTTCTCAAGACCATTTCAAGTGTTTCTTTCACAGATAAAAGTTTCAAAGGTGATCAATAAATTCTACCTGTTTTCCCATTAAAATTGATGTTATGGCCCTTAAAATTCCATGTCTCAATATAAGATATTTGGAGTTTTAGCACAAGGCTCAAGATCTTATGGTCGCTAAATGGGGTATCGGTGATTGCCATGTCCTCCACTACTTGTGCCAGGGAGTAGGAGGCCAAAAAATAATCAATGATGGAATTACTCCGATGAGATTTATGAGTAAAGGCTGGTGGGTAGTCCGACTGAAATCGACCATTCAAAATTATGCAGCTAAGTTCCCTCAAGCCGTTTAATAAAATATTCCCCCTTTTGTCCATCTTAATTCTTGAAGAAAATAAGATAGGAGGAATGTTGAGCACAGATTCCCTCTCTAAATCACAAAAGGTGGAGAGAGACAGATTAGAGATTTAGCAGTTTAAGTCCCCTGATATCAGTACTTCATATACAGTTTCATGAGAGCTTAAACAAAAAGAAGAAATACAATTCAGCATATGCAGTAACATCCTATCATGCTCCTTGTCAGGGGGACATAAGCATTTACCACTAAATTATGCATTTTCCTACCATCCTCCAATATTGGATTCATTTTAATTATCTGGTAAGAATTTTGTGAGACAGGAATATTTTCGAACTCCCATTTGTACTTATCACTAAAGAGTATAGCGGTGCCCCCTTTTGCATGCCCCTTCCTGGTCGGCTGTGCCTTTTGACAAAGGACTGTGCACCTATAACACAAAGTTATACTTTTTCTTCCCTCAGGTTTTTGCCACCTGGGGTCAGATGTATCAAACTATTGTGTATTCTCAAACGGTGCGAAATAGCCTTTCACGATGTATGAAAGACATCCCAGGCCCATTTGAGGGAATCACAATTTTTTGTGATTTCCTAACTTTGTGACTCTGATTAGGGAATTGTAATTTGCGATTCCCTAAATAGGAAATCGCAAATAGGAATTCTCTATTTGTGATTCCCTATGCACATGTATCAATCATTTCCTAAATGTGAACTGGGCATTTAGGAAATGTAGTTATCACCAACTCCAAGTTGGTGGTAACCATGTGCAATTTTAAAAAATGCATAACAATGCATTTTTAAAAGCGCCACGTAGCTCACACATGCTTCTAGGCATGTGTGCACTTTACATGTGTACAATTACATTTTGGTGTGCCTCAAAGGGGGTCTTAGGCTCTCCGCACCCTTGGTTTTGTATTTCCTAATTTGTGGTTCCCTAATAAGGAAACGCAAATTAGGAAATGTAAAAACATTTGAACATATGGGCCTGAAGGCCCATAGGAATGAATGGAGTTGCATTTATGAATAGTGATTCCTTAAAAAAGATTGTGACTCTGTGGGAACCTCTATTAGGGAATCGCTATTTTCTTGCATACCATTTTGCATTTCTTAAATAGCGATTTCTTAAAATTTGCTATTTAAGAAATGCAAAATAGTATTTGGATACATCTGGCCCTTGATCTTTATCTCATGTTTTTGCATCATCTGACTTTTTTGCATCCAAATTTTCTTTGATTTATCCCCATCTTTGGATACAATATGCACCTCAGTGTTCTCATTACCCCTTATCTCCTATACAAACGTTTCAGAATGCTCAATTGCTTAGGAATCTCAATGGCCGCATTGAGTGACATGTCCGAAGTGGTCAATAGTCTTTCCTGTATCTTCTTATTATTGGTTCTTGTTAGAATTTGATCCCTTAAAACCTGCTCCTATGTAATATGTTCAAAATCACAGGTCAGAACTAGAGATCTAAGGGTAGATACATAATTCTCTATGGATTCATCGGTACATTGTCTCCTAGAATAAAAATTGAGTCTTTCCATCACATTAGTTTTCTTAACATACCATGAGGATACCTGTTTAGATGCATATTGGTAAGCGTTAATACTGTCACGATTGACCAAAGACGGAAAATTCTTACATTCTTTCAAACCAATCCCTCCTAAACAATGCTTTAAAAGAGCTAACTGCCTTCGAGTTCACACTACCCCCTCAAGAAACTCCACATATGCTAAAAACACAGCCTCCCATGTCTCTCAGTCCATGGGTGGTTCACCCAGTGCTGAGAGAGAGGAAAAAGGCAATGAGTTTCCAGTTATACCACTGTAGTTAAATGACTACAACACAGAAATGTGCATAAATAAAATCTGGTGCCTAGAAACAAGTTAGAAAGCACACAATAATACACAGCATACACTAAAACAATAAGTGTAGTCACCGCTGTCAATACTCAGGAGGTGTGCGCATCACCGTAGCGTGACGCGCTTCTACATATCGCCGCTGTCCATACCGAGGAGGTGTGCGAGTCACCAGGACACACTTGTAAAATAAGCCAGAAGAGTCAGTGTTAAGTGTTCTTAGTTACATTCCCTGTGAAGCCACACCAGCCGGTGCCATGTAGCGATGAAACATTGTCTTAGAAACAAAGTGCACCTACGAAAACTCATTATGCCGTCAACAAGCTAATCAGGCTGCAGGTAGAGATAATTGTATCCACAGGTAATTCACTCATGAAGAGCACAATGTGAACAGCCCAATGAGACAGCAGCATGGGCTATACAAGCCCAATCGTTGTTCCGCACCAATAACAGGATGGTAACAGTTGAACGATGCTCCAATGAACAGCCATTAATAGAAATCAGCCAATAAAAAATGGCACCACGTAAGTCCGTGCTAGCTGGTCGCCAGTATAGAAGTGGGTAATGAGGCACATAAAAAGAAAAGATATCCAAACAGAAGAAAGATCCACAAATGTTAGACATTTATTAACAAGATAATATGTCAGCAGTAACATGTTAGATAACTGAATATGCCATAAGGCCTCTGCCCCACAACATATACACAGAACCGCAGAGTTTAAATGCCCCTAGTCTTCCGCGAGCCACAACAGCTCACTAACACCCCAAGAAAGGCATCATCTGAAATAGGCACGAGCGTTTCACAATGAGTCCCGCTTGTGTCTTTTTATACAACAACATCATATGCGAAAATCAACAATAACTCACACACAGGCGTGACATGACACGCTTGTGCACGCAACACATGCCATTTCCAACATTCTCATGCCCAGCCTCCATTTGCTGCCCTTGATCCAAGCCTAAATTCCACTTTCCTCTTAGCTTATGCTACTAAACCATTATGTCCACTCTATCCACCTAAATGCTTTGCTAAATTTTCTATTGTGTAGACTTTCTGACACTGTAAGTCTACCTTTGTGACAGTACACATTTTATAGATCAGCAGCAATGTATTTCGTGGTCTTTTCTTAGATAAACAACTAATGAGTAAGTTACTTGTTAGAGAATGCGTCCATGTGCTCCATGTTTCCACTGCATCACTTAAACTTGCTGTGATCAGGCTCTTGAAGAAAAACTGTGTTTGTAGTACAATTTGCAAAGGCCCAGGTGCTTTCATTGTCCTGTCATGTCACTGGGTTCATCATTTAAGACTGTGAAATTGTGTTGCCTTATTTTCACCAATTCTAAGATAAATTTAGTGTCGTTGTAACAATTATATCACCTTCTATTCAAAATGTTGCCTTATATCTCTCCAAATGCAGTTAAGAATTTAGATTGAGGCGAACAAGAGTGACATGAAGCATGAAAATCTTCAGTCTGTATTTCATGGCCTTATCATTTTGGTATACGGTTTAAATGAAGAAAGGGTTGGTCTTGAAGCTAATCTATGCACTCTGATGGTTCTGGTTTTATGCACCGAATGCCTCTCAGAAATTAGTTTTAGCCGTTAAAGTGCAAACTTCAATTGGAAAATCTGAAAAAAACTATAAATACACTTTAATATGCAACGACTCCGCAATCCTTGTGGGCAGCTAGCAAGCAAATTATGCCCTTTGCCCTTAGGTGAAAACTCCAGGGATTTGTTTGTTAGGCAGGTCTCGAGGAGGCAACAATAAGTAGCCTTGGGAGAGACCTGAGAAAACTAGCTGGTGGGCAGTGACTATACCTAGTAGGTCCCTCAGGACTTGAGGTACTTCAATAGCTGGCAGGAAGTGTATTTTACTGTGTATGCAAGTGCTGGAATATGAGCCTAGCCTACGTAAATGGGACAGCAGAACCACAACTAATTCTGAATATTTGAAGAGCAGCCCTAGTCTAAAATTGTTTATCAAGTTTTTAGCAGAAGAGGAAAGTGAACAAGATGTAAAAAGTTGGTCTGAATTTATAATAGCTTTGGGTGCTGTGATCAGCAGTGAGACCCGTAATTCTATATGATGTTTGTATGTGATCAAAGGAGCACAGAAAACTACTGATCAAAATTTAGATCGATCTTTATGGTCTGAGCCAACCTCAAATTCCTATCATGCTGATTTCTGTATATCCCGGACATGTTGTAACAGGTTTTATGGTCTTGTGTGACAGTGCAGCTGCTAACAGGCAATTATGTGACAATCACCAGGAGAATGGCTTTGGCTCCAGCCACATGCTTGAAGCCAGGACAGCATGTTTTGATTGGGTAGAAGTTGTGTGCTTCCACAAAAAAGTGCTTTCCCCCCTACACAGCTTTGATTATTTTGGTTATCTATCCAAATGCCTAAGCTCTGACAGTAGAAGAAAGTTACCAGGTTTTGGAACACCTCTCAAGGCCAAAACCAAACAGAGTAGCACAAATGTAGCCCAATAATGCCACCCAAAAGAAGGCGGGTGGGGCACTGTGAGAGAGGCAGAAATAAATATTGGTGGCTGGGCCGGCATACAGTGGTGGGTGAAGGCGTCCTACTGCTGACTCCGAGTAAGTCCTAAATGATGGGCACAGGTAGGTCAGGCTGAAGAGCAGTACTCTCTTCCTCTTCCAAGTGGCACCATAAAGAGAAGGTCAGGCAGATAGCTCTACGTCATCCATTCCATGGAAGAAATACTAGGAAATCTCCTTCACGTTAAGCATACACGCCAAATTTTGGGAGTGGGAGCAAGGAAGAGTTGAAGAAATAATCAATAATCAGGGGAACATATTTCCCCATCCGCTTTCATTGAAGTGGAGCCTGTCCCATACTAATAAGCAGTACGTAAACACAAAGTTGTAGCCCAATAGATTAATTAATAGCACAAAGTAATTTTTGAAAAAGCCATATATATGGCCATCGGCACAAATCATTATTTTCTCGCACAACTGGAAACAGTTTTACCAAACTGTCTGAGTACAAGTTCAATGTGGGAACACTGACTCTGGCACGCCCTGAGCCTACGCAGCAAAGCCCCCGCCAATGCCCATGTTCTGGGCTGCATTTCAATAGATCTGACTCCTGGCTGGAATCAGGGGTTGTAGCTGTGTTCCCGGTCTGCATGATGCCTTGTGGATGCTAGAGTTCACCTGGTCTCCTCGACGTTTTGCCCAGCTCAACCCCAGCTGCCACAGCACTTGGAGTAAACGAGGTGAATGGTGAGGGGCCAGGGAGAGTTTAGGCAGGTGAAGGGAGGGGGACAGGGAGGTATAAGGAGCAGTAGTCATTAAAAGAAAGCGTAACCTCCTCAGTTGGTGCATGCTTAGTGCAGAGACACCGCTCCCAGCCGGGAAGAAACTTTGGGATTTTAATGACACCCAATACTCACCGCAGCGTTGGTCAGGGCTTCAGCTGCATTTGTGTTCAACTCATATTGTTTGCCGCAATGTACGTGTTTACATCATGTGATTTGTGCATGAATACCGAACACTTGAAAATATATTCACTAGTTTCATCAACTGACCAGCCCTAATGATCATTTATAGAATTATTACTCTTGTGAGCGCACAGTGATGGATTTTTTTAACTATACACAAATATCTCTGTAGGATGTTTATTACAAAGCACACATTTAAAATTCAGGGCTCCTGATAGTGGCATGAGGAACCCTCTTCCCCCCACTTCAGCAGCTTACATTGGCACTGCCTCTTCTTATTGGTCTGGCTGATAAATATTACTTTTAGGGAATACATGAAAAAGGGGTTTAGGCCTTGAACTGGCATGTACACTGAAGGAAGGAGAAAAAGAAAGAAATGTTAGGGGATAACAGAGAGAGAGTGGGCACAAAGAATAAATTGAGCATAAGAGGGAAAGGTAAAAAATAAAAAGTAAGGATTTGATAAAAAGTTGGGTAGATATAAAAGACAAATTAAAGGGAGGAGGGCGTAAGAGTGACAGGAAAGAAGGACATATGAAAGGAAAGAAGCATATAAAGTGAAAGGTAAGATGGAGGGGGGAGAATGGCTAGATGGATGGCGGAAGGGTTGCATGGAAGAGTAATTGTTTCAACAGATAAAAAGGTGACTGGAGAAATGAAGAAGGGTGAATAGCTGGATGGATTAAAGGATGGATGGGTATGTGAATATATTGACACATGGGTGGTTAAAATGACTGGTGTATGGATGAATGGATGCATGGCTAGATGTTGGGGATGGTTGAATAGAAAAGACTAGAGATGTGTAGATGGATGAATAGATAACTGGGTGGATGAATGGATATGTGGATGGGGGAAGGAGGATGAAAGGCTGACAAAATTTAAGTAATTCTATGTCAGGACCGGAGGCTTCGGATTATGCTTATCTCTATCTTTACTGCAACACACAACAGCCAATAAAAATACAATAAAACAAAAAACTACATTTCCCACAAACGCAATGACCCTCCAATCAGGCTCTACTATCCCATATATAGCACAAAGCACACAAAGTCTGTCCTCTTTCTTTGCTGCTTCACACAAGAGATAAGTGCCTCAGTCTTTTCACATATATTGTATTTCACGATTACACGTTATTTTTGTGTGATTACTTCAGGTGCGGCAGGTTGCCTTCAAGCGCCTTGTTCATTCTATATTTAGCAGCGTTTGCCGCGTTGTCGGCAAAAGCCGGTGGGGGGGCCTCAGGGGAAGCGCGGCCTCCGCGGAGGCAGTCCACTTTCTGTTGCAACGATCGCGCTAGCTTGAGTTTTTCGAGTTTGCCAGCGCGCGATCATCAGCGGTAGGAGCTGGAAGCCTGTTGATACCACGCTCCTCTTCCGACGCCCGTTTGGGCTGCAATAATACGGATAAAGCTCTGCTCGAGGGGATAAGGCGCCAGGCCCCCTATTTCCTCATTTCTGCAAATTTTCCTGTTTTTTCACCGGCAAAGGTCTGGTTGGACCTTTTTGACACCAGGGTTCCCCTCCCCCATGCTGATTTAACAGCAGTGTATATTGGGACCTCTTATTGTCATTTACCTTTACACTGCCATCATGGCCCATCAAGATGACTATTATGGGGAATATAATGAACAGCCTGGCCAGCACATGGAGGAACGCCTAGTGGAGGCTCTAGATGATCATGTGCAAGACTCTGTAAATAAGGCATTGGTGAAGGCTTTGCGTCCCTTTGCACAACCTATATTTAATTTTGACCACAGGCGATTTGGTGCAGGCTCAGGGAACCCCACCCCAAATTAGGTTGAATTAAATGAGCCTGGCCGGTCTGACTTTGATCCCTTTTAGCACACCATTAACGCAGTGTTAAACGATCACAAATATAGCACCTTTTTCAATCAGGGAGCAGATCCAATGACGCAATCAGTGCGCAATTCCACGGACGCCTCTTTAAGTTCTGATTCTGAGGACAAATCCTCTTCTGATAAGCGCAAAGCCAAACGCAAATGCAAAACGTACCATTATGAGAATTCTGACCTTTCTCCCCCTCTGGCTAAACACCTCCTATTCGATTCGGACAATATCATACATCCCAGGTCATCAGAGTGGACTCCGAGTCCCGAGGTGGCTGCTTATATACAATCCAGACTCAGGAAGAGTTTTGAGAAAGACATTCGTAGTACTCTACGCTCAGTGTCCTCGCCCAGCTCTCAAGTGGCGGAGACCCCCCAGTTAGACCTGCATATGATGACTTTTCTTAAGAAATTCTCCAAAGATCCGAAGAAGGGTATTGACAGGGCCTGGCGCGGATGCCAAGATAAACTTCTGGATATCTCTGGCCATCTAACCAAAATCATTTATTTGGCGGTCCAAGCAAAAGATTTGCAAGAGCCCATTGACCCAAACGCTTTGCTGGAATAGGCACAAAGAGCCATTTGCCTGCTGGGCAACGCTAATTGTTCAATGTCCACTGAACGCAGGAAGTCATTTTTATTACGCATTGATCCAAAACTCGCAAAATTGGCTTCAGCAGATGCTGGACCGGCTGCTAAAGGCCTTTTGTTCGGCGACAGGTTCATCAAGGACCTTGCCAAATACGTTGCTACATGTTCAGCATATGACAAGGCCCAGACTTCAATTAAAAAAGTGTTTAACAGAGGCCTTTTTCACAGGGCCGGGCGTTTCAGAGGTCGTTCGTCAGGCTGATTCACTTCCCAGACCTCTCGCCCTTACCAGAGAAATCGTGGAGAATCCAATTTCCAACCCAATTCCAACTTCTACCCAAACAAAGGATGTGGATACAGCGGTCGCAAACCTAGAGGACCTCACAGAGGAGGATATTACAGTCAGAACACCTCTCAAACAGGTAAATCTCATATCTTCCAGGGATGTCGTTTTGGGGGGAAGAAGGACTCTATTTGTTCAAAATTGGCTTTTGATAACTCAAGACGCATGGGTGTTAGACACAATTTCAGGTTATCATCTAGAGTTTTATTCAGAACCCCAACAAACCGAGATCCCTCCTCCGCTCAGTTTTTCCCATCAAGAGACAGTTTTCATAGATCAGGAAATAGAGACCCTTCTCCGCAAAGGCGCGATTGTTGAGTCATATCCTCACCCAAGAGGTTTCATAAGTAAAATTTTTCTGGTCCAGAAAAAGGGAGGGGGGTCTTGTTTAGTTCTCAACCTGAGACATTTCAATTCATGGATAGTTGATCAACACTTCAAGATGGAGGGTATCCATCTTCTCAGGGATCTCTTACTGGAAGGAGATAGGATGGCCCGTCTGGATCTCAAAGACACGTATTTGACCATTCCAATATTTACTCCACATCGCAGATTCCTTCAATTTCTTTGGAGAGACCGATGTTATGAGTTTGCCGCTTTTCCCTTCGGCCTTTCTTTCAGCCCCTTGGTGCTTCACAAAGGTGATGCGACCAGTGATGTAATGGTTACGAGAAAAAGGGGTTCATCTGATAATTTATTTAGACGACATCCTCATTATGGCTCAGGAGGGTCTTGCACGTCTCCATCTTTCATGGACAATGCAACTCCTGCAAGATCTAGGGTTCATAATCA
The DNA here is from genome assembly GCF_031143425.1 of Pleurodeles waltl. Taxonomy (NCBI): domain Eukaryota; kingdom Metazoa; phylum Chordata; class Amphibia; order Caudata; family Salamandridae; genus Pleurodeles; species Pleurodeles waltl. The sequence continues at coordinate 501,975,748 of NC_090451.1, read as the reverse complement.
ATGTGGAAAAGTCTCAATTACAATCATTCCAAAACATAGAATTCTTGGTGTTCCGGATAGATTCCATCTCAACTCTGATGAAAATGCTATCAACCAATAGACTAGCTATAAAGAAAGAGTTGAAGAAAGCTTTGTCTGCTCATTTGATTTCCATGAGGGTACTTGCCCGATTAGTGGGCCTCCTAGCATCATCTATTCAAGGCATATTTCCGGGACCCCTACATTATCGTGCTCTTCAAAGGTTAAAGATTCTTCATCTTCGCAGGAGTCTGACGTATTCCGAACTGATTGTTCTGTCTCAAGAAGCCCGGACGGAGCTTCAGTGGTGGCTGAATCATATGGCTGCTTGGAATGGCAAGGCGATATTTGACTCTGTTCCGGAAGTGGTCATAGAATCAGATGCCAGCAGATGGGGCTGGGGTGCCAGGTGTGGACAGATAGAAACGGGGGGACGATGGTCCCCAGAGGAACTTCAACTGCACATCAATTGCTTAGAACTTCTGGCGGGTTCTTTTGCAGTGAAGACGTTGTCCCCTTCCAAATCAAAATGTTGTATTCTCCTGAAAATTGACAATATTTCAGCAGTTTGATACATCAACAAACTGTGGGGGGACTCGGTCCCGGATGCTGGCAGAGATTGCCAAGGACTTCTGGCACTTTTGTCTATCCCATCAGATTTCTGTTTCAGCAAAATATATTCCAGGGAAAGTGAATATAGTTGTGGACTGGAATTCCAGATATCTGAGGGATGCCAGCGACTGGCGTCTCCACCTCAGTGTATTTCACTTCCTGAGTCATCTCTGGGGTCCGTGCGAGATAGACCTGTTTGCCTCCTGGCTGAATACACATCTTCCACTTTTCTTCAGTTGGAGACCAGATCCGAATGGCCCTCAACTCGGAAGGCTTTCTGAAGGACTGGACGGGGGTTGCACTATGCATTTCCCCATTCTCCATGATCCACTGAGTTCTCTCGCAGGTAATTCATCAGAGAGCAGAATTGGTTCTGATAACCCTGTGTTGGAAAGCGCAATCTTGGTTTCCGGTGGCGCTGACACTATGTTGTGTTGCTCCAATTTAAATCTTCCATTCAAAGGACCTGTTATTGGATCCAATGGGGAGTCCACATCCTCTGGTTCTAGAGGAGCAATTATTACTCGTGGGCTGGAGGATATCAGGGGATCCTCTCAGAGTTCTGACTTTTCAGAAGATACTAGATTCTTCCTTTCCCAATACTTGGCAACTAGTACGCATAAAAGATATGCCTTCCGCCTGGAGATGGTTGGATTGGTGCAGTCAAAAGGGTGTGGATCCCTTGGGGGCCTCAGTGCAAATGATAGCAAATTTTTTGTCACATATTGCAGGTCAAGGACTAGCATACAGGATGGTGACTAATTTTAGATCTGCCATTTTGGCTAAACATCCTTACATCGATGGTAAACCAGTGGGTGAACACCTGTTAATTTGTAAGTTATTGTGCGGCGTTCGTATGCTTCGACCTCCACTTCCAAAATATTCATCTCTTTGGGATGTCAACGTTATATTAAAATGTTTGGTGTTCTTGGCCGGCCGATGAGGGTCTTTCAAGGAAACAGTTGTCAGGAAAATTGACTATGCTACTTTGTCTAATTTCTTGTAGGAGAGTTTCTGATGTTAAAGCCTTGGACATTATAGGTAGTTTTTACTCCTACAGGAGTATCTTTTCGCATTTCCAAGCGTACGAAGTCAAATTCCAAGTGTATTAGTTATCCAGCTTTTAGGGATAATTCTAAGCTGTGTGTGGTAAATCGTCTAAAAGTTCATGAAGATGTTACTAGAGAATTGCGAAGAGATGTAAATGGGTAGTTATTAATTTCCTTGCAAAAACCTTTTGGCCCTATTTCCTCTGCGACTCTTGCGAGATGGGTCAGGTGGTTGTTGCAAGAAGCAGGCATTGATGTCTCCATGTTTGGAACTCATTCTGTTCATGGAGCTATGGCTTCTAAAGCTTTCAATTCAGGATCTAGATTGGAGGATATAATGACAGCAGCTGACTGGTCATCAGATTCTTCTTTTAAATTGTTCTGTCATAAACCAATTGTTGAAGTTGCTTCTGGAGTGATAGCTCAGCTTTAAACTAGCACAATCCGAAGCCTCCGGTCCTGACATACAATCTAAAAATTTCTAGCTCTCGCGACAAGAATTTTCAATTCTATTAAGGATACGGAGGCGAGGATTATGCCACCCGGGAGCATTTGAATTTTGTGACAGTCGTTATCTTTATATCAATTCACAATGTATGTTGTCCCACCCTATATTGATTATATGGTCTGATATGTTAAGAGGTTTCCGCTTTATTCTTCTTCTTTATAGAGGGAAAACCGACCTGATGGATGTTTGAGCAGTCCCCTACTCGTTGGAGGAGGTTGATTCGTTCCTGCACCATTGTGCAATGTTTTCCAGGTTCCTGATTCAGGAGGATATTGTTGTTTGGACTCAATTTTACGGAAATGGGTTTGTTTTCATGTTCTCTTGCCAAGGACATGCAAAGAAAGAGGACAGACTTTGCATGCTTTGTGCTATACATGGGATAGTAGAGCCTGATTGGAGGGTCATTGGGAGGCTACGTGTTTGTGGGAAAGGTAGTTTTTTGTTTTATTGTATTTTTATTGGCTGCTATGTGTTGCAGTAAAGATAGAGATAAGCATAATCCTCATCTCCGTGCCCTTAATAGAATTGAAAATTCTTGTTGCGAAAGCTCGAAAATGTTAGATTCTTGTAAGGAGGGTCAGATTTGTTTGCTTTGCTTGCTGTGCGCCATTAGAGCTATGTTTTAACAGTGGAGTAGTTTAATTTTCTGTCTACTCCCATGGTTGTTAATTATGAAAAACTCCAGATGTTCTGCCGCAGGCGGGATGTCTGGTTAGACTACCTTAAAGCCTCAGTAAGGGCAGTGCTTTAAATGGCCGGTACTCTCCGGTACTGATTACCGGCACTTTGTTATTTTGAGAGGGAGAGTCCATGCACTTCTGAAGAAAAACGTAATAATTTTCATTAGAGAGTACCAGCCCTTCTCTGAAACAAGCAGGTACTCTGATACAGAGCACCTACACTTCTATTTTTTCCATTTTAAGCACTGAGTAAGGGTAATGGTCCCAGAAAGTCTACTCCTGCTCAAAACTGACAAACCGACAAGCTAAGAACAACTTTTACTGGGCTTGTCTCGGCATTCTTAATTGGCTACTCTAATTAATGCCCAATCTCCCTCAGAGGACACACACTGCCACTCTTTGGTTTTTAATTATTTTAGAAAAACGCCAATTTTCTTCTGATTTCAATACATTGTCTGAGGACTATCACTTAGAATGAAGGCACAGCAGATAAACAGTGTACCCGATTGAGGTTCGGGAAAACAAATCGTTTTGTTGTTCCACTAACCTAATTGAATTTGCTAACCTAAAATGCACAGTAATTTGTTTGTAGACATGAAACACAGTAAAGGTCATGGTACTGCGCCCCTTCCCCCTTACGGAAAAAAACAATCACTAACTTAGATTACCCAGGATGCAGAGGGAAGCACAGTTGTGCTGAAACAATTTTTTAGAGTGGCGGTGCTGTCATTGATGTTATATCACTGAGGGCATAGGGACTGGGAAAAATCCAAGCATCATACAACAAAAAAAGTGTAGCAAATGTGCCACGCGCGTTCAGCAGGTCAGCGGTAGGGGTGTGGTATTTAGCTGGTGGTGCATTTTGGGGCACTATTGTAGTAGCATACTGTAATTTACAGACACACATTTTCCTTTGAAATGGTAACTAAATATGTATAGAAATGCAGTTTTATTGGTACAATGATATAGTGCAAATAAGGATAGTGTATGGAAATCCAGTTTCAGTGAATATGTATCGTTTGCACATCACCAAGTAAAGTGCCTTGATTTTTTTTATCCTGATAAAATCTTGGTTTTTATCACAATTCAAAATTACAAAAAGGGCTTCAATTGTGCTTTCCTAATTGCTGATATAATTAGAAATATGTGCATAGTTCATTTGACATTTAAATTGTGTGTGTTAGAAACAAACTGACATACTACAACTATTCCTTTCCTACCCTGTACTCCAACAGGATTGGCACCTACATCAAGTTTACAAAATCCTCTCATTTTGCATCAAAGTAATTAAAGTACACTCCAGTATCCAAATATTCAGCAATTCCTCAAAAGACATAGCTTGACGTTTGACCTCTGTCTGTGAAGCGCAGCAGGGGCCAGATGTACGAAATTCCGGCATTGCGACTCGCAAATTACGAGTCTGAGCGATTCGCAATGCTGAATGCAGGATGGTGTCCCTGACACCATCTGCGAGTCACAAGGGGGTCGCAAAGGCCCACCCCCTTGCGAGTCGCAGCACTCACAGGGATGGTGGCCTGCTGGAGACAGCAGATCACCATGTCTGTGACTGCTTTGTAAATAAAGCAGGTTTAAGGGAAAACGAGATGCATTAATAAATGAAACGTTTCAGTTTCATTTTTTCAGAGCAGGCACAAAGGGGAAGGGGTCTCATGGGGACCCCTTCCCTTTTTCGAATGGGTTACCACCAGTGTGACACTGATGGTAACTGCGAATTGCTTTGCGACCGCGTTCGCAGTCACAAAGCAATCCTACATCGCGATGCGACTCACAAATAGGAAGGGGAACACCCCTTCCTATTTGCGACTCGCAGTCCAATTTTGCGAGTCGGTGACCAGGTTACCGACTTGCAAAATGGAAATGGGCATCGCGATGTGGCTTTTGCGCCTCGCAAACAGCGATTTTCGCTGTTTGTGAGGCGCAAAAGCCTTGCTACATCTGGCCCCAGATGTGAGAAGATAAACGCAGAATTTCAAGCATCTTTATTGTTCATTCACCTTTTCAACTCAGCATCATTATTTCTGGGGTTGCTGTAGCATCCCTAGCACCAATACTTCCAGCGCCCATGGAGAACATAAGTAGCCCTGTTCAGACCGATAACAATTGTATTGGTCATTTCGGAATAATACTGTTCTGGTAATGTTCAAAAGTCTCTTATTTGCCCAATAATAGTGTATAACTCGACTACGCAAAACCACTGTATTTTGTAAAAGAATAAGAGCCCCAAGAGCTGGCCTTTGTTATGCGTGGGCTGAGTTGTGTGATGCCTTACATTAAGAAACTCTGCGTTTTCCATTAAATTCTTTGCTTGTGGGAGGCTAGGGTTATTATAGCATACATTTAAGTGTCCTGATTTAATTAAGTGCTCAGTGATAGATGGCAGTGTTGTAATTAGGTTTTCACATTCTTTTCACAAAAACATAAATTATACTAGAGCACATACCATAACATAAAGCTAGGTTTTACAAAATTACAGGTAGCTGTTCACATGATTTACAGTTCAGTGCCTTCAATTGTTTGTTTGTGTACTGCAGCCATTTCTCCTTAAAATCGCATTTCCTGAGTGTCATGGTTCTTCTATATGTAATACGTTTGTGCTACTACATACCTGTGCCCTTGTCTTGGTTCGGAGCAGAACACCGGTTAAGAAGAAACTCTTAGGAACCTCACAGTACCTGCCCTTAAAATTCCTTTTTCTCTGCAGTTCCTCTCCTTCCCTGCCCTGCCTTGCTTCTAGTGTACATAGTCTTCGGCATTGCTTTGTCATGCAACATTGAGCTAAATATGTCATATAACCTTAAATTGGAGCTTAAGCTGTAAGGAAAAAGAAAGTAATGAAAAACACAAAGTGATACAACATAAGCCCAAATCTGTCAACGAGTTGCACTAGGAAGACACAGCACTTATATGACTTTCACAATTATAAGGCACATATTTATGAGCCACTAGCGCCATTGGAGCGTCACTTTATGTGATACTCCGGTGGCGCTATGCCCTGCATTGTATTTACAGGGTGGCGTTAAGCCACTTTTTGTGGCTTAACACCACCTTGTAAATATGGCCCCTTCACACACAGCACTTTGCGTGGAATGGGCGTGCAATGGGTGGTGCTATTGGTATGCCACAGCAATGCCCGTTGCATTTTAATGCTGCCCCAGATTTATGTGTTTTCGTAGACCAAAGGCAGTGCCAAAGTCTAACGCCACTCCACGGGTGGAGTTTGAGTGGCTCAATGAGGAGGAATACTTTTATTCCTTCTTGTTTTTTACTTTTTCTGTGTGTGCTGCATTCTGCCACACGCATAGAAAGAGCAAAATGCCAGAAATGATTGGAAGGTGTATGTTCCTGCACATAAACAATCTTTCAAAATGACGCTTTTGGCACTTCACACAGAAGTGCCAAATCGCCATTAGTGATTGTTTATGTGCAGGAAGGGATACCTTCCTGGACATAAACAATCAAACCCCTCAATGCAGACATCCCTGCATGATGGTGCAAGGATGCCTATGTTGGCCCTAGGCAGCTCAATTTAGCGCCAGCGCAGAGTGAAACACAGGGGTGTGTCGTATTCTGATAAAAATGATGGATCCGTGCATTTCTAAATTGACGCAGGGCGGCGCTGCCAATTTTGGCGCAACACCGAGCTGCACCGTTTTCTGTTAAATATGGGCCTATTTTGACTCAGAGTTCTAAAAAGCTGCAACCATCTGAAACTACATTAAAGCCTCTCATGTTCATGGTTCAATTAAAAATTAAGGGCCTGATTTGGAGTTTGGTGGATCGGGTACTCCATCAGAAATGTGACAGATATCCTTCCCGCCTCATTACAATCCCATTATGTCCAAGGGGAATTGTATTAGGGCGTACGGGACATCCATCACGTTTGTGAACGAGTAATCCATCCGCCAAACTCTAAATAAGGACCTAAGTTTGTGATTCTGTGCATTACACACAAGGCATACTGGTGCATAGCCCAGCAGTGGTTTCCAAAATTGCTATGCTACTGCACCTAAACCAGATCCCTTCATAGTGGCAGCCCTTCCGCTATGGCGGATTAGCATTCCCCCACTGCTAAAAGGCAGCAGAAAAATAAAATGATAAAAAATTATTATCATTTTATTTTTCAGCTGAATCTTGGGTGGGGCGGGGCCAGCACTCTGCGTTAGCAGAGAGGAGGACTGGGTGTGCACTCTAAGTGTGTATGTCAGTTTGGCCAGCCGTCTGAGGCCGGCCAAACTGACATGAGCACTTAGAACTCTTTATCCGAGCTGTATTTCACAGCCGGGTGGAGACCAAGCACAGGATCCTACTCCCTCCCTGTGTAACAGCATGAGAGAAGTGTCTGGATTAGTTGGGGAGGGGAGCAAGGCAAGCACCGAGATGGTGGGAGCAGTAGAGGTGAGGTAAGTGTAATTTTTCTTTGTGATTGCCCCCCACTCCTCATGCTCCCCCACCAGCCCTTCCTCGTAGCAGCAGCCACTGGCCCTTCAATCTGCTAATTCTAATTTAATTAAAAAACAATGGTTTGTGGAGCTAAAACATATATGTAGGCCCAGATTCTCAAAGGGTCTGTCATTGGGTTAGTAGCGGAACCCTACCTTCTCCAATTTAGATTTCTTTAAAAACTGAGCAGTTTAGACTGGCTTATAAGAGAGAATCTTAGAATAAGTTGGTAGTGACTGAAGAATTTCCTAGGGGATCTGTATCCCCATTCTTTGTGGCTGTAAAATGACTTTGTAGAGCTATGTACAAAATCTGAAATAATGCACATGTATATCCGTGGCTACCATCAGAACACAACCTTGCTGACTGTCAGAAAGCATAATCTGTAGTTCAATTGATGCTTTTCAATGCCTACATTAATTATTATTAATATATATATATAGGACCGAGTTTCTATATAAAAAGCATGTTTTACTTGCCTCTATCTTTGGTGCTGCTTGACGAATCTTCATCAAACTTTCCAAAAATAAAATTGCCAGTCACGTCAGCTGTTGTCTAGAAAGTTTCAGGGAGATCTGTCCGGGGGTCCCAAAACGCATTTTCCCCTTTCATTTTTCCATAAGGCTTTTGAACAGTGATAGTACCGAAACTACTGTATGGAATTACACCAAATGTGGCAGAAAGGTAGGTCCTGGTCCAGAAAAGGAACTGTTTTTGTTTTTGTGTAATTCCGTTCAGTAGTTTTAGAAAAATTAAAGAAAATTCTAATTTGTATGTAGAGGAATGCTAAGGATTTGTGACCCCTTCAGAAGCCATTGAAGTGTTGTCAGCCATCTTGGGACTCGACTGAAGCCAAGTCCCAAACAAATAAGAATAAAGATAGGGCACCAGGCTAATGAACAACCTGACCCCTTAGCTCTGGTGGTGGGGTCCCAAAGGTACCCCCTAAGAGCTAAAAAGCATTTTGTAATTTTAGTCAGATCTGCCATAAAATTTTAAAAAATGAAGCACGGGTTCCCAAGCTTTGTTATTATTAAGACCCCGGGTGGGCCAAGTCCCAGGTGCATGTTTTTTTTAAATAGTGAGACCGCCACATTCCCGGGGTTTATGATTCATATGCAGTTTTTTTGTCAAAAATGTTACTGCAAATATTACATTGATATTATCAATGATGCTATCAAAGGTGTCATGATTGCCGTATATTGTGGGGTAATTAGGAGTGCATGGCAAGGCCTTTTGTGCATTTAAAATGTGAGCCTAACTATAAAGTCCCTGTAACCTTTGTTTTTTTAAGTGAATTTCTATGTTTTTTAAATTATTATTCCTAATTATAACATCCCTGTAACCTGTTTTTTAATTGAATGTCAAGGTTTTTAAATACTATACCTTAATCCTACACCACCTCACAGGGCTTTCGGCTGTGTATTGCGGGGGTTGACCACAGGACCTGGCCTGCGGCCGAGCCCTGTGATCAACCCCCTACAGCTACCCAACATTGACCAGCACATGGTCTTCACCAGTGTGCAGCAGAGTTGGCTGCAGGACCTAGCCTATGGCCAGGCCCTGCGGCCATCCCAGAGCCATCCAGCCCCACTCAGTGCACATCCTTTGGCCATGCGCAGTGGGAATTGGCTGCAGGTGGGCATAGCCCCTCTCCCCAGGCCCATCTCAGCCCCAGGGACCCCATCCCATGGAGCCTGGCCTTCAATAAATGGAGGAGGGTGGCAACACGGTCCCTCTCCCCAAGGAGATTTCGGCTCTAGAGACTCCAGTCCTCAGGTCCCAGCTTAAACATTGTATTTTTTGGGGGGAAATTGGGCCGCACGCCCCCCCTACCCAGGCTGATCTCAGCCCCGGGGACCAATCCCCCGGGGCCCAGCCTATATGTTTTATTTTTTTGGGGGGAGGAGGGCCAAGTGGCCCCCTCCTGTGGCCAATCTCAGCCCGGGGGGACCCCATCCCCCAGGGCCCGGCCATTTCACCTGGGTCCCACCCCAGGGCACCCAGTCACAATGTTGGGGACCAATGGGGGAGCCTGAAGGCCCCCACAGTCCCCTCTGGGTCCAGCCTCATGCGGGTGCCAACATTGTTCTCACAGAGAGGAAGCTGCTAAATATGCAGCTCCCTCTTTATGAGAGCAATAGTTTCCTCTGTTTCCCTGCCTGCAGCTCCTGCAGCTCCACGGGCAGGGAAAAAGAGGAAACCTACACTCTCAGCAAGTGAAACAGCTCTCACTTGCTGGAACAGGATGGTGTGCCCTGACTTGGCAGGAGCTGTCAAAGCTCCTGCCAAGTTAGATCAAACAGCTATGTCCTGGGGTGGGCACACGGGGAAATAGCAGAAGCCAGCCCTGAGAAGTGGCGGTCCCCAGGGCCATTATTGGCTCCCTGAAGGGGGCCATGCAGTCTCCCCAATGTAAGATAGCCCCGGGGAGGTGGTGGTCCCCACAACGGACCCCTTCATTATTTTAGTACGGCCCCGGGGAGATGATGGTCCCTGGGGCTGCGGAGGGGCAATGCAGCCTCTCCACATTTTATTTAATTAAAACCCCAGGGAGACAGCGGTCCCTGAGGCTGCAGGGGAACCCCCAGGGCAGGAGGACTATAACGGACCCCTTCATTATTTTAGTACAGACCTGGGGAGGTGGCGGTCCCCAGGGCAGCAGGGGGGCCATGCAGCCCCTCTGCATGCTATTTAATTAAAGCTCTGGGGAGATGGCTGGGCGCTCCTCCTCATTTCCCTTGTGACAGTCAAAGGTAGAAAAGATTGTGCTCTGATGGAGAAAGGATGCAGAGTGTATGTGTTTTCTTGCTCTCTCTTCACCATCTGCTGCTATTCCCGTGCTTCCTGATCACCGTTCTCACCCAGCCAGGCTTTTTTTTTCAACCCTCTTCAAGCTCCTCCATTGATCCCCGGCTACTCCCTAACCACCATTGTGTTGTCCTTGATGCTTGATGGCATACATTTGCTCGCTCTTCAGCTCTATCATTTTTTATAGTTGTATTTTTTACTTTTTTCGAGGGCCCAGCAGCTGCAACTTGCTGCTGGACTAGTCCTTTCTGTATAAAGTGATTTTGCACACTTTTAATTTTGTTTCAAATTACCGCCCAAAGGTGAGCGTCCGCCATTGTGGAATGGTAAATTAAAAATTAGTCAAAGTGTCCCCATGTCATGGGCATGTATATGTAGTAATTCCTGCATGTGCGGTGGCTTTTTTTGTCATTGCTGTACAGCATTGGCAACAAACATTTTTTTCTATTTGTTGACACTGTTCAGCATCAGCAACCATCATTGGCAAAGTTGAGCCCCCTTGGTTTTGCCAGTGCTTGCATTAGACCTCAGCAGCTACATTGTGATTTTTTCGTAATTCAGAGTCAGGTTGTGTTCTTTGATGTATTCACTAAAATTATTACATTGTAATTGTTGGTTTATTGTTTTTTTTATTAGCAGGCACGTCCCGTCATGAATTACCATTGTATGTTCTTTTGTGTTACTTTTTAGTCTTGCTAACGTTGTATTTACAGCTTTTATCCCCTACGTAAAGTCTGCTCAACAAATGGGACGGCCTTCTTCCCTACATGTCTAGATTTTCACATTGCTGTTTTAAACTTTCAATATTTTGAATTTCTTTTGTCTTTACAAAGTTGTAAATTTAGAAGTGATAGTTTTGAAAAAGCGAGGGAATACCAAAGTGTGTTCTTGATTCAATAAAGCCACTAACATCTTTTTAGGTCTCGCCTACTTACAACTTTGTCGAATACTTGTTGTCTACAATATACAAAAAGTGGGCTTTGCATTACTTCCTATCCGTCAGTTACCGTGTTCTAAAATCTAGAATGTTAGACTGTTGAATGGGAAGAGAGTTTTGTATGAGCGTAGGGAGAGAGAAACAACAGATTTTTGCAGGTCGAGGAATCTGTGCAGTGTCTATTGCGTGCACTCAATTAATTTGTTCCTATGACCCTCATGAAGGGTCCACGTCTTCACTATTTGTAATAGGACCTTGCAAAGGATTGGATGGCTTTCTTGTCTATCTTAGTTCCCCCCATCTATGGCTTTCCCTAGTCTTTGTGTGCTTCTCCCACCTATGAAGCATTTTCCCTTCACACTATTTCTGACTAAATGGTTTGTATCCCTTCTCTCGTGACTTGAAGAAACTATTTTTTACTCTGTGCTTTACTTGCTCTCTTCTCATTTGCAGCTTCAATTTTTTATTCATTAAACTTCTCTTTGTGAGGGCCTGTGAGATGCGCACTGCTATAGGGCTACTTTCTTTGGACATTGCTCCTGCATCGTCGACGTTCTTCCACCACCCCATATTGTTGCTTTCTTTCTTTCTTTCTTTCTTTATAGTTGTAAATTCTTTACCTGAAGGCCTTGCATTTGCACAATGCTTGCTTCTTGTACTGGACATTTTGCTCCCTTTAGATTGCATGCCATCGCGCACAAACTTTATTTCTTAATTTATTGTTAAAAAAAAGCTGTTGACTCCACTCATTAGTAAATGACAGTTAAACAAATCCAAAAATGTTTCCCCGCACCACAGTATGCATATGCATGGTCTTCCATGTTGGATTGATTTATCTTCATGATAAAAAAAAAAAAAAATTCCATGATGCCTGCCTATGTGTGCGGATGCATGCTGAAGCCTCTTCATGTTTCACGGATTTCTGATTGTTTTCTGTTCCTAAGAAAGGCTCCAAAGGGATTCTTACAAGGCGTAAGCCCACTGACAGGGGTGAAGATTTTGGTCACAAGTGCAGAGATCTCCAAAGCCATAACGATAGTAAAGGGGTGGAACTGGGCATTTTAAGGCATGGTTTGCCCTGAAATATTAGAAACACTAATAAACTTGGCAGTTTGTTGGCGCTCCCAAACTGCTATCTGATCCCTTCACACCATGGAAATGGTCATAGATTTACACCAGCACAGGGCTGGCATAAGTACACTTCCAGGGTGGAAAGGAGAATATATCATTCTCACATTTGGTGTAGAGTGTAAAAGAATGGTTTTCTCCACACTGTAAAATATTTTTCCTGCAGAGAAAATATGCACTTGTGCAAAGGAATCCATTGCCACTGTGCAGAGTTCTCCACCATGGTAAACCCTGTACAACGGGAATAAAGGTGAGGTTAGGTTTAGGAATAATATGATTCTAAATGGAATCCTCATGGAAATCTGTGCCTGGTCCATACTGATTCAAATCATAGAAGTAGTAAATCTGCATTCACATATACAAGTGCATGTCTGAGTACTGATTTACTACTTTTTTCACAAATATGTCTCCCAACATCGCTAAACAAAGCACATAATTTATAGTAGCTAATGGACAATTAGACTCTTAAGTAGGAGAATGCCAGTTGTGCTTTAACCCACTTGATTTTTATGTGAATTGTAAAAATGAATTCCTTGGAGAGTAAAGATAACAACAGCAATGCACCTTTGAAAGCGTGTTGCAAGTGTGAAAGTAAGGTATGGACCATAGTGTGTTTTGTATTTTATGTGCATTGGGCACCAAGTCATACTCTAATAAGAGACTGTTATAGAACTTTTCATTGATGGCATATTTACAACTTTAAATGGCTACCCAGAAAGTTTGAGCCTCTGCTACAAAAGTAAGTTTATCCACTTGAACAACATTGGGTTCCTGGCAACGAGGCATAGTGGGCCACCTAAAGCCAGCCCATTTGAAGGACCCAGCCTTCAAGTGTAATCCAGTGGTATTGAATATATTCAAATGAATTGACATTGTGTTCTTGTTCAGGCATTGTTGCTGAGAACAGGGACAAATGCACCATAAATTTGCTATAACTGTGGAGCACCTCCATAAATGTTATTAAGATGGTGCCATTTTTGTAACTCAATGAATTATTAAGAGCACATTTTAAAGTATCTTCTTCTCCTTCAAGAGATTTTAGTCGCAGAGTTGAGCATCCTGAAATGTGGTTAGGAGCGTGACAATAGCTCCGCAGTGATGGACAAAATATTAGATTAACTTACGTTCATTACTTCAATACTAGGATGGTAAAAGGCTTCACATCATTACTTATGGGAATGACTGCAATAAATACACACAAAGTTCAATGGTTATTTTTATTGTCATAATATTGATTTTTTTATTACATAAAATAATTCAACACTCCATATCACAGGTATTTACGGGAAATATGACAAAAATAATAAACTACTGTGACCTCTGCAATAAGCATGGAAAAAGCATTATGCTTAGCTCAGGGGTGTGGAATTTATAAAAATATCTACTTGTCCAGGGGACAGGTTGCTTCTCAAATCTACTTGCCCTGTAAAAAGATCTACTTGTCCCTTTGGTGCCATGTAGTGTGGCGCCAAATTATGGCAGCAATCTCATTATGTAAGAGCTCTGATAATAGCCTCTCTGATTATGCCAGGGCTACTACCACAGTAGGGCTTGAATATTTGCAGTTTCAATCCCTACTGTAGCAATTTCCTTATTTTGCCACCTTTCTGCAGATCTGCATACTGGGGCTGGGGGTAGGAGTAAGCAATAGTTCCAGGGCTGGAATGCCTTTGAGTCTGCAAAGCTACTAACCTGCATGTTATAAAGATTTTCACCAGCTTCTCTCTAATATTTTCCCATAACAAGAAAGGTTGGACATTTACTCCTGACAATGGCAGAATTAGAACTTCTTCCAGGGTTGGGAAGAAAGTTGCTGGAGGGAAAATGAACTTGCAAATGCTCAATAGATTTTCACATGAGCAAATCTACACATGTGTATTTACCTATGCTAAAATACAGTTCACAAATATTTTATAGGGGTACGACATATACCATGGGTGCACTTTTGTGACTTTCTTTAAGAATTTGGGGCTACATGTAGGTAGGTTCAGATTTGCGACCCGCAAATTGCGAGTCAGAGCGACTCGCAATTTGCGAGTCGCAAATCCGAACGTAGGATGGTGTCCCTGACACCATCTGTGATTCGCAAGGGCTTCGCAAATGCCCACCTCATGAATAATCATGAGGTGGGTCGCAATTTGCAACCCCCTTGCGAATGGCGGCCCTCACAGGGATGGTGGCCTGCTGGAGACAGCAGACCACCATGTATGTGACTGCTTTTCAATAAAGCAGTTTTTTTTTTTGTAATGCAGCCCGTTTTCCTTAAAGGAAAACGAGATGCATTACAAAAACGAAAAATGAAACGTTTTCGTTTCATTTTTTCAGAGCAGGCAGTGATCCGCAGGACCACTGCCATCTCTGATTTGTTTTTTACAGTGACATTCACAATGGGGAATGGGAGCAAACTGTATTTGGTTTGCGCCCGAGTTTGCAAAACAATCCTACATTGCACTGCGAGTCGCAGTTAGGAAGGGAACACCCCTTCCTAATAGCGAGTTGCAAACCCGTTTTGCGATTCAGTAACCAGGTTACCGAATCACAAAACTGGGTTTGTGCATCGCAATGTGCTTTTTGCACGTCGCAAACAGCGAAAGTCACTGTTTGCGACATGCAAAAAGCTACCTACATGTGGGTCTTGGTCCCTAATTAGGTCTGGTGTTAACAAAGACATTTTGTTTTTATTAAACTTCTATTTCTCTCTCTTTCGGCTGGCTTTACTGTGAGTGATCGCATTCTGCTCTTCCACAAGGAGCATATTGGCATACAAAGTAGTTTTGTTCAGTGTCAGGAACTACAGTGGCAATCAGTGACGTAACGAAACTGGAGGGTGCCCCTTTGCAAAGAACATGAAGGAGCCCACTCTCCAGACTCACTCAGGGCAGGTGCTGTGCTGAAGGGGCCCCCTGGAGGGCGCTGCGGGGCCTTTGTTATGCCACTGGTGGCAACGTGTGCTTTTAGAGTTCAAAAACATTTTTTTTTTTTTTGCCAGTGTTTGTTACAATGTTGAGGGCCTGGTAGCTCCCACAACAATAAAGTGTTACAAAAGCCATGTCAAAACAAGACACGCATTGATGAAACTAAAAGACTTATACAAATATGTCAGATCAGTTGGCTTTGTCAGTGTTTGTTTATTTTCATGCTTCCCATAATCGTGTTGAAAATGGTTACACTGATTTTCCATTAGAAATATTTTTGGGAAATACTAGCATGCATCAAAACATTTTACTAAATGACACTTCATTTGCATCTAATCAGAGAGCATTCTGGGAGCATTATACTTAGCCTCATAGCCAAACATGTGTATACACATTTTTTTTTTTTTTGTACTGGAACCAACGTCAGTAGTGAAGTGTGACCTTAAAACATTTATTTACAGCACTCACCCTAATAATAAAGGCTTTCAAATAATGAACCATAAATACAAGTTCGAACAGCATTATCTTTTGGAAACACATTACCTCAACTGCAGAGAGTTCCACTCTCTGTAAACAGGCAGCCAAAGGGTTTGTGCTGCAAAGGGTTGGGTCTACTTGTCCCAAGGACAAAGTAAACATAAAGACTTGTTGCCCTTGACACCAAACAAGATGTCCCAGGTGTCGGGGGATAGGAATTCCACATCCCTGTTAGCTTTCTATCTGGCTAGCTGTTCCAGAATCCAGTTGAATAGTTTAAGAAGTCTACTGAATGGACTCAGCTCACAACAATACTAAGCCAGTGTGTATCCTACACGAGTCTACTTTTGTTTGTATGTGGCCTATATGACTCTTGGCTTAATTTCTAGTTGTAAATCACATTATTAATCCGGAAGTATCGACCTTTACTTCTATTGTAACCAAGATATTGAGTCCCAAAACATCATTAAGGTAAATATAAATTTACCATTAATTGAAGCGTGTTAATATTTTCAGAGTCAATATAATAGTCACAAACCACAATAATGTGATACAGCATCTCAGTTTTCATATTCAGCAATCTGACTAGATTGGGTGAGTTTATACATCTTGCAATTGGTGGATGCTGATGATAATATAATATCAGACAAGACTTTTGGTAGTGTACATTATTAGCTGGAGATACATTATCAGCTGGAGAGACGTGACTGTTAAGTGATTAATAAGGATATCTGAAGTGATGTGTTTAGTAAAACATGATAGTTCACAATCTAGCATATTGTAGCAACCTTTTTGGGTAAATAAGAACAGGTATCTGAGTCTTAGCTAAGGTTTAACAAAAGCACAAAATTAATCAGCACTGAAAATGCAGGAAGTGCAAGCTGCTCTAAAGATCATAGTTCATTCATGGTTCATGAACTAAATACATAGAATACTCAGTGTAGGGATACAGTTCTAACCCCACCTTGCTGGCCTTAAATTTAAAATTACAGTGCATGTCATTAGTGAGGGATTTTCTAAATATACATAGTGTGATGCTTTTGAAGTGTGCAGCCAATAAAGAGCTTTATCTGGAACAGGCGAGATCTGCAGTATGATATTATTAAGAATTATCCTTAAGCGTGCCACATCGGTACTTTTTTCCACAAAAGAATCATAAAAGATTAAAGCTTCTAATGGTTCAATATACATTAAATCCCCTTTTCGAATGTGACTGTAAAAGAAGTCAAAAGATGTACTTGGAGACAGATAATTGCACTTCATCAGTTAAAGGACAGACCTCAAGATATAGTGGACTGGTTTGCCAAATTTTGCGGCCAAAAACTATAAAACTGCAGTAAAAAATGGCAAAACATGTGGTATTTTTGCAACAGGCACACAATGGGGGTTATTCCAACTTTGGAGGAGGTGGTAATCCATCCCAAATGTGACGGATTTACCACCAGCCGTATTACGAGTTCCATAGGATATAATGGACTCGTAATACAGCTGGTGGTATATCCGTCACTTTACCGTCACTTTTGGGACGGATTACCACTTCCTCCAAAGTTGGAATAACCCCCAATGTGCCTGTCACAAAAACAATGTGAGTAAACCAGCACCAGGAAACAAGCCTGGGGGGTTGTATGACACTAGAGAGAGCGCATTTTATAATTTAAAACGGGCCCTCCCTCTGGCACCATCCTGACATCAATTCCAAGCGTAAAATACATTCTGCTGGAGGGTTAATGTGGCTCCTCCACCCTCCATTTTCATGATGGTCTGTGCGCAAGGCTGAAGCAGGGAGAGAAGGGGCACTAGGAAAAGGTGACAAGGGATGTCAGGGAAGAAAAAACTTGAGGGGGCGTCTGGTGTGTGGGCCTGGAAAAAGGTGATGGGGAAGGGTTAGTGCAGGTTTGTTTTCTTTTCTGCGTCTTGGAGGCCCGATCTGCCTCCAGGCAGCCGGTATTCCTATTATCACGCACAGTAGGAGGGAGAATGAAAACACCTATCTCCTGCTCTCCTGCCTACCCACCTTTTGCTGACCCTGTATGGCAGAGCAAGGTCAAAAAAAGGATGGCTTAATACAGTTTTAAAAGATTTTGCGGGGACTTTGGTTAAAAAAATTAAAAAAGCATATTTTTACAAGTCTCAATGTTGTCATTTTTTTTTTGCACATCATGAAATCTCAAAATCCTAGAGGGTCTGAAAGAAGCAAATGTGCTTTGAACTTTGGAATTTATTCTGATAACAAACCACTGAAAAACTATGTCTGTGGTTGCTCTAAACAGTGTAGCATGCTTATAACTCTTCAAGCTTTGGAGATCCATTTAACATCATTATTTGATATTTACCCATTCTCTGCTAGGCTTTTCCCCCCTCAGTGCTAAGCCTTTGTTTGGCTATTTTTGGTAGTTCGCACTTAGACCTCCATTTTTGTTGTGTGGGGATGCCTATTGACCTCGGTTGGATCTGTTCCTGTCGCCGGCACTAGGCCCAACCACATAAGGGTGCAGCATTTTTATTGGCACAAGTGTGGCAATGTTGGGTGGTAGGAATGGATTCCTGCAAATTCTGGATGTTTCCATCACAGAAATGTGAGGAAAATGTGTGTTTCAGTCAACTTTTGCAGTTTGCAGAGCATTGTGGGTAAGAAAATCGCGTGGGATGCATGCAAAGCACACCACTATGGACTCCACCAGATGTCTAGTTTGCAGAACTGTCTGGGTCTGGTACATTTTTCCAGGTGGCAGCCTACCCAACCCCAAAAAGTGCAGCCGTTCACCAATGTAAGTGAGATGATGGTGGGAGTTACCCAATCTCTCCTGGCCGATTTGAAAAACTACTCTCAAATAAATCAAATATTGTCTTGCTTGCCATTGGGATGAGATGCATTAGTCTGCAGGGGAATAGAAAGACTGTTGAGGTTTTATGGTTGAGGGTGGGGCCTAATATTAGGCTGGGAAAGACCCAACCCATTATTTTATTAAACATATATATTACTGTCATACAGTGGGCTTTCTGCCTCCCCCAGGGGCAGATCTGGATAATTACCCAGCTGCACCCGGGGGGGGGGTGCATAATGGTTGTTTTCCTGTTTTTGAGAGGTGAGGACATTGCCATGCCTATGCTGGGCAGGCCCACCCCAACAGATTTATTAACAAAAAGTAATTCCTGGTGTTTAAGTGGGCTTGATGCCCTCTTGGGGGGGGGCAGATGGGGGTAATTACCCCAATCTGGCCCCCCGTGGGGGCGGGTAGAAAGACTGTTTCCCTTTTTATTAGGGGGATGGGGGCATCACCATGCCCACGCTGGCCGCCTCACCCCTACATGGAAAATAAAGAGGTAATCCATGGTGTCTAGTGGGCTTTCTGCTCCTCCCAGGAAAGGGGAGGGGCATCAGATGGAGGTAATTGACCCCAACTGCTCCCTGGGAGCGGCACAAAGTCTGTTTCCCCATTTTTATGGGGGTGGGGGCATGGTCATGTCAATGCTGGGCAGCACCCACCCCTACAAATTACAAAAAAGTAATCCCTGGTGTCTAGTGGGCTCTATGCCTCCCCCCCCAGGGGAGGGAAGATGGGGGTATATGTCCCCATATGCCTCCCCAGGGAGGCAGGAAGATTGTTTCCCTTTTTTGGAGGTGTGGGGGAAAAGTCATGCCAAGGTTAGGCATCCCCCACCCCTACAAATAAAAAACAAAAAGTAATCCCTGGTGTCTAGTGGGCTTTCTACCACTCCCAGAGGGGGCGAATGGAGGTAGTTGCCCCAAACTGCTCCCCAGGGGGCACAAAGACTATTTCCCCTTTTTTTATAGGAGGTGGGGGCATGGCCATGCCAATGCTGGGCAGAACCCACCCCTACAAAAAAAGAAAAAAAGTAAGCCCTGGTGTCCAGTGGGTGTTCTGCCATCTCTTGAGCAGCTGGGGGTCATTGCCTCCAGCTGCCCTCAGTAGGGGGCATAATGACTGTTTCCCTTTTTTTGGAAGGGTGGGGGCATGGCCATGCCCATGCTGGGCAGCCCCTACCCCTACAAATAAAAAACAAACAGTAATCCCTGGTGTCTACTGGGCTTTCTGCCTCCCTGGTGGGGGGCAGAAAGATGGTTTCCTCTTTTTTGGGGGGCTAGACCATGCTCATGCTGGGCAGACCCCACTCTTACAAATAAAAAAAATAAATCCCAGGTGTCTAGTGGGCTTTCTACCACCCCGTGGGTAGGAAGATGGGGGTAATTGCCCCCATTTACTCCCGGGGAGGGTGAAGGACTGTTTCTATTTTGTTGGGGGGCATGGCCATACCCATGCAGCGCAGCCCCCACCCCTATGCATTAAAAAAAAAGTAATTCCTGGTGTCTAGTGAGATTATGCCGCCCTGGCTGGAACAGGTGGTGCTAATTGCCCATATCTGGCCCTTTGGGGGGGCAGGAGGACTGTTTACCTTTTTTGGGAGAGAGTGTGCATGGCCATGGTGGGAGGCCGCTAACCCTACAAATTAAAAAACCAAGTAATCCCTGGTGTCTAGTGGGCTATCTGCTCCCCGGGGAACGGATGGGGTAATTATCCCATCTGCCCCTGGAGGGGGTGGGGCAGAAAGACTGTTTGCCTTTTTATTAAGGATGTGCTGGCCAGCCCCCACCCCTGCAAATAAAAAACAAAAAGAAATCCCTGGTGTCTATTGGGCTTTCTGCCCCTTAGGGGGTAGATGGAGGTAATTGCCCCAACTGCTCCCTGGGGGGGTGGGGGTGGCCAGAAAGACTGTTTCCCATTTTTATGGGGGGCATGGACATGCCTATGCTAGCAGCCTCCAACCCCTACATAAAAAGGAAAAAGGTAATCCCCGGTGTCCAGTGGGTGTTCTGTCAACCTGTGGGGAGATGGGGTAGTTGCCCACAACTTCCCTCCATGGTGGGGCCTAGTGACTATTTCCTTTTTTGAGAGGCTGGGCAGCCCCACCCCTGTAAATACAAATAAAAAGTAATCCCTGGTGTCTAGTAGGCTTTCTGTCACCTGGGGGGGAGGGGGGAGGAGATGGAGGTAAGTGACACCAACTGTACCCCGGCGGGGGGGTCAAAAAGACTGTTCTCCCAGTTTATGGGGGTGGGGCATGGCCATACCCATTCTGGGCAGCCCCCACCCCTACAAAAAAAGTAGTCCCTGGTGTCCAGCTGGTGTATTGCCCCTCCCTCGGGGGGGCAGATGGGGGTTATTGCCTCATTTCCCCCACCCCTGGGGGGGTTGAAAGACCTGTTCCGTTTTTTTCTTTGGGGGTGGGGGCATGGCCATGCCATGCTAGGCTGCCCCCACCTCTACAAATAGGGAGAAAAAATAATCACTGGTGTCTAGTTGTTTTCTAACCCCCCTTGGGGGCATATTGGCCTAAACATATGGTGGATCTGTCCCGGGGAGGGGGCAGAAAATGGCTAAAATGTATCCCCACTTCTGGGGAGCGGTCCTTGCCTAAGGGGCCGCTCCCTGCAACTAAAATAAAGTCCTGGGGTCTAGTGGAATGGATTTCTGCTTGAGGATCGCACTACTTTGGTGATCTCCAAGCAGGGATCCACTTTGGAAAGGTACTGTTGGAAAGGGGAGATTATTCTCTTTCCAAAGCTACCTCTTCCATTTGTCTTGGTGCTTGGAGGGCTGACATAGCCCCCCGAGCACCAAAGCAGTGAAAGTGAAATCAGCTCATTTCACTTTCACTCTCAATGTGATGATGTTAGCGCGCCATGCATGCTTATCGTCATTACATTGGGAAAAAATGGCTCTGGCAGCTGGGGAAGTTCTTCCCCAGCTTCTGAGGCTACAACATAATAAAGGAAATTCCTCTGCTGTTTGCAACAGAGGGATTTCCTGCTTTGTGTGCCAGAACGGCTCTGAGCCGCCCTGCTCACATGCCCACTGTGTTCAAGGACAGCTTCGAGCCGTCCTCCGCACACAAGGAGTTAATCACATTCCACCTCAAATAAGACCACAAAACTGCCCACTTTTGCTAGTAGAAAAATATTTAGTTCGGCTGTCCAACTAGATCATTGAGACCACCAGGCTGAAAATCTTGGTTATTGTTCCAAGGCATAGAAGTAAAATTCTAAAATTGAGGGCTGTCATTCTAAAAGGACCTACTTTACTGAACAGAAAACCACTGATATTAGAGAAAAAAGGGTTTATTACTTTAAGGGCCGAAAAGGCACTTTTCTTCAATGAACTCTTCCCATGAGCATTAAAAAAGATTAAAACAAATACTTGTCCAGAAAAGATGACTGGGAATTCTTTGCTTCACAGGCATTAATATGCCTTATACCAATAAGGAAAATATATTTGCATACAGTCCTAAGAATTTTACAAATGCAAAATAATAATATTAAGACTGTACCGACTAAGCCTGTTTCTGTAACCGTTAAAAGTGTGGTACAGCTTAAATACCTATTGTGAAAAGTCCTGATTGAATTTTGCTTAATATAAACGGTTTCCATTCCGAATGCTTTTATCTTCTCATTGTAATTTGCCATTTTCTCAATTTTAAGACTAGAAATCTGGTTTAACTATTTGGCCGTAATCTGAACTGGACAAAAATTTGTGATCTTCTAAGTCTGTTGAACATCTGAATCTTTTGATAATTTGGGTACTTGAGATTAAAAAAGTATAGTACTTCCTGGTTCTTGCTAATCTTTGGAAATATTTGGTTAATTGCAGAGCTAGATAATTTCAACCTCGATTGTAACCTCAGACAGGCAGCAGAATTAACCATTTGTTATTTTTTTACACATTTGTGCCATTATTTTTAATTGATTGTTCAGTTTTTTTTTATACATTCCTCTATTGTTTTTTCAATTATACAATGTACACAACAACTTGCGTTTATGGATTATCTAAGGCACAATACAGCTGGACACCCCTACATTATTTCAACACACAGTTTAGATTAAACTTTGTGTAACTGCTTCCAAGCTAATAAGTGCCGTTCAGTACGTTGCAGGATAATAGTGTATATGGGCATGTGAATCCGTTATTGCAGTATGTATCATAAGTGACACAGTCTGCTTTATTGTTGCCTCTTCCCAAAGAAAGAAGATTAAACATGCTATGATCGATGTTCAGTTCACTAACATGGATCCTTAAGACCAAGTATGACTGCAAAGATATGAACTTGCAGGCTTTTGTGCTGCTGAAAGTCCTAGTGTTGTTTCTGAAACCTTACTTCGGTTCTGGCTTATCTATCAGCAATACTTTACATCAGTGTTCTTTTAGCTCAGCATGTGTTTGAAGGCATGGGGATATCACTTGTAACACAGGATTGCACTGTTTGTTAAAATGCCAGGACTGGGTCACAGTGCTTGACATGACATGTGGCCACTGCAAGGGGTGTATTAAAGAGGGATGCCAATTGCATAGAAACCATCTTTTTCAGCAAACTGTTTTAATCAGGAAGTCACTAAGAATGAGGCAAGAGATCCCAAAATCACAAGCCAGAGGACAGAGAAAGAAAGCATTAGAAAAAACAGAGAACTGGGGGGGTGACAACAAAAAAGGCCAACAGACAATATTACTTTAAGGCTTCGCATTCAACATGTATGATCCAGATTTGCAGTATCTTTAAAACGAAAACAAGCAAATGAAAGTGAAATTAGAAATCTGACATTACTTGATGAA
The DNA here is from genome assembly GCF_031143425.1 of Pleurodeles waltl. Classification (NCBI taxonomy): domain Eukaryota; kingdom Metazoa; phylum Chordata; class Amphibia; order Caudata; family Salamandridae; genus Pleurodeles; species Pleurodeles waltl. Next base: position 501,952,527 of record NC_090451.1, on the reverse strand, counting down.
ATGCCATCAGAGCAGTATGGAAGTGGACCAGAATGCCGTTCTATGCTTCAAATAATAAAGTCCCTGGACAATGCTGATTCTAAGCAACTCATTCGATTGATATAACTTTTGGGCCAGGGGCCCTGGGCGTCTGCAGAGGAGGGGGGGTCTGTGGGAAGGGGGAGGGGGAGAGGAGGGAAGGGCAAGCATTTAGGTACAGCCTGGTGTGCAGGCTCACAGTACAGAATAGCACTACGGCTGCCGCAGTGTTACACTGCCTGCATTAGTATGGCTGCGGCCCCAGCTAAAAATAGTCCGGTACACACCCCCTGAAAAAGAATCTGCGGACGCCCATGCCAGGGGCTAGGTTCACTGTCTAAGACTTTGGGTTTTCTGTGTAACCTGAGAGACAATTTTTGCGTCTGAAGCCACAGCCTGTGAAATAGGTCTACTGTGTGAAACCTGAGCCTATGAGGTCTATGCCATATGAGAGAGAGCTTTGCTGTCTCATGCCTTACCATTTATGTTTTAGAAAGGCTGAGAGCTAGCTCTGGTGAGTACTGGACTGTAGATATTGTGTAGATTAAAAGATGGCTCTAGTATGTGAGGTTTTAAAACGTAGGTTCTGTGTAATCTGACGGACTGCTCTGCTGTCTAAAGCCAAACCATATAGCTTCTGCAATAACTTAAATAAAGCTCCCCTCTGCGAGAACTGAGCCTGTAAGGTGTGTGAAACCTGAGAGTTCTTCTGCCTAAAATGTAATGCCTGTAAGATTAGAGTGAACTGAGTGATAGCTCTGCTGTGGGGGGGGGCAAGCCTGTAGGGATTCTTTCAACATATTTAATCAATTATTTGAGTGTATGGATTGTGGTTATGGAGTGAAAAGAAAGTACCCCCTCCCAGTTGAGGCTCTCTACTGTGCCATTGCTTTCATATCAGAAACATCCCTGTAACCTGTTTGTATAGCCTTCAGTTTACTCTAACTACCAAAAATGTATTTCAGAAAGATAGGCTGCCATAAAAACTGACCTCATTATAATGCTGCATACCTCAGAATGGTAAATTTAGGAGCCAAAGAAAATTAAGTATTGCATTCAATAGACTCTGCCACAAACCCAGAGATGTGTAGTCATGGATAACATGAAACTGCACAACTACCTATTTCAAAAGTACTCATTTTATTACTTCCAAATTTTGAAATGTTGACTTGTTCCTACTTGCTCCCAAAAAGGAAACCCACAGAGTTGATTAGGTTTTTATCTGGATTACATACACTGTAATGTTCATAACTCCATTTGCTATACTTAACCCACAATCTTTTCTTTCTCCCCACGCCTGTCACTTTTGCAATTTTTATTTTCTGTAAAATTATGTATGTATGTGTGAATCTACCAGAACCTTGCTCAACTCCCTAAATTTTTCTGAAAATTTCTTTGGGATTCACGATTAGTGTGGGATTAGAACATATTTTGTGAGGCTCAAAAAGTTCACAGAGACCCGCAAATTCAACTGAATCCTCTTTAAATTTTTGTGAATGCCCTCAAACCTTGGTTTAAATAGACTGCCCAGGCATCTCAAACAGTGTATAGATCTCTTGTTGTCTTTGTGGTTTCTGAAACAATACATATTGTTAAAAATGCTGTATATTTGTGTTCAGTGTGCAAAAGTGTATTTCCTTTTTCATATATGTATTTGGCACATTAGTGAAAGGCTATTTTTATCACGATTTCAAAGACGATAGTGCCTTTGCATTAACTGGTTGCTAAGTGCATAAACAACCATTTGGGAATGAAAAGCCGTTGTCGCTAGACATTTCAGACATTCATGGCTTTGTTGATGTTATTAAAGAATGTGCTGAAAGACTATTAGTTAGATATGCAAACCTTTTCCACGGTTGCAAACATTCTGAACTGGGGTTTGTAACTGTAAAGTAAGGTTTTCACATGTACCAATCCCATTTTTAGAAACTCCTGAAAATGGGATTGATATGCGCTTTGAATTTGGTATTTGGAAGGGACATGTTGTGCGTGTAATTCTAAATACCAATTTGGTATCTATTGTATGAATGGTGTTCAGCCTTAATTCCAGTATCAAACCATTGAAAAGTTAAGATTCTCTAGTTGGGGTGTTATCCGATTCGCAAACAGAAAGAGGTCCTCTTTGGGCTCCCTCATATCTGACATCTTGAAATTCTGTAAAAGTTTCAGGGGGAGTAGGCCAAAAATGTTCTATATTTAAAAACATTCACAGACACGATGGTCTGCTGACCCTTACAGGCTGCTAATCTTACGATCTTGTCCAACTGGAGTGAGTCGCAATTTTCAACTTACTCCAGGAATATTAATATGGTAGATCAGATTGCAACCCACTCTGATTTAAAAGTGTACAACCCAACCTGCAGGTTCATAAGTTGGTTGGAAAAATTCTATACTGGTAGGAAAACTATTGGCTAGAAATTGTGACCACTTTTTGAGACTAGAAAAATCTATCCCCATATCATTACATAGACCCTAGAAACAAAATAAGCGCTAACGTCCACTTATTTTATAGCTAGTAAAACTGTTCCTGTTGTTTGGTGTGCTAACTGAAAGACAGCAGCAGGCATGTGCCATTTCTGGATTACTATAGGCCTGTGTTGAAAAATTATTCACAAATAACCAAGATTCAAAAGTGTAAAGAAAATTGGAAGCTCATTATGCAGATCAGAAAACAGATTGGGGCAGAACATTGCCAAAATGTACCCCCAACTCTGGGGAGAAGCCCTTGTCTAAGGGGCCGCTCCCTGCTACTAAAATACATTCCTGGTGTCAAGTGGAGAGGATCCATTCTTGGGGGGTTGCCCTCCTCTGGTGATCCCCAAGCAGGGATCCACCTGTGAAAGGTACCATTGGAAAGGGGAGATAAGATACGATTAGGGACATATATTGTTCTGACTGTAGGGGCATACCATTTTTAGGTCTAGCTTGACAGTGCAGTTTATATTCAATCTTATTTGATCAACCTAAAAAAGAGCTTTCAGGAGTACTAGAGGGAGGGGCTTTGGCTCTGCCGACATGTTGAGGGAGCAAAGCACATATTTTGCTTGGGCAGACATTGTATGCTTCTATAGAAAAAGTGCTTAACATCTATGAGCTACAATCATTTGTTTAGCAAGCTGCATGAGCCACCGGAGATTATGAAGTCTAGCCATTGTATTCACCAGAGCTGGAACTTTAAGGCAAACGCAAGCCACTGCAATCCTAGATAACACTAGGTGGAAGGAGCTCAGGGTCAGTGTGAGAGTATTTAACACAGTCTTAGCCACATCCTCCCTTCATCAACACCAGATACTTTAACATGGCACTCCCTGAGGGATTGGTGTTTTTTCCTTCTAATCCTATTATTAAGAATTATAGCTGTAAATAATTTTTTAAGCTCCTCAGCCCCAAAAGTTAATTTATTAATTTTAATGTATTGTTTCATTTTTAGAAATTACATTACTGATATATATAATTTACTTCAAATGTCATTTGGTAAATTAGTTTACTTATTAAATATATAGTAATTTTAAATTACCCTTCCCTGAATCGAAAAAAACACTCTTACTGCCTCTCAATGTTCCCATTCCCTGAACTCTACAAAGCCTTTATTACTCCTTAACCCTACCCTTCCCTGAACCTTAAAAACCCTTTATTATGTTAACGCTACACTTTCCTGAACACTAAAAGTACCTCAATTCTACCCACCCTGAACCTTGTAAAACCCCTACCTCACCACAACACCTTAACGCTACCCTTCAGTGAAGCTTAACAACTCCTTTCTACAACTTAACAATATCCTTCCGTGCACCCTGAAATCTCCTTAATACAACTTAACACTACCCTTCCATGAACCATAAAGACCCCTTACTACCTCTTAAAGCTACCTTTCCATGAATCATACAAACTTTTTATTGCAAACCTTTACTAAACCCTACATATCCTCTGCTACCCTATAATGTTATCCATTCATAAACGCTGAAAACTCTACTCATTATTACTATCCTTCCTTGAACCCTAAAAACTCCTTACTACTCATTAATAGCACCATCCCTCACACCTAAAAAGCCTTCCTACCATTTAACATTACCCTTATTATAACCCTAAAATCCCCTTGCTACCACTTAATGCTACTCTTCCCTAAATCTAAATTCCAAGTACCTTGCTACCCTTATCACTACCATCCCCTCGACCTTAGAAAAACCATACTATACCTTAACCCTATCTTTTTGTGAATCACAAAACCCCTTTATACCACTTAATACTACCTATCCCTGGAGTTTAAAAATCCTCACCACCCCTCACAGCTACCCATTGCTGAACCCTAAAAACTCCTAAACATTATCCATCCTTGAAGCATAAAAGCCCTTACTACCCCTTATAGCTACAGTTTCAGCATACCCTAAAAACCAATAATACCCTTTACCATTGCCTTTCACTTAACTTGAAAGGCTTATTACCCTTTAATGCTACCCATCCATGAACCCTAAAAACCACTTACTACTCTTTAATGCTATCTTCTTTGAACCCTAAAAGCAACTTACTACCAAGTAATAAACTCCTTCTGTGACCCATACAAATACCTTGCTATTCCTTAATACTCCCCATCCTTGAATACTTAAAACCCTAACTACCCTGTAATGCTACCTTCCATAAACTTTAAAAACCTCTTATTACCACTTGATGCTACGCATTCCTGAGCCCTAGAAAAGCCCTTCTTACCACTAAACCCTGCTCTTCCCTTAATGCTACCCACTCCCGAACTCTAGGAAACAGTTGCTACTCCTTAAAGCAAGCCACCCCTGAAATCTGAAAACCCTTTATTATCCCGTAATGATAGCCTTACTAGACCCCTAACAATTATTTACTGTCCCCTAATTTTACCCTTTTCTTCCCGTAAACACACTTTGCTACTCCATACCGCTACCCTTCCCTGCATCCTAAGAATCCCTTAATACCACTTTTCCTGAACCCTAAAAATCTTTTACTACCCCTTAACGTTCCTCTTTCTGAACCATTCAAAACCCTAGATGCACCCTTCCCTCAACTCTACAAACCCTTAACTGCTACTTAATGCCACCCATCCCTGATCCCTAAAAGCCCACAAATCCCACTTATTGCAACCAGTCCTTAAACAAACCTTACTATCTCTTAAAAGTACACATCACTAAACCGTAAAACCTTTCCTGCCCCTTAGTGCTACAATTTGCTGAGCCCTACAGGCTTGTTGCTACCCCTTACACTGCCTTTCCCTGAGATCTAAAAACAAATCTTACTACCCTGTAATGCTATTCTTCTCTGAATCCTAAAACGCCCTTACTACGCCTTACAACTACCTCTCTCTAAACTCTAAAACTCCCATACTACCCCTTAATGCTACACTTCCCAGAATCAGAGACACTTACTACCCTTTAAAGCTACCCATTCCTGATCCCAAAATACTGTTATACTCCTTAATGCTACCTTTCCCTGACCCTAAAAAACATGTTACTACCCATTAACGCTACCCTTCCCAGAACCGTAAAAGCCTGTTTACACTTCTTACAACTACCCTTCCCTAAAAACCCATAAAATACCCCTTAATACTACCCTTGCCTGAACTGGAAAAACATACTACCCTTTTACGCTACCTATTCATGAACCCTAACATCTCCCTACTCCTCCATAATGCTACGCTTTCTTGGCCCATGTAAATCTGTACTGCTCCTTACAGTTACCCATCCCTAAACCATAACAAACCTTACTACCTCTTAAAGTTACCCAGCCCTGAACCCTAAACAATTGTTTCTACCCTTCATACCAACTGCTCCATTAACCCTAAAAATTCCTTACTACCCATTAGCACTATGCTTCCCTGAACTCTGAAAAGCTCTTACCCCCTATTGCCGGTACCTTTCCCCCAACATTAAAAAGTCCTTACTACACCAAAACACTGCCCCTCTTTGAACCTTAACCCCTTCTGTGCCGCGGACGTAGTGGTTACGTCCCGCGGCACAGTGCTGCTGTGCCGAGGACGTAACCACTACGTCCTCGGCACACAGCCCAGAGGGAGCGCTCTCGCTCCCTCTGTGTGCTTCCCCCCACCCCCCAAAGTCAGGGATGGAAGGGGAAGCCCTTCCCCTTCCACCCCCGACCCCCCCACCCCCCCATAATGACGTCAGCGCTGACTTCATTATGGGGATTTCGCCGCACAGGAAGCCATTTGCTTCCTGTGCGGCGAACGGAGAAGAGGTGAGTTCCTCTTCCCGGTGGGTGGGGGGTTTGGGCTAAAGAGGCACCGGGGGAAAGGAAAGGCTTTTCCTTTCCCCCGGTGTCTCTTTGAGCATTCCTGCTGCCCGATCGCATTGCGATCGGGCAGCAGGAATGCCCACTAGACACCAGGGAATTTTTTTTTTTGTTGTTCTTTCCTGTTTCTTGTTGGCGGGGAGCGGCCCCTTGGGCAAGGGTCGCTCCCCTTGTGGGGGCAATTTGTTACGGCCATTTCTGCCCCCCTTGGGGGCAGATTGGCCTACTTTTTAGGCGGATCTGCCCCCAAGGGGGGCAGAAACCACTGGATCACCAGGGATTTTTATTTTCTGTGCATTTATGTTGGGGGGGGGCGCCCCCCCCAAGGGGGCAGAGAACTGTTGGCCTTTTCTGCCCCCCTTGGGGGCAGATCGGCCTATTTTTTTTAGGTCCATCTGCCCCCAAGGGGGGCAGAAGCCACTTAGGCACCAGGGATTGTGTGTGTAGTGAATGGGGGGGCGCCCCCTTGGGCAAGGGTCGCTCCCCTGTGGGGGGCATGTCCTTTAGGGCCATTTCTGCCCCCCTTGAGGGCAGATTGGCTACTTTTTAGCCAGATCTGCCCCCAAGGGGGGCAGAAAACACTAGATCACCAGGGTTTTTTATTTTTATGTGTATTTATGTGGGGGGGGGGGTGCCCCCTTGGGCAAGGGGCGCCCCCCCCAAGGGGGCAGAGAACTGTTGGCCTTTTCTACCCCCCTTGGGGGCAAATCGGCCTATTTTTTTTAGGTCCATCTGCCCCCAAGGGGGGCAGAAGCCACTTAGGCACCAGGGATTGTGTGTGTAGTGGATGGGGGGGCGCCCCCTTGGGCAAGGGTCGCTCCCCTTTGGGGGGCATGTCTTTTAGGGCCATTTCTGCCCCCCTTGAGGGCAGATCAGCCTATTATTTTTAGGCTGATCTGCCCCCAAGGGGGGCAGAAACCATTAGAACGCCAGGGATGTTTTTTTATGTGTTTATTTTTGTGGGGGGGCATCCCCTTGGGCACGGGGCGCCCCCCCAAGGGGGGCATTGACCTGTTGGCCATTTCTGCCCCCCCTGGGGGCAGATGGGCCTATTTTTCTAGACCCACCTGCCCCCAAGGGGGGCAGAAGCCACGTAGACACCAGGGATAGTGTGTGTGTGTGTGTGTGTTAGTGGATGGGGGGGGGGGCTTGGGCAAGGGTCGCCCCCCACTTTGGGGGCACATGTACCCAGGCCATTTCTGCACCCCTTGGAGACAGATCAGCCTATTATTTTTAGGCTGATCTGCCCCCAAGGGGGGCAGAAACCACTAGAACGCCAGGGATGTTTTTTTATGTGTTTATTTTTGTGGGGGGGCGTCCCCTTGGGCACGGGGCGCCCCCCCAAGGGGGGCATTGACCTGTTGGCCATTTCTGCCCCCCCTGGGGGCAGATGGGCCTATTTTTCTAGACCCACCTGCCCCCAAGGGGGGCAGAAGCCACGTAGACACCAGGGATAGTGTGTGTGTGTGTGTGTGTTAGTGGATGGGGGGGGGGCTTGGGCAAGGGTCGCCCCCCACTTTGGGGGCACATGTACCCAGGCCATTTCTGCACCCCTTGGAGACAGATCAGCCTATTATTTTTAGGCTGATCTGCCCCCAAGGGGGGCAGAAACCACTAGAACGCCAGGGATGTTTTTTTATGTGTTTATTTTTGTGGGGGGGCGTCCCCTTGGGCACGGGGCGCCCCCCCAAGGGGGGCATTGACCTGTTGGCCATTTCTGCCCCCCCTGGGGGCAGATGGGCCTATTTTTCTAGACCCACCTGCCCCCAAGGGGGGCAGAAGCCACGTAGACACCAGGGATAGTGTGTGTGTGTGTGTGTGTTAGTGGATGGGGGGGGGGGCTTGGGCAAGGGTCGCCCCCCACTTTGGGGGCACATGTACCCAGGCCATTTCTGCACCCCTTGGAGACAGATCAGCCTATTATTTTTAGGCTGATCTGCCCCCAAGGGGGGCAGAAACCACTAGAACGCCAGGGATTTTTTTTTATGTGTTTATTTTTGTGTGGGGTCGTCCCCTTGTGCACGGGCGCCCCCCCAAGGGGGGCATTGACCTGTTGGCCATTTCTGCCCCCCCTGGGGGCAGATGGGCCTATTTTTCTAGACCCACCTGCCCCCAAGGGGGGCAGAAGCCACGTAGACACCAGGGATAGTGTGTGTGTGTGTGTGTGTTAGTGGATGGGGGGGGGGCTTGGGCAAGGGTCGCCCCCCACTTTGGGGGCACATGTACCCAGGCCATTTCTGCACCCCTTGGAGACAGATCAGCCTATTATTTTTAGGCTGATCTGCCCCCAAGGGGGGCAGAAACCACTAGAACGCCAGGGATTTTTTTTTATGTGTTTATTTTTGTGTGGGGGCGTCCCCTTGGGCACGGGCGCCCCCCCAAGTGGGGCATTGACCTGTTGGCCATTTCTGCCCCCCCTGGGGGCAGATGGGCCTATTTTTCTAGAACCACCTGCCCCCAAGGGGGCAGAAGCCACTTAGGCACCAGGGATAGTTGTGTGTGTTTTTTTTGTTTGAGGGCTGTCCCCTTTGGCAAGGGTCGCTCTCCATGGGGACACAGTACTAAAGGTATTTTTTGGCTTCCTTGGGGCAGACAGGCCTATTTTTTTAGTAGGCCCATCTGCCCCTATGGCAGAATCCACTTAGGCACCAATTTCTAAAATGTTTGATGGTGGGGTGTTTGTCAACTGAAGAAGTCTTTGCATTTGTGATAAAAAATGTTTTCCTCCTTTTTGTTCTAGTTCAAAGCTTTTGCTTTATTTGCTGTGGCTCCTTGCGGTTTTGGCGGTGGTTGACCTGCAGTTTGCACAGTTGCATGTTTTAGGTAAGTAAAAACAATTTACTCCAAAGGAGTATTGTTGCCATGCATGAATGACATGTTTGTAGGGGGTGTACTAAATGCAGGATTGTGTGTGAAATTGTCCTTAGGTTTGTGCACAATGATATTTGTTTTGTCTTATTTCTAATTTGCCTTTCTTTCTTTCTTTTTAGTGGGATATCATTGGTGATTGCTGTGTAGTTGCTGGTGAATCAAGCTTTTTCAGGCAAGTGAGCGGTATAGTTTTTGAGTTTGTAACTCTTACTAACAAAGCTACACTTTGTTACTTGTCTTACACAGTGCTGGTTGTTGGTGGTGAATTTGTCCAGTTAATTTTAGCAGGAGAGATCATGGCTAGCCGCAGGATGACCGCTCAGCAGGTGGTTGGTATGCTTTTTGAGTCACAGTCTGATCATGACTATGAGACGGACTCTGCATCTGAGGCAGAGGAGGAAGTCAGAGATTCTGGCAGTGATGTTTCTGTTGGAGGGGAATCTTCTGATGATGAAGCCACACTCAGTGCAGATGAAGGTTCTGTTTTAGAGGAGGACATTGATGTGCCAATAGTGCAGCAACCTGGGGCTGAAAGGTTTCCCGTTAGAAGACCTGATGTCTGGGTTGCCCCAAACATGGAGCAGCCAGAGTTGCCTGCCTTTACTGGTCTCCCGGGGTGTAACGCCAATACAGAGAACTTTATGCCTATCAATTTCTTTGAGTTATTCATGGATGATGTGTTTTTGGAAGAGATTGTTGAGCAGACTAATTTGTATGCGGAGCAGCATTTGAGGGACAACGCTGCTAGACTTAGGCCACACTCTAGAGCTGCCCAGTGGATTCCCACAAATTTGGAGGAGCTAAAAAAGTTTTTGGGTTTGACTTTTTTGATGGGGTTGATAAGGAAGCCGTCACTGGCTTCTTATTGGTCTACTAGTCCCTTGATGGCAACAGCTATATTTCCAGCTACCATGAGTCGTAATCGGTATTTGCTTCTTCTTAGGATGCTGCATTTTGTTGACAATGCATTAGCCTTGCCACGAGATCACCCAGATTCTGACCGTCTTTTTAAGATTAGGCCTGTCCTTGATCATTTTGTAGATCGGTTTTCGGAGGTCTATGTTCCAGGCAAAGAGATAAGTGTGGACGAGTCTTTGGTCCTCTTCAAGGGTCGTTTGGTTTTTAGGCAGTACATTCCTAGCAAAAGGGCACGATATGGAATTAAATTGTATATGCTGTCTGAAAGTAGGACAGGATATGTGTATAGTTTCCGTGTGTACACTGGTAGGGATTCCAATATTGACCCCCCTGGTTGTCCTCCCACTTTTGGAGTTACTGAGAAAATAGTGTGGGATCTTGGTAGACGACTGTTCAACAAAGGTCACCATTTGTATGTAGATAACTTCTACACTGGTGTGCAGTTGTTCAAGGAATTGTTTAGAGTGGACACAGTTGCTTGTGGCACAATCCGTTCTAACCGGAAAGGCTATCCAAGGGAGCTTGTCTGTAAAAAACTTGAGAGGGGACAGTGCTGTGCCTTGCGGAACGAGGAGCTGCTAGCTTTGAAATTTTCAGACAAGAGGGATGTCTACATGCTAAGTACCATCCATGATGAGAGTACTTCCCCTGTGACTGTTTGGGGCCAGGTTGCTGAAGTGCGCAAACCTGTGTGCATTTTAGATTATAATAAGCACATGGGAGGTGTAGATAGAGTTGACCAGAGGTTGGAACCTTATACTGCTATTCTTAAGTCTTATGTTTGGTATAAGAAGTTAGCACTTCACCTCTTCCACTTAGCAACCTTCAATGCTTTTATTGTGTTTAGGGATAGGTCTCCAGACTCAAAGATGACATTTGTGAAATTTCAGGAGTCAGTGATAGAGAGCCTTATTGTGGTGGAACAGGCCAGAGTTCCTAGAGAAGCAGTGGTGGAGGATGTGGCTAGATTGAAAGATCGCCACTTTGCTGAGCACATTCCTCCCACACCCAAAAAAGACTTTCCAGCTAAGAAATGTAGAGTGTGTTTTCGAAGAGGTATCCGGAGGGAGTCTCGAATGTACTGCCCAGATTGTCCTTCAAAGCCTGGGCTGTGTGTCGGTGCTTGTTTTAAGAATTACCACACCCAGAAGAATTTCTGGGAACAACCATGAGTGTAAACTCATGTCTGTTTTGTATTTTCATGTGTTTAGTTTCATGGTTAGCATTTCTGTCATGTTGTTAGTTAGAGCTTTTGTGTTTGTTGTTTTGTAATTCTTTCTACTTAGTTAGGGGTTCCTCTGTTTAAAAAAAAAAAAAAAATATGATGCCATTGTGTGTGGAGTGGGGCTTGGCTGAGACTGTACATATTGACTTGATGTTGGCTACTGCAACACACTGCCAGCCAAACACCAGTCCACACACTCCCATCAGCTGGTGTGATTGTTGTATCAGGCATGTGGGCGTATGTAAGTGATGGGCCCTTGAGTGGCGCTGTCTGTCGATGTGAGTGTTGTAATGTGCTGGGCCCGTGGCTGGCGGTGTGAATGGCCTTGTGAGTGTCATGTATGAAAGTTGTGTGAATGGACTGTAAAGCGGTTGGTGCCTTGTCGCGGCTTTACAGCTCACGAGCTGTGAGTCATTGGTTCAGTTTTTTGCCTTTCAGTTACTAACAGTGCTTTTCATTTTTGTGAAAGCTCTTGTTAGTAAAATTTGATCCACTGAACCATCACTCACCCTCGTGCCAAATCCAACCAGTATGTGTGGTAAAAATGACCAAACCTGCTCCGCTGTAATCAGGCGTCGCAGCACACCTATGACACGCTAGGTGCCTCAGGTGGGACCCCGATGATGAAGCATGCCACCAACTTGGTTGGTGGGTGAGGGGTCTTTTTCACATAACCTAAGTGTGTTTCTTTTCAAAATTTTAGTGTTTGGCACATCACGGACGTATGTGGGCACATCAAAATGATATATTACAAAACTACCTGTGTTTGGGGGGGGGGAGGGCACCTATGTTTTTGGTCCTGTGTGCGGCCTTCATCTAGGGAAACCTACCAAACCCAGACATTTTTTAAAACTAGACACCCCAAGGAGTCTAGGGAGGAGTGGCTTGCGTGGATCATTTTCTTACCCAGACTCCTCTGTAAACCTCAAAATGTGCTTAAAAAAAGCATATTTTCCTGACTTTTCTTCGTACGATCACCACTCCAGCACAAAATTCCTACTCCCCAGTGTTCCCCTCAGTCTCCCAAATAAAATGACACCTCACGTATGTGGGTCCCCAAAGCAGAGTCAGTCTAAAGATGTATAAAAGAATATGTCCTTATAAACTCGCAGTACTATCCACTGTATCTCTACAAGTTTTGGGCCTTATTCTGTTGGAGGCACCTGGCCCACCCACACAACTGAGGTATCATTTTTATCGGGAGACTTGGGGGAACGCTGGGTGGAAGGAAATTTGTGGCTCCACTCAGATTCCAGAACTTTCTGTCACCGAAATGTGTGAAAAATGCGTTTTTTTAGCCAATATTTGAGGTTTGGAAAGGATTCTGGGTAACAGAACCTGGTCAGAGCCCCTCAAGTCACCCCATCTTGGATTCCCCTAGGTCTCTAGTTTTCAGAAATGCACAGGTTTGGTAGGTTTCCCTAGGTGCTGGCTGAGCTACAGGCCAAAAACTACAGGTAGGCACTGTTTTCAATGAAAAAATGTGATGTGTCCACGCTGCGCTTTGGGGCGTTTCCTGTCGCGGGCGCTAGGCCTACCCACACAAGTGAGGTATCATTTTTATCGGGAGACGTGGGGGAACGCTGGGTGGAAGGAAATTTGTGGCCCCTCTCAGATTCCAGAACTTTCTGCCACAGAAATGTGAGGAACATGTGTTTTTTTAGCCAAATTTTGAGGTTTGCAAAGGATTCTGGGTAACAGAACCTGGTCCGAGCCACACAAATCACCCCATCTTGGATTCCCCTAGGTCTCTAGTTTTCAGAAATGCACAGGTTTGGTAGGTTTCCCTAGGTGGCGGCTGAGCTACAGGCCAAAATCTACAGGTAGGCACTTTGCTAAAAACAGGTCTGTTTTCTGTGATGTGTCCACGTTGCGCTTTGGGGCGTTTCCTGTCGCGGGCGCTAGGCCTACCCACACAAGTGAGGTATCATTTTTATCGGGAGACGTGGGGGAACACTGGGTGGAAGGAAATTTGTGGCTCCTCTCAGATTCCAGAACTTTCTGCCACAGAAATGTGAGGAACATGTGTTTTTTTAGCCAATTTTTGAGCTTTGCAAAGGATTCTGGGTAACAGAACCTGGTCCGAGCCCCGCCAGTCACCCCTCCTTGGATTCCCCTAGGTCTCTAGTTTTCAGAAATGTACAGGTTTGGTAGGTTTCCCTAGGTGCCGGCTGAGCTAGAGGCCAAAATCTACAGGTAGTCACTTCGCAAAAAACACCTCTGTTTTCTTCCAAAATTTTGGTGGTGTCCACGTTGCGCTTTGGGGCGTTTCCTGTCGCGGGCGCTAGGCCTACTCACGCAAGTGAGGTATCATTTTTATCGGGAGACTTGGGGGAACGCTGGGTGGAAGGAAATTTGTGGCTCCTCCCAGATTCCAGAACTTTCTGCCACAGAAATGTGAGGAACATGTGTTTTTTTAGCCAATTTTTGAGCTTTGCAAAGGATTCTGGGTAACAGAACCTGGTCCGAGCCCCGCCAGTCACCCCTCCTTGGATTCCCCTAGGTCTCTAGTTTTCAGAAATGCACAGGTTTGGTAGGTTTCCCTAGGTGGCGGCTGAGCTAGAGGCCAAAATCTACAGGTAGGCACTTTGCTAAAAACAGGTCTTTTTTCTGTGATGTGTCCATGTTGCGCTTTGGGGCGTTTCCTGTCGCGGGCGCTAGGCCTACCCACACAAGTGAGGTATCATTTTTATCGGGAGATGTGGGGGAACGCTGGGTGGAAGGAAATTTGTGGCTCCTCTCGGATTCCAGAACTTTCTGCCACAGAAATGTGAGGAACATGTGTTTTTTTAGCCAATTTTTGAGCTTTGCAAAGGATTCTGGGTAATAGAACCTGATCCGAGCCCCGCCAGTCACCCCTCCTTGGATTCCCCTAGGTCTCTAGTTTTCAGAAATGTACAGGTTTGGTAGGTTTCCCTAGGTGCCGGCTGAGCTAGAGGCCAAAATCTACAGGTAGTCACTTCGCAAAAAACACCTCTGTTTTCTTCCAAAATTTTGGTGGTGTCCACGTTGCGCTTTGGGGCGTTTCCTGTCGCGGGCGCTAGGCCTACCCACGCAAGTGAGGTATCATTTTTATCGGGAGACTTGGGGGAACGCTGGGTGGAAGGAAATTTGTGGCTCCTTCCAGATTCCAGAACTTTCTGCCACAGAAATGTGAGGAACATGTGTTTTTTTAGCCAATTTTTGAGCTTTGCAAAGGATTCTGGGTAACAGAACCTGGTCCGAGCCCCGCCAGTCACCCCTCCTTGGATTCCCCTAGGTCTCTAGTTTTCAGAAATGCACAGGTTTGGTAGGTTTCCCTAGGTGGCGGCTGAGCTAGAGGCCAAAATCTACAGGTAGGCACTTTGCTAAAAACAGGTCTGTTTTCTGTGATGTGTCCACGTTGCACTTTGGGGCGTTTCCTGTCGCGGGCGCTAGGCCTACCCACACAAGTGAGGTATCATTTTTATCGGGAGACGTGGGGGAACGCTGGGTGGAAGGACATTTGTGGCTCCTCTCAGATTCCAGCACTTTCTGCCACAGAAATGTGAGGAACATGTGTTTTTTTAGCCAATTTTTGAGCTTTGCAAAGGATTCTGGGTAACAGAACCTGGTCCGAGCCCCGCCAGTCACCCCTCCTTGGATTCCCCTAGGTCTCTAGTTTTCAGAAATGTACAGGTTTGGTAGGTTTCCCTAGGTGGCGGCTGAGCTAGAGGCCAAAATCTACAGGTAGGCACTTTGCTAAAAACAGGTCTGTTTTCTGTGATGTGTCCACGTTGCGCTTTGGGGCGTTTCCTGTCGCGGGCGCTAGGCCTACCCACACAAGTGAGGTATCATTTTTATCGGGAGACTTGGGGGAACATAGAATAGCAAAACAAGTGTTATTGCCCCTTGTCTTTCTCTACATTTTTCCCTTCCAAATGTAAGACAGTGTGTAAAAAAGACGTCTATTTGAGAAATGCCCTGTAATTCACATGCTAGTATGGGCACCCCGGAATTCAGAGATGTGCAAATAACCACTGCTTCTCAACACCTTATCTTGTGCCCATTTTGGAAATACAAAGGTTTTCTTGATAGCTATTTTTTACTCTTTATATTTCAGCAAATGAATTGCTGCATACCCGGCATAGAATGAAAACCCACTGCAGGGTGCAGGTCATTTATTGGCTCTGGGTACCTAGAGTTCTTGATGAACCTACAAGCCCTATATATCCCCGCAACCAGAAGAGTCCAGCAGACGTAACGGTATATTGCTTTCGAAAATCTGACATTGCAGGAAAAAGTTACAGAGTAAAACTTAGAGAAAAATTGATGTTTTTTTCACCTCAATTTCAATATTTTTCTTTTTCAGTTGCTATTTTCTGTAGGAAACCCTTGTAGGATCTACACAAATTACCCCTTGCTGAATTCAGAATTTTGTCTACTTTTCAGAAATGTTGCGGTTTATGGGATCCAGCGTTGGTTTCATGCCCATTTCTGTCACTGACTGGAAGGAGGCTGAAAGCACAAAAAATCGTAAAAATGGGGTATGTCCCAGTAAAATGCCAAAATTGGGTTGAAAAATTGGGTTTTCTGATTCAAGTCTGCCTGTTCCTGAAAGCTGGGAAGCTGGTGATTTTATCACCGCAAACCCTTTGTTGATGCCCTTTTCAGGGAAAAAACCACAAGCCTTCTTCTGCAGCCCATTTTTCCAATTTTTTTTAAAAAAATGAAATTTTCACTGTTTTTTGGCTAATTTCTTGGCCTCCTTCTGGGGAACCCACAAAGTCTGGGTACCTCTAGAATCCCTAGGATGTTGGAAAAAAAGGACGCAAATTTGGCATGGGTAGCTTATGTGAACAAAAAGTTATGAGGGCCTAAGCGCGAACTGCTCCAAATAGCCAAAAAAAGGCTCGGCACAGGAGGGGGAAAAGGCCTGGCAGCGAAGGGGTTAAAAGCAGTGGTTAATTTGCAAAAGAATAAGTGCTGGTGCCCAAAGCTCTGCTCAGAAGCCAGCGGCCGGCTATTAAATGTCAGCACACTGAATACCAGGGGTTGTACTCTTGAATCCACCTCCTGACTCTATAGTTCACTATCAGACATTCCCTGCCCATTTATCTCACTCTTGCAGGCTCCTACTTTCTTTGTTAGTGGCAGTTTTAACATATTTCTTCACGTCTTTCCATTTTGTGTGCTTCCCCTTTCTTGTTCTCTTTAAATGTTTGATGCACAGAAATAAGTGCTGGTCCCCAAAATAAGTGCTGGTGGCCCCATTGACAAAATCGGCTCAAATTAAGCACTGCCTAAAAGTTCAAATGCTACACTTTTCTGAACCATACACACTCCTTACTACCCCTTAAGGCTCCCTCAGGGACTCTGTCTACTCACAGCAGGCTGTGTCTAATGGTGAAATACTGGGAAGAATTGTAAATCCAATTACTGATTCCTCTGGAAATTCCAAATTTCTAAGCTGACCTTGAGGGTTCCCCTTATGATCCCTGTTGTCTCTATGGACACCTCCTCCATACAGTTATCAATGTCCCCTGTATTGCAAGTTATAAGGATGGGGGGCTGCATTTTCTGTTGCTAAGGGTGCCTATTTTGTTTGTCTCTGATTTTACTTCAAGAAGGCTGTTGACAGGCAAGTGCAGAGATCTCACTCTTCATTGTGCTCCAGCTTTAGACACTCTTTATTGGAACCAGTTCCATTGCTACCTGCTGTGAGCGACATCACTTTATACAAATGTTGTTTGGAGAGCAGCCTGGAACTTACATTTGTAAGAGAAACAACCCAAGCTGTTTCCTGAAACCTTAGACAGAGGATCCACATGTCTTGTCTGGAACATGTGTATGAAAGTGGGATCCAAACCATTCTGCATGATTAGAATTTCAAGTTCTTCATCAGCAAGGAATGGAGTGTTCTGCAGGCTACTCAAAGAAAATCTATGTGACCAGGGCGGATGTCTGCCAAACAGTCAGTCTCCCAGAGGTGAGGGAACATCTCCTGAAGTCTACACATTCTGCGGGAGAGCTGAGGGTCCGGCTAGTGCCTAGAAGGCTGCATGGCTGCTGAAAGAGGGAAGGTAAGAGCCTGGCCCCACAGGAAAAGAGACTATCCATTAGGGAAGTCCAACACGTTCCAGACATTATGATAACACCCAGAGAACGTGCATTACCTTAGAGAGTAGAACCAGAGTGACCTGTGTTGTGTGGGTGTGTCCTTGCCTCTTTATGCCGTTCCTAAGGTGAGCTGCACTAAGACTTTACAAACACAGGCACCATTGTGTCAGCTGGCAGCCACAAGAGGCCCATGCACTGGTGCTGCCACTATTGTTGACAAAGAAAAGAAGCAGTATTGCTGTTGAAGTTCTGGGAGGCTGCACCTACCGAAGACAAATCACAGATGATGAATCACCTGGAGGCCGCAATAGGCTTGCCTGGTTCCCAGTCTGCACTCAGTCGGAAGGGCTGCAACTGTTGAAGATGTGCTACTGCACAAGATCAACCATGCAGATCTTGTTTAGTGATTCCTGTTTTAAATGTAATCCACCACTGAAGATCCTGACATGAGGAGCTGCCGCTGTGATGGGCCGGGACACAGATTGCTCCTGCCATAACAGGCTTCCTGCATCTCAAATTTTGGCTTAGCCTATGGACAGAACGAGGGACTGCACATGCACGGAAGAATCTGGCGCCAATGCTTGAGACTTTTTGCTTGAGCCAATACTGAGGATGAGAACTACTTCACTGAGTTGTGCATTTAACCAGGCGCAGTAAAAGTGAATTAATCTGCAACTGGGCCTAAGTCATGAATATATCTGCACTACACTGAAGAATATAGTCATTAAATTACCAGAGAGAGGAGAAACTACTGGAAGAAGGTGGGGGTGTAACACTCATTGGAGATCTTAGCCGATTGAACTGGGCAGTATCAGTGCTTAATTTGAAAATAAAAAGGTGCCAGTGCCCGAAGCCCTTCTCTTAAACATGCAGCTGGTGCAATTAAATGTGTGAACATGAAATACTGAGGCAGCTTAATCCTAAAGCCATCTCGGGTCTCTTTGAGCCATAGAAGGCCACTCCCTGCCCCTTCTGCGCACTCTTGCAGCTTTCTACTTTCTCCCTTTGTGAAGCTTTTTCGTTTTCCCCTTCATCCGTTTTTCCCATACGTGTCTTTTGCTCGCAGCAAAGGCTTGAGGCAGAAGAATAAGCTCCGGCCCTCAAAAATAAGTGCTGGTACTCAGCTCCGGAAACAACAAGCACAAATTAAGCACTGGGCAGTATTTAGTTCTGCTGTGTGATTGAAAGTACTTTGTTTTTACATAAAAGTCAAGCACCGTGGTAAACATTGATTTTTTGTGTCTTTTAGTTGATTGTTGAGTTCTGTGCTCTAGCCTCCCGCACTACATTCCCAAAATACCTGTGACTGTTTGTCCCTGCTACACTGTCGAGCAGGAAAATCTTGTACTTGGCCCAATTTGCACAGCTGTAGTGGGATAGATTCCAAGACACAAAAGGCACACAGATGCTGCTACCAAATGGGGCCCATAAGCCCCTTTCTGACCTATGGCTCCCTGAAGGGGCCTGACACACGATGCCACAGACTGAAACATTTTGTAATTCCGAATTTCCAAACTCATAAGGCCTCTTAATACTTCCCACCCTTCGCCTAAACCTTCCAGCCTTGATGCAACAGCTAATAAAATCTACATACAATACAACATGAAATATACATGGCTTCAGCAGTAATAGAAACTTTAAAAAAACAAGTCACAAAAGAAATCTTTATCTTAATATATTCTTTCTCTTGTAAATTATAAGCATGCAAAAGACACAAATTCTACTACACAACTGCTGGTCCTTTCAGTTACAAAGTTTGAAAATGTTGCTTAATAATCTGTGTATTTTTAGCAGTTTCTCTAAAAATCGCAGGGCTTTCAGATACCACCCATCTTCGAATCAGGCCTTAATTCCTCACAAATCTTGTTTCATTTTTAACTCATAAGGAGCATTGCCAATTCCAACAGACTTATTCCTGAAGGTGCATTTTAAGTTACATGTGAGGCTAAGGAAGCAGTACTACATCATACCTGCACTCCATCCCTCATTCTAGCTCTTATGCATCCATTCATCCATCCACAGACTCATTTTTATATACATCCGCAATAAAACATTCACACAAACTCAATAAGCAATGGAAGATAACTCAAAAGAACCAAGTAGAAGAAGGAAAAATGCTGCTGCATAAAAGTGAAAAATAAATAAATAAACATAGCAGTGAACGGCCATCTTTGAATGTTACTGTGCATAGTGATCAATTGTTGTACTAAACGAAGATGACTAGCAAATTGTTTCAAGATGTTGAGGACATCTTGGAAGGGTAAAACAACAATACATTATGGACAATAAATACCCTGGTGCATTGCAGATGAATTGAGCTGCAAATGAGCGGCCCTACAGAATTGTCTAATGAACTGCAGGGTGCTAAAAAAATAAATATTGTAAAAAATGAATGAAAGAAAAAAAAGAAGGACCTATAAAAGGGGAAAACGCAAAACTAAAGTGATTGGGGCACAAGCACTGGCACTGAAGCATAGCCAGTTTCGTCTATATGTGCTCATATGATCAGGCAAAATGCCATCACTCAGCAAGCAATAGACTCAATGGCTGAAGTGGGCTGCCCCACGTTCCCCAATGTTGCCTTTGGTGGAAATAGAATTTGAATCGCACTTAAACAGAGCAATAGCTGAAGAGGGCTAACCCAAAGTCCCTCTATTTATGCATATGAAAACATGTATTTTTATCAATGTTTTTGATTTAAGTGCCTCTGAGACATTTAAAGCTATTGGGCTGGATCTAAGCACTTAAGTACACATACTTCTAATTTCTGCACGTAAAATTATAATTTGTATAACATTACACAGCTGGCAAATAATTATAAAACCCTCCTAAAAAGGCTAACAAGGATTCTCAAATGCAAATCTTCTACCACCCGGCTTGTCATAACAGGACAACAAATATCAAAACCCTTGCCTACTATAGTAATCTGTCAAATTCCATGTAACAAAATTCCATTCTACAGGTTTAAGATAGTGAATTATCAATCCACCCTCAAAGGTCTATTGTCTTTAGCATGCTTCACACAATAATTAGGTCAGCCCTACTACCATACTGTCATAGCTTATCATAATAAACAGAACAGCCATAATGCATCGGACATAACCTTTTCCAGTGAACCAATGATGTTAGTAGCATTTGTCGTTGGCCGACATAACAAATGCGTGCCTATTGTGTTGAGCATGAACTTTGTCACAAGGCAACAACTAGGCATCCATGCGTAGCATTACAAAACTACAGTTGGCAAAACAAAATAAACCCCTTCTTAGTGGACCTACGAAGCATTCTAATAGTGTTAATCCACTAGGAATGTTTGTAAAAGGGAGTGACAACACCAAAACCCTTCTCTTCCGATCCGTGAAATTATGTGCAACAAAATACTTATATGCGGACTGCAGCACAGTATATCTATGGCATCTGACAAGCGTTGTTCCAATCAACCAGTCAGGCATATATTGTTTGAGCCACCATCACCAACTCAGGCCTACTTTACTGAGGATAAGATTTCCAAAAAGGCAGCAATGAGTCATAAAATTACAAATATGGAAAAATATTACATTAGGCAAACATTTATACAACCGTCCTAAGAGACTTAACAATGAATATTAGAATGAGCAGGTAACTAACACCAAAACCCATGCCTAGTACAGTAATATGTGAGATTCCATGTACCAAAATACCGGTATACCGGTTTTAGCACGGCAAATAATAATCCCCTTAACATTTCCCTAGGAACCGATCAGGATCTATCTCCATTATGCTCTCTCCTTTTTCTTCCACTCTCTCCCTCGCACTCTCACTCTCCCTCTTGAAATAAACATTATGGATCTGGTCAGAGTGACAGAGGCCCAAAGTGTCACTCTCGGTCTTCAAAAAACAGCCCTCATAGGCTCCAGCCCGCTCCCTGGGAAATGGCAGTTGAGATAAATCGCCGGTCCAGCCATAATGACAAATTACACTTTCCTCAATGGTTTAGTCATATTTCGGTGTCTATCCACTGATTTACAGGCGAAGCACAGAAATTAGGCTACCCCCGGAGGTCACAGACAATATACGCAGTACTACATCGTTAAACACTGGTAATATCAAAGCAGTCACCAACGCCAGGCATGCCTCACACGAACATAACTCAAGTCCAATTATACCGATTTCAGAGACACAGTCTTGGCAGGAAACTCACATTTCCTCATAGGTCACCCAAACTTTTATTGGCTTTTTCCCTAGAGTTGCGAAAAAAAGCGTTGCTTTCAAGTGAGGCCTGACCTTCCCCTGCTTGTGGAACATAACCATCCTCGATAAAAAAAAAAACTTTGGCTTCCCTGCAGGATCTGCCTTCCAATAGGAGAAATGAAAAACAGTAAAATACGCCGGTCTGCATTCTGCTCATACCCAGAGAGAACATCCACACAAAGTAGTTACCATCACTCGCAGGGACTGCTATTTTTGCTTTTACCAATATATATTTTTTTATATTGGTGAGGGCACGGCAGCTCATAAAAAATATTTTTTTCCAAAAACCATGACAAAACAAGAACTGGAAAGCCAAAAGACGGGACCTGTTGGGTTGCCAATGCTTGTTTTTTTTTTTAGTTTCAGCCGAACAAAACGTGGCCTATCACAAAACACAGAAATACATCAAATTGTCGGCCACTTGCCACAGTTGTTCACTGCTTTTTATGGCTGTTCGTTAGAGACGATTTACCTTAAACTGTTTTACGGTATAGAAACATTTTGCCCCACCCAAGCAAAATTAAAGTCTGGACATAGCTCACGAGAACATTTGAAGGCAACATCATCCTAATCGGACAACCATTATGAAATCTTCGGTATTACATGATATTTCATTAGTAAAAAAGAGTGGGGACGTCTAATCAACGTTCCCGTAATGTGCTAACGGTCTTTCATGAGCAGCCCCCGCTCTGGTCCCTTTAATCAGCTAAACAGAGACAGTCCAACAAACAGACCGCGATGACAGTCAAGAACACTTTGTACTGCAAGGGAAGATAATCATTTTACAGGAACCGATTTCGACGCTATTTTGAAAAACTACAGGGCCCTAGCCACTGCTGAGACTTGAACATGGTGACCGATCAGCTACATATTTAGGGCCAGATGTAGCAAAGGTTTTTACCCATTCTGTGTCTATGGAAAAAAGTGTTCCTACATATGGCCCTTAGCGTATTAACCTCTTCGTTGCGGGCGTCGGCCACACACCCTCCCTGGTGCGGGTCACGACCAGTGGCCGACACCAGGAAGGGTATCAATAAATCCTCGGGTGCGTCGCACCCGAGGATTTTTTTTTTTAAACCCCCCCCGGGAGACACGGAAGCTTCCGTGTCTCCCCCCGCCCCCCCACCCGCCCCTTTGTGACGTCAGCGCGCCTCGCGGCGCGCTGACGTTGCAAAGGTGTTTTCCCCATCAAAGCAGGAAGCAGCCTTGCGCCCGCTTCCTGCTTTGATGGGGAAAACGGCCTTTCCCACGTTCGGGAAGGCCTCGTAAGAAAGGGGAGTGTCTCCCCTTTCTTACGAGGCCTTCCTGAAAGTGTTTCCTGGCCCCCGGTCGCAGCTGTGCTGCGATCGGGGGCCAGGAAACACTTTCAGGTTTCCTGGCCCCCCGATCGCAGCACAGCTGCGATCGGGGGGCCAGGAAACACTTTGAAAAGGCCTCGTAAGAAAGGGGAGAGTCTCCCCTTTCTTACGAGGCCTTCTCAAAGTGTTTCCTGGCCCCCGATCGCAGCACAGCTGCGATCGGGGGCCAGGAAACACCACTAGACGCCAGGGATTTCACTTTGGGGGGGCGGCCCCCTCGGAAAACGGGCGGCCCCCCCCCGGGGGCATAATTAATTAAAAAAAAAAAGGTAGGTGCCCCCTGGGGGGGGGGGGGGGGGCGCGATTGCGCCCCCCCCCCCCCCAGGGGATTGTTTTAAAAAAAAAAAAAAAAAAAAAAATGACAGGGGGCAGGGTGACCCCCTGTGGGGGCAATTTTTTTTTTAGATGTTGTAGGGTTTCCCTGGGGGCCATTTTGGCCCCCAAGGAAACCATACAACAACTAAAAAAAATAGATCTATATATAGATCTATATTTATATATCTATGTAGATAGATATATCTATGTACATGGATATATCTATAGATATATCTATGTACATAGATATATATATATATATAGAGGTAGATCTATATATACCAAAGAGATTTATAAAGTGTGCTACTCACCTGTGAGGGTCTCAAGGCGCCTGGGGGGGGCGGGGGGAGGGAAAGGGGCTGGGAGGTTCACTGTTCGAAAAGCCAGGTTTTGAGGCCCTTCCTGAAAAGAAGTAGGTTTTGGGTCTTGCGAAGGTGGGTTGTGAGGACGTTCCAGGTTTTGGGTGCAAGGTAGGAGAAGGATCTGCCCCCGGTGGTGGTGTGTTTGATGCGGGGGACAGAGGCGAGAGAGAGGTCAGCTGAGCGGACGTTTCGTGTGGGGGTGTGGAAGGTGACTCTCGTTGAGGTAGGCAGGGCCTGTATTGTGGAGTGATTTGTGTGCGAGGATGAGGATCTTGAAGGTGATCCTTTTGTCAATGGGGAGCCAGTGGAGGGATTTGAGGTGTGGAGAGATGTGTTCGTGTCGGCGGAGGTCGAGGATGAGTCGTGCTGCTGAGTTCTAGATGCGTGTAGTTTGCGCTTGAGTTTTAGAGTGGTGCCGGCGTAGAGGGCGTTTCCGTAATCAAGCCTGCTGCTGATGTGTGCGTGAGTGACAGTTTTTCTGGTCTCTGTGGGGATCCATTTGAATGTTTTTCAGTATACGGAGTGTGTTGAAGCATGAGGAGGTGAGAGCGTTGATTTGTTGGGTCATCGAGAGGGAGGAGTCTAGGATGATGCTGAGGTTGCGTGCGTGGTTGGCGGGGGTGGGTGCAGGGCCTAGCGTGGTGGGCCACCATGAGGGGTCCCAGGTGTTTTTGTGTGGGCCAAAGAGGATTATTTCGGTTTTGCTTGAGTTGAGTTTCAGGTGATTGGCTGTCATATATATATCACTTTTGTTAATATGTGTGTGGTTTCCCTGGGGGGAAAAGGGTCCGACTTGTCTAGTGGCAGTTTTAGTGCCATGAAGAAGCGCAGAAGGTTTATATGCCTACTGCAAAGAGCAAATCTGTATTTTATGTAAATAGCTGAGTACATTAGCAAAGTCTATGGAGAGATGAAGGGCACTTTTGCTGGGTGGTAATGAGGGAATCCGAGGAGGAGGGAGTGGGAGCACCAATAATGATTGTTGGACTGGGCGCAGGAGGTGCTAAAGACTGTGACGAATGGTATGTGACAAGGTGTTTTTTGAGTGTCTTGAAAGTACGTGCTGATTGAGGGAAGAAGCGCAGGTAAGGTGGCCTCTACTGTTGCACGTATCTCACACACCATCGATTTTGTGACTGTCTACGTAGGCTAGTGTTTTAGAGCAACAGTTTAGCCAATAGCAGAGATGGCATCTTGATGGATGACTGCTGCCTGCACTCGGGTTATAGAGGACCGCTCTGACATAGGATCAGAGACTGAGACATCAGATACTGAGACAGCATCTGAGGGATAGGACAATGGCGCAGACTCTGGGAGTGATTTTTCAGTCAGAGGAGTCCCATTCGATAACTCCTCTTCCAGTACATTATGAGGGAGGTGATGAGGACAGTCCTGCTGTCCCTTCGCAAGCTGTTTGTGCAACTGGGTAATAGTGGGTTAGGCCAACCCAGAGAGCAGGTGAATGCGGCGGCAAGCAGAGAGAGAGAGTGCTCTCTTGGGAGCTCCCCAATTTAGTTCAGCCCCAAATTCCACCACCCAAATCATATTGTGGAGACATCAAAATTATCCATGGCAAAACAAACTGGTTTTGTAAGGCAGGCACCTGTGTTTTTGGTCCTGGATTCGCCGGCCATATAGAGAAACACACTAAACCCAAACATTTCTGGAAACTAGACATTCGGGGGAGTCCACAGAGGTGTGACTTGTGTGGCTTCCCCAAAGTTTTCTTACCCAGAATACCCTGCAAAGCTGAAATGTTGAAAAAAAACTCAATTTTTCTCGCATTTCTGTCACACAAACTACAGGAATATGCTGGGATCCACAATATTCCTACCACCCAGTGACTCCTCACCTGTCCTGATAAAAACACTACCCCACTTGAGTGCCTACACCTAGTGTCTGTGTCAGGAATGGATCACCCCAGGGTCAACAGCTGCCTCACGTAAGGACCAACATTGACCGTTGTGTGATCTAGTCCTGTCGCAGGCACCAGGCCTAACCACACAAGTGAGGTATCATTTTTATCGGGAGGCTTGGGGGAACGCTGGGTGGAAGGAAATTTGTGGCTCCTCTCAGATTCCAGAACTTTCTGTCACCGAAATGTGAGGAAAACTTGTTTTTTTAGCCACTTTTTGAGGTTTGCAAAGGATTCTGGGTAACAGAACCTGGTCCGAGCCCCGCAAGTCACCCCTCCTTGGATTCCCCTAGGTCTCTAGATTTCAGAAATACACAGGTTTGGTAGGTTTCCCTAGGTGCCGGCTGAGCTAGAGGCCAAAATCTACAGGTAGGCACTTTGCAAAAAACAGCTCTGTTTTCTGTGATGTGTCCACGTTGTGTTTTGGGGCATTTCCTGTCGCGGGCGCTAGGCCTACCCACACAAGTGAGGTATCATTTTTATCGGGAGGCTTGGGGGGACGCTGGGTGGAAGGAAATTTGAGGCTCCTCTCAGATTCCAGAACTTTCTGTCACCGAAATGTGAGGAAAACTTGTTTTTTTAGCCACTTTTTGAGGTTTGCAAAGGATTCTGGATAACAGAACCTGGTCAGAGCCCCGCGAGTCACCCCATCTTGGATTCCCCTAGGTCTCTAGTTTTCAAAAATGTACAGGTTTGGTAGGTTTCCCTAGGTGCCGGCTGAGCTAGAGGCCAAAATCTACAGGTAGGCACTTTGCAAAAAACAGCTCTGTTTTCTGTGATGTGTCCACGTTGTGTTTTGGGGCATTTCCTGTCGCGGGCGCTAGGCCTACCCACACAAATGAGGTATCATTTTTATCGGGAGACTTGGGGAGACGCTGGGTGGAAGGAAATTTGAGGCTCCTCTCCGATTCCAGAACTTTCTGTCACCGAAATGTGAGGAAAACTTGTTTTTTTAGCCACTTTTTGAGGTTTGCAAAGGATTCTGGGTAACAGAACCTGGTCAGAGCCCCGCGAGTCACCCCATCTTGGATTCCCCTAGGTCTCTAGTTTTCAAAAATGTACAGGTTTGGTAGGTTTCCCTAGGTGCCGGCTGAGCTAGAGGCCAAAATCTACAGGTAGGCACTTTGCAAAAAACAGCTCTGTTTTCTGTGATGTGTCCACGTTGTGTTTTGGGGCATTTCCTGTCGCGGGCGCTAGGCCTACCCACACAAGTGAGGTATCATTTTTATCGGGAGACTTGGGGGGACGCTGGGTGGAAGGAAATTTGAGGCTCCTCTCAGATTCCAGAACTTTCTGTCACCGAAATGTGAGGAAAACATGTTTTTTTAGCCACTTTTTGAGGTTTGCAAAGGATTCTGGGTAACAGAACCTGGTCAGAGCCCCGCGAGCCACCCCATCTTGGATTCCCCTAGGTCTCTAGTTTTAAAAAATGTACAGGTATGGTAGGTTTCCCTAGGTGCCGGCTGAGCTAGAGGCCAAAATCTACAGGTAGGCACTTTGCAAAAAACAGCTCTGTTTTCTGTGATGTGTCCACGTTGTGTTTTGGGGCATTTCCTGTCGCGGGCGCTAGGCCTACCCACACAAGTGAGGTATCATTTTTATCGGGAGACTTGGGGGGCCGCTGGGTGGAAGGAAATTTGAGGGTCCTCTCAGATTCCAGAACTTTCTGTCACCGAAATGTGAGGAAAACTTGTTTTTTTAGCCACTTTTTGAGGTTTGCAAAGGATTCTGGGTAACAGAACCTGGTCAGAGCCCCGCGAGTCACCCCATCTTGGATTCCCCTAGGTCTCTAGTTTTCAAAAATGTACAGGTTTGGTAGGTTTCCCTATGTGCCGGCTGAGCTAGAGGCCATAATCTACAGGTAGGCACTTTGCAAAAAAACAGCTCTGTATTTTGTGAAAAAATGGGATGTGTCCACGTTGTGTTTTGGGGCATTTCCTGTCGCGGGAGCTAGGCCTACCCACACAAGTGAGGTATCATTTTTATCGGGAGACTTGGGGGAACATAGAATAGCAAAACAAGTGTTATTGCCCCTTATCTTTCTCTACATTTTTTCCTTCCAAATATAAGAGAGTGTGTAAAAAAGATGTCTATTTGAGAAATGCCCTGCAATTCACATGCTAGTATGGGCACCTCGGAATTCAAAGATGTGCAAATAACCACTGCTCCTCAAAACCTTATCTTGATCCCATTTTGGAAATGCAAAGGTTTTCTTGATACCTCTTTTTCACTCCTCATATTTCAGCAAATGAATTGCTGTATACCCAGTATAGAATGAAAACCAACTGCAGGGTGCACCTCATTTATTGGCTCTGGGTACCTAGGGTTCTTGATGAACCTATAAGCCCTTTATATCCCCGCAACCAGAAGAGTCCAGCAGAAAAAACGGTATATTGCTTTCAGAAATCTGACATCGCAGGAAAAAGTTACAGAGTAAAACATAAAGAAAAATGGCTGTTGTTTTCAGCTCAATTTCAATATTTTTTTATTTCAGGTGTTATTTTCTATAGGAAAACCTTGTAGGATCTACACAAATGACCCCTTGCTGAATTCAGAATTTTGTCTAGTTTTCAGAAATGTTTAGCTTTCCGGGATCCAGCATTGGTTTCACACCCATTCCTGTCACTAACTGGAAGGAGGTTGAAAGCACCAAAAAAAGTAAAAATGGGGTATGTCCCAGTAAAATGCCAAATTTGTGTTGGAAAATGTGGTTTTCTGATTCACGTCTGCCCGTTCCTGAAAGGTGGGAAGATAGTGATTTCAGCACCAGAAACCCTTTGTTGATGGCATTTTCAGGGAAAAAACCACAAGCCTTCTTCGGCGGCCCTTTTTTCCCATTTTTTTGGAAAAAACTAAATTTTCACTGTATTTTGGCTATTTTCTTGGTCTCCTCCAGGGTAAACCACAAACTCTGGGTACCATTAGAATCCCTAGGATATTGGAAAAAAAGGACGCAAATTTGGCGTGGTTAGCTTATGTGGACAAAAAGTTATGAAGCCCTAAGCGCGAACTACCCCAAATAGCCAAAAAAGGGCTCAGCACTGGGGGGGAAAAGGCCCAGCAGCTAAGGGGTTAAACATGTTCTTATTATCACTCTTTTTCGGCTCATCAATAATTACACATTTACCTGGGATAAACAATAAGAATGTTTCTGTTTAAGACAATACGCCAACTATATTGGCCTTGCTGCTTTTTTCATTCATAGTAAAGTACCTGTAGTAAAGTACCTGTCTATTTATTATGTGAGTAGTAGATGGAAAATAAGTTGGCGATTTTTTTTCGAAAAAACATTTTTGAGAGAGAAGTATCCTAATAGTACAATGTTTATTACAATTTTTAACTAATTGTTTATTGCCTAAATTATGTTTACAATTTGAAGACCGTTCATGAAGATTGCAAACTTTAAACAAAAGAAAAACTTCAAAGGTGTGGAGCAAAAACCTTTGTAACTTCACCACCCTTAATTTGGAACACGTTTTTTCTCTTTAATTTTCAGTTGGTGAATCAATTTTAATTTGAGTATGAAACATATTATTTGTATACAGGAATATATTGCCTGCTAAATTATCTGGTGGAGTAAGGTTATATTTTTCTGTTTCGCTGTTTTTAACAAAGCATGATGAATGTTTGGATCAAACAATACATTACATTTGTATTATCAGTGGATCATTTACACAGTCAGGAATTTATGAGGGTCACCAGCCTACGAGAGGGAATAAAAACTACGTTTTAGGGTCATGGTCAAGGTGGCATCGTGAGTAGACTAGTGCTTAATTTGTAAATAAATTCCAGGGGCCTTCTAAAGAGGCCAGTACAGCTTGCACCACCCATTGCTCCTACCAGCACACCCAATGACAATACCAACACAACTACTAACCATCTTACACCTACAAGGGTGACATTTTAGACAAATCCCGGCCCCAAAGCTATATGAGTTTCCTGGCAGCCTTTATTAGCCATTTTTAATGTGTATTGAATTAATAAACTGCTGATGTTGTGCTGATCTCCAAATCAGACAAACAGCACCATCATGTGGCAGACTATTACAAGTGCAGGTATTAATAATTAAGAGCCTGTGCTGAGCACCAGAAACCACTGGCTCAAATTAAGCACTGGTGAAGATGTGTCTCCCCGCACTCCTCAAACACTGTGATAATGCTGCCACTACTGACTCCTTAAAAGTATTAGGGATTGTTCATTTTGTGTGACCTGGGGACTTGTGTTCTAGAAAAGCATTGGGTGTGATCACAACAGGGTCCTCTGGTACCTGGGAGTTCTAATCTGCACGAAACCTGTTCAGGTGATTGTCTGATGTACAGTTACTTTAATGAGTGAGGAGGGGGTTATGAAAGTTCTAAAACTCAAGACACCTTTGTGTTCGCTACAGGAATTTTCCACACTACTTAGCTTACACAGTCCTACCTCTCTGTGATCCACGATAATCATATAACCATTTGGTGAACTAACATTATTCTGGAGATGATACTATCATATAATGTTAAATATCTAAATGCTCCATTGAAAAAATGCTGAAAGGTGGCAAAAACTTACTAGCCTGACATATTATCCATGCAGGAGACTCAAGTTAATAAGGATCAAGGTGAGGGTGAGACATAAGGACTTTGGCTTTTCTACGGGGATCTTCCCCTGGCAGTCACTGCCACCAAATCTGGCAAAAAGGTAGATTCTTGATGTTCTGGAATGCAAATCTCTCACAGTAACTACTGTGTACACCATGGACACACTTCTGTTAAACTTCTTCTCAACCTTGTCGGAATTCACTGTTGGCAATATCATACTTACAGGAGGCTTTAATTTGATATGGGAAGAGCAGACAGATAGGGTTAATTCAGAAAGGGGCCTTCTTGAGGGCTGGAATGGGACAACAAATAGGCCTGGCACCAAAATAAAAGAGGCCTACATTAGCAAATTAGGAAATCAATGTTAAAATGCGGCTCATCTGGCCATAGAACAGTCCCACAACTCTTTAAAAAAACTATCCCACACACTGATCTGTCAGGCCAGCCCATCGGGCACTGCCTTATAGCTGTGTTGCCCAGTCCTATTCTGACCTATTTAATTTAAGAAATTGCTGTGTGATTTGGGATTGTGAGATGTCTGGTGAGAGTTACATCCAGGTATTAGAGACCATACAAACTTCTCACACATTATTCATTCATTCTCTGGTATCAATTTTGGGATACTAAGAAACCCTTTGTACCACTCATTGTATATGCTGGCTGTCTCCGACCGTTGCCCCATGAGGGTTGATTTGTTATCTGTGGTTAAAACAACATAGAGCGCCACTATGGCATATGCACTTGTTTCTATTCATAGACCCAACTTTTACAGAAGAAATAAAGAACCAGACTAATGACCACTTCATCCTGAATGAGAATATGGTGGTGGCACCTGTAGAAGAGGTAGCTCGGTTCTGAGAGCAGAAGTAAAGTGTTACTGTATCTCATCTAGTGTTCTTTAAAATTGGGAATCTTCACCTCTTTCCCAAATTGGAGCAGAGTTGGTGAAGACCTGATGCATACAGGGATGTTGTTTCACATCTTGGGTGCATTGATGAAGGTCTATTACCTTGTTTGTTTAGTCAGAGTCTCGGTTCCATGCTAGATGTAGCAGAGAAGCTGCTTGGTTAACACCTTGGTTAAACTTAGGGCCAGCAGGAATCAGGTTGACAGGACTGGCCTGCTGTTTTTAGATCTCACTGCTGTGTTTCGTACAGTGAATCATGACAGTCCTATTATCCAATGGGGCACAATAAAACTGGTTTGAGTAACATTGCTTTCATTCGGACATAAGGCACTGGTGCTCCTAGAAACAGCCTCTTTCCTGTGGTGTCCTACAGAAATCAAAACTCTCCCACATTTGAGTTAATATTTACATTCATCCTTACTGGATTTAATTTGGATTTTGGCTTTTGTAATCGATGCTCAGATTGGATTTGACTGGACAGTCATGATATTTTTAAAGCTGGGTTTTTGATCATGAGTCCTCTGTGTCTGGTCTGAAAGTCAATGGCATAAGGTGCTGAGCAACCTGCCTACTCCTGTTCATAAAGCCAAAGGCCTGGTTATCTAGTTTGATCACGTTTGGTCTTTGATGCCCAGATTCATGAGGTTTGGTATTCCATTTTTAGGTCGCAGTATACTAGAGAGTGCAGCTGTTGATCTAGGAATGTATTTCACCCATTGATCACCAATGGCTTTGTGGTCTGTAACTCACATTGTCTGGCTTTCTATTTGCTGACTTCATTTGCTTTAGGCTCTCTAGGTTCAGTTTGCCCCTCCCATTGCCTAAACAGTGTTTACTGTATCCTTCCACGAACTCCTTTTCTGCAAACACACATTTAAATCTTCTTATCTTGTAACATATGCTCTGCATTCAAAGGCTGAGGTCAAATGTCAGGCGCTGTCTTCCAAGGAGCTTGTTTACTTTTCTTTCTCTGACTTCAATGTAAGAGGATTTATGGGACAATCTTGCTGGATACTGGGGGAAGGAAAGAGTTTTTTTCAAGCACATGATAACATTTAAATGAACTGTGTACGTATTTCTGAATATATCAGAATAAGTAACACACATAAGGCACATGTTTTTGTTATTTCAGAAGTGTGTTGGAAACAAATACTTAAATGTGGTCTAAACAAATCATTACACTAGGTGATGCAATTTCCACATTTTATTTTGCGCACTGTATAATTTTATTAGTAAAACTGTATGTCTGTGCAATTAATGGTCATTTCAATTGAAAATGTGTTGTTTGTAATAGCAGTGCACTACCATACCATGTATACTCCACTCTATGCCACTCCACTCTACTGCACCCTGCTCTGCACCACTCCAATTTACACCACTCCACACCACTGCACTCTGCACCACTCCACTTTACGACACTGCAGTCTATGCCACTTCATGCTGTGCTCTCTGTACTGCTCTACTCTATGCCAGTGCACTCTTTACCACTCTACTCTACACCACGGCATTCTACACCACTTTAGACTAGGCCACACCAATCTACTCTGCACAACTCCACTCTACTTCACTCTACAACACTACACTCTGCGCCATTGTACTCTACGCCAATACACTCTGCACCAATGCACTTCACTCTGTTAAACTGGACTCTAGGTCCCTGCACTCTATGCCAATCCACTGTATGCCACTCTAATCTACTCTGCACCTTATCACTCTATGCCACTGTACTCAACACCACTTTATGCCATTACACTCTATGCCATTCTAAGCAACTGCACTGCACTCCCCTGCACCACTCCACTCTACTCTGAAACAATCTACTCAAAGCCATTGCACTTTACACAACTCTACTCCACTCTGTGCTACTCCACTCTATGCCATTCTACTCTTAACCACTGCACTCTATGGCAATGCACTCTGCACAACTGCACTCTATGCCACTGCACTCTACTCTGTATTACTGTACTGTATGCCAGTGCTCTCAATACCAATGTAATCCACTGCACTCTGACACTCTACTCTGCAACACTGCACTCTCTGCCATTGAACTCTATTCCACTCTACTCTGCACTACTCATCTCTATGCTTCTCCACTCTATGCTACTGCACTCTATGCCACTGCCACCTAGGTCACTCAACTCTACTCTGCACTTTATGTCACTGCACTTGAATCTACTCAGTGCCACTGCCCTCTTCATCACTCAACTCTAAGCCACTCCACTGTGCACCACTCTACGCAGCTGCACTCTATACCACTC
This sequence comes from Pleurodeles waltl, assembly GCF_031143425.1. Taxonomy (NCBI): domain Eukaryota; kingdom Metazoa; phylum Chordata; class Amphibia; order Caudata; family Salamandridae; genus Pleurodeles; species Pleurodeles waltl. The sequence goes on along the minus strand of NC_090451.1, from coordinate 501,919,231 downwards.
CACTCTATGCCACTCTACTATGTGCCACTCTACTCTGCTCTGCCCCTCTCCATTCTGCACCACTGCACTATACTATGCACCACTCTAATCTACGCCACTGTATTCTATGATGCTGCATCTGCACTCAATGTCTTTGCACTCCGCGCCACTATACTTTGGAACACTCTACTCTAATGCACTCTACACCAGTCCACTTTACCCTAAGCCACTCCATTGTATGGCACACTACGTGACTCCACACGATGCCGCTCCAAAACCTGATACTCTCTGCCACTCCACTTTACAACACTCTACTCCACTCTTTGCCATACCACTCTACAACACTTCACGTGACTCTCCTCTACGCCACTAACTTGTAGCCATGCTGAACGGCAGCCACGCTGCTGTACAACATGGCTAAAACACATTGGCAAAGCCAGTAGCTCTTATATAGGCGAGATGCTTGTGTGTCTGATAACACAGATTCTTCCATCCATTTAGCTGGAGAGGACCGCCTTATTTATTAGGGCCTTGAATAATTTGTGCCTCAGTTATGGTAATGTGTATCTTGGGCTTCCAAAAACCTTGATGGGGTAGCTCTAAAGACTACAGAAGATGGTGTTTCATATTGCATGTGACCTTCATAATTATGAATAGTTTTCTGTTGACTGGTGTGCACTTATCAAGCTATCCATTAAGCAGCTCATTTAAATTTCATGCCTCCTGCTTTGTATAGCGGGTGTATTATAGGTAAGGCTTGGTTGTAGTCCCGGGATGTTCCTATGCAAGCCCTGAGATCCAACTCATTCTTAGGTTTTGCCTGCACAGCGCTTGCGCTGTGGCAAATTCTTTTGTATTAGAAAAAAAATATATGAAAAGGGACTTACAGCCCACCCACAGCCTTCCCATTACTTACCATTGGTAGGCTTCTCTGGTCATTCTTCTTTTCTTACTTCTTATTGGTTAGCAGCAGCTGTTGACGTTATCTGGCAGCACTTCCTCTATTTGTTGCTTGGCTTCTTGGTTTCAGATGTTCCCTGAAGCTTGGACGAAGTATGCTATCCAGTTGGTGATCAGTGGCTGGCGTCCAGTCCCCTTCCACTAGCTGCATACTTCTGAGGTACTATTTTTTATCGTTTCATGTCTGCACTTTTTTATACAAAAGATTGTTGCAATAGTGGGGGGGGGGGCACCGTATAAAAAGCTGCAAAAAGTACTTTAACTCTTATGCAGTTTGACACAGGTCTGTTGCTTCAGGGCCTTTTTCCAAAACCGCTGCACAGAAAGTAAATAAGTGCACGTCACAGAAGGAACTTAAGTTGTAGCAAAATCTCTATACCATACATCACCTTTATGGACCGAAGTCACAGTTTGATAGACTTCTCGTTTGTCCAACCGAAGGTGGAGTTTATGAGCTTCAAGCTTCAGTTTGAGACAAACTTTCTGCATGTCACGACTCCATTTGAGATAGTGTTGTTCAAGGCAGCTTCCAAATGGTAGTCCAAAGAGTTAACAACTGGGCTGTAAAGTGCATGCATTTAAATTGTAATTGTATTTATATTCTGCTTACTACACCAGGAGGTGTTGAAGGGAAGAAAATGTACAAAAAATCCATTACATATACTCGAGATTTAAAATTACTGTCTTCCATCTTCACCCATATGAATTAATGGCGGAGCCCTGCAGCATCACCAAAGAAGTCAGTTTTTATTTCAGGCCGCCGTGGTGCAAGGCGCGTTAATTGAATGGGCTTTGCCCGTATTTGTGCAGCTTCTGAGTCCTTTCGACTCCTACACCATGACCGCTGTATAGAGGACCAGTCTTCTTTCTACTTCCCACCTTGCGCATGCGCTCTTCCCGACCTCCTCTGTAGTGTTCGGAGAGATCAGAGGAGACGCTGCGCGATTGTGTGTGCACTTCCTTCCAGTCATACAAAAATGATTTAAGCCCCCTGAACGCTCGACTGGGTGGATAAGCGTTATTGGGCCTTGCCTTGGGGTTTATTGGCAGGACCTCCCTCCACATTTTATCCTGCTATATATAAAATATATATCATATACATATTTTTTGATTAACTCACTTGTGAGTCTATTCCTGCTGGGGCATTTCCACTCCCCCACCCCAAATTGAACTCTTTCATTCATCCTCAATAGAGTCGTGGCGTACTACGCTGAAGAGGATGGATATGAACAGGATCTTCCTAAAATAGCTGATGAACAGCATATGGAGGAGAGATTGGTGGAAGCCTTAGGGCTATCACGTCCAAGACTCAGTAAATCAGGATCTTATAAAGGCTTTAAAGCCCTTTACTCAACCATTTGCAAGGTTTGGTCACTGTGAATTGAGAGGGAGAGGGCATTCACTGCCTGAAACTGGCTCTCAGCATGGCCAGAGTTTGGATGTGGGTTTTACCCGACGGGCCTCTAAGTGACCAGCCTCATCTGCCGAGATCCTGGCGCAGATGGCTGCGTCTGTGATAAAAGACCACGAATATGGTTACTTTCCGGCCCCGGAAGTCCCGGAGACTGGGATAGAATCCTCTATTCAAACAGAAGGGAATCCCTCCTCGATTTCCATATCCTTAGGTTCTGATCATGACCACCAGGATGAACCCAAACCTTCTGGTAAGCGCAAACGTAAGTCACATAATACACAAGAGAGTGATCAGGTTCCCCACACCTTATCTTTTGACCCGGAAACCATAATCCATCCGCGATCCATGGAGTGGATCCCATGTGCAGAGGTAGCACATTATGTACAAGACCGAATCAGAAAGGGTTTTGATCGGGAGGTACGCAATACTTTGTGCTCTGAATGACCATGGCCCTTGTTGTTGGGCAAGATGGTGGAGACACCTGAGCTCAATTCAAATATAGCGACTTTCATAAAGAAGTTTTCTAAGGACCCCTAGAAGAGCTTAGACTGAGCCTGGAAAAGCTGTCACAACAAACTTTTAGACATATCTGGTCCTCTAACAAAGATTTTAGAATTGGCGGTCCAAGCGAAAGAATCTAACACTCCTCTGGATCCACAAAGTATGTTAGAATGGGCATAGCAGGCCATCTATGAGTTAGGCAATGCTAATTACGCCATGTCTACTGAGCGCTGATGCTAATTTTTGATGAGAATTGATCCTAAATTAGCGGAATTGGCCACTAATTGAGCAGGTTCTTTGGCGAAGGGTTTACTCTTCAGCGACAAATTCGTCAAGGGCTTGGGGAAATATGCTGGCACTTTTTCTGCACTGGACAAAGCCCAATCTACAATGAAGAAGATGTTCAGCAGGGGCCATTTTGCCAGGGCCGGACGCCATAGGGGTCAAGCGCCAGGCTGTGGATTTTACCAGACCCTTGGAGGATACAATCAACAGGGCCAAAATTCTTAACCCAGATCGGGGTTTTTCCCTACTAGAGCCCGGAGAGGCCGAGGTTGTGTTTTCCGGAACAACCGAGGTGGTTTCAACTCCCCCGACTGAACATCTACAGATGAGGATCATTCCGTTCGCAGAGGTTTTTTTTGGGGGGGGGGGTATTAAAAGAACATGTCAGGGCTTGGGAGTGCATTTCACAAGACCCCTGGGTTCTACAGGCTGTGAAGGGGTTCAAACTGGAGTTTTACGCCTCTCCCCGACAGACATCCTCTTCTCGTCCCATTCTTTTTTCCCAGTTAGAGAGTTCTTTCATAGACACAGAGGTAGAGGCCCTCCTTCACAAACGTGCCATCATCAAATCTAGCCCTCACCCATCCGAATTTGTCAGTTCTATTTTCTTGGTGCAAAAGAAGGGAGGCGGTTCACGTCTTGTACTCAGTCTAGAGGACTTCAGCTCCTGGGGGGTTTATTGTCACTTCAAGATGGAGGGTATCCATCTCTTAAGAGATCTTCTTCAAGAAGGAGACTATCTAGTGCGACTAGATCTCAAAGACGCATACCTTACGGTTCCTATATTCGAACCCCATCGTCGATACCGCCAATTCCAATGGCAAAATGAATGGTACGAATTTGTCGTTCTTCAGTTCGGGCTGTCTCCCCCTCCTTGGTGTTTCACCAAGCTTCTAAGACCAGTGGTGCAATATCTCAGAGGAAAGGGCGTTTGCCTCATTAGATATACCTGGACGACATTCTGATCATGGGCCAAACAGAAGAGTCAGTCTTGTTACATCTCCCTTGGACGGTCCATCTCCTGCAGGATCTAGGTTTTCTGGTCAACTCCGACAAATCGGTAATGATTCCGTCCAGAGTTATAGAGTCCTTAGGCTTTCAGGTAGATTCTGCCAAACTGTTATTGCCTCCTGCAAAGAGAAGTTCCATCAAGAAAGAATTGAGGGGAGAGCCCTTGTCTCTCTGACTATATAATTGAAGACCTTGGCACACCTGGTGAGTCTGTTAGCCTCATCCATTCAAGCAATTTTTCGAGGGCCTCTTCATTACAGGGCCTTGCAGCGGCTGAACATCTTGCATCTTTGCTGGAGCTTATCTTATGCGGAACAGATTGGCCTGTCAGAGGAAGCCAGAGTGGAAATAGCTTGGTGGCTGGCACACATGGACGGATGGAACAGCAGAGCTATCTTTGCATCAGTCCCAGAGATGATCATAGAGTCCAACACCAGCAAATGGGGCTGGGGGGCCTGTAGTGGTTCAGTTCAAACAGGGAGCCGATGGTCGACAAAGGAACTGAAACTACATATCATCTGTCTGGAGCTTTTAGCGGGAGCTTTTGCAATCCGATCCCTTTCTCCTGACAAGTGAAATGTTGCATCCTCCTACTTTTGGACAACTATTTGGCGGTTCAATATATCAATCGACTGGAGGGGACCAGATCTCGAGTTCTGGTGGAGATTGCGAAAGAGTTCTGGCAGTTTTGCCTTCAATACCACATTTCGGTGACAGCAGAATTTTTACCGGGTCGTGCCAATCTGATAGCAGATTGGAACTCTCAATTCCTCAGGGATGGCAGCGATTGGAAGCTCAACCCTCTTGAATTCCAACAATTGAATCTTCAGTGGGGCCCTTGTTCAATGGACCTATTTGCCTCAAGACTTAATGCCCAACTGGATCGCTTTTTCAGTTGAATGCCGGATCCTCTAGCGTCGGGAACAGACGCATTTCTGCAATCATAGGAGAAGGAGAACTGCTTATGCATCATGACATCTGACTGTCCTATGAGTGACAACTCAAGTGACACCTTATCATGAGTAGAAGAAAGCAATTAAATTCACATGACAACACATTTCAGACATGGCCCCTTTGTGTAGCGAAGTGGTCTTGAAACTGCCTTAAAACATCTACTATAGTCCTCGAGTGTTTATCCAAACTAAGCAGCATACTCACATTTCCCAGTTTCATGTGTGATTACTTGATCCAATCCACTTTTTGCATTCTGGGAATTGTAGTGCTGTTGACCCATTTATAAACTCATAACTGCAAGTTCCAGAATTCAAAGAACAAATTGGACTTGATGGGATACTCATGCATGGAATTTGAAAACTGAATGCTGTGAATCAGTAAGCTCCTTTGATTTTCTAACATGCTCATCGTAGAAGCAAATTAAAAGACATTGACTTTGTTAGAAATTGAACTTGCTTATGGTCCACCTTGTAATGGTGAATGAACTTGGGCTCCTTTGAAAATGTTATCATTGTCTGTGTATAGTAGTCAGTAGAACCAGTGGCTCTTTGACCAGTAGCATGTGGGGCGATATTTGTAAATTTTATCCGCCAGGGGCAGTTTTTAAATATCTCAAAACCGACCTCTTTTATTCTACTAGGTGATGGTGGAAGTATTCCCCACTCTCCAAAATGAGCATTTGACCTACATGAAAAGCCAGTATTTCTTATGTTGAAAGGATGCTCATGCCAGATATGAAAACAGAGGTATAGCCACAAAGTCACCTGGCAAGTGACTTGAGAATCCTTTGATAAGTGGCACAGAGACTTAAACTGCAGAGTCAGTGTGTACCCAAATGGTGCGGGAGAAGGAAGATTTTAGGGAAATATTGTTGTTTCCAACTATTTAGCAACAAAGAGCCATTGGGCAAAGCTATGCACATGCACAACTCAAAGGAATTGAGATTGTGGGCCAGATTTACCAAATTCTCACGCAACACAGTGCAGCAAACAAAAATGCAGCATTTTGTGAGGGAATAGCAGGTGAGCGCCATATCTCTGGAGATATAGCTCTCTCCTTCCCTCTCTCTTCCACTGGCGCAAAATTTTGCTGTCGAGCACCATGCACACACCTTGAGTCATAGTGCAAGGGTGAGTGCATAAGTCTAGCATAGCTTTTGTAATGGAAGGGGACTCTTCCAGTACAAAATATTATACTTAAACTAAATTTAAAAAGTTTTCTACTTTGTATATGTTGTGTACAGTGCAGCACACATGCAAAGTCGGAAAAGAAATAAGAGATAAAAACATTTTTTCTTTTAAAGCCTGATTTCAAATGGCGTTATTTTTTGGGGCAAAATCCTTTCTCGATGTTTTGGTTGCAAGGGTTTTGTGTTAAGAACCATGGGTGGTTTTAAGGGAATCCCCATGTACCACCCATAGAACGCCCCCCCTTGGTGCTAAGTAACACAAACCAGTACTAGGTGCTGCTTTGCGTTACTTTTACGTTACTTTCCAGCTCACAGTAAATAACAAAAACGCATTTGAACTGATTTGCTTCACTTTTGCAACACAAACACAGCACATAATGTTGGTAAATCTGCCCCTGTGTGTGTTGTACTATTGAGAACCAAAGAGTGGAACAAATTTTGATGTCTATGTTATCGGCACATGTTGTGGCACAGAAGTCAAGAGCTGTTTATAATCAAAATGTAAAATGTTATTTATCTTATGGGTTAAGACGAATAAACTTTTTATTGGGGAAGGTCTCCCTTCGCACACATGGCAATGTAATATTAAATTGATTTGTGAGGAATATGTGACCCATGCACAAATCGTTGCCAGTACACAGATCTACCAGGCCTGGTCCTTGATGACCAGCCTGTTTGCTCTCAGGGACAGAAAGGGAGGGGGCATGGTTAGGCTGTTGGTGCTTATTTCAAGGCTTACTTACAGCTCTTTAGTGAAGTGCTCTTAGATTCCAAATCCTAGACCCCAGTCAAAGCATGTCCCCATTGTGCTAGTTTACTCTGAGCTCGCTAATTGCATGGCGTGCAATGTTGACAGTTTCTGTCTGCAAGAAGAGAGGTTTTCTTCTCTAACGCTAGAGGTGACAGAGGTCTGTGCACTTGGACCACCCCAGAACAAGGAGCACTCATACTTTACTCACTGTCCAGGATACACTTCTTTTCCAGGTTTCTACTACATCTTCTCATATAATGAGCACCGTTGCGTTCACAACATCGCTCTTTCAGATTAGACTTCAGTACTGGCCGCACCTCCCCCTCTCCTGAAAAGGTGTCTGGACATGGATTACCAGAATGTCCAATAGTTTGCAGTTAATGACTCCAAACCTGTGGGTAGCTGCTGGGTGCACGTGAAGCAGTCTCAGATGAGACACAGCACACACCGGGGTAGGACTAGGTTACAATCAATCTGAATATTAGGCACACACAGGGGTGGGCAATCACTCACAATGACCATTAGCTCTCTCCTGATTGGCTGTCTGCGCAAGCCGGTAGCAGGAGCACAGAAGGGAAATGATGTTGTCCTTTTATGTATGTATGTGAGTATATTTATAAAGCGCATTCCGTCTCACAAAGAGCATCGAAGCGCTAACATAGGTAAAAACGTCACTAAGCTCATTAGGAAACCCCAACCCGCAGAAGGAAAAAAAGAAAACAAGGATTAGTTAGGAAAGAGACAGGTTTTCATAAATTTCCTAAACCGTAGATAACATGTTTAAGCCCTAATGTTTGGAGGGAGGGAATTCCAGCGCTTGCCTGCAGCCACAGTGAAGGCTTTATCACCCCTATACTTCGCTCTATTAGTAAGGGGGACCTGAATATAGTGTGCTGACAATGATCTAAGATGTCTCTTAGGTTTATACCAACCTAATTTAGCAGACAGGTATTTTGAACCTTGGCCATGCACTGCTTTGAAAGACAGACAAAGAGATTTAAAAGTGATCCGTTGAGCCACCGGAAGCCAGTGCAGTTGTCTGAGACTACTTCTGACAGGGGTCCAACGTGAGAGATTAAGAACTGCTCTGGCGGCTGAGTTCTGAATGGACTGCAGCCTATTAAGAAGGCCTTTATCTAGATTGAGAAACAAGGCATTTCAATAGTCCACTTTAGACGTTACCAAAGCTAAAGTGGCGGCAACTCTCTATTTATACTGAAGAAAAGGAAAAACCTTCCTTAACATTTTAATCACCCATAAACCAGTTTTAACCGTGTGGTTTACCTGATAGTTAAAGGACAGTTGATTATCAAACACAATACCCAGGTTTTTGCTGACATTGGTGGGGGTTGAAAGGGAGGCACAATCTGATGGCCCCCAGCGTGGATTCCAAAATTTAACACCAGATCCAAAACAGAGAATTTCAGTCTTCGAAGCATTCAATTTCAACCAGTTGGACCCCATCCAGTTACTGACCTCCTTCATACAAAGGTTGAAGCGGTCCGCCACCTCCTCCCAGTTTTTATTAACTGGGATAATAAGCTGTGTGTCATCTGCATATGAAGTGGGGATAAAGCCAAAAGATTGAACCAAATTGGCTACGGGGCAACATAGATATTAAACAAGCTAGGGCTCAATGAGGAACCCTGTGGAGACCGACAAGGAAGTAGATAGGGTGTGGAATCAAAATTTCCACATCTTACAGTGGTCCATCTATTAGATAAAAGGGATTCCAACTATTTTAAGGCCCTACCTCTGACACATACTTAATAAAGACGGGTCATCAAAATCTGGGAAGAAATAGTATCAAAGGCTGCAGATAAATACAATAGGACCAAAATGGCACCTTGTCCCTCATCTGCAAGTCTTCGAATAGAATCGGTGGAGGAGATAAGAGCAGATTCCGTACTATGTGCTTTCCTGAAGCCATGCTGAGAGGGATCTAAAGCTTCCACTTCCCCAAGAAAATCTGCTAGTGCCCTATTCATAATTTTCTCCAGAATCTTAGCAAAGAAGGGAAGGAAGGAGCGCAATTGGCCGTAGGTTATCAAGGTCCTGCAAGTCTCCAACTGGTTTCTTCTTCACGGGAACTACTATGGTCCCCTTCCGTCTAGCAGGATAACATCCAGATCTAAGGTTTTCCTGAAAGATAGGAATTAAAGACCGAGCTATATAATCGGGGCCCATATGAATCACTGAAGGAGGACAGGGATCTAGAGGGGAGCCGGACTTAATATTCAGGATCAATTTGCTAAGATGGTCATAAGACAGACAAAGAAATTCAGACAAAATTAGTTCACTTGCTACTGGATTGGGAGAGGTCCAAGGGATTAGCTCCCTACTTTCCTCAGAAGGGACAAAGTTAGCATAAGAACAGAGAATCTTATTCTCCAAATGCTTTGCTACCTTGTCACAGTACTCTTGTGTATTTACTAGATCGGTGGCTTGGAAGGAGTGGATAATTCCTTGATCACCTTAAAAAGCTCCATCGGGGCATTTAAGGCCTCCTGAACCTTCGCCATATAAAAGGTAGACTTGGCCTCAAAACGGGCCGCTTTATAAATTTTAAAAGTAGACTTAAGTAAATCCCTTTCCTCTTGGCCAGGGTTCAGTTTCCAACGTCTCTCCAATTGACGACATTTCCTCTGGAGAGATTTCAATTCACTAGTGAACCATGGTTGGTTCAACTAGTTCCTACTAGTGGACCTAAAAGTCTTGTGAGGTGCCAATTGAGACATAACAGTCTCTAGACCCTGAAAAGGCTATCAAGAGGGGACAAAGAATGTCTGTTATCATGTATCAAGGTCCTTTCAAGAGCCGGTATCAGTTCTACCTGTTTAATTTGTTTCCACGGTCTGAATACTTGATTCTCCCTATTACAAGGAGGGGGGGTACAGTTCAAAGCAGTTTGAAATAGCAGGAGATGATGGTTGGTCAGTTTAACTGAGAATTAGTTAACTCAATACATGAATCAGTACACGCAAAGACCTCATCCAATATATGACTGGCTATATGCGTAGCAGTAGAGACTTTGAGAGTCCAATCTAAAGCTAACATCAAATCAAGGAATTCGTGGACCATTGGATTAGAGGATTCATCGAAATTAATGTTAAAGTCTCCTAAAATGATTGCCTTAGGAGACATAACCATTGGTTCCAGAAGGGACACCCAGGATTGAAGAAAATTTACAAAAGAACCCGGAGGTCTGTAGATCAGTAACCCCTCAAGAAACGCCTGGCCATTCTGTGAAATCTTGAAAGCCATTGCTTCACAAGTTTCAGAAGAGGAGTTCATCCAGGTGCAGGAGAGCGAAGATCTGCAAATAATAGCCAGTCCGCCTCCCGGACCCAGAGGTCTGTCCAATCTATAGTACATGTATCCCGGAGGAGTTGCTTCAATAAAATTAGGATCTGATTCTAACTTACCCCAAGTTGTCCTTTTAAACAACGTGCTCTCAGCTTTCATATTTTGTGAACATTCTGAATGATTTAGGTTAAACTCTCATGAATAGCACTTCGCTGGGCTTCATAACTCATCATTAGAAGTGAAAGGAAGCAAAATTCAGCATGCGATTTGGGGCGGCATGTACATAATAAAGGCTGGCCAGCCCCGGTGGGCCTCCCCCATGGCGACGGCCCTGCTTGTAATACACAAGTTTAATTGTCTCCCCTTGGTAGTTCTATTGTGAGATCTACCCTAGGTTGTGGCTGTCCTCCACTACTTCAACAAGCCGAGTGCACAACTTGAAGTATTAATTAGACTTGTGGCCTTGGGCCATGGGCACACCTTACACTTTCTATTATGCATCAAAACAAAAACACACTTCAGGAGTGCATTCAGAAGGGGTAGCGTAGTTTTCATTATCTAAAGAAAGGGTAGTGCTACAGTGCTGCTCACCTAATACGTTTGGGTCCAAATGGTCTGCATTCCTGGAGAGAAGAATCAAGAGGAGTCTTCATGTCTTGTGGGTCAACACACAAGTAATAATGGCACCTTTACTCCACCAGCAAAGAAAGCGTCCACATTGTCACTTACCCTTTTAAAAACTGCTGTTGCTGGAGTTACCATAACATCGGGAACTGGAAGCTTCCTTGCTGTGTCCAGCATGTTCGGCCAAAGATGACCCAGCGTTCAACTCAATTCATATAAAAATCTGCTTCACACAGCCTTCGTGTGGAACGTGGTGCTTATCTTACATTGGTGATGGGCCCTTGTGAAGCAGCACAGGCTCACCACAACGTCTTGGGAGGTCAGGGTAAATCTAGTGGGGTGGGTTGGAGTGCTGACTGGTTCCCACCCTGGACTCATGTAAGAGTGGCATATGATCCTTTTTTAGTTCTTCTGTACTATGACAAAAGGGGGTCCACCTTATGCAAACCATTACAACCTTAACCCATCCCCAAAAGGAGTAGCCAGGCTACACCAGGTAGGCTACACCCCCTTGACAAGGCACCCAGCAACCATGGATGCATTTCTGCTCTTTAGATCTTTTCAATCAGGTGTAGCTCGAACCTCAGAACAAAGTGAGCAAGGTGTTGTCTGGACATATAGCTCAGCTTGGGGACACTCAACAAAGAACACAAATATTGTGGAAAACCTTACTCTTGCACTTTTAAATAGTTGAGAACATCGTTGTGCAGCAGTGACATTTTTCTACCATCATTTAGATATTTCTCTCTCAATTCCGAACTAGACACACAAATGTATTCTACTCATTACTTTTTTCCTTTGGATTCCCTCAAAGTAGGTCATCAGAAAGTTGTTAAGGGCCAAAATAAGAGGGGAGGAAGGTTATATGAAACTATATTGAGGCAGGGGTGTAATGCAAAATTATGGTGCCACCCTGCAGAATATAATTAGGGTCTCCTGAGTCTTACATATCTCACAGATACTCATTGGCCTTAGGATGAATGGGAGCCCCTGAAGGATTTGGGACCCCAAGAAGGGTTGGGGGGGGAGGCTTCCCTGCACCGCAGGGAATGCGGTAGATTTAGTAACACCCCTGTATCAAGGTCAGTTATGTTGACCTACAATTATATTGCCTATTATATAGAGGAGGTGAATATATTATTATTTATACTTTTGGAATGTGTACCTAACCTTATTAACTGCTAGATTCATTGTTATACTTACCTATGCTTACCTTGCAATATAGTGAATACAGCAGATGCATGTTGCTTAGAGAGGATACACACACATAATATGGGAAAGGGGAGACTGTTTATGGGGTTGTGCTTTCTGACCTTTAACCACTAGGTACAAGGGATGTTTTCTTTGTGTAGTTTGGGGCGAGACCCTTGGGGCAAGGGTTGCTCCCTTGGGGGCAATAATGTATCTGTGTTTCGGCCCCCCCTGGGGGCTACATCGGCTGTTTTTTCAGCCGATCTGTCCCCTGGGGGGGTCGAAACCCACAAGGAACCAGGGATTATCTTTATTTATAAAAATGTTTTAGGGCAGTGACCCCTTAAGTAAGAGTCTCTGCCCTGGGGGCAATACAGTATCTGTGTTTCGCCCCCCCGGGGCTAGAGCGGTCATGTTTTGGCCTATCTGCCCCTGGGGGGGGAGGGTCGAAACCCACTAGGAACCAGAGATTATCTTTATTTACAATGCTTTAGGGCAGCAAACCCTTAGGCAAGGGTCGCTGCCCTGGGGGCAATACAGAATCTGTTTTTTTGGCCGATCTGCCCCCCACCCCCAGGGGGGGGGGTCAAAATCAACTAGAATCCAGGGATTATCTTCATTATAAGGTTTTATGGCAGCGACCCCTTAGGCAAGGGTCGCTGCCCTGGGGGCAAGATTTTTTTTATATGTTTTGGCCCCCCGGGCAGGATTGGCCATGTATCTCAGCCGAACTCTCCCCTGGGGGGGGGGACGAAATCCACTAGGCCCCAGCAATTGTAATGTGTGTTTTTGTGTCTTGGGTGGAACCCCTTGTGCAAGGGTCGCCCCCACAAAAGGGGCACATTAGTGATGGGCATTTCTGTCCCCCTTGGGAGCAGATTGGTCTATTTTGTTTAGGCTCATCTACCCCCAAGACACAAGGCATTCTTTTTTTCTTTGTTTGTTTGTGTTGGGGGCACCCCCTTTGGCAAGGGTCACCCCCCAAAGGGGGCACAGAACTGTTGGCCATTTCTGCCCCATCTTGGGAGCAGATCTGCCTATTTTTTAGGCCCATCTGCCCCCAAGGGTGGCAGAAGCCACCAAGATACCAGGGATTTTTTGTCCCCTTTGTTTTGGTGGGGGATGCCCTCTTTGGCAAGGGTTGCCCCCTATAGGCAGCTTTGAACTGTCAGCCATTTCTACCTCCCTCGGGGGCAGATCGGCCTATTTCTTTAGGCCCATCTGCCCCCAAGCAGGGCAAAATCCACTTAGGCACTTAGGGGCAGATGTATCAAAGGATTTTACCCATTCTATGTCTATGGGAAAATGTCTTCGTACATATGGCCCCAGGGATCTTGTTTGTGTGTGTGTGTTTGGTGTGGGGGGGACACAGAACTGTTGGCCATTTCAACCCCCATTGGGGGCAGATCGGCCTATTTTTTGTAGGGGAAGAATCCACTTAGGCACCATGGAAAATTTCTAAATGCTTGGTGGCAGGCTGTTTGTCAACTGGCGAAGGTTTTGCATCTGTGATTATAAGAGTTTATTTCTTCTTTTTGTTCTAGTTCAAAGCTTTTGATTCCTTTGCCGTGGCTCCTTGTGGTTTTGGAAGTGGTTGACCTGTGGTTTGCGTAGTTGCATGTTTTAGGTAAGTAAAAACAATTTACTCCAAAGAAGTATTGTTGCCATGCATGAATGGCAGGTTTGTAGGTGGTGTACTAAATGCAGGATTGTGTGTAAAATTGAGTACATAACTCTTTGTGATAAAGCCACACTTTGTTTATCACTTATTTTAGACAGTGCTGGTTGTTGTTGGCGCATTTGTCAAGTTCTTAGAAAGGATCATGGCTAGCCGCAGTGTGGCCGCTCAGTAGGTTGTTGGTATGCTTTTTGAGTCGCCTTCTGACCATGATTATGAGACTGACTTGGAATCTAAGGCAGAGGAGGAAGTGAGAGATTCTGGCAGTGAGTTATATGTCTGAGAGGAATCTTCTGATGAGGAATCCACTCTCAGTGCAGATGAAGGGCCTGTTTTATAGGAGGACACTGATGTGCCAATAGTGCAGCAGCGTCGGGCTGAAAGGTTTCCCAAAGGAAGACCTGAACTCTGGGTTGCCCCAAACATGGAGCAGCCACAGTTGCCTGCCTTTACTGGTCTCCCAGGGTGTCGAGTGAATACGGAATCTTTTTGCCTGTCAATTTCTTTCAGTTGTTTATGAACAATGTATTTTTGGAAGAGATTGTTGATCAGACTAATTTGTATGTGGAGCAGTATTTGAGGGACAATGCTGCCAGACTTAGGCCTCTGTCTAGAGCTACCCAGTGGATTCCCACACATCTGAAAGAGATGAAAAAGTACTTGAGTCTGACTTTTTTGGTGGGGTTGATAAGGAAGCCATCACTGACTTCTTATTGGCCTTCTAGTCCCTTAATGGCAACGGCTATATTTCCTGCAACCATGTCTTGTAATCAGTATTTGCTTCTTCTGGAACTGCATTTTGTTGACAATGCTTTAGCCTTGCCAAAAGATCACCCTGATTGTGACAGCCTTTTTAAGATTAGGCCTTTCCTTGATCATTTTGTAGATTGGTTTTCAGATGTCTATGTTCCAGGTAAAGAAATACCTGTAGATGAGTCTTTGGTTCTGTTCAAGGGGCACTTGTTTTTTAAGCAGTACATTCCTAGCAAGAGGGCACGGTATGGAATTAAAATGTATATGCTGTCCGAAAGTAGTACAGGGTATGCGTATAATTTCTGGGTCTACACTGGTAGGGATTCCAGTATTGACCCCCCCCCCCCTGGGTTGTCTGCCCACTTTTGGAGTTAGTGAGAAAATTGTCTAGGAACTTGGTAGACGACTGTTTAACAAAGGTCACCATTTGTACGTAGATAACTTCTACACTGGAGAACAGTTGTTCAAGGAATTGTTCAGAGTGGACACTGTTGCTTGTGGCACAATCCGTTCTTACCGGAAAGGCTATCTATTCAAGGGAGCTTGTCTGTAAAAAAAATTGAGAGGGAACAGTGCAGTGCCCTGCGTAATAATGAGCTGCTAGCTCTGAAATTTGCAGACAGGAGGGATGTGTACATGCTAACTACCATCCATGATGAGAGTACTTCCCCTGTGACTCTGGGTCACATTGCGGAAGTGCACAAACCTGCGTGCTAACAATAAGCACATGGGTGGTGTTGAAAGAGAAGATCAGAGGTTGGAACCTTACACTGCTCTTTGTAAGTCTTATGTGTGGTATAAAAAGTTGGCCATCCATTTTTTTCATTTGGCAACTTTTAATTCTTTTATTGTATTCAATGATTGTTCTCCTGAGTAAAGGATGAAATTTGTTAAATTTCAGGAGTCAGTGATAGAGAGGCTTATTTTGGTGGAACAGGCAAGCGTTCCTAGAGTAGCAGTGGTGGAAGATGTGGCTAAATTGAAATATCACCACTTTCCTCCCACTCCCAAATAGGACTTGCCCACTAAGAGATGTAGAGTCTGTGCCCAAAGAGGTCTCTGGGGGAAGTGCCGGATGTACTGCCCCGACTGTCCTTCAAAGCCTGGGCTGTGTGTGTCTGGCTGTTTCAGGAGTTACCACACACAGAAGAATTACTGGGAACGACTGTGAGCGTAAACACCCATTTTATATTTTCATATGTTGAGTTTCACGGTTGGCATTACTGTCATGTATTAAGTTAGAGCTTTTGTGTTTGTAGTTTTGTACTTATTTATAGTTAGTTGTTTCTTTGTTGTTTAAAAACAAAAAAAGTGATGGGATGTGCCTGGAGTGGCACTTGGCTGGCGGTGTGTGTGGAGTGGCGCTTGGCTGGCGGTGTGCGTGGAGTGGCGCTTGGCTGGCAGTGTGCGTGGAATGGTGCTTGGCTGGTGGTGTGGGCCAAACGCCAGTCCACACTCTCCCGTCAGCTGGTGTGATTGCTGTATCAGGCATGTGGGCGGATGAAAGTGATGGGCCCTTGAATGGTGCTTGCTGCTGATGCAAGTGTTGTAATGTGCTGGGCCCGCGGCGTGAATCGTCTTGTGCATGTCATGTATGAAAGGTATGTGAATGGACTGTAAAGAGGTTGGTGTCTTGACGCAGCTTTACAGCTCACTAGCTCTGAGTCATTGGTTCAGTTTTTAGGCCTTTCAGTTATTAACAGTGCATTTCATTTTTGTGAAATCTCTTGTTAATAAAATGTGATCTACTGAACCATCACACACTGTTGTGCCAAATCCAACCAGTATGTGTGGAACAAATGTCAAAACCTGCTCCGCTGTAATTAGGCGTCGTGGCATGCTAGGTGTCTCGGGTGGGACCCCGATGATGAAGCATGCCACAAACTTGGTTGGTGGGTGAGGGGTCTTTTTAACGCAACCTAAGTGCATTTCTTTTCACAAGTGTTTGGAACATCACAGAAGTCTGTGGACACATCAAAATGATCTATTACAAAACTACCTATATTTGGTGGGGGCACCTACGTTTTTGATCCCGGGTGCAGCCTTCATCTAGGGAAACCTACCAAACCCAAACATTTTTTAAAACTAGACACCTTGAGGAGTCCAGGGAGGTGTGGCTTGCATGGATCCCCAACATTTTCTTAACCAGACTTCTCTGCAAACCTGAAAATTTGCTTAAAAAAGCATATTTTCCTCACTTGTCTTTGTAGGATCACTGCTCCTCCACAAATTTCTTACCACCCAGTGTTCTCCTCAGTCTCCCAAGTAAAATGATACCTCACTTGTGTGGGTCCCCAAAGCAGAGTCAGCCTAAAGGTATAAAAGAAAAATATGTGCTTATCAACTCGCTGTGCTATCCCCTAAATCTCCACAGGGTTTTGGCCCTTTTCTGTTGCTGGCACCTGGGCCACCCACACAAGTGAGGTATCATTTTTAATCGGCAGACCAATGGGAACACTGGGTGTTAGAAAATGTGTACCGGCACAGAGATCTTACAAAGAAAAGTGTGGAAAAGTTGATTTTTTTTTAGCTATATTTGAAATTTGCAGTGGAGTCTGGATAAGAGAATGTTGGGACATCCATGCAAGCCACACCTCCCTGGACTCCTAAGGGTGTCTAGTTTTCAAACATATCTGGGTTTGGTAGGTTTCCTTAGATGACCAGCACACCTGGTACCAAAATTGCAGGTACCCCCACCCCCCCTGCAAAAACAGGTAGTTTTGTAATAGATCATTTTTAAGTGTCCACATTGTGTTTTGGGGCATTTCCTGTTGTGGGCACTAGGCCTACCCACACTAGTGAGGTACCTTTTTATCGGGTGACTTGGGGGAACACTGGGTGGAAGGAAATTGTGGCTCGTCTTAGATTCCAGAACTTTCCATCACCGAAATGTGTGGAATTTTTTATTTATTTTTTGCCACATTTTGAGGTTTGCAAAGGATTCTGGGTAACAGAACCTGGTGAGAGCCCCACAATTCACCCCATTCGGAATTTCCCTAGATGTCAAGTTTTTAGAAATGTCCCGGTTTGCTGGGTTTTCCTAGGTGCCGGCTGAGCTAGAGGCCAAAATCCACAGCTAGGCACTTTGCAAAAACAGGTCAGTTTTCTTTAGGAAAATGTAATGTGCCCACATTGTGTTTTGTGGCATTTCCTGTCACGGGCACTAGGCCTACCCACACAAGTGAGGTACCATTTTTATCGGGAGAGTTGGGGGAATGCTGGGTGGAAGGAAATTCGTGTCTGCTCTTACATTCTCGAACTTTCCATCACCAAAATGTGAGGAAAACGTGTTTATTTGCCAAATTTTGAGGTTTGCAAAGGATTCTGGGTAACAGATCCTGGCGGGATCCCCACAAGTCACCCCATTCTGAATTCCCCTATGTGTCTAGTTTTTAGAAATGTCCAAGTTTGCTAGGTTTTCCTGGGTGCTGGCTGAGTTAGAGGCCAAAATCCACAGCTAGGCATTTTGCAAAAACCAGGTCAGTTTTCTTTGGGAAAATGTGATATGTCCATATTGCGTTTCCTGTCGTGGGCATTAGGCCTACCCACACAAGTGAGGTACCATTTTTATCGTGGGACCTGGGGAAACACAGACTAGAAGAAGAAGTGTTATTGCCCCTTGTCTTTCTCTACATTTTTTCCTCCCAAATGTAAGACACTGTGTAAAAATGACGTCTGTTTGAGAAATGCCCTGTAATTCACATGCTAGTATGGGGGTCCTAAATTCAGAGATGTGCAAATAACCACTTCTTCTCAATACCTTATCTAGTGCCCATTTTGGAAATACAAAGGTTTCCTTGATACCTATTTATGACTCTTTATATTCTATCAAATAAATTGCTGTATACCCGGTATACAATGAAAACCCATTGCAAGGTGCACCTCTTTATTGGCTCTGGGTACCTGGGGTTTTTGATGAACCTACAAGCCCTATATATTCCTGCAACCAGAAGAGTCCAGCAGACGTAAAGATATATTGCTTTTGAACATCTAACATGGCAGAAAAAAGTTACATAGTAAAAGATGGAGAGAAATGCCTGTTTTTTTCGTCTCAATTTCAATATTTTTGTATTTCAGCTATTTTGTGTCAAAAAACCTTGTAGAATCTACACAAATGACCCCTTGCTGAATTCCGAATTTTGTCTACTTTTCAGAAATATTTAGCATTCTGGGCGCCAGCATTGGTTTCACACCAATTTCTGTCACTAACTGGAAGGAGGCTAAAAGCACAAAAAATAGTAAAAATGGGGTATGTCCTAGTAAAATGGCAAAACTGTGCTGAAAAATGTGGTTTTCTGATTCAAGTCTGCCTGTTCCGGAAAGCTGGGAAGATGGTGATTTTAGCACCCCAAACCCTTTGTTGATGCCGTTTTCAGGGAAATAACCACAAGCCTTCTTCTACAGACCTTTTTTCCCATTTTTAAAGAAACTAAAATGAAATATTCGCTGTATTTTGGCTAATTTCTTGGTCTCCTTCGGGGAAACCCACAAACTATGGGTACCTCTAGAATCCCTAGGATGTTGGAAAGAAAGGACACAAATTTGACGTGGGTAGCTTATGTGGTCAAAAAGTTATGAGAGCCTAAGCTCGAACTGCCCCAAATAGCCAAAAAAAGCCCTGGCACATGAAGGGGAAAAGGCCTGGCAGTGAAGGGGTTAATGGAAAATGAGATTATATACATGTTTTAGGACCATCTACTTGAATAGGAACTAATCCGTAAATCTCAATTATTTGCAAGTTGTATAAATAGGTTGGTATTTTGAGATCTGCTATTTTGAGTGCAAACTTCCCCAACTCAACACTTGTGAACGTGGACAAAAGTATGACTGTTTTGCCATGCATAATCCTTTGACAAGGACAAACAAGCAGATATTTAGGGATACGACAACATATTGTGCCAGGAAGCGTTGCACAACAGAGCCATTCATTGAATTCTAAGTCTTATTTGCTTGTCTTGTTGACACACCAATCCCAAGGCAAGGAGTGCCCAGCCAAGAAATGTGAGCACGCCAACACAGAATCAAGGGATCATTCATATCCTCCTGAGTACTGCTCAGGAGACCACCCGGCCAAGGTCAGGTAACTGATTATCAGGGAATGTTTAATCGATGGAGCGTTTCATGTATTTTCGAGTATTACTGGGAGGTGTGCCAATAGTATCATGTATGCCTCACAACTCTATTGTAGCCCTCAGAGATTTCAGTAATGGCAGGCAAAACAATGTTTCCACCGGTTATGTCCCCCCGTCTGTGGCCATACTTAAAATATTGTGGGAAATGGCTGCTGCTAATGTTAATGCCGAACGGCTCTGCCTTTTCGGCGTTATTTTAAGCCGTGTTCAAATTGGTGGCGAAAGTACCGTATTAAAAGAAAAGCCTGATGAGACAGTGGGGCTGTTTCATCAGATCCGAGCGTCGCTACTGAATTCATGCAGCTGCAACTCTCCATTGAAGGTTTAATCTGAAATTCCAAATGAAACAGTGCTGTTTGTAACTTTTGCAGGCTATTTACTCGACTGCTCTTTTCAGCTCTAAACAACAGGCGTAATTCGGGACATAACTCGCGACCCTACAGCTCGTGTGGCGCAGGGGGGCTCCCTACACTTCGACGGGCCCCCAACCATTCAGGGGGTCTCCCAACCTGCCCAAGGCCAATGTATGTCTGTGGGAATGAGAGACTCGGGGGAGCCTCATCACATTCCGCAGAAGGATCCCATCATTTTGTGTTAGGTCACTGGTGTAATTATGACTCGTGAATATAACAATGTATCTTACTTTTTAAGCATATTTTGGTGACCCGGCCTATAGCAAATCTGGAGTATGGCTGCATTACCTACGCCTGCCTTGTTCCTAGTCTTGCTGATTACAAATTATTTTCTAAGAGTGAGCAGTTTTTCACAGAAATCTAGTAAAGAACATTAACAAGAATGCCGAATATGTACTTTCAGTGAAGTGTTCTTTAATTTCGTCGAATTCAGGTATATTTAAAAACCAACTCACATTCTTTCTTCAAATGACGTTTCCTAGCGCATGGGTTGCAGACATAGTTGTGCGACTTTCGGTAATAGGATTGGGAAAACTAATTGATTGTTCTTGCCACCAGAGAATTAAATACCTGGATTTCTTTTAAAACCTTAAGCTACCTTAATAACTCCTGCGTTCGTAATAAGTCCTTTTACATGTTGCGCTCATGGTCAGGATCTGCTTGATGACATGGGAATGATTATGAAGCCTTTATTAAACTTGCCAAAAGGTAGCTACAGCTCAGAAATAAATTGCACTCCGTACAACTGACTCATTCCGCTGTAGGGTGGCCTGGCTTTATGACAGGAGATAGTCGGCTATCAGGGAGGGTTCCTTGGAAGATCTTGTGGTAACAAGCTCCCGTCCAGGTTGGGCCAAGTCCCGGGGGATCTAAATACTTTCAAATCACCCCTTCCTCTCCTAAAACCAGAAAAAGGCAAATCAGCTTGGCCTAACGATAGCTGGAGTTGAGACGTGTCTTTGGCATGAGCGCCACAGAGTGCAGCAGCTGGTGTTAGCGTTCCTCCTCCATGTGACTTGCACTTTCTGTGAAGCAGTGGACTATGGCTGACAGCTACACTCAGTGACACACCTTTTTTAGTTATGACGCACAGATTAGTTGGGTAGTGCATATACAGGGGCGTAGGAGACAATACATTTCTGGGGGGGGACAGCGACAGCATTGGGGACTTCTTAATTGACCCTATACAAATTGCCCATTATTTGCAAAATGCAGGCTCCGATAAATGTACCCAATCATATAGTTTGGATGTGAAATAGGGAGAAAAGAAGGCATGTTGTCAGTTTGAAAGTATGTTTTATTGTTATTTACTTTCACAAAGTATTTAGACCAAATGTTAAAAAAACATGTTGATTAATCTTGCATCATCATGCACCAAGCAAATAAAGGCAGTGCTCCTCACCGATCATGCCTCTCACCTAATGCAAATAGAAACCGCACTAGAGATATCAAAAGCAATCAGGTACAATAATTGTAAACTGTGCTCTGAAACCATAGTTCTAATACTTCTGCTCCTCTGTGCGATTTTGGGCAGGTCAGCTCCACATCCCACATCAGTCAAAACAGGGAGCATTTACGCAGAAAAAGCTCTTGGTGTTACAGACTATTTAATACATGGAATTCTGTGATCCCTGTATAACAGCAGTCATTAATTGCTTTGTGATCGGCTACATCTGATACATCAAGTCACCGATTATAAAGAAAAGACGTCAGAACTTGACTATTATAACGTTATTACAGTCCAGTTTTAACTTGCCTTCTGCCAGAGCCACCAGCCAAGGTGAAAGGCAAGTCAGGACATGGAACATAATTAAAGCAGCTGCTTAACGCAACAAACGGAATGTTGCTTTTCTTTCTTTTGCTCTATTTTAATAGCTTGAAATTACAGAAGCTACGCACTAAGGCAGTGATTCCCAACCTTTTGACTCCTGAGGATTTCCAGTGAATCACTACATGGAGCTGGGTACCCCCAAGCAATTTGTATAATGTAAATTTCAAACATTAAAACAGTAATTCGCAAAAAATATACAAGCAAGCTTGCACCAAACAAATACTCATATTACTAAAGTTCTAATTATTTTATATTGAAAAAATATCCAAGAATCGAAAAATTCTAATGGGAAGGTTGGTGCTGCATCTCAGGTGACTAACTTTTCCATGTTTGGTCTTATTTAGGAAAGCTGACTCCTCAGGTCAGATTCTATATTTCCCCTTGCGATTTCTGTTTTTATTTTTTAGGTACATAAGATCTGAAAAGGCTTTTTCACATAAATATGTGGTGGGGAAAGGAAGTAAACCATACGAGCCTCGCATCTCTCCATAGCCTCTGTCACGTATAATTCATTTGCTTAATAGCACCTCTCATACCAGTGTAAGGTGTTGGAGCACATAAAGTACTGTTCTTTGCATGATACATATTCTTTGCAGCAGACATATTAACCATCTGCGCGACCTTAGATGAGTCAAAACTGCCACTAAACAAAACCCCTACCTCTCTCCCACAGGTACATTAATCACCTGAGTTATCTTGATGCTTTTATTTTTGCACGAATGCCTCTGGTGACTGCTAAGAAACGGGGGTGGAGAGGCAGGGGGATGAAAAATAAAAAAAGAACACTTAATCTGTGTATGGCTGCCCTCTCTCCTCCATCCTCTTCTCTTCCTGAGTCCCGGCAGCACGGAAGCACACAGGCGCCCAAACTCCCCTAAACCAATCAATATGCTGCTGTCACCAGCATGACAGCAGCGTTGTGATTGGTCTGAAGAGCCTGGTTCAGCACTTAGAGAGGGAGTGGGAGCCTGTTCATGTTTTCCACCTGGCTGTGCAATACAGTTGTTGGGAAAATACTAAGTGCGCATGTCTGTCTGGCCAGCCTAAGCAGCTGGCTAAACCGTCATGCGCACTTATGGTGCACATTCCCCTCCTCCTTCATGTGACACAGCCCAGCCTACCCCACCCTAACTTGGCTCTGCACTGAAAAATAAAACAATAATAACATTGTGCTATTATCATTTTATTTTTCCTTTTATGCACTGCTCAGAGCAGTAGGGGAACGCTCCTCCACCTTAGCGGAGGGGCCGCTGGTGCTGGACGTACAAGGAACTTTACAGTGCTTTTAAAACTGCAGCACAAAGAAAGTAATAAATATAAAAACACGTGTTTCTAGATACCCCAGCTGGAGAATTGCCTTTCTGCTGGCACAGGTCTGCATATTCCCTGGGAATGTTTCACGGACCCTTGGGGGGCCTCAGACCACAGGTTGGGAACTGCTGTACTAAGGTTTTAAGTGGCTTGTAGGTAAGTTGATGGTGTAGTATGATATGAGCTATTGTACCCCTTGGCGTAGATGATAAGGATACTGCAAAACATCTTGGAGTTTCATACTTTATAAACAAGCATTGGCAAAGCCAACAGGTCTCACCCATGCAGAGCTATTGGCTTTGCTAGTGTGTTTTAGCCATGTTGTAAACTAGCATGGCTGCTGTTCGGAGTGGCTATATGTTAATGGCATAAAGGAGAATGACATGTCATAAAGTGTTGTCGATTGGTGTGGCATAGAGTGTTGTAGAGTGGAGTAGTGTCAGAGTGGAATAGAGTGGAGAGGAATAAAGAAGAGTGCAGTGGCATAGAGTGGAGTAAAGTAATGTGGAGTGCCATAGAGAGAGTTGAGAGAGTTGAGCATAGTACATTGTGGTACAGTGCAGTGGCATATACCACATATGCCATAGACTGGAGTGGAGTAGAGTATCGTAGATTGAAGTGGAATAGAATGTCATGGAGTGGAATAGAGTGGAGTACTATGTCATAGAATAGAGTGGAGTAATGTGGCATGGAGTGGTGTAGAGGCAATTGTGTATAGAGTCACAGAGTGGAGTAAAGTGTTGTATAGTGGCACAGAGTGGAGTAAAGTTTAAGGGAGTAGAGTGTTGGAAAGCAGTATTATGGAGTGTAATGTCATAGAGTGAAGTGTTGTAGGGTGATCTAGAGAGAAGTGGTGCAGAGTAGATTGGCATAGAGTGCATTGGGTTTTAGTAAAGTAGTGAAGAGTACATTGGTGTAGAATGCACTGGTTTAGAGTAGAGTGCACTACTCTAGTGGTGAAGAGTAGAGCCGCAGGGTGGAGTGGCACAGCATAGATTATAGTGGCACAGAGTGCAGTGGTGCAGAGTGCTGTGTCATAGGGTGATGTGGTGCATGGCAGAGTGGAGTGCTGCAAGATAGAGTGGCATAGAGTGCAGTGATGCAGCACTGAGGGGTGTAGAGTGTAGTGGCATAGAGTACATTGGTGAAGTGTGCAGTAGAGTGGCACAGAGTTGAGCGGTGATGAGTAGAGTGCAGTGGTGCAGAGTACAGTGGTGTAGAGTTCAGTGGCAAAGTGTGCACTGTTGCAGAGTGGAGTGTCATAAAGGGCAGTGGTGTAGAGTAGAGTGGCATAGAGTGCATTGGCGTAGAGTGCAGTCGCTTAGAGTGGCATAGACTACCGTGGTGCAGAGTAGAATAGAGGGGCGTAATGTGCAGTGCTGAAGTGCAAAGGGGTTCATAGAGTGCAGTGGTGTAGAGTGATGTACAGAGCAGTGGTGTTGAGTGCAGCGGTGCAGAATGGATTAGAGTGGCGTAGAGTAGAGTGCTACAGTAAAGTACAGTGGTGTATAGCAGAGTGGTGTAGAGTGCATTGACATAGTCTACAGTGGTGCAGAGTAGAGTGGAGATGCCTAGACTAGAGTGAGGCAGAGTGCATTGGCATAGAGTAGAGTGGAACAGAGTAGAGTAGAGAGGTACAGAATTGAGTGGTGCAGAGTAGATCGCAGTGACATGGAGTGATCCAGAGTGGAGTGGAGTGACAAAGTGGAGTATGCATAATGTGGTAGCACACTGCATTACAAGCAACACATCTTCAACTTAAATGACCATTACATTTGGAAACACATACAGTTTTACTGATAAAAACATACAGCACACAAATCTGAATGTGTGGAAATGCCATTACCTAGTGTATTGATTTGTTTCAGTCATCTTAAAATATTTGTTTCCACTACACTTATATTCTTAAGTATCAGCAAATTTCATTTGCAAAACATTTGAAGTTTGTTGTGTGGTAGATAAAAATAGCTCCTAAAGCCTTCCTCTATCACACCTCCAGTAGAAAGCATGATTGTCATATAAGTTTTCTCACTATGAAGTCAGAGAAAGAAAGATAAACGCCAAGCTCCATGGGAAGACAAAGCCTGTAATTTGACCTTGGTCTCTAAACGCACAGCAAGTGAGACAAGATAAGAACAATATTTAAAGGCCTGTTTACAGACATCGAACACTGGTGGAAGGATACAGAATACAAGAGATGCTCTACTGTAGGGACAAACTCAAGCAGACAGCCTAAATCAAATACAGGTAGCAAATAGAAACCAAGCAAATGGAAGTAGCAAAGCCAATGGTAAGCAAAGGGTGGAATACGTTCCCAGTGAAGCTTTCCAAATGTTCTCTAAATTACTTTGGAAAAACAGACAGCTTTGATCTAATGAACTCAGCCTTCAGCCTAGTTCCTATATATTTTTATGGAACTCCTTTGTGACTCTGACAGTCAAACGGTATCTTGCTATTTAGGGCCTTTTACACACGCTCCTATGGGCCAGGACTGCTGTATTGTCCTGTAACATTATGAAAGGTGTGCAGATTTATGCAAATGCATTGATACGAACACTGTATTTCTGATCCCTGGTTTGGCTATCACCAGGGCCACTGGAATTATGTGATGGTACGCTGTATCTAACATTTGCTGCATATTATGCAGATTTAAACAAAAACGGTTCAAAAGTTACTAAAAGCACAGCAACACGTGTTGGTGCACAATGCTGGGCCCCTTTGCAAATGTTAACTGCAAACCTTTCTTTTGCTTGTTGCTATATTTAGGTGTTAAGCTGGTACTAATGATGTACAACCTAAGCCCAGAGTGTGTTAACAAGTGTAACAATGACAAAATAATGAAATACTATCACAAAATGTGTCACATTATGTCGCATAATTTGCCTCTTCTGCCTGCATAACTTAGTCAACCCTGCCACATAATTTGGCCCTCCCCTGCTGCATAATTCTAGTGTCCCTATCACCAATGTATCCTCATGTAACTGTTATTCTTTATTTGCCATTTTTCTGTCTCTACTCATAAAAATTGAAAATTAATTTACCAAAATTATACTACAAGTCAAACGAGAATGATAAATGCAGAAAAGATAATATACTTCAATATGCTTAAGTATGTAACAATAACAACAACATAACTAATAACGCTAGGTAAACTGCCTAAAATGATAAGTGTTTTGAAAAAATGGGGCAACCCAGTACCCTGGGACCTGGGTAAAGTGAGTAATATAACAAAAAATGTTTTGGTCCCCCTGGGGCAAGGATATGAATTAACCTCCACGACAGTGGTTGCACCATAAAGAGCTTCCTGAAGCCATTAGATGGCAAAGTAAAAAAGTGGTATTATTAACAACACACCAGGGCTACACAAGATGGAAGGAGAATTGGTATAGTTTTATTGTTAACACGACTAGGATGTGTCTGAGTACAATCAAATAGGGGTGCTTCCTATTTCAATATTCTGTCCTGATGATGACCCGCCTGAATTAATTTCTTTGATTGGGGTCGAAACGTCGACATTGTATTAGAAATTGTGGATTGACTTTTAAAAAATTCAGCAGGCTCACAGTACCTATGGTTATAGGTGCTTAATTGAGAACTCATGCTTTTAACCACAGTTTGGTTTTAGTTTTCATGTAAATAGCACTACAACACTTATACTAACACATAATTCACTCACACTGCGCCGTTATACAGGAGCACCTCTATTACTTTACTTTCAATTGTTGAATTTAAGTTTCTAATAAATGTGATATACTACTCACAAACCTCATTAGTACAGAACGTTATTTATAAAATGAAAAGTGGCTTCTCCCTGTTAGCCACGCTGTAATTCAACCCTTTATTACTTAGATAAAAAACATTTGGCCCGATTCACAAAGGTAAACTTAGACATTTGGTCTAAATTTAGACCAAACGTCTAATTTTATTATTTTGGGAATTCACAAAGGCCATTTACAAATATTACCTTTATGTCTGCATTTGGGGCGGATCTCTGTTACGTGTAAGTGTTAGAAAGAGATACCCTTCTAGTAGCTAAGTTGTATAGTGTGAAAAGATAAAATCTCACCTTCCCTGTTTCAGTAAATAGTGTGATCCTAGGCAACTACAAATACTCATGACACAAGTTCTAAAAAAAAAGTGGTGGGGACTAACCAAGTTAGGCAGTATGCAAGTGACATCACAAAACATGACATCATGGTGTGTGACATTGCACTTGGCATCACAACCCATGGCCTCAAAGAAGGTCGCATCAGGTCTTAACACCTCAAGACATATGTCTATCATGAGTATATTTGAGCGCTTTACTACATTTTGACAAATTAGCTTTTGCTTTGGGGTTGTGCCAAAAAAGTAAGGCAATATTGACACAAAATCTGGGCCTCAATTTATAAATTTAGGGCCAGATGTATTATCACGGCCCTTTGCGAGTCGGAAATAGCGATTTTTAAGAAATCGTTATTTCCGACTCGCAAAGTGCCATGTATCACATTTGCGATTCGGTAAATAGCGATTTCTTAAAAATTGCAAATGTTGTTACCGAATCGCAAATTGCGATACCGGCCCCATTCGCAGCTATGGGCCTGTTGGCCCATTTCTGTGAATTTTTTGCATTTCCTAAATTGCGATTTCTGAACCAGAAATCGCAATTTTGGAAATGCAAAAGCCCAGGGTGCTGGGGGCCTAAGGCCCCCTCTGTTGCACCCCAAATATTTTTGGGGGGACATGTAAGGTGCACACATGCCAAAAGGGCATGTGTGCTTTACATGCTCAATTTAAAAATGCATTTTAAATACATTTTTTAATTTTGCACCAGGTTACCACCTGGTTTCATTTCATGGTATTTTGCATGTGCAAAATGCCATTCTGCCAAAAATCGCAATTTGCAATTTTTTGCATTATCTCCTTGCGATGTGGATTTTGCGAATCGCAAATTGCGACTCGCAAAACCAGGTCGCAACGCAAGAAATCACAATTGTAGTGATTTCTTATTTGTGGTCTGCGAATGCCTTTCATGCATCGCAGACCACTTTTTTGCACTCGCAAACGGCCAAATTTTGCGATTCGCACCGTTTGCAAGTGCAAACATTTTTCATACATCTGGCCCTTATTTTTTAGAGGCTCTGGCACCAAGAAATTGGCATAAGGGAGAAATGTGGCAGTAAATCAGTTCTGCTTATTTGATGCAAAGTCTGCATTTTAAAATATCTTGAGGGAGTTTAGGCATCTGCTCAAGAGATATTTGTGTGCCCAGTATATCTCAGGGAATAATAATAATAATGTGTATGATGTAAAGTGCTTGGACACCCTGAATTGGATTAAGTAGCGATATAAAAGAAACAAAACAAAATAGCTTGATTTAAATTGTTATTTGTGTAAAATACTGGGGCAGACCAACACATCTGACATTCTTACAGTGCATACCTATCTCTTATAGGCAGGGACTGAATTAAGTGGAAACCATGTCTCTCTTAGATACCTGTGAAGTAATAGCAAGCTGTGTGCTTTTGTTCCCTAAATAGCAGGTAGGTGTGAGGCTCCAAATAGCTTCCAGCTAGAATATTCAAACAAAAGAAGGCCTGATGGCCCCTTAATTTCAACCTTTGTCCTGGGCCAGCAGAAATTTACAATCAGAAAGTCCTCTTTCATGCTGCCCGAAAGAAATCAAAGCGGTTCTGAAAGTGTGTGCAGGCGCTTCTGAAAATGTCAAAATGCATGAGGATGAAATGGCCCTGCAAGATAGAAGTGAGTGGGGAAATTCTTTTGTCCCCTTGTCCCCCCACCCTCATCCCGCTTGTCCCCCACACTCCAAAAATCTGGGGGGGGTGAATACATCCCCTGCGCCCCCCACACTTCCTACACCCATGTGCATATACTTACTTGAGGCTAGGGGGTTTCTGGGGCACGGCGTGTCTGCTGCGTCAGCCCTGTGTCAAACCAGCACGCAGGCCCCTAGCTATCCGAGCATTTCCTCACAGACACGGAATGGATAAAACCCTTTGAGACATCACATACTTCATTGTTTGCTGTTTTAACAGGTGTTTAGCATATTATTGAACTAGGTTTAATTTAGGTAATAGCCAGAGAAAACCTTTCTCGTGCCATTCTGCGTGGATGGCTGAATTGTACCACAATTAATGATTAAAAGACAATGGGGGTTATTCTAACTTTGGAGGAGGTGTTAATCCGTCCCAAAAGTGACAGAAAAGTGACGGATTTACCACCAGCCGTATTACGAGTCCATTATATCCTATGGAACTCGTAATACGGCTGGTGGTATATCCGTCACTTTACCGTCACTTTTGGGACGGATTAACACTCCTCCAAAGTTAGAATAACCCCCAATGTTATTTTATCCTCTTCCCTCCCATCTGCCGTCCTTTCCAGTTCCCTTGGTCCAGCCCATCGCAGCAACTGCGCTGAGCCAATGTTTTGCATTGTGGCTACCTCTTCGGTAAAGAGCTCTTTAGCAGTGTAGAACGACATCTGGGCTGCAATTTGTGGACCAGCCTTGGAGAGATCTGAAGCATTGGTGACACAAATGAAGATTCGTTACCAGAAAGCATTGATTGCTATCTGTAGTCATGGGGGTAACTTTAAACTGAATCAACTGGGTGTGCAATTAAGGAAGTGCTGACATGCTTTAACCCAAAATGGTACACTCCTGCATTGCACCTGCTTCCTGTCAGAGTAGATTAATGGTGTCTCATTTAAGTACAGCAAATACCTCATTCACCTTGAACTGTAATGAACCACAATGCTCTTCTGAGCGCTAGCTGCATTGTTACCGATGGACATTCATGAACTGCACTCTTGCTTTGCGACCTGGACTCAGTGGTGTCTTCTTCCACCTTGGAGTTCTCTTGTGTAAGAAAACTAAATAGATCCATATTGGTGTATTGGGTTAGATAACATTTAGATATGATGTTTGCCCTAAATATGTATGCAGAGATTTTCTTGGTCATGTTTAATGAGATCTTTCTTGCTGCAAGAGTGGGGATCACTGCCACAAATGTGGAAATTTCAACACCCATAAATCCCACAAGGAAGGGGGGGGGGCATGAGAGTGTTCCTGTATATTCCAAGACCCGGCTGGTCTTGGATGTTTGTGAACACTCACAAACAAACTCGTCTGCAGGCACTCACAAACTATAGCCATTCCTTTTTCCACTATGGTTAGGGTTGTATATTTACTTCAGGTGAGTGCTGGCATACGTTCACTCCCCAAGGTAGGAAGGAAAATGAATCATTCACAAATATGACTGGGGTGTAGGGGAAGGGGCTTCTGCAGGGGGGGAATATTTCCCTGTGAAGAAAAAAATAGTGCATTTGCATTTTGGATATCCATTTACGAAGAACTTTGGACACAGTGGATGCATTTGCAACAAGGAATTCACACGATTCCCCAAGGAATCCACCTGAAAACCTGCAGTCGGCACTGGTTCCCATGTGGATTTCATTAGTAGAGCTGGAATTGTAAAATAATACAAACATTGGTAAAGCCAATAGGTTTTCCTTTGTGAAATCTATGGGTTTTGTCAGTGTTTTTATAGATGTTGCACAGCTACCCAAACTGCTGTGCAACGGGGCTTAAAGTAAATAATACAAGAGGCACTATGATGCTGCCAGCGTTTACTGCGTCATAGTGCTTTTTTCATTTACGCCATGTTGCACTGTAGCACGTGCTGCTGTGCAATATGTGCAAAAACAGCGGGGGCGCAGTAACAACACAAGGGAAGAAGGTGGAGGGGTGGGGAAACAAACAAGGAATAGTGGGAGGAGTGTGGGGGGAACAAACATGGGACAGTGGGAGGAGAAAGAAAAAACAATGGGAGGAGAAACAAAAGACAATGGGAGGAGGTCGGGAGGTTGAGGGACACCAACAAGGGACATTGGGAGGCGGACAGTAGGTGGGAGAAACAAACAGCAGCAGTATATAAGCCACAACAGACAGCAGGAGGATGACAGGGGGTGGAGAGACCATACAGTGCCATGCACTACTATAAACTGCATGGCATAATGTAACAAAAAAGTACCTAGAGCCACGTGCTGCCAGTGAAAGGACACAGGCTGCAAACAGGAAGCTATGCTTGGTCCATGCTGCACGACAGGGAGAGGAGGCATGACCAGTAAAAGGCAAGGAAATAAGAGAGATGTAGAAGCCAAACAATAGTAAGCATTGGTAAGTAATGGGCAGACTCAAAGCCCGTTTTTATTAAGCTTTTTTTGAACAATAGCTTTCGCTGACAGCGCATGCATTCTATAGGTGAAACCTTATAAACTACACCCTTGCGGAAATTTGAAAACTAAGAGTAGTTTTTTTTTCTTCATAAATAGGCCCCAATGTGTGTATATCCTCTCCTTTCTTGCATGTCCACGACCACCCACTAGGCCCCTTCTGCATCAAAGATTAACAAAACAAGAGAAAGTCCTGCAAGTCATTAAAGTGATCTGCCACCAAAGGATAAGAGAAGGCCAGTGCACAGAATTCTCTACTCCACTGGACAATCTTCACGACTTAGGGCTTCATTTCGAGTTTGGCGCCTGCCAAACTCTTTCGGACGGAAAACCGCCACTCTGGTTTTGCCCCCGCCGGCCTTATTGTGAGCTTTCCGTGGGTCAGTGGGCCGAAGCACCATTTCCGCCTGCTGGCCCAGCAGAATACTCACCACAACATTGACGGCGGCTCGTAATCAAGCTGGCGGCAAACTTGCCGTGCATTGGGTGCAGCAGCACCCACTGCGTTTTTCACTGCACGTAATTTGAGCAGTGAAAAGCGTGATGGGGCTGCCCATGGGGGGCCCTGCATTGCCCATGCCAAGAGCCCCCAGCACCCTGTATCCGCCACCCGTTGCATGGCGGTGGGACCACCATGCAAAAGCCGGCAGAGAGGAGACTTGTAATCCCCAGGTCAGTGTTGCTTGCAGTGCTGCCCTGGCGCATTAGGACCGCCGGCACCGCCAGGCTGTCGACTGGCAGCAACCAGGCAGTGCCGGCGGTCGGACCGTGGCGGCTCCGCCAAGGTCGTAATGTGGAGGCCGGACCTCTGCTTTGGCAGCAGTCCGACCTCCAATGCGAGTCTAGCGGTCCCAGGACCGCCAGACCCATAATGAGGGCCTTATTGATAACAATACTTCTATAAGCAATTATACAACTCATCTGACCAGTTGCCTTCAGAAATGTAGTCCCACCACTAATACATTTGAGAATAGGCTATGACAAGCCCCTACCTACTGCAGTTGTCAGAACACACTTAGCATCATTGAAAATGGGCCTCTGTGCTACAGCTAGACTAGTTTCCAGCAACAAATGTTCCAATCATACCACTCCAATCTTCAGCTCTCTAAAATTATTTCCTTAGGAGTCCAGATGCTTGTTCAAGCAGGCAGGTATATAAATAAGGTTATGCACAGAGAGTAGGCAAACTAGCTAGCACAGAAACTAAATCTCAAGAGCACACCAGAATCTCACTGTCTCTGGAATTCCATCTCTTCAAAACCATACAGACTCCGAAACAAGCCTTCTCAGGGTTTACTCCAAAAATCAGGAACTCTGCAAACCTGGCAATAAAGATAAATCCTTCTCACAAGTTCACATAAGAACTTAAAATCCTACTCTTCAAAGAATACTTTTAGCGATGACAAAATGCAAGCTGATCTTCAAGAATTGTCGAGTCTCAATTGATTCTACTATAACCATTTAACCACTCCCCTTTTCCGATCATTTACTTAGATGACTGAGTTGCTCATGACTCCCTTTCTGCTGTTGCGTCTAAATGCTAATTCATATGGATTTTAATTGTATGTTTGGTGAACACTGTACTTCACTCTTATGTTCAACTCTTAATTTTATGTAAAAAGACCTAGTCCCGCGGTTGGTCTGGTTTGTGCTATATAAAGCAGAAAACATAAAAATATATTTTTATATATCGTTAGCATCTTTTGAGGAGAGATGTATTACAGGCTGATATCCAAACCAACTTCTGGATCCGGGACTTATGGCCATAAGAGCTAGTGCTATTAGATCAAGAAAGACCTCTCTATGAACTGGCAGATTTTAGAAATGATGAAGACGGATAATTTCCATCTTTGGTCCCCCAGGAACTTTTCAGAAAGGTTGTGAGGATTTTCAGCACTCCAGGCAAAACAGGATCTTGGCTGTTAGTGTTTACCATACAGTGATAAAAAAGGCAGTTTTGGTCTTGTGCTGGAATTTAGTACCACATGTATGAAGCTAGTGGTGGCCCTCTTTTTTAAATACTGTTAATAGAGTATGTTCACTTACACTGAGGAACTCAACAATCTTTTACTGCATATTTCACTACCTATGTCATAGCGGTACATCCGTTCAATGCAGGACAAATGCTGCAAGGACATAGCAGAGCTAACATTAAGAGTAATATAAAAATGTAAAGGGATACAGTTACAATCGCACAGGTAGGTTGGTTCACGGTTGTGGTCGCATCATGATGGTACAGTTCACTCTGCAGAGTTTCTATATGTACAGCCTTTAGTCAAAGTCTGTGAAAATGGTTAGTGTATGAGACCGTATAATGTGTATGCATGATTTTGTCATAACTAATTTTATGGCAGCATATCACTGGTGTGCCAGTAAAAAGAGAGACCCACCCTAACACAGAGCTGGGTCTCCCACCCTATTTCTAATCCACCTTTTGGTGTCATTTTCTGCTTGAGTACATTTATATGCTCTTATTTCCATGCCTCCAGAGGAGTAGGGGATTTCCATTTGATGGCATTCGTTCATTTTGCAATTTCTATAGCTAAATCAATACATTTAGGGGCATATTTACACTTTGTCTGCGCCGAATGTGCGTCAAAAGGTTTGACGCATATTCAGCGCAAACCTTGCCCCATATTTACATTTTGGTGCCCGACCCCAAACATCAAATTGAGCCTAAGACCCGCTGAGGCGGGAATTGAACCCTGGTCCCGGGCCAGATTTCTGCATCAGGGTCTGCCGCTCTAACCATTGAGCCACACTTCTCCACTGAATGCAAATCTCACATACAGGACTTGTGAGAAACAGATGCAGCACACACCTGTGATCACCTCCATGCACACCACCCATCTGAACATGCAATGCCCATGCTGATGCCTGGAACAGCATAGAAGTTGCCATTTTGTCAAATACACCGTTATGCATTGCCAGTAATTAAGCCGTGTAACACAGCCCTTGGGTTCATGTGTCACCTTCAAAAACACAGGACATACACAGTTTTCCATGTCAACTGTCTTGTTCTTCCTCAGACCACTGATTATGTAACTTGTGAAATTGCTGGATCCTGATTTACCCTGCATCCTGTCAGCCTGACTGGCACCTGTCTGTGCGTTACCCTAAAGATTCCTTGTGGCTACATATGTACCACACTTGTGTTAGCAAACCTCTCATTCCTCAGAGGGTATTTTGTCATGTGCTTCATCAATACATACCCAAATACATTGTATAGCATCATCTGCCTTTTAATTGTACCATATGTGTTAAGTTGTCTTTGAATACCAAAATCATGGCCCATCCCTTGTCCGGGTCTCATGTATGCATGAACGACAAAGTGTGACAGTGTACCAGGGCCATATGCAGGGATTGGGTACGGTGCCTTCAGCAGAACCAGCTACCTCTGATAATGTCCATGAAAAGTCCACACATGTTAGGACCCTGATAGTTCACATGCTGAATCACATTGCTCACAACATATTGATGGGCCATGCGTGGTGAATAGCTGCGAGAATAATCAGCACAGAGGCTATGATGTTCCCAGATGCAGTGGGAATTTGAGAGGCCAACCTGTGTACAAATGTTGTAATGACACCTGCTGGAACATGACAACTGAGACATTATCTCACTCAGCACACCAAGGTTGCCCTGTTGACAGTCTCATTACACATCTTCAGTGACAGGGTGGGACCATCCCCATGTAGGTTCTCATGTCCTCATTGACTTTACTCACATTGATCTCCGAAAGATACTCAGTAGATACAGGAATAGCTGACACTGACTCATGATGAGACCTGGACGTAACTGTGACAACATACACCCCTAAAAATATACAGGATCAACATTGGACCATCCACATGAACAAGACACCTCTGTGCAATTGATCACTGAAAAAATGTGGACACGTGCTGCCTCGTCTGCTGGTCCACCACAGCCACTGGAGAATTGTGGCTCAGTTATATGACCTCAACTGTGGCGTCATAATACATCTGTGGTTCACCTTTGGCTGTCTGGGCCAATTACATGGTACCCACTTCGCCTATGCATGTGCCTGACTCACTGTGGGATTCAACAACAAGTGCCTAAGAAGCAGTTACCAAAAATCTAGGACATGGGATGGCCAACTTGTGGACCATTGACATGAACAAGCGTCTGCCATCTATCTGGTGCATGCTTTGTCATTTGTGGTGTCTACGTTACCCAAAATCTTGGAAGTGCACACAACGGATGTTGCTACATGTATGACTAACACATGTCCTCTCTCATTTCCACAATGACTTGCATCTAAGGTTTGGACACATTGACTTCACATTCATACAAGCATATTTGCAATAATGCATCTTGTGATGCACACACACTGGGTCGACTAATACATTAGTAGCCACTGCACACACATTGAGCCATAGGCATTGAGGTATTGCACTCATGTGTGTCACCTTGCTATCCTCTCCTGATGCCAAACATGCCCAAATTGTGCAATACATATATGTAGGCCACACATATGGCCATCTAGTGCGTCAGCCAAGCGTCAAAATCCTGTTAAGGAAGTAGCGGGTCATGGTCCGTGCAGTATGATGTCTAACATGTGAACATACACCATCAACACCAAAGTGGGTGCAATCAGCCTATCTCAGGTGTGTCCCAAATGTAACATAACATTAAAATGGAAACAATCCCTCAAACCAATTCATGCCCTGAAATCTCGACGTTTTTATCGTTATGCGTCATATTTTTTCACTCATACAGATTGGGCGTCATATTTTTCGACGCACAGGAGTGAAAATTAGGCTGCATCCAAATAATTGTAAAGACTATTTACTATTATTTGGATGCGGCCTAATTTTCACTCCTGTGCGTCAAAAAATATGACGCACAATCTGTATGCGTCAAAAAATATGACGCATAACGATAAAAACGATCGACATTTTATGCAGGAAGTGATGTAATAGGATATCCTGTTTACAGATTATGTACAGTGGGGGTACTTTCACTTTCACTTTGCAGTCTGTAAATCTTCTAGACTGTGTGGCTGTGTTTAGAGGGTTGTCCAGTGATTTTGTGCTTTTGTGTCCTGTGTGCTACCTTACTTGTTACTTTGTGAAATAAATATTGTTGTTGTATACTGTATGAGTGTGTTTTGTTTACAATTGTCCGGTATTGTATTGTATTTGTTGTTTGTGGGAGTCTGTTGTGGGTAGTGCTAGTTTTGGGATAGTTGGGCTCTTTTAGTTGTTAAGTTTACTTTTTTATTGTACTTCTACTTTCCCCCTTTTCTCCTTTCTTCTTCTTTATCCCCTATTCCCCTTTTCGGTGCTGAGATGTTGGGTAGGCCACGTCTTGGCAGGATGGGTGAGGAGGAGCTTGGGGGGTTTATATGGCTGGTGTGCCATTTCCTCCCAGTCTTGATCGAGGCAGGGGGCAGGGTGATACAAGGGGATCACACTGAGGCGCGACGAATCCGGTGGGGAAAGGTGCTGCATCACTTGCAGTGCGTGTATGGGAGCCAGAGGAATGACCACCAGCTGAAGCACAGCTGGGCTGACCTCATCACCAGGGAGCAAGATCTGCTGGACCACCTGGGAATAGTGATTGGTGGCAATGTTGGTGAGTACAAATCATGTAAATCTGCACAATTAAAAGCTCTGTAGTGACATCAGATGATCTGTACAATATCTGCTGGCTAAGTTGCTGACTGTGTGGAATGCTGCGGAAACATACAGGGCATTGATGGACTATGTGAAGGACCACAATTGCTAGCTGTCAGGAAGCACGTGCTCTGCAAACTTAGCGAATACTTTAGCTTAATGTAACTAGGTGCCGCCTGTGTGTCGGACAGCAACACAAAATAGGAGCCAATCATGTCTATATAGGTCACATTTGCCAGTGAAGTATAGATTTACTAAAATATTGGCAACCTTTGTTGACACAATAGCTAGACTGACTTTAGAAACACTACATGATGCAGAAAATGAGTGCTGGCTTCACGTCTATTGATGATAGCAATGTAGGCCAGACATATGTCTCATGTGTGTCTGGTGAGTGTGTAAGGAAAGCGTTTTTGGAAGTTCTATGAATGTTAGGGATTATTGTGGTCCTTCATCTTTTTGGATACGTGTCAGATCTGGATTTGAAAACATCGGGAAAAGGTGTCAGGTGCCCTCAGCTAAGATCTTACACTGGTATTTGGAGTTTGTTGTGCCACATTCCAATTAGGAATGGCAGTCCAAAGATATGCACATGGGTTCATATCTCTATGTTTGGTGCAAATCACCATTGCTGGGCCACATCAAATGAAGAAACTGTAACAACATGAGGGCTTACAAAAGTCCCTGCCCCGCTGTACATTGTACCTATGTGTCATAAATGTGTCATGGCCACATAGGCTGTTTGACTGGTAATGCAGTCCTCAAGTAACCAGGCTTTGGATGTCTCTCTTGGATGCACATGATGAGACGATTACACTCCATTATTATTTCTGTTCTCTAATGAAAGAGCATGTTTGCCACCACATGATAGTTAGGGCCACTGTATGTGTGCAGATTTGTGTGTAATTGTCACAGGAGACCCATGCTATGTACATGTTAGCCGTGCTATATCAGATGGAATATCATCATGTCTGAATGGCTTTCATTACTTATGTCAACTTACACATTGTTTTTGTCTTTGGAATTGTTGCTCAGTGCACAGATTTTGAGCACATTTCTTCCTTCCATGCCTTACAGGTGGACCGGCACCCTACACTGTGGGAGAGGTGGCTTCATTTGAGGACCCCGACCACTCCAGTAAGTGTTGATATGTCTGTTATGTGTTGTGTTTGCTGGTGATGTGTGATGGACTCCTTTGTGTTGAACACATAGCAAGGTATGAAGCGCTGGCCAATCATTTGTCTTGTTCCATGAGTGGGATTTCAGTTTCTCACAATTTTTGAGTTGGCCAATGCTTATCCTATTGTATTATCTAGGGATTGTAGGTCATTCCTGTAGGCCCCGCAATGAGAACTGGGGTGAGTCATGTGGATAACACTTGTATCAACAAGAGTCGCACTGGAACTCATCTCAGATTTAGTCTGCCTGTCAGACCCACATTCTCCCAGATTGGGACTGCAAATCGCTTTCCAATAGACTTCTGCTTCCCTATTCACCAAAGTACTTATTAAAATGGAGGTTGAACTTCCTAGCAGCATGCAGCTCCAGATGTAGTGCTACAAGTATGTAGCACTTGAGTGCAATGGCCTAGGTGTGCATGCAAATCATGATCATGGGTGTTCTTGCAACTCTGTGTCTGTTGTAAGTCATGCCTTACTGGAAGTATATGATGTGGACAAAGGTCTGCATTTCCTGACATGTATGGCGCTAGGATTGGTCAAGGGTTTGCTGTCTCATATTTGTTGATAGACCTTACCTGTGGTGTGTGTGTAGAGCCAAACACATGTCCAGCTTTCTATAGACTCCTGGGTGTCCATGTTGTTTGGAATTGTTCGTTGTTTCTCCAACCCCCACCCTCAAACACAGGCATGGGTTTGTGAATAGGGTACCTAGGACTGATGCTACCAGTATGTTATACAGACATGTGATTAAGTGAATGTTTGGTCGGAACCTAGTATACACACTCAGGTATGGCACATAAGTACTATACTAGCAAGTCCAATTACAACTTGCAGATCATGTGGCTTTAGATTTCCATCCCGTACACTGACATCTGTAGCCCTGGCATTGGCGGAGGATGTGCAGCATGATTGTTAGCTGACAACTGCCAGAACTCTGATGCCAAATTAATGCCAGTTGTTACCCATCTTGTAGGGTTTGGATGTGCTATGTGTGATATGACCTTTGTAGGCTGCCCTGCCATGTACTTCCTCAGGGACATTCAATGATCTGTATGATGATATGAGCTGTTACAAGAACAGTAGATGTACTGTCTGATTTACTTCTTGTGCCATTTCACACAATGCAGTTCCTAATGTAAATTGTTTGCCTTTGTCTTCACAGCTGCAAACATGACACCCATCCAGGTCCGTGAGTTCCAGAGGCGGGCTATGAGGTACCAGCATATCCTGCTGGTAGAGTCAGGGTTCAGACGGATGGCCCAAAGATACCAGAACGAACGGGCCTCCGGAGCATGGTGGGCTTTCCCACAGGGTGGCCCTACTTTGCCCACCACAGCCACCACCAGCACAACCACCACTTCCACCCAGGTGGCACCACCCACACCTGGGACTGTTGTCCCAACGTCTGCAGTTGCTCCAGGCCCCAGCAGTGGAACACCTTCAGGGCAGCCCACAGGCATTGACTCTACACGCCCACACACATCCTCCGCCGGTACCCAGACTGCCCCAGCTGCTACAGTTGACCCTGCAGCTTTTCAGGCAATGGAAAGAAAAATGGACTGTGTGCTACGGAAAATCAGTCACCTGCAGCAGGATGTTCGACATATGAACAGGCATGTGCGGTCCATAAAGCGGGCCCTCCGGAGGGCCAACCTCTAGATTTTTAAAATGGACCTGATTCGCTACCTTCCCTCCTCTTTCTTTGTTCTTATACTTAGTGGGCTTAGGGGGCTCAGTGTTAGGTTAGTATAGGCTGTTAGTTTAGTTAGTGTTAGTGGGTGCGGGGTGGGGTGTCCTGATTCTTTCTATTTTTACTTTTTGAGTGTGGTGGGCTATGTTGGGGTTCTTGTGTGTTTACAAAAAAAATAAAAAAATACAAATGATTTTTTTTTTTTAAATATCAAAAAAATACAAATAAATATATATTTGTTTAGGATAGTATAGTACGTTTTTAGGTTAGTATCTGTTGTCCCCCATGTGTCCCATCTCATAAGAGGGGTGGGGGGTTGATGTTTAGAACGTTTCGTTACATGTGATAAGTAAGTTTAGGATAGGTTAGTTAGGGACAGTTGTGGGTAATGAGTAGTTAGGGTAGATTTGGGTAGGTAAGACTTTTCCCCGAGTTTCCTCTTCTGTTATTACTGTTTAATAAATATATAGTGAACCCTTTACAGTATGTGTTAAATGCTTGTTGATCAGGGCCTTGTCATAAGTGTACATTAATTTTAATCTATTACATTTGTGTCCTATGCTACGAACAAATCCCAACTGAGCTGTACGATTGGCAGCTGCCCCAGAGCTACCTAGCAAAGATTCAACCATTCATTGCAACCACCAATCACAGTTAATATGGATCCCAAAGTGTTTTTGTCAATAAGTATGTTTTCAAAGTCACAAACAGTGCTTCCAGATTTGGTATTAGGGGAACTGTTTTAGGTGTGACTGCAGTGTCATGTTCAAGGACACCCTTATAAGGTGAGTTGTCGTAAGCACTCTTGTAGTATCATCTTCATGACTCACAGACATCATTTGTGACATTGTTCAGCATCATTACTTATTTGGATGTAAACTCAGACGCCTTCATTCATGCAGTTTTTGGAGTGTTTGCTTAGATTTGTGGGCACTGTTATATGTGTTAGTATTGCATGGTGACAACATTTTGCTGCCACTATTTGATGACTTAGATATCCCTTGAGGAAGCATTATTCTGTCCAACACAGCATGATGGTGTATGGTTTCTCACTTCATCAGATATTACCCTCAGGAAGGGCAGAGTATGATGCAATCCTGGCCAGTGTGCAGATTTATCTGACTACATAATTTCAGGACAGTTGTATTGTCAAGCTATGTAATTTGACAGGAGTCACATTTCAGTTATCTACTGCACAGTTGATGTGTCACATTACAGAGAGACAAAGTGGTTGTGTTAGTGCTATTTATTGAAAAGTGCTGTAGTGCTATATGTACATTGTCCATGATTGTGAGTCCATTATAGTGACATCTTCCATTGTGATCCTACACAAGTGGTAAAGGAAAATGCTTTTGACATGCTGGGGTGATGTTTCAGACACTGCAGAGGGAAAGGATTTGCCAATGAGTAAATGAGAGACAATCACTGGGCAGGATGACAAGATTAACAGTGGTTTGCAGAACAGTCATTGAGTACAGTTGTTGTAAGACTGGCATGTTATAAAGAGCTGGACCTTGGTAATAGTTGGCCATGTGGCAGGGGCTAGTGCTTCCGGGTGCTTTTTCGTGTGAAGGTGATCTGTTCCATGTCTTCTTCTTCTGATGTGTGTGTTGCCTCCTCTGTCCTTGGTGGTGGTGGTTGTGAAGGGGCAACACACACCTCAGTGTTAGAAGACGTGGAGTCAGACATCCCAGTCGCTGCTACATGTGAAGGTCTTAAGGGCAGTACTGCTGCAAGGAGTATCTGCTGATTCTTAAGAATAGCAGCCACATCACAATGGTGGGCAGCCAGGTCGGCCCTGAGGGGTTCATGATTGCATTCATGCATGCAGTGGAAGGTTTGGGGTGCGAGGTGTTGTGGCAACTCCCTAACTGCAGTGGTGAATTCCTTGACAGTTTCTTGTAGTCCTTGCAGGATGGATGTTAGGGCTTGCATAGCTGCTGCCTGATCTGCAGATGACATCATGCACGAACGCATGCTGGCTGCCATAGTTTGCATCCCCCACCCGCACCTCATTGGCCAGCTCCCGCTGTACTCCAACTACAGTTCTCTCAAAGCTGGTGCCTGTGTCGTCTAAGTCTTCAGCTGTATTGGAGCTGGCAGGTCTTAACATTGGGGTGGTGGGTGGATCCTCTGCGATGGCTGCTTGTTCTGTGCTCCTCCTTGTGACTGAAGGTGGGGTCTGGAGGGTTCCAAGGATATCTTGGATGGTCTGCTGGGGAATGTTTGTCAGCTTGTCATCC
Source organism: Pleurodeles waltl (assembly GCF_031143425.1). Taxonomy (NCBI): domain Eukaryota; kingdom Metazoa; phylum Chordata; class Amphibia; order Caudata; family Salamandridae; genus Pleurodeles; species Pleurodeles waltl. The sequence goes on along the minus strand of NC_090451.1, from coordinate 501,876,960 downwards.
ATGTCATCAGGGTATTCATGGACAGGCATATCGGCAGGAGATCCATCATCCTCTGAAATGAAATGGGGTACAATTAGTGAGTGTGTGTTGTGGCATTTGTGATGTGACATGCCTGCCTTGTGATGATTTCACATTGTGATCTTGTTTCCTGTTCGTTGCTCCAGTCTTTCAGATGAGCATTCTCCCACGCCAATGGCCCACTTGCATGTCACATGTATTGTATTAGGTTATTGGACTTGTCAGCATCATCTCCTCTAGTGTTGTTTTAGACCAAATAATGAATTGCCACCTTCTTGTCCTACGCAAGCCTCCGTCTACATCCATTCTCATGGTGAGACCTTTCACTGGCTGTGGGTTCTCTGATGGCACTGGCACCACACTTAACAATCTGGACCTGCCCCAGTCTCCGATCTTTAACATCCACTTATATGTAGTTGACATGTAGCGTATCCTATGCATAGCATTGTTATGGCACAATATGGATGTTGGCATTGGTAATGTGTACAGCTGATGTTGGGGAATGTGTGGAGATTGGATTGCCCTTATAGTCGTAGCAGTGTCCTATTTCCTCCTCTGATTGTGCAGGTGTATGTCAGTGACCAGTTACATGTGTCCTCCCCCTCAATGATGTTGTTTGAGCAGTATGACATTTGGGATGTGTCATTGTGACCCAGGCACAGGATGGACCATGACATATACAGCATGGGTGTGACCTTAGTGTTGTGTAGCTCCTAATGTTGATGACATTGGCTGATGTTTGCGGCAACTATGGGCATGACAGGACTGGGGCCTTTATATTGTTTCAGGGGATTGTTGAAGTTGTCATCGTCAACCCTCTAATTTAGGTGTGTATGATCCATGGGGATGTTACTGCCATTGGCTACTTGAGCTGCACACAGAGCGGAGGTGGTAGTGGCAACTGTTGTCACTGTTACATTCCAGTTGTCGGTATGACTAGAGGTTGTTAATTGGGACCTAGTTATTGTAGGGGGTATAGTGGCTGACGTGTGTCCGGATGTCAGTTTGACGTTGTGCCCTTCCCTCCTGGCGTGGCTTTACCTTTGCTCCATCGGTGGCATGGCAGCATGCCCCCATGGGACTGTTGTTGGTGTAGTGTTATGGTGTGCCCCAGCTTCTCTCTGTGCAGGCCATGCCCCCATGCCATACCCCTTTACCCATGCCACTCCATGTATATGATGACTTCCATGCATTTTGTTGTCGGTATCCCCCCCCTGCTTACAGTTGACATTAGTGCATTATAATTCCCCATGCGACTTACCGTGCATGTGTGTTGTCTCCTGGTAGTCTGCGCTGTCCTGTCCTTGAATCCCTGTGACGATCTCCTCAGGGATGACGGCTGCGACCATCTCCTCCATGTGGTCCAGGGCCTCCTGGTGTGCTCGACTCCCACCTCCAGTCTGCAGTGCTGCCTTCCTGTTCCTGGCCATCTTTTCCTTGGTCCTGCACTTGCAGTCATACCAGCGTTTCTTGAACTCAATGACTGTTCTGCGTACTTCTGCCGCACTGTTCATCTTGTCAACAATTTGTTGCCATATTGCCTCTCTCCTACTGATTGGCAATTTTGAGGTGACAAACAGTTGGTGCTGGTGTTCGGTCACCTCTTTAACCAGAATTTCCTGTTCCTCAGCACTGAAGCAACACTTTCTTTTCTTCTTTAAAGTGTCCTGGTTCTTGTGTGGGTCCTCCTGACTGGTTCCTAGTCTGTCATCTTCCTGGGGTCTGTACAGGCATCTGGGATCCATTTTGGCTCTCCTCTGCTGAAATGGCTGTATTCGCCGGGAATTTTGACACTATTGCGTCAAAAAACGCCGCATTTCCGGTGTGCGGTGTTGTAAATCGACCCACAGTCATTTCCGCCGCGTTAATGTCGTTTTACTTTACGACTTGACGCTGTGGTGTGCGTAAAAAAAAAAGATTTACACCTGTGGTCTGCGCTGCCGTGCGTGAAAGTATAAATTTGACGCTCGCACAGCACACCGAAATGGCGTTAGCCGGCAGTAATATTTTTGACGCAAAACTGCGCCGGCGCAGTTTTGCATCACAAAGTATAAATATGGGCCTTACTGTTGGATTTGTCAGACTTAGTGCCTAGTCACCATTTCCAAAAGACAAGTTTTCAGACCCTGGATAGGCTGCTTGTAGGTCAGTTTTGTTACTTTATCTCAGACCTAACCCCCAGAAGGTCTGAATCACAGAGCAAGACTAGGTCATGTGGTCGCAATCAGTGTAATCGTGGCCACAACTGGGGCACCTTTGTGGATCTTTCTGAAACACTGTGTGCAGTCTAGCAGGGGTAAAATACACACAATGCATAAAGTTACAATGTGACAACTTAAGTTGTAGGATCTTGGACAACTAGGTAACGTTTCAGAGAATTGTTGGCCAGTCACTATCCGTTAATTCTACTTCAAGGCCTCGTCCCCATTTGTTTCTAAGGGATGTTAGGTCCACCTTCTGTTTCTCCTTGAATGCATTGTATATGTCTGTTATCCTATGGTGGTTGGTGCCCCATGTCAATACCATGCACCAGGTTACTTTGATTTTGGGTTAGTTGTTGGAGTTTTTCTATGTAGCTAGCGATCGCTGCTCTGCAGAGAATTCCATGTCCTTGGAACTGCCAGGTGAACAGATTATATTCTCCTATTTTCTGTAAATGTCATGAGGTTCCCAGAATCATGTGGTTGTCCCATATGGGTGATAGTAGCTCTCACCATATTGTCCTGTTAGCTGCCAGCCCTACGCTTTTAAATCTGGGCAAGCACCATAATGGGAGTTCTGAGGAGTACACCTCGTGTTGCATTGTTTTCTGCAGGTAACTGACCAAACAAAATCTTGCAACCTGTAGAAGGGTATGGGTAGGGGAGTGCACAGTGTGTACATAATACCAGAACAAGTATTCTGGAATGGTCATTTTCCTGAGAGAGAGACTTAGGTATTACACTTTCAATTACCCTATGGAGTGGTCCAGGTCTAACCCACTGAAATTGTGCTGTGACATAGTAGGCCCCTAGGCCTTCGCTATCAACTCGGAGAAATAATTTACGTAAACCCACACTTCATCTGCCTGAAGTCAAGGTGAGCTCAGTCAATGAGCTGCTAAAATCACTAAAGAAGAGTTATTGTAATATTAGTAGCAGATTAAAAAAATAGTACAGCATAAACAATGAGAGCACCGTTTTTAGGTTGAGCATAGTGGTGCGCAAGCACTGCTTTTCTGACATGTTGGTATGTATCTGGGCTTTTAACCAAGCCCACCACACGCCCGTCACTATCACTCGTTCATAGTCTTGCCTTTCAAAAATCCTTTCTTTTCGTTGGTAACTGCTTTACGTTTGTCCCTCCTTAGGGCGGTTTTGTTATCACGTTGGGGACCGCCCCTGTTACATGGATAATTGCACTTTTGCCAATAACTTTGACTGCGAGCGAACTTCTTTTTCCTTTTGTCTCTCTCTTCGCGCTCACGGCGGCACTTTGAATCGGCTCGCCTTATGTGAAACTGTTTTACTTTTTATTTTCAGTTTGTGTTGCAAGAAAAGTCCAATTAGTAATTTACAACGCTAATAGCTCTAACTTGAGCAAACGCGAGACCCATTGCATTGCAAAGGATTGTTTGAGAGAGCCAACCACTACTTTGGTGACAAAGGGAGCTTCTTACAAAACTCTATTGAAGCCCTGGCTGGGCCCACGAGTTTGTCTAGATTCCCTGCCTTAACCATGGATCAGTGTCTGTGCACCTTGACTCCTAGATATTTGAACATGTGCAATTCTGTAGGCCAATGGAGAGCACCCATCTCGCTGAAGGTCTGAGCGCACCAATGAGTATACAGAATTTTGTTGTATTAATGACCAATACTTCCGAAGACCTCCAGTGTCACCAGGACCATTGCAGATCCTCTGGTCACTTTATAATTGAGTTTTTGTGGCCTCCACACTATCAGAGTGACTGCTTTGAAAGCCTTCTAAACTCAGCAGCATATCTCTTGATGAGGTTACTATGGTGTAGAGAAACAGACAACAGACTTTAAAATCCTTTTTGTCACTTACCAGGTCCATTACAAGGGTGTACTTCTATTCAAGAAGAAGAAACTTAAGCACTACAAACGCCTTCCTTCTTGAAAGTACTAAAGATTAAAAGAATGTGCACTTGTCAAAGATTAACTTCTTCCCGAGCCCCTTGACTTTGGAACTTATTGGCCATCTGCTTTCACCAAGCTGAGAATCGTTAAACCTTCAGGAGGCAATTAAAATATTATTTGTTCCCTACTCAAAATAAATTTAAAATAGAGTTGATAGTTTCATACAAGTAATGCCAACTGATAGATGCAACTACTCTAATTAATAGCTGGGCAGTTTAGGATTTTTCTCACTGTGTCAAGAAGCCTTATGAGTAAAAGGGCACTTAAGATTTATCAGTAAAAGAAGAAAAAAGACACTAGAAAGAGGCGTTTTTGCCGCAGTGTAGAAAAATTGATCACCGATAAGGAGGAAGATAGCAGTCAATGTGAATGGTAGAACAAGAGCATAACTATTTAGGATGGAGCAGGTGCACCTGCGCTGGGGCACAGGGGTGTACTTCACCCTTGGTATGGACAACTTTTAATATCTGAGTAGAGTTCAAGATGTTCCTGTTTATAAACAAACCACTGCAGCTAACACTGTCAGTCCACTGTAGTAGGGAAGGTCGGCAATAAGTACTGAAAGTAAGGGAACTAGCCAGGCCAGCTCTCATCAGTACAACCCTGAAGTTGTCTGCTGTTGGGCCAGGTGGACGGTCGGTCAGTATGCACCACTACTAGTCAACAAGTGGCAAAGGCACTGAGAAGGTGACAACATGACAGACCAGTTTATTGAAGGCCATGATTCCATACATTTGCTAGTAAGGCCTCATCCATCTTAGGCATGTAAGGTTAATGATAGCAACATATTTTTATAAAGCACTTCTTACCATACGTCTGTAATTTCTAAGCTCTGCAAATAATATATCTTACTGTTTCCCAGGGGAATGGAAGTTTATTGAACTTGGAAGAACTCAATTGGCATTGCCATGATTCAAACTTGTGAATTGTAAATCAGCTCTGTGCAGGAGAGGCTCCTGTCGGGGCAAAGTGGCTGGGTGTGGGGCACAAAACAAAGACAACAAAATTAGAAATATAAAAAAAAACTTACCTGACCTGCTGCATTGGCGCCGCTGCGTTTCTGGCTTCACTCACTGCTGGCATAGGCTCCCAGCCTGCCCTGCAGCCAATCCTAATGTAGGACTGGCCCGACTGCCCTTCCTTTGCGCACCCAGGCAGACTGGGAGCTTGTGCCTGCTGTCTCCAACTGGGCAACGCAGCTTGGGTTGGAGAGAGCTCAGTACGCACGTGTGTTTGGCTGTCCTAAGGCGGCTGGTCAAACACATATGCGCACTGAGGGTAGTGCACACCAGTCCCCCTCCCTGCCTGTCATTCCTCATGGCCCCACCCCTTGAAAAATAAAACATTAGTAAACATTGTTTATTATTGTTTCATTTTTCAATTTGCAGCTGCTGCTGGTGGCAGGGGGCAAAGCTGCTCCGCCATAGCGGAGGAAACATTGCTGGCTCCGCAAGCTTTTAACTCACTCAACCACCCTGTTATTATTAAAGCAGGTTCATGTCACAACATGTCCTTTGTTGGCAGCTGCGAAACACAATTAAGAACTGCTGTCCAGTACTACTTTTAGGGGATTGAAAGTAGCATACGTTCCCTGCTATGTTTCTTGGAGTACGAGTCACTCCTCTTTTCCCCCTTAAATAGTAATAAAGTGCACAGTATTAATTATGCAGCTCAGCAAGCCTCAATTCTAGGCATTCAAAGCATCCAGATTATCCTGATGTACTTGAAATATTCCGATGCATTTTAAATAAATAGCAATTGTGACATACATTATCTTACGCAATGTACATAAAGCTGGTTACTTAGCATTTTTGCCTTGTCACAGGCAATATTTTTGCTGGTGTTTTCACGGACTGACCAGTGCAAAATGACACACATATTTACTGAGGTATGTAAGAACAGGTTTTGCACTGACTAAAGAATAACATTTTCGACCAGTGACTTTGCAAACATCCTCAAATATATTACGTTATGCAGAATTGTAGAATATACTATCACCCTGGAGGGTATCCTGGCTCTAAGCATGTGTGAGTCTAGCCAAACTAACAGCCTAGTGTGACTACTCAAAAAGTGAGGCTTTCAGCTTTGGGTGGAATTCAAGAAGTGAGGAGGAGGCTCCTATTTATAGAAGTAGGCTGTTTCATTCTTTAGGAGCAATGTAGGAGAAGGGCTCATCTCTGGATCTGGTTTTCCATTTGTGTGGTATGTGTGCAACTAGGATTCCTGATGAGTAGATGTGATTGTTGAGGTAAGCTGCACCAGTATTATGTAGTGCCTTGAAAGTGTGGGTAAGGAGTATGAATTGTGTTACTCTGTGTATGGGGAGCCAGAGAAGCACCTGCAGGTGTGGTGTGATGTGAGTGCGGCATAGGAGGCTGGGAGTGATTCTTGCTGCTGAGTTCTGAATGGTCTGCAGACTTTGGTCCATTTTCTTACCTCGGCATACAGGGCATACAGAGTGTTCCCATAGCCCCCCTTGCTTGTGATGGGGGCATGTGAGACAATTTTCCAGGTGCTGATTGGAAGTCATTTGAAAATCCACCACAGTACTTACAGGGTATGGAAGCGTGAGGGGATGATGATATTAACTTGGGCGGTCATGTTGAGTTTGCAGTTTATGATGAATAACGAGGTTCTTGGCATGGGTGGTGAGGGTGGATGCCAGTCCTATCTCTGTTTGCCACCAGGTGGAGTCCCAGGCCTAACTGGTCTTCCCGAAGATCACAATTTTAGTCTTGTTAGTTCAGCGTTAGACAGCTGGTCTTCATCCAGGGGGCAATTTCAATCATGCAGGCATTGCACTCAATCCTCTGTACTAGGCATCTTGTCCATGGGAGGGAATGAGCTGTGTGTTGTTGGAATAGGAGAGGACATTGATGTTGTGAGAGTGGATGATGCTGGCTAGAGGGATCACGTATGCGAAGAAGGTTGAACTCAGAGTGGACCCTTGCAGAAATCTACATATAAGCTTGCTGGCAAAAGAATGCTAAATTTCTTGTTTCCAGTGGAATGCATGTAATTTGGCTACTGAATTCTGAAATGCTCTTGAACAGCAGCACCACTGCTGTGATTGACAGCCTCTTAAAATAACTTATACAAAAAACAGCTGTTTTGATAAAAAAAATATTAAGGTTTTGATATAGAGTTTGGCAGACGGGTATACTGTTGATGGAGTACTTGTCTTGCAAACTCTAAATCAGGACATAAATGTCCAATTATTAACGTTTTCTCTGAGTATTCATTTGATGTTTATTCTCTTGCATGATTATGCAACTGCTTTTCAGTCTGTTTTATGTCATTCCAACTTTAAATGTCTCTCAGAATTAGATAACTAAGTTACTACTTATATTGTTTGTCAATTCTTGAAAAACCCCATTATGGTTAATAAATGCCCCCCAGGTAAATAGTTTAACCCAACAGGAATATATTTCCATGTGGGTTTATAAATGCCCCTCAGGGAAATAATTTACCCAAACAGGACTCTGGCCCTCATTACAACCCTGGCGGTCGGCGGTAATTTGGGGAAAGGCACTGCCAACAGGCTGGCGGTACCTTTTCCCAAATTATGACATTGGCGGTTTGGCTCTTAAGGAAAACAGCTCATGTTAATGTTTTTGTGCTTGCTACAGCTCACAATTTCCAGTCCTGGTAAAATAGTTCAGCATCATACATCTCCTTCAAAGAGCTTCATCTAACATGCATGGAATAAGTTTGAAACGCTGCAGTTTATAATTCAAATTTTCGTTATTCTAGGCAGGTGTTAAAATAGGCTTCAAATGGTAGTAATAAATACATAAATGGCAACACAAATAGTTTATATTATGTCATGTATAAATACATGTGCCATGTATTTACACATAGAGAAAGATATAAGTGATATTTCTTTTGAAGCCTCATTAATAACATGCTCTTTCTCAGCATTCACCGAAAGATTGCAGCTTGTCTCTGCTTATTTATGTTTTATATGGCTAATAAACGTTTCCACTTCTTGGACTCAGACTAATGTATTCTTTTTCTGCCATTGCCAGAAAATATCCAAGGCAACTTTTTTGTTAATTTTATGTATAGTTTAGTGACATGTTACACCAGTTACAACTTTTCTTGTCCACTATTCTACCTTCTTATCTTGGCAATGACAAAGTATATATCCAAACACAATACGAATGTACTGATTGTTGATATTCAAACCTACACATCTCTCTGATGTGTCAGGTCCTTATAAAGTTAAAAACTCTTCAGATGTTTTTAATTAAATTACTTGGGCTATCACCAGATCTATTGTACTAGACATCTTTTAGCTGTCCGTACACGATAACCTCTTTTGGACCATACCAAAATATTAGAGTAGGTTTTGAGCTCATCCACTGTGTATCATTGGTTGACTTTACTGTCACTCTCATTTGTCTACCTCTTATTCAATTGCTTTACCTTCCATTTCTTCTATTTATCCCTTCCCTGGAGCGTAGCCTCTTTTTATTCCTTTTGATTGGCCTATTTGTAGAATTCCACAGCTCACACTTTGGGAATTACTTTTTTCCTTTGCCTTCAGCACTGGATGAGAGTGGCTTTTATTTTTTGCTAACTCGAGGGATGCTTCCTCACTCAAATATCTGTTCCCACACTTTGTGCTACTTCCCATTCTTTCCAGCTTGTATGTAAAAACAACATATATATTTTTTCCAGGCTATGACAAAAGAGCTGACTTTAAGGGTCTTTTGTTTTTATCTCTTACATTTCACATATTAAACAAAAGCAGGTCTCGGGACACAAAGGCTTTTATGGAGCTGTAGAGTGGCTGGCTGCTGCACTCAGTCATTTACGGGCATATTTCCAAGAAACTGGGGCACCGGCGCTGCTCCAAAATTGGCGGCGCCACTATGTCTCCTCAGAAACGCAGGGATGCGCCGTATCTACAAAAACACGGCTCAACCCTGTGTTTCCCCTAGTGCTAGCACTACATTTAGCAGCCTAGTGCCAACTCAGACAGTCTTGCACCATAGTGCAAGGGTGCCTGTGTTGCAGGGATGATTGTGTGCAGGAAGGGTCCTTTCCTGCACATAATCAATCAGTAATGGTGGTTTGTTACATTTATTTGTGCTGCATAATGCAGCATACACAGAAGTAACAAATCATCATTTTTTTTTTTTTTTTTTTTAAATAATATCCAAGTTTATTTCTTTTTTAAATAAGGAATAAAAGGCAACTGCTTTATAACTGAGTACTATGGACGCACAAGTACATAAAACAGATCCGCACATGATTTGTACTTGGTAACCCATCTCACTCCTCCCTGCCCCAGGGCAAGTATGCTGCTGAGAAGTTCAGTCCACAGTGTGCCCTCCATTTCCCCCACATCGCCTCATGTATCTGAGGACAGCCCCACGCCTCATAAATTGGCTTTTCTACTTGAGAGCACCAGTCCATTCAGGCTCGCCATTTCGTGACTGACGGCGTCTCCGGACTTTTCCATTGTTGCGCAATTTCTCTTTTGGCCATTAGGCAGGCTACTCCAATGAATATTCTCTCCATTCATGCCCCTCCCAACTCCTCCAAAAGGCCCAATATTGCTACCTTCGCAGTCAAATCAATCAAGCGCCCCAGGGCCTCAGAGACCTCCTGCCCCACCCCATCCCAAAAGGGGCGCACCCTCAGACATTCCCAGGCAATATGCAGGAGATGTGCCCCCAACTGACTACACCTCACGCATCCCAAAGAATTTCCAAAATTCATGTGTCGCAAGCGCGGCGGGTGAGATATGTCATGTGAAAATAGTTTATCCGCACCATCTTCAATTGTGCTGATATTGCTAGGTCTCGGGGTGCGAGGTAAGCCTCCCTCCAATCATCCTCATCCAATTCTCCCACCCAAGCTGCTCACCCGGCAAGCCCGTCTGGTGGGTTGGTCAGTAATGAGCAGTAGGTTTGGGTAATGTCACCCTTCCACAGCCTTCCCATTAGGAGTTTCGCCTCAAGAGGGCTGTGGTGAGGGAGGGATAAGGTCGGCGTCAGGTGAGTTCCCATGGCGTGGCACAACTGAAGAAAGCGGAAACTGGGTATTTGCCAATGCATAGTGATCCTTCAGCTGTTGGAATGACATCAGTCCATCGGTAGTGATCACGTCCCCCAGATAAGTAATTCCAATACTGTCCCATTGTTTAAACCCCTCTTACTCAGAGACCTGCCTGAGCAATGTGCCCTGTCATAGGGGTGTCAGCTTTGTGAGGCCTGCTCCCACCCCGTCAACCGTAGAGCCGCCCTCCAGCACCTCACCTCCACTTGTGTACAGTGAGGGGCGGCTCGGGGAACCTGGCCCCCGTACAGCAGTCTCAAGAAACCCTCAAATCCTGCATGCCAGATCTCCAACCGCCAAGCGAGGTTGTCCAAACCCCATTAAATTACTCATTATGGGGATCATCTGGGCCGCACGATAGTAGATGTATAAATCTGGTATTCCCATCCCACCCTCTTATGGCGATTTCCAGGCCGAAATGAAGGCCACCCGATGTCGCCCTCCCGCCCATATAAAGTAGGTGAGCTTAGAAGTAAGGGATCGGAAGCAGGCCTGGGGCACTAAGTTTGGGAAGTTTGTCAAGACATACAAGTATCGGGGGAGACAGATCATCCTAAAAAGAGCAGTGTGGTCCGGAGTGTTCAGGGGTAGGCATCGCCATCAGCCCAGGCTCGCACAAGGGGTTGGAAGTTTAATTCCCAGGCCAACTCTGGGATTGTAGCGAGATGGATTCCCAGATTTTTTAAAGCATTGCTCTTTATCGGGATGGTGGAACACCATTTGTTTCCCCCCGATTGGCCCCGCACCTCCACCAGTAACAATTTCCCTGGGTTTAAGCACAGTCCCGACACCTCGCCATACAGTGTCAGGAGCCTGAGGCATCAGGGGCTGGAATCCCGAGGCCTCCCCATAAACACCAGGACATCATCTAAGTACAATGATACACTATCCTCGCAGCCACTCCCCACAGCCAGCCCTCCATAAGCGAGTCCCCCAGGAGGAGGCATGCCAGCGGCTCGATGGCCAGGGTGAATAGCAGAGGTGAAAGAGGGCAGCCCTGGTGCATTCCTCATCTGATCGGGAAGGGGTCCGACAAGATGCCATTGACCCGCACCTGTGCCATGGGTCGTGATAGAGGAGGTGGACCATCCTTCTGAACTTTGGACCTAAGCCCATGTGAGTTAGTACTTTTTTTCAGGAAGTTCCACGCCAGGGTGTCAAAGGCCTTGTGGAAATTCACTAGGAGGAGTGCCAAGTCACCCTCCAGTCTACCTGTCTGGGAGAGTGCCACTTGAACCCTTCTCAGATAATGACGCATGCTCTTAGCCTGCATGAATCCGCACTGGTCAGTATGGACAAGGAAAGGCAGCATGCAGGCTAGTCATGTAGCCAGTGCTTTAGCGAATACCTTAATGTTTGCATTAATCAATGAGATGGGTCGGTATGATGAACATTGGTCACAGAGTAAGTCGCTCTTTGGTATAACCACAATGGTGGTACAATCAAGACCGGGAGGAAATGCGCCTCAACAAGTTGCCTCTTTGTAGGCGTTCACAAGGTGGAGGACCAAACGCTGACAGTACTTCTTGTAGTATTCTGTGGGAAAGTCATCTGGACCTGAGGTCTTCCCGGTTTGGAGGGCCAATATGGCACATTCTACCTCTTCCTCCGTCAAGGGCAGGTCCAGCTCCGCGGCCAAGGAGGCCAAAATATAGGGCATTGGAATGCCTTTCAGAATGAGATTTTCCTGCTCCATCGGGTGCTGGGGCACTTCGGCGTAGAGGTCCTCATTGTAGGAAGTGAAGGTATGCGCTATCTCCTCCAGGACCTCTCAAGCAACACGGGTCCGGTCCCTTAGGAGGGGTACCACCCAGGCAGAGACATATCGGGTTGCCATTCAATACAACAACTTCCCACCATTGTCTCCTGACTCGTAGACCCTCTGGGTCGAGGCTTGCCAGCACTGTCTGGCCTCTGAGAGGGATACTTGCTGAATCTCTGTTCGCAAGAGCACCAGCCGTTCCTCCGTCTCCCTGTCCCCGGTCTGTTGAGTTTGACCTTCCAGGTTGTCAGTGCAGCCTTAGTCACCCTCTGCGATTGCTAGGCCTCCAGCTGTCTGATGTCTCCCTAAATAGCACCCCTCAGGGAGGGCTTGCTGGCAGCCCTTAGGATCCCCGCCAAAGTCACCAAACCTTCGTTATCTTTAAAGTATTGATTAATTTGTTGATCAACATATTCAACACAATCAGGGTCTTTTAAGTACCAGTCACTGAAGTGCCACATCGGGTGTCAGGTCTGCAAAAGAGTCCCTCAGTCCATCAAGATTGGTGCGTGATCTGAGATCCCACGTGACAATATTTGCACAGAAGTCAGTCCTAAGAGGTCTACTGCTGGAAGTCAGATCAGATCAATCTGGGCCTCCGTGTGGTGCGCTGCTGACTGATGCGTAATGCCCTTGTCTGTGGGTGCCATGCCCGCCAGGCATCTCACAGGCCCAGCAAGTCTGCCCACGCCACGAGACACGACGACCTGGCCCGTCTACCTGGACGGGGGGTGGCTGAAGTGTCTCAAAGCGGGTCTGCGACCGTATTAAAGTCCTCCCTAACGACAGTGGTGCCCTGCGGGAGGGATAGCAGCAAGCCCGGCAATTTGGTGAGCATGGACATGAGGAGTTGCAGGGGTGCATAGCACAAAATTATGGTAATCTGCCTGCCGGCTAGGCGTCCCTCCACACCGACGTATCTCCCCCGAGGGTCAGCATGGACCACATATGTTTGCACACAGCACTCACTGTAGATGTAACAAACCTAAAAAGGAAATTGTTAGTGTAACTTGAGTATGAACAGCTCATATCAACATCCCAACCTCCGCCCAACAACCCCACCCCACACTTTTCCCCTTGAAGCATCTGTCGCCCTACCCCAGCACATTGCTAACTAGTAAGTAAACACTCAAGTGTGGGGGTCAGTCTATTCTGGTGGTGCCTTAATTACGGATGTGCTTCCTGACTTCGGCTATTAGTATGATGCAATTGGCGCAATCGTTTGGGCCGCCGTCCTTACCAGGCCTTGCACCCTGGCAGTAGCCAGGCACTGTCTCCGGGTCTCATACACAGGGATCACCCCGCAACCTCCTGTTCACTCCTGGGAGGTTGGGATCGTTTCTGTTGATACAAACAGTGCGGGAGTGGCTATCAAGTCGGCATTGCATTGGTGCTCCCCCAGAATGACGGGACGGGGGGGTTACAGCAACTGGACGCCAAGGCGCCAATGAGTGATGCGCACGCTCTATAACAAAGATGATGAACAGCTTTCCCGGCAGCATCCAGGCTCGAACCACTCCTCAAGTGTCACTGCTAGGTCAGGTGCATATAAGGCCTCTGGCAGACCCACCAGCCGCAAGTTGTTGCGCCGAGCCTGGCTCTGCGCATCTTCCGCTGAGCCTGGTTCTGCATGTCTTCCTCTCTCTCCTGTAGATCTGCCATCGACGCAGTGAGGGTCGAAACCTGGCCCTTAAGGTGGGCCAGATCATCTTCTGCCATTGAGATACGCTTCTCTGCCTCGGTCACTCTCCCAGTCATGCCTCGTAGGTCCTGCCGGATCAGTGAGAGATCTACTTGAAGTTCGTCCATCTTATGTTCCACGGCCACTCTCGAGTCTTGGATTGCCTTAAGGATGGCTTCAAGGTCTGGGAGGGTGTTGTTGACTCCTGGGATAAGCCAGCCACTGCAGCCTCTCCCCCCCATGCTGGGGCAGGGAGCGTATATTGGTCGAAGTGTTTTCACACCTCCTGGAGCCGCTTCTGGTGGCCGCCGAGTCCCACAGGCCCTGTCTGACATCACCCGCTGGCATCCTCTGTGCTGGTGGGGAGCCTTCTCCCATCCAGAAATCACGGGGAATTAAATACAAGCTCCTCACGTGGCGCCCACCATCCTGGAGACAGGCAGGCCCGCGGTTGGCGCATCGTGCCATACAAAATGCAGTTCCACCAACCAGGTTCGGCCTATCCCCGGTCCACAGCTCCGTCTCGACGGCCCTGGAGTTGTCGGAGCCACTGGGATCAGGTAGGATGATGTCGGATTCGGGACAAGCCTTGGAGCTCTGCTAAAGTGCGGCCGCCATGTTGGCTTGCCAAGCCACGCCCCCGCAAATCTTCATTATTTAGTGATTGTTTATGTTCAGGAAGGGACATCTTTCTGCAAAGACAATTATTAGTGGACTTTTGCTCTTTCTATGTGTGCTGTAGAATGCAGCACACACAGAAAAAGCAAAAACGAGGAGAAATAAAGGCATTTCTCCAAGTTCTGCCATCCTAATACCACCCCTGGGGAGGCTTTCGTTTTTGGTGCTGCCTCAGATTTACGTTTCCTTGTAAATCTGGGGCAGTGTCAAAAAGCAATGGGTGTTGCATGGGTACGTCAACAGCAGCACCCATTGCACACCCCTCTGCTGCAGACAACTCCATCAGGGGACCATGTTTACAAGGCGGCATTAAGCCATGAAAAGTGGCTTAACGCACCCTTGTAAATATGGAGAAGGGCACAGCGCCACCAGAGCGTCACAAAAAGTGACACTCCAGTGGCACTAGGGGCTTGTAACTATGCCCCTCAGTGTTTGAGGGTGAAGTTGTGATTTGCATAACTAAGGAGGAGCTGTCTTTCCTGGAGGCTCATAAACGTGCTTCTTGGGCTATTGCAGGGAACAAATGGTGAGAGCATGTTTCAGTTCTGACACCTGCAGAAAATAAATTAGGCCTTGGCAAGCATTTCCCTTTAAACTTCCTTATTCTTTTTTAATTCTGTTTAGCGTTTCCTGAGTGAAATGATTAAAAAAAATAAACAATGCCGTTTGCAAAAGATTATAATTATTTAATTAATTGTCCAGTTTTGAGATATCTTGAGATATTTATTTGCTTTTTTCAGTATGTTCAAATGTTTTCTCTTCTACTTTTTTATTTAAAAAAATGCTATGCATACAAGCATTGGCAAAGTAGACCCTTAGCATAAAGGGGAAATGTATTGGCTTTGCCAATGCTTGTTTTTTTCCTGTTGAAGGGCAGCTGAGTGGAAAAGCCATGTACGACTTTCCAGATGTGATGTCCTGCTGTGTCCAGGCAGGCCGCTACCTGCAAATGAATTAGATTGTCCGTGAAGCAGTATTCAGACAGGGGTGCTAGAAAGGAAGTACAAGCCCACTGCATCTCCCCAAAGCAAACCTGACTAAATGTGTGCCAGCTCTCACTCAAGTGTTCTGATGTTGACAAGCTTCACCAAGAAGTGATTTGCTAAGGTCACCATGAAACCTGTACCTGGCTCAAGAATTATTGCTGGAACTGGATCTGGGTGGTTCCACTTATTCCAGAAATGACAGTAGTGATGACCTTGAGCTCTACAAATGTGAATGTGTTTATGAATACCCCTGCTCAAAACAACATGTTCTTTGGGTGTATATCTACTTTTAAGTTTTGTGAAGAAAATGTTAAGGGGGTGAATAAGTGTATCATTTCCCATTTTAGCTCCTATGAGAAATTTTGCTTAAAGATATAGCAAAAACTGATGAATGGATTTATACCAAACGGTACTTGAACATACAACCTTACTCGGAAAGCACGCTTTTTTAAATTTGGTGTATATGTGTTCATTATTTTTGTTTAATATTTGCATTTTTTTAAAAGGTGCTGTGTGGGATTTGAATGGTTGGTATACTCGTTAAAACCCGCAAGTCAATCCTGCCAATTACATTTTTAAAAATATTTTATACAACTTAATTGGGTGGACTTGGGCAGATTTTTTTTCGTTCTTCTTGAGACTCGCAAGTCAGGTCTGACTCCAGAATTTTGTGCTAAAAAAATTCCACCACCACTGGGGGCCAGCAACAAGGTTAACTGACCCCAGGATAGTGGTGAGGGGTGCCTAGACAAATGGAAACTATAATGCATCATTTTCAGCACACAATTTAAGCGCTAACCTGAGGTCATTATAAGCACTGGAGTTGACCATCCCATCATTATATCTCTGACTTTCAAGTCAAAGCAGACTTGCGAGTTTCATGTATTGTAAAAAAAAAAAAAAAAAAAAAAAGTAACAAAGCACAAGCGAATGCAAATACTAAAATGAGTGTCTGGTTGTGCTTGGAAGGCCAGAGGTAGGACTCAAGGCATGACCGCAGTCCAGGCCCTTTGTCCAACTTCTGCAATTCAGTAGTACAGCACACCCCACAGATTAGGTCAAGAGTCTGCGCTGGGCATGGGTGAAGGCTGTGTACAAAGGAGGTTGGACAACCAATTGAGGTTGGATAAAGGTCCTGTCCACAGGCCAAGGCCTTCGCCCAACCCTCATGCGGTCAGCAAAAAGCTGGGTGTAGCAGGGGTTCAAAATGAAGTACGTCCTAACAAAATCTATGAAATTTTCTGACACAAACCAGTTCAAAACGACATCGGCATGCACAAAACATCTATTTGTCAACAGGACAGACTGACTACAACAGTTAACAGGAGTCTATCTTGGCGACACCATGGGTTATGTTGTGCGCATTCACAACCAGAACTGGCAAATTTCCAGTAATTTTACACATTTGAGAAAGAACCATAACTCATTTTTAATTTTGTTTTTGTATGGCTTTACTTGCTGCAATCAACTCAGGAATAAGTGTAGGGCACTGGCGGAAATTAATGACTGCAGTGCCGCCATGCCGTAATCCTTGCAACAATTACCTCGTGTAAAAGCAGTACAACTTTTTCAAACTTTACGTAAATTGCAATAGTTTATTTTCCGCAGCAGAGTAAGTAGGGATCAAATACCGCCTGCTGACAGTATTCATTTGCCACAGTGGTTGGGCGGGGTATGCTAGATCACTGAAATCGATGCGTTTCGTACGATTTTTCAGGTTCCTTTCTCTCACTCTGCCTCACTGAAAATGATTAATTGGACCAGACCAAGCACGAGGCACGAGCCTGCGGTGGCATTAATGAGAGAAGGCGTGGGGTGTTAACTGTCTGCAGAAAGTAGACTGCAGGGCCGTTGCAAAGGGAGGTAGCTGGGGATCTTTGTTCTGGGCCCGACGTTCCTGCCACAAAATGAATATGTATAAGTAAAAGAAAAATAGGCTTGACCAGCTCATTCATAAACAGTCGGATGACATAGCCTCTCCACAGGTAATTTTTTTATTTCCCGTAGAACGTTTTTTTTTGGGGGGGGGAGGGGGTATTCGGGTGGTGAAAACCAAAGTAGGGTATGACCCACGCCCCACCAAAAGCTTCTGCCATGAGTACTGGCCCTCGGACTCATCTGCCCCTCGGAAGGAGAGGTGGGCGGGGGAGAGGAGGGAACCTGTTGTGAGGCGAGGAAGACAGTATTGTGCCCTGCAGGTCCGGTTGGTGGATGACGGAATGACGAGAACACCAAGAAAAACCGAGAAATGAGGTCACAAAGAGAAGAGACCCTCCCCAGCTTGCCCCTCACAACCCCTGGCATGCCTCTGCGACCCCCGGCCTCAGAGGTGGCAAAAGTGCCAGGAACACAGGGGCAGCTCCTCCTTAAAGGACGTTGCTTGGGTCTCCATGTCCTTGTTTTCAATCAATTTTTTTTTAAATTACAATAATAGCGAATAATTTATTAATCACTATTAGTGTAATAACAATGGAGTACAGTTAGCTGGAATATGGCCCTCCTTGGTAGCCGAGGAAAGCAAAAAACCCTTTTAAATGTATGTTGTGTGCATGCCTGCGAGTGAGACTGTGCTTATGTAAATGAGACTGTGTACGAGTGAATATGTGTTTGTGTAAGCATGTGTCAGTGAAAGTAAAGATGAAATGGCCTGTGATGTCACGTCCGCTACCCATGGAGTTTTAGTTAATTGACGTTCATGGGGGGTTCTAATTAAAACTTTGTGCTCCAACATTTATTCTTTAACAAATCAAGCACTGGCTATCGGGAGTAGGGAGGTGAAGAAGCAGTGATAGCAAAACTGTGAGAAGTGACTGGGAGAACCAGGAGTTGTAGAAGAGGAAGTGGGAGAATGAGGGATAGATCAAGGAGGAAAGGTGAGAGTAAGGAAAACCTTTACAAACAGGCTGAGGAATAAGCAGTGGCGCGCAGTAATTCGAACAAGAGGGGGAAGTGGGTGGGCCACACACACATACACTCACCCATCTACATGCACTCTCACAAACATGCACACATACACCCACTATTCACAAGCACATACACACGCACATACCAGTTCACAGCACGCACACACAAATACACATACATTCATACAAACAGACATGCATGCACCCACCAAACATTAAAATCAAACAACTTACTGGCACCAGCGGGATCTTGGGTGCCTGGAGGAAAGCCTCTGAGGTTCCTGGAGGCTTGGGACTGCCACCTCCTCTCAGCCCATAACAGGAGGTGTCAGTCCCTTGCTCATCATATAGTGGGATGGGGTCAGTGAGAGTTGCTGACCCCACTCAGCTAGGTGAAGAGGTGTAACTGATTGATACTGAGCCCTGGGCACTTTAGAGCTTAGAACTGAAGCTCCCCAGTCTGGGCCTATCAGTGATGCGCCCCCTCACCATGATGGGAAGGCAGCACTTTGCTGGACTGAGGATTACACAGGTTGTGATATCTTAAGCCTAGTAAAGTTCAGGCAGTGAGGCGTCTTCACACTTAGCGCATGTATAGCGCATGGCTGCCTGATCTGAGCATAAAGAGTGTCTGTCAAGCTGAACCTTTCTCAGCCTGACAGACTCTCTTTATGTCTTCAAAAAGGTAGCAGGGAGGGGCTCCTCTTCATTTAAGGATGCTCCCTTCTGGGAACAAGAGATGTGTATAGTGGAAAGGCCAAAGGAGACAGGAAGAGCTGCAAAAGGAGCGGGTTGGGAGGAAGATAGTAAAGATGATGGGGAGAGCTGTAACCAGGGCAGAGGGAGAAGGCAGAACTGAACAAGCATTTGCAATGCAATGGGTCTTGCGTTTACTCGAGTTAAAGCTATTAGCTTTGTAAACGCCTAACCGGACTTTTCTTGCCACATAAACTGAAAAGTAAAAGTTTCACATAAGCGAACCGACGGCCACCATGAGCGCAAAGCAAACACACAAAAGGAAACAGAACTTCGCTCGCAGTGAAACATATCGGCAAAAGTGCAATTATCTCACGTTACCGGCAAAAGTGCAATTATCCATGTAACAGGGTCGATGTCATGCAAAGCCCAGCGAGATCGCGCTACTTATGAAATAAAGGGAAACAAATAGTGCAGGAACCATACTGAAAACACGGATCCACATATGTTTTCAGTAGTTGGCCGGTGCGCTCGAGGTAGTCTAACTTGATTTAACTGTCACTTGTGTAACTAATTAACACGAGAAAAGTAGCTTAGGAATCGTTGGTGATGAAACCATATGAGAATGTGGAAGTATGCGCCCATTATACTAGGGTTATAGTGAATGAGCTTCTGGAACAATCAGAGTTATCTTTGGAAAATATTTCAAATAGGAAGGAATTTTCAAGATCCATGTGTTACCATCCTGAAACTATCACTAATTTGAATACTCCTTTAGCTTTTGAAGCCAAAAAGATGATTGAAAATGTACCTCTTGCCTTCTTCTCCTGAGGAGCAAGTCGTTTGTTTTCTTCAACAGCAAAGCATTAATTCCTGATAACATTGCTTGTATCTTGATCTGGTTGTGAAGACATAACGTAGGTATGGCCCCAGTGTCTGATGTTGTCTGAAAAAACTTTATGTGATACCTCTCTCTGACTTTCCTTAACTCCTAAAGACCGAAGTAGATGGTTCCCATGTCATAATGAAGTGTTGCATTCGTCGACCAACTGGCCTCTCTTAGATAGTCCAAAGCCCTTTGTTTTTATTTGTTGAAAGTTGATTTGCCTTTTGTTCAAATTGTTTTTTTTTAAATTTCTTTTATATTATTATCAAGGGAATGAAGACTGTTGCTGAACTGAGTATGTTCTAGATGGCTGTGAAGATCAGGTTTTGAAGGGGTTTGCATCAAAGTAATGGATGAACATGAAATTAAGATTATTGTTTATTCTCTTAAAAGGGACAATGCAGTATTCCTAGATCCGTTCCAATCAATTTAGCACCTTCAAAGTCATATGAAGTGCAGCATTCTTCTGAGGAGAATCAGCATGTCAGTTTTTAAAAATAGATAATTTCTGGCTGCAATAGTAACACCATCTCCCAGGGCTGTGACACAAACCATGGAAGTTTGTCCTACCAGACTAGCAACCAGAGGCCACTGTGACTGACGCTAGAATACGATTATGCACCTCCTCTAAATGAGAGAGTTTGGACATAAATCTGAGGTGAATAATCTTGACCAAGCCAGTCTGCCCTATTTTAATTACATCTGCACATACTGTTGAAGTGTGAGGCCCTTAGATGAAGCCCCCTGAAATTGCTTGGCACTGGCTCAGATGAAGTGCTAGGTAATTTATCTGCTGGCAATTACATACATGGGAAAATTCTGGTTAGCAGTTCAAACACCATGTCTTAATCAATATAATTTTCCCTTCGATGTGAGGGAAGAGATTCCACATTTTCTTCACTAAAACCAGGGAGAATAAATCATTCATCTGGACCTCAACTTTAAGAGCAAAAGCTAGAGCCAGAATGGATAGCATAACCTCTTGGATGATCTTCCTTATTCTATCCTGAAAACTACTCCGAGTAATCCACCTGTCTCCTATGCCTCATCTTAGGAGGTGAGGATAAGCAAGAATAGGAAGAGGAACCTTCAACATAATTCCTCTTGTTAGAGCATGCATGCCTTTCAAAATCTATCTCCGAGCCAGTGGTCACCATATTGATGCTGGTGCTGACTTAGGAACTGCTTACCTTCCTGCACTGGAACTAAACTTATATTTGTAATTTATTCACCTAATATCAGCTGCCCTTGTAAGGTGATTTGATAGGACCAAGATGAAGAGCCATAACCCTGCTCTGGCCGGTCACTGCATATGATGCACAGTCTTCTTCTCCTTGTACTTCGCACAGAGTAGATCCTAGGTGTGGCATTGGGGACCTGATCCTGTCAGAGTACCCTCCTTCCTGTCCTTGTCACAGCCAGGAGAAAAAGCAGTAAGAACGATAGAAGAGCACCCACATGGGGTGCCTTCCCACATTTATAACACCCACATGGGTGGGTAGAGTTTGCAACTTTACTTTCTATTCTTTCTTTTGACCTGAGGTGGGGATCCCGTCAAAAGTAATGTCTATGACCAGGATGACTGATGTAGGACTAATACCCAGGATCACACATTGTGGTCAAGTGGGGAACTCAGGATTGATCCGAGATTTCAAACTGTGCAGTTCAATACCTCTTTCTCCCATTTTAATTTAAAGGTGAATGCTTTGTGTTTAATATTTTGAGGAAATAAATAAGTTCACTGTGTTAATTAGTTACACATATGACAGCTAAATCAAGTTGACACAAGAAGCCTTTCCAGGAAAAATGACAAAGTCAAGATAATGACACACAAAATGTGGATAATAAATAAATCGTCTGGCTGTGCGCACACGTATACACACCAGCACAGACACTACACATCTCGGGTATACAACCACCAACAATGTGAGCAGCTTCACAGGGAAACAAACACTGTGTTAGAAATGGGGTTTCGGGTTGGAAGGGTATGCACCTTAGATAGGCAGAACCCACCATTCTAGTCAGGGCAAGTAAGTTACACACCAAAGATAACCTGTCCTGACCCCCTGGTAGCTTGGCACAGAGCAGACAGGCTTATCCCCAGAGGTCATGTGTAAAATATTTGCACAACACACTCATGTCATTGACACAATAAATACACCAGTAAAGAGACTCCACACAGGATAATATATAGTGTATATATATATATATATATGTACATATATATATATATATATATATATATATATATATATATATATATATAGTATCTTGTGCATAAAACACAAACCAAAACAACAATATTCATAAATACTTTGTGCACTATACAAATCCTGAGTTTCCAAGTTTCCTAGTACATGGGAGCCTCCGTCGTGGAATCCCATGAAATATCCCCAAATACCAGTGCCCTAGGTAGGTCCTGAAAGGGGGGAAGACACACACTGTGCAGGCTGCAGGGAGACCTTGCTGGGCTCCCCGTGGCAGAACTCAAAGATAACTGTAGCCTCTGAGAGCCCCACTCAGCCTTCAGCTCAGAGCTCAGGGAGAGGGGAGCCTAGCTGCAGGCTGGGCCCCTGCTCAGGACTGGGCCTTTTTCCTTTGAAGATGATGAGGCGGTCCTCCGACAACTCTGTTAATTAGTTGACTTGCGTCTGCACTGTCCCAGTGGTGTGTCTGGGCGTGGACAAATGCTGTACCTCCAAGGGGTGAGGCGGCCCTCTGCATCGCTAGTGATAGAGTAGACTTGCACTTGCACAGTCCCAGCTGCACAAGTCAGGGCTCAGGAAAAGGTTGCTTCAAGTACCTTTCCTTTAGAGTGGGGTTGGAAATAGCACTCCCCACGCACCACCACCAGGACCAGATGAGCGCGTCACATATGCTATGCTGAAAGACACAGGGGACAGCTTCTCAGGACTCCAGAGACAACACACACAGCGCACACCAAACGCTGCAGGCAATGAAAGAAAGTGAAATTGTAGTGTGGTCAGTTTTACGTATATTTTGCGCATTAGCTTCAGGCCTTAGGCCTCTGTGCACTTTGCCCTAAATATATTTTATTCATTTGCTAACAGCTTAGAGCCTCTGTGCACTTTGCTCTAAATGCTTTCTATTAGGCTTCGTACTGTTATTTTACAGAATAGCCAGTTCTACAGTGTTGTTTTTTATTCATATCACACTGTTTTGCCTACTTCAGCACTGGAGTTCTTCATAACATATTCATTCTGTAGTTTAGTCAAGGATACAGTCTGGTACATTGCCGATAGACGTGGTAGGAGTCTAGACTTGCCATTCCTGCGTAGGAACATTTTGTGATCATGATGACATGTTAGTTATAAAATCACTTCCTTGTCCTAATACATGGAAGAGGGAGATTCCGACCAGGGAACCACAACTAGACGCCGACTGCCTCGTTGCAGATGCTGAACCAGATCACAGGCCTTTGCTCAGGTATGAGTGTGTCCGTCTCCCTAGTGATACAGAAAGGCAAGCTGAAAGCTTAACATGCTGTGCTCTAAATAGAACAAGCAGAGGGAGAGTAGAAACGGTTAGGAATTATGATAGCTTTATTTCTATGTTTTACTCTCCTGGTTACTATATCAATCCTACTATGTTGTATTGTTCTGGTTATTGCGGCTCACGCCTTAATATCTAAAATACAGTCGTTTTATTAAAACATTATATAAAACTTATACTGTCTTTGTCATTTGTATATGAGACCATATAGTGAATGAGAGAGTTGGTTTGGATCTGAGTGACCACGACTTCCCTGAGAAGTTCCAAAGATGTCATGCGCTCGGCTGCCCAATCATTTCTTCCCCGTGGGAGAAATGAGGCACTGCTAGTTAGCCGGAGCAACAACCGGATTTAGGGTGACAGAGTTCCTTACACGTGGGTCAGACTCAGTCCCCCACACCGTTATCGATCCTGCTGCCTAGAAATCCAGTAGTCTCATTTAGGATAATGAGAGCCCACGCGACATGGCGCCCAACGTTTGGTCTGGCTCTAATGTTTGGGTCCGACTGACTCTCTCGGTCTCGTATATATTTTGACTCCTCGGTTCCGTATGCGGAGATGTCCGTGGGGCTGAGGGTTTCCGCCACCACAGGTTGGGTACATCCTATTACTTAGTGGTTGGTTGTTCAAGCTTGAACTTTGAAAGGAAATACCCCGATATTGGTGTGCCTTCTCTGTCCTAGAGCTATTATTGTTATACTAATGGCGAATCCAGTTGTAGTAAATATACCGCTTAATATGCGATTTCCGCTCACGGGTCATCTGATAGCACATGGACTGACGGTCCAGGGGGGTCCGGTCACTTTTGTGGTGGACACCCATGCAGCCTATAGAACAGAACTTTTTTATTCTTGGGTCGTATTTCCAGCAGCTGATGGGGGTACAAATACTTTTCACTAATATACTGTTGCGAATGTCCCTGGACAATACAGGGCTTATGCATACTTATAAATACCTTTATCTTATCAAGAACACCATAATTGGCTTGATGGCGCCCTCCCACATTCAGTAACACCAGTACGGTTAGGTCCGTTGAGTAATGATGGTCCGACCTGGCCTTTATTGGCTACATATACACCATATCCTGGAGTGGCAAATGTGGCAGTGGCTGAAGTGCGTCGTTTATATGTGGAATTAACTGCAACGTACAGACGATTAGTTCAGTTTGTGATGAAGACATTAAATACTAATGCAGCGCGTGCTGCTCCAGCTCATCCACATGCGGTGGTGCCGGGAATAAATCCGGCCACTGTACACTCTGTAATGGGCAAGGTACCGGCTAAACGTGAGGAGACTCCATTTTGGCTGGCGCAAAAAATTAATACGCTGGAAGCAGTATTTCCCCATACGGGACCTCAGGATAAGCATAGAATTTTGACGATGTGTTTGCCGTATGGGATGGTTCCTACGGCGGATCTTTGTAATAGTTGGGGCACGGTGTTTGCCGCTCTCTATACTACAGCACACGGTACACCGACTTTGGCTAATTTGCCGGAGGTGCTTAAACAAATTCAGGATGAATATGGGGCTGCCCCTGCCTTGGATTTAGGCATGCAATTGATGGGTAATTTTGACGCGGTTTCTTCTATTATTTTGAGTAATCTCAAGGGGGAGGCTGTAGCACTAGCAGTGCGAATGCGTCTTCGGGACGTTCCGCAGATTAATCAGGAGCGGGAACTTCCGAGAATAATGGCTGAAACATATTCTAGTATTAGTCGTGATAGCCTAGGGGCTCGACCGCAGAAACCACAATTGCAGGGTAAAAATAATAAGGATAATTCTAAGCAACAGCAACCTGAGGGTGCGAAAAAGCGCTGGGATAAGAAACAGCAAACACCTAAGAAAGATGGTGGGCAGTCTCCGCAACCGGAGACCCCACAAAATAAGTATAATCTCAGGAATAGGGATACTTTGAAGACGCCTGATAGATATCAATATACTGATACGCGCCAATCTCGTTCCTTTCAGGACTCCTCGGAGAAAAGAAGTGAGAGAGGTGGGCAGTCAGAGCGGAGGACGGAGTACGTGAAACCGAGACAGGATTCACAACGCTCAGCGGAGGTTTCTATTAAACAAGAAGAGAAACCGCTGCAACAAAAACAGCAGTTTAAAAAGAAGAAAGTGGCAGCAGTCTCAGTTAGACATGCCGCTCAAGAAGAGAGTTCTCTTGACAAACAAGACATGGGCGTTAGCGCTGTTAGACAGCGCGGCAGAGGTCACAATAGTTCGCCGGAGTCTTCTAGAGCATCTGGAGGCGAAAGCAACTGATGACTTCATACAAGTCGAGACGGCGGATATGCGAGTCTCTGATCCTGATCAAGTATATCTTGTGACTCTACGATTAGAAGGGGACATTGACCGCGTTGTACACGCCATCTTTTGGGACCATATGGTGAAATCATATGATGTCCTGTTGGCCGAACAAGATTGGCCACCTGACTTTGTTCGCACCTGTCCAGTTGGGGAGGAGGTTATTGCGCCTTCCTTTTCAGCACTTGTTCCGAGAGAACTAGCGGAGTCATATGGTAAATCATGGGCTCTAGCACAAGCCCCCGCCCTATATAGAAATAATGTGGGGTGGGATAAACAATCACCTTATCATGTCATTCCCATTAAAGGAGAACCTCAGCCACAGCCGCAATATCCTATTAAATTTGAAGCAAGGGCATCGGTTCGGAAAATTCTTACACAATTGGAGTACCAAGGTGTGATTGAGCCTTGTGTCTCGCCGATGAATAATCCCTTATTTCCGGTTGCTAAACCGGACCATTCCTATAGGATAGTGGTGGATTACAGACATTTGAATAGTCATACACGCACATATGCTATACAGAATTCACATAGCGCTGCGCTTATGAATAATATAGTGCGTAAAAAATACAAAACAACCTTGGATATCTCGAATGGATTTTTCTGCCAGAATATAGCACCCGAAAGTCGGGACTATACCGGTTTCAGTGCGTTTGGCTCTCAGAAAAAGTTTTGTCGTTTACCTCAGGGGTATAAGAATAGCCCAGGACTGTTCTCGGCTCGTGTGACTGAACTTCTGCACGAGTTGGACCCTGAGGCGTTATCATATGTTGATGACATTTATTTGACGGACGATGAGATTCTACAACATCTCAGTCGCGTATCGCGCATTGTTGTGGGTTTTGCTGATATTGGTTATAAGTTTAATTTTAAGAAATCGAAGATTGCCTTCCTCAGTGTTATTTTCCTGGGATATGAGTTATCGAGTGAGGGCAAGAGCCTGGCGCCACATTTTTTGGAGAAATGTGCTTTACTGCAGCCTCCTAATACGGTTCGGAAGCTCCAGTCTTTGTTGGGGTTTCTGAATTTTGGCAGAACTTACATTCCTGATTATGCTACAAGTATAAGACCCTTATATGAACTGATTCGCCCGAATTTTTCAAGTAGATTTTGGACGATTGAGCATACACACATACTGCGAGAGCTGCAGAATGATCTCTTAGCGGTTAAACATTTACACACGCGGGACAATAAAACTCATTTGGTCATCAGGGTGATTCCTGGGGCTGTTGGATTTACGTATGTCACCTTTAATGAAGGGGAGACAGTCCCGATAGCATACAAGTCCCACTTGTATTCTGCTGCAGAACAACGTTTTGCACAGACTGAGAAAATTCTCACTGCAGTACAGATGGCTGTGATCAAAGAAAGACCGCTAGCCCAGGGCCAACGCATTATTGTCGTTTCCCCAATTCCGGCCTCGGAGGCTGTTACAAAAGCGAGTGTTCCTAATTCGAAAGCTTTACACCTGCGGTGGATACAATGGGCTACGTCTTTGACGGCCACTGATGTGGATTACATATTTGACCCTAAGCTGCAGACTCAAGAATTTCTTCAATATGAAATAGAGTACCCGGTTCCTGCTGGCACATTACCTATTGACCAATATGAAGTGGTCATGTATACCGATGGCTCTGCGCAACCGGCGGTTGGGACTAAACAACAGTATTCTGCTGCTTGTGCGGTGGTGAGCGGGACTATGGAGGGGGGAGTTTTCTGCCCCCGACATACTTATACTAAAACCTTGGGAGATTGCACGGCGCAGCTGGCTGAGCTCAAAGCTCTTTTGTTAGCGTTGGAGCATGCAGAGCCGGCGATATTGACCTTGCTAGTCTGTGACTCCTACTACTGTGTGCAATCCTTCAATGAATATCTGCATTATTGGAAAATGAATGGGTTCAGAGATTCTAAAGGCAACACCATTAAACATAAATTGTTGTGGGGTAAGGTTGCGGGTCTGAAAGAGACGCTTCCTAAAGTCCATGTTGTACATACACTTGGACACCAGCGCGTTGGAATACACGTTGCTGGGAATACTTTGGCTGATGAGGCTGCAAAGTCGGCAGTGGCTATCGCTACTGTAGCCGCGGTAACTCGTTCGAGTTCAAAACCAGACATAGAGATTTCGGCTGCCATAAAAGCTACGGCTGATGGCACGCCATTTCCTAAAGGATTCCCTTCTAAATATAGTTACTGCTTGAGTAGTGCACTAAATGCTGTTGTTAATATTCCAGGCGTTGGTGTACGTGAGTTACCGAATAAGATTGAGAGACCTCGATTAATTTCTACAGCGCATGAAGGGATGGCATCTGCGCATGCTGGTGTGGCTGCCACGATTTCGCTTTTACAGGCCCGTTATTGGTGGCCTGGTCTCTATAAGGAGACAAAGCAGTATGTCCTTTGTTGTGACGTCTGTCAACAAATTAAAGTATCGTCGGCTAGACGCCCGCAGCAGACTCCTCTTCTGATATCAAATAGACCATTACAGTGTGTGTACTTGGACCATTGTGGTCCACTGACACCAGATAGTGCATACAAATACATATTGGTTGCAGTAGATTCGTGCTCCAGATTTGTGTGGGTCTGGCCACAGCGCTCGGCTGACGCTCGGACTGTTATTAAAGATTTGCGTATCTTTGTCGATACATTTGCAGTTGCGGCTTTTCATTCGGACCAGGGCCCTGCTTTTGCCTCTAAGGCATTCAGGGACACCATGGCTTCGTTGGGGGTCCAACTCCAATTCTCGTCTCCATTTCATCCCGAGGGAAATTCTGTCGTGGAGCGTTTAAATCGTGATTTAAAGCAATCCTTAACAGCCAGGGTTATAGGTACGGGTCGTAGTTGGCTAGCCCACCTGTATGGAGTACAGAGAGCACTTAATAACTTGCCTAGAAGGTCACTGGGGGGTCGTACTTCATATGAGTGCCTGTTCGGAACACAAATGTATGTTCCTGATCTAGATGGTCCTGGTGTGGAGGCGGCAGAAACGCCCTTTGACATAAATGATCGTGTCACTGTTTTGCAGGATTTACAACGATTCCGTGAAGATAACTCTTCTGCGAGTGCTGCCTCCTCTGGAATTAAGGATGAGCCAGTAACACCTACTGGTTGGATACCCAGGATTGGGGATCTAGTGCGTGAAAAGGTCGCAGTAAAGAAAGAATTTGGTCCTTCTTATCGAGCACCTGTCCCGGTGTTGGGGGTGAGCGGCACGAGAACTGTGATTTTGCCGCCGCTGCAAGGGGCCAAAGGAAATCGTTTTGTTTCCATTGATAATG
This sequence comes from Pleurodeles waltl, assembly GCF_031143425.1. Lineage (NCBI taxonomy): Eukaryota > Metazoa > Chordata > Amphibia > Caudata > Salamandridae > Pleurodeles > Pleurodeles waltl. The sequence continues at coordinate 501,848,041 of NC_090451.1, read as the reverse complement.
TCAAGTTACAACATGTGGCCGATTCTGCACAGCAGACCAAGAGGGACACCCAGTAGTTCCGGCATCCCTCTCACTACTGGGGAAGAAGTCCCGCTGCAGGTGATTAGCACCGACCATGTTTCCTCTCCGAGCTTGGGGAGGGTGGAAGATGATCTTGCGATTGTTCCACAGTCGACGATTGATATCGATTCTTTTTCTCAAGTTGCTGTACGTTCTACTGATGTTTCTGAACATGTGATTTATAGCGTACCTAGGAGAGAACCTCCATCAGCTTCCTTGTTCACTGTTGCACCTTTTGCGAGAACTGCCTCTGGCTGCTACAACGACGCGGATGCGGCTGTATCCAGCTCTTCGTCTTCGCTGTCTTCAATCCGAGGTCCACGTAAGCTACTAAGTTGGCTTAAACGTACATATTTTGTTGTTCCTTGGAACTATTTGTGGCTTTTTATGGCTGTACTGACTATTTTTTTATGGTTGGGATTTGTGGTTACCTTTTTTCTGGTAATACATGGTCATTTTCTTCCTGATCGATCAGACATTGAGCACGTGGAGACTGTGTTGAGACCACATTTTTCGTCTCATATAGTTCGAAGAGACATATCCAATGTGAACATTTCTGCGATACCAATTCCGGATGGAATTGTGTGGGATAATGTAATGTTTGAAATATATGGTCCCACTGAATTGATTCAAATACCGTATGTTCTTAAGTTATCAATGAATGATATTGTTACATTGTTTCTGATGATTGGGATGTGAAGACAGTAGATGCTATGCTAAAAGATTTGCAATATTATACTGTCTATGACGATGAAGATGCTTACCAATTTAAAGATAATCATGGTGATATGTTTTGCTACACCTATTATGGACACCACTTTATTCACAAAGCGAGTAGCCCTAAGTCCATCTTTCATTATGTACAATGGGAACATTGCTCGACTCCTCCACCAGGGAGTTCGAAAACGTATAATGATAAATTTGCATATTTTTCTGGGCATGATCAGCGAAGCGCTAAGTCTTACTATTTTAAAGTGACACCGTATTCTAATAAGCAAATTTTGTTGACCGATACTAAATTACTGTATTCTAATTCGTTTGTATCTAAACTTTCGGTCGAAGGATATGAATACTGGTTGAAGACTGTTGACTTGAAAAGTGTTTGGGGTACGAAAAATTGGCAGATGCAAGGCAGAGATACATTATTTCGAGCATGCATTATCCCTGTGCAAATGATTTTCCTCAATGACACAGTACAACAGACTAGTTGTTTGGGCTTGGCGTCGATTAGAGAATTGACTTTGCCTAGCATACCTGTCCCTTCTAAATTAAATAACTGGCAGCACTATGTGAATGCTACTTTTAGTGAATTTACGCATTGGTTCCAGAATGGTACGCTTAACGCTTCATCGTTACATCCGGGCGGGTGGTTATTGTGGCCTGTAGACACTAATCAGTGTCATAAACGTTTTGTTACCTCTTCTGGGGGGTTCAGGACTAGTAGGGCAGACCCTTGTTACATTTCACCAGAACATGCAGATATAATAACTACATACAGTGTGGGGAAACTTTGTCAACAATGGTTGAAGTACTCCACGCTGGGTGCAGTTAAGTCACACCTCAAGTTACTGTCTAATGGTACTGATTTACAAGATTTCTTGTCAGGTCCCAAGGTGCCCCAGAGAAAAAGGTTCTTATACGAAGTGTATAATGAGTTTTGGAAACTTTCCCAGCAGGAGGCTGCAGCCAGGTTAAGACAGATTGATCGAGAAAATCTGCTGCAGACTTTGTCTGTTGTTGATAATGGCATGCATACCCTTTCTGACCGTGTTTACACGATTGACAGCATTGTCTCTTCTGCTATTGACATTATAAAATCAGACATGTCTTCTTTATATCATGGGCAGAGTCAGGCACGATCTATCATGCAGCTGGGTTGGACTCTTCAGACCTTGAAGGCGGGTCGCGTTCCATGGCAGCACATTCGTGCCAGAGAGATCTTTATCTCCTTTAATTTAACTCGTCAACAACAATTGATGGCTAGGAAGGAAGCGACGTATGTTATGTTAAATATTGAAAAGTTGGAGAAACTGCCTTTTACGGTGGCTGAGATTCCGTCAGCTGAGTGGTTGATTCATGGGGTTATTAATTTGCCTATCTCCACTCTGCAATTTACTTCTTGTTTGAAGCACATTCCGGTGGGTAGATATGAACTATTGGGTGACAGTTACATACACGAGGTGTGGGAGCTTCCTTTTCAGTACAGATGTGTTAATGGTTTGCGGGAAGTTTTTCTTAGCGGTAGCGACTGCGAAACTTCTGTTAGCCATTCCATGGTTTGTAAACAGCTGTCCTTGCACGGAGCGTGTAATGCTTCGATTGCTAACTTAGCTTGTTATCTGAAAGGAGTTCCGGTCCCGGTAATTAAAAACACTTTCCAGGTGCTTTCTAACGGCAGTTACATTGTTCTTAACAGCGAACGCTGCTGTGGCATGCGTGCCGGAATAGTTTACATCATCGTTGTCAACAAGGCCGTTACGTGCTGCGGGAATGTGTTGTTTCCCCCTACTGAATTTAGGGAGGTAGCGAACATCTGGCCTCATATTGCTACTTCCAAGGTTGATTTCGACAAGTTGAGTCGGCTGAAAGCTTTATTGTTTCAAAAGCATGTGGCCCTTACATCTGCTAGCGAGACCTACGCACTTCAAGTGGCAAGGTCATCGGCGGAGATACAGTCCCTTTTGAATACTAACTTTCCGAGTCACTTCGGTGAACTTGTGGGACGTATATTTAATGCATCTAGCACTGCTGGTATTGCTCATTTTTTCAAAGCCGTTGGTGTTGGTTTCGTTCACACCTTCTCTTCCGTATTCGGTTTGATACCTTCGGCTATACACTCTATTTTCAAAAGCATTTTTGGGGGTTTCCCAATTACTTTGGCTTTATTTGCTGGAGTTTTGCTATTGTTGCTATTTTTTCGCAATGGCTGTCCCGCCGCAACGAGATCCTGTATTGCTGCTCCCGTCGGCGCAGCTGTGTCGTGAACGCATGATGCAGCGATTTGGAGCAACACTCCTGGCTCATTTGGAGTGTGACTGGTCTTTGTCGTTCCGACCGGTTTTGGATTGTGTGCAACCCGTGTTTCGGTGCCTTTGGTGCTCGTTTGAACATGCACTGGCTTTCTGTCTCTCACTGCAGCGCTCTCCAGTGGTTGATCTTGATCTGTTGATGTTCCCGATTAGGGCTCATTCCCAGACTTGTGCACTGCGGTTGCGTTTGCTTCGTGAAGCGGATTATGAGATTCCCTTCCTGGAGGAAGATGGTTTTGTCTCTTTCCGTGGCACTACACGGGGTGCCGCCCTGAATGGTTTTGGGGCTTTGGAACACACCTGCTCCATGGTACTTTGTGGCGTGGATCTTCCGATATTGACATATCTCGAAGTGGAGGAGCTTCTATGTTCTGTTGCTTCTGTTTGACAATTGGATTTTTTTTTTTCTCTCTCTCCCGACTAAATTGACACTATATTGCAATTCGCTCTATTGTCACATGTTTCCTAAATGTATGACTTTGTTGTCTTCTCATCTTGTCGAAATGTTGGGTTTAAATTTAGGTCATGTTTTTTTTTTAATGTTGTTGGAACCACTTGCTACCGACAAGGGGAGGGTGTAGTGTGGTCAGTTTTACGTATATTTTGCACATTAGCTTCAGGCCTTAGGCCTCTGTGCACTTTGCCCTAAATATATTTTATTCATTTGCTAACAGCTTAGAGCCTCTGTGCACTTTGCTCTAAATGCTTTCTATTAGGCTTCGTACTGTTATTTTACAGAATAGCCAGTTCTACGGTGTTGTTTTTTATTCATATCACACTGTTTTGCCTACTTCAGCACTGGAGTTCTTCATAACATATTCACTCTGTGCTTTAGTCAAGGATACAGTCTGGTACATTGCCGATAGACGTGGTAGGAGTCTAGACTTGCCATTCCTGCGTAGGAACATTTTGTGATCACGATGACATGTTAGTTATAAAATCACTTCCTTGTCCCAATACATGGAAGAGGGAGCTTCCGACCAGGGAACCACAACTAGACGCTGACTGCCTCGTTGCAGATGCTGAACCAGATCACAGGCCTTTGCTCAGGTATGAGTGTGTCCGTCTCCCTAGTGATACAGAAAGGCAAGCTGAAAGCTTAACATGCTGTGCTCTAAATAGAACAAGCAGAGGGAGAGTAGAAACGGTTAGGAATTATGATAGCTTTATTTCTATGTTTTACTCTCCTGGTTACTATATCAATCCTACTATGTTGTATTGTTCTGGTTATTGCGGCTCACACCTTAATATCTAAAATACAGTTGTTTTATTAAAACATTATATAAAACTTATACTGTCTTTGTCATTTGTATATGAGACCATATAGTGAATGAGAGAGTTGGTTTGGATCTGAGTGACCACGACTTCCCTGAGAAGTTCCAAAGATGTCATGCGCTCGGCTGCCCAATCATTTCTTCCCCGTGGGAGAAATGAGGCACTGCTAGTTAGCCGGAGCAACAACCGGATTTAGGGTGACAGAGTTCCTTACACGTGGGTCAGACTCAGTCCCCCACACTGTTATCGATCCTGCTGCCTAGAAATCCAGTAGTCTCATTTAGGATAATGAGAGCCCACGCGACAAAATGCTCCACATGCGCTAAAGGCAAATTAGACACTCACCACATACCAGGGAGAACACAAAGCACTCACCTTGCGCAGGAGGAGGTAAAAAAAGGAAGCGCTTGCCATGCTCTAGTTTTTGGATGAGGTCAACGAGCAGGGAATCAGTGCTCTCTCTGCGCTGGGCTCCTGGGAGGCACTCAAGGGGGCACAACAGGGGCAGGCAGTCCAACTCAGCTAGATGGGTCGTGGTTCCTTTTGGCAGTACCTGGGTCATCCAAAGTCAGGGAGCAGCTGGCAGCAGGGCAACAAGCAGAAAAGCAATCCAGTGTGTTCTTTATGCCACCCAGCAGACAGCAGGGCAACAGCAGAAGAGCAGTCCAGATTATTCCTTTTACAGCTCAACAGTCCTTCTGGCAGAGGCCCAGTCCCAGTTCTAAAAGTGTTCTAAAATCATGGGGGCAGAGGTCCTGTACATATAATCCAAAATATCTTTGTTCAGGCGGTGACTTCAAAAGAACCTTTTCAAGTGTAACACAAACCCTTTTAACCCAGTACTGGGTCCAGACACAGTGAGGGTAATTCAGCCCATTGTGTGAGGGCAGGACACAGCCTATTGACATGTAAGGTGTGAATCGCCCTCATTCTCTCCCTAGTCCAAGATAACTATCATAATTTAGAATGTTGCAGATGCCTCTTCTGTCACACTCAGCCCCTGCTGTATTGTGGCTGTCTGGAAAGTATGCACACAGGGTAGCTGTCTCTCTACCCAGACGCGGATTGGTGTGAGCCTGAAAAGCAATAGAGTTACAAGCACAGAGAAATGCCTACTTTCTAAAAGTGACATTACTAAAATAGTAATGTAAACGCAACTACACCAGTAAGCAGGATTTCTCACTACCATTCCAAACATACCAAACATGCCCACGTTACTTCTCTCAGATCAGAAATTACCACTTAACCATGTATAAGGAAATTCCCAATGCTATCCTATGAGAGGAGCGGCCCTCACAGTAGTGAAAAACAAAATAGGTTGTTTGACGCTACTAGGACATGTAAAACATAAAAGTACACATCCTTCCTTTGACATACACAGCAACATGACCATAGGGCTATCTAGGGTCTACCTTAGGAGTGACTTAGGTACAGTAAAAATTGAGTTTAGACCTTTGCAATTACTTTGAAATGGCATATCAATGTGGCAGTAAACTGTGCACTCAGGCACTGCATTGGCAGGCCCGAGCCAAGTTTGAAAGGCTACTTCTGTGGGTGGCGCAATCAGGACTCCAAGTCCACTATTTAGAGGAAATGAGGCAAATCCAGTAACCCCTTTACCCGGGTATATAAATGTAACACAAATATTTTGTTGCCCCAAACGGGAAGTGTAGCCCTTACGGCAATAGATCAGAGAACCATATAACTGTATCAAGTTAGTCAAATATAACAGTTTTATTTTAATTCGATTTTGAGGAAATATAATCGGAAATCAAAATATTTAGTTGCTCCAAAAGTTTTGGCGCAGTGAGTGTGAATCGTGTGAAAGAAAAAGTGCCACAGTTTTGTGTACAATATATACAAGATTGTGGTTAAAAATAGCAATCTTCAAAAAGACCCCTTCAATCCAGGTGTCCAGAAGTCCAGAAGTCGCTAACCATATTAAACAATAATCCACAAAGAATTATGTCAACGTTTTGACCGCACATATAAGAACAGATCATTACAGGGTCATCATCAGGACAGAAGTCTTTATATAGGTAGCATCCTGAATTACAACCGATGTAATGGTGTATCTTATGACTTCCTTTAAAATGCCACTTATTCATAGTCACCAATAAGTTTATCCCCATAAATCCTCATGTCTGCTAAAATGCAAGAGCCTATCCTACGATGTGCCTCTGCTGAGTTGCAGTATGTTTCTCCTCTATTTCAATAAGAACTGTGTCTCCCAAGGGGACGGAATCTTCCAACAAATGTAAATCTGGGAGAAAGAGGGCGCTAACTTGCATCTCTGTGGTCCACTATTACCATTTACTTTACAGGCCCTGGGTATATGGGATCCCCCTTTACAAGGGAATTACAGTTAAATTAAATATGGCAAACAGATGTAAGCCAATCATATCAAGTTTTAGGGGAAAAAGCACATGCACTTTAGCATAGATTAACAGTGATAAATTGCCCAGAGTCCTAAAGCCAACTAAAAGAGTGTATGAAGAATAGGAGGAGCAAGGCAAAAGGTTTGGGGATAACCCTTCCAACACACCAGAAGAAACATGCAAGTGTCTTTCTGTGTCATGAGTGCAGAGGTCACCTGCAGCCCTAAAGGAGTGGATCGGTCACTGGCAGGCCGCGTGGTGCGATAATGCAGAATTAACTGCAGCACACAAACATGAAAACATTACATGCATATACCTTTACCCAGTGCCCATACTCTGGAGTCACCTGTGCACACAACTGCCACAAAGAATATGTACACCTATACCATGCGGTACATGAACTCACATGTACAACCACAGTATGGGGGTCAATATGACCCTGGTAGTCACTAGGCCGCCAGGGTCACGGTGGCAGTTGGACCGCCGCAGTAGTTTGACCGCCACACTCCAACCACCGCCAGGCTGCCATCAGCCTGCAGCCTGGCGGGCCTGACAGTTGTAATCCGCCAGGGTAGCACTGCTTGCAGCGCTACCCAGGGGATTATGAGTCGCCATCTGCCAGCCTGTCCTTGGTGGTAAACACCATAAACACTTGTTCCCTGGACACCCACGTAACAATAGCTGAGCACAGACACCCCGTCATAAATGCACACACACCCCAGAAGCTATAAACATACACCGCTGATATTAAGACAGGCTAAACACCTCAGTGAGGACAATTACATATAACAGCAAAACATAAGTTCTGTAGGATCCAATCATCCAACAGAGCTACATGTCTTTGCATTCACAAGAATGAAGCCCAGAGCTCAGACTGTAGATACACTTTTTGCATTTTTATTACCTTCTGACGGTGCATTTTTATTACCTTCTGAGCAGTTCAAATGGGCAGATTGTCACTGCTCTGTAGAGTGCTGTGAACATGCTTGGAATGAGGCTGTTTGAAACAATATTAACATAACACCACTCGGACTACATAATCAGAGCACTCCCACAAGTGGTCACTAACATTCATCTGCACAGCCCAGCTGTGGGCAGCACTTTGGTTGCAGGAGGGTTGTCACAGGTGACTTGGAGCATGAGGTAATAGCGTGGAAAGCAGGCAGCAGCCATGTGAAGGGTTGGCTCATTTTGGGCTTAAGGGTCCAATAGAACCTCAAGTTGAGGCGAGCTAGGTATCTGGTTCGACCTTCAGTGGTGCACTCACTTCTAATACTGATTACACATGAGACCCCCAGGATTCTTTCATTGGTCTGCAGCACCTTGGCCACCTATTCAGAGGACAATTTTGTTTGTCAGCTCATTACCCTTATAGGGCCACTCAACCACCTGCTCTCATTGCAGATATTCACCAGTTTTCCCTTAAGCTATAGTCAGGAAGGGAACACTTACAAAAGTGAGCAAGTTCTTGGCTATACTGGAATACTAAACTTTCCAATGACTTATTTTGAAAATAAGAAGTTCTAGAGCAGTGCTATGTTTAGCTAATGGTAGGGATTAAAAAAACAATGTATAAATGCATGCCTGGTACAGTGGTCAAAAACAGAGTCGATATCATGTCATGTATGCACAACCCGTTTGAACCATTATTAGCCATGTATTCAACATGATCAACTACACAGGGTTACCTCCAACTCCCCCCTCCCAATCACCTCATGCTGCAGGTTCCGAACTATGCGCAACCTCAACGCTCGAGATGCCTGTCATCACAATAAAGGAAACATAACTTTCATCATTTTGAGATTATATAATAAGGCTAGAAAACAATATGTACGTTACTTGTAACTTACATATTGACCACCTGAGGTCCAGCAGAGTTCAGCCCATACTGCCTTAGTTTACACCATCATCACAGCAGGTCCACCGTCATGGGGTCACCAGTGCCCCAATGTCCTGCTCCTCGTTGGGCAGGGATTCTGCCGAGGAACTGCCCCGCTTGCCCCAAGTGTTTGCCAGTTCCACCCACCTGGTGCTGGTCGGTATAGAGCATGTTTGTTGGAGTTAGACCACCACCTTTGCTCGTCCCATCTCCGCTTGAGCTTTCATCAGGTTAGAGTTTAGTCGCTGGTAATGTTTCCTCTTTGGCCTGACCTCTGTCCACTTTTCTGCTTTGGGGGTCCTGTCTGGGTGGCGAGCACACCACTTACTTTTCAGCCATTTTTAGCCCCGCTATTGTAAAGTAGAGGGTATGCTCCTGGTCTAGCGCTCTGAGCTTGGAGGGTAAGAGGAGTGCGTATTTCAAGCCAAGAGTTCGCAGTTGCTGTTTTACAGCCCCAAATGTTTCTCTTTGGCATTGGACCTCTTGGGTATAGTCGGGGTATATAGCCACCTATCTGCTTTCCACCCGCCGTGGGCCGTGTGCCAGGGCACATTGCAGGATGTCATCCGTGTTGTGTTAATACAGTAAGCGGATCACTACTGACCTAGGGGGCGCTCCCAGTCGTGGCTGTCCCCCAGGAACCCTGTGCACTCTTCCAACTGTGAAGCCATTGGATGCCTTGTCTCCCATTACCTCCTGCAGGAGCCAGTTTCCCATGTAAAGTTCCATGCTTTATCCTTCACAGCGGTCTGGTAGGCCCACCACCTGAATGTTGTTGTGGCGGGATTGGCCTCCTGCATCTTCTACTCAATTGCGGAGCAGCCCCACTTCTGACGCAGCTGCCTCAGTTTCCACTCGTGATCTCTGACCATGGGCCGCAGGGGCTGCACCTCTTTCTCCGTGTCTCACACTCTGCCAGCCAGAGTGCGATGATCTGCCCCCAGCAAACCAAGGTCAACTGCCACTGCATTTATCTTTCCCTTTCAGAGTCGACTTGGTCCCTCCTATGGCCACTAGTATTGCTGCGGTGTGGGCTTCAAGTCCTTCGGTAGGCGTAGGGCGGGCGGGCAGCGGCATGGTTATGTGGTCATTCTTTTCGGTCAGAGCAGGGTCCGGACATGTATGTTTGGTGCATCCAATCTTTATTTCTGGGTCAGCTGTTTGCACACTCCAATGTCTCGTGATTGGGGAGCATGGGGGCCATCCAGCACCAGGGTCTTGCAGGGCCCCCTGAAGACTTCAGCCAGCCACAGCCCTGCCCCCCCCCCACTGGGCTGATTCCTCAGCCCTGAGGGGGTGAACCCATCTTTGCAGTAGTCCAACAAGTCCCCTCAATGTGGTCCTGTTGGATTCCTTCTATGAACGTTTTCCTTTTTCCCCCCAGTTCACAATACCTGGGCTGGGCTTCCTCACATCTCACTTGTTAACTATGACGGGCTGCTGCCATTTTCCGGCATACTGGCACGGTGGGCTCTGAGAGTCAGATGAGTTCTTGGGTATTCACGGGCTCTGTGGGGTGGGTCCTCTTTCGACTATTGATATGTCTGTGGACTCCTCTTGTTCTTATTTATCAGTCTCCCAGGGCTTCCGATCACGTGTCTTCCCCAGACAATGGCGGGAGACGTGGGCCGCTGCTCTCCAGCCTCTGGTGCGTTCAGAAGCAGGCGGCCTGCAGCGAGCCAGAAGGCTCAGTCCCTGGAATTGTGTGCTCCTCCCTCCCAGGTCAGGGGACTGGGCGCACTCCTTTTTTGACCCCTCAGTTGTTCTGAATCAGTGTTCCGAGGAGGGCCCGGATTGCAGAGTTTCACAGGCTTGCGTCCAGTCCCATGTTAGGTTGCGCACGCCCCTGCACATGCTGCACCACTGATAGCTACACCCTTACCACCAGCTCGAGCCATGGCTTTTGCCCTTGTTATCGCAGCAGTGGCACCAATATGAGGGGGACGGATGAGGCCTCTGCCCAGTTGTGGCTCGCTGAGCTCTGAAGGGGAAGGGTGGGTGTGGCGTGCGAGGGGGGGATATTAAAAAAAAAAAAAAAAAAAAAAAAAAAAACGTACCTGCTCCGTTGTAGCCCTGCCGCTCCTCTTTCCCTCATCGCTCCAGGCACAGGCTCCCAGCCTGCTCTGCGGCCAATCCTGACGCTGCTCAGAGCAGCGTTAGGATAGGCTAGAAGTGCCCAGCCAGGGTGCTCCCAGGCAGACTGGGAACCTGTGCCTGGTCTCCCCAGCCCGGCAACACAGTGCCGGGCTGGAGAGAGCCTTGTGCGCATGTGTGTTTGGCTGGTGTCTGTTTGGCCGGTCCGAGACGGCCGGCCAAACATACATGTGCAATGAAGGGAGTGCACTCCCCTCATCCCAAATGCCCCACCCTTTCACAACGAACATTAAAAAAACATGGTTTGCAGCGGCTGCTGGAGGGGTGACGTTCCTCTGCCAAGCGGAGGAGCCGCCCCTGCCTCTCCCACTGCTCTATTAGTCCTGGCCCCTACTTGGCCCTACTACCACAGCAGTTGAATGTACGGAGAGGCAACGCAAAGCTTTAGTAATAGGTTTGTTCTGGCTGCGTGCACCATGAAAGTTCATCCTACCAGACTGGCCACTATAGAGTCCACTAATACTGACTTTGAAATATGATTAATCATCTCCTCCAATTGAGAGAGTTTGGACATAAGATGGGACCACTGCTCTAGTCCAGATCCTTCCACTCTCTATTAAATACATCCAGCACATGCTGATGTAGGGGGAGACACTTAGATGGTGCTTGCTGAAATTTCTTATTATTGCCTCATCTAAAGAGCTAGGTAATTCTTCAGTTGGAAACCCCACGCTTTGAAGAGCTCTGGTTATACATTCAGGTAACATGTCACATAGCCACACACATTTGCCCAATTATCTTTCACTATGAAGCAGCGTTTGTTTGAGGCAATGCATGAGTCTACTTGCTAAAATGTTTAAATCTGACTGATCTATGTTTGTATATATGTGTATCCATATGTACATAGAAATTTAGAGGTCGATATACGCAGGGAAACCCATGCTAAGTCGGATGTCAGCCCACACACTTTCTGTTTGCTGTTTGTAGGTGGCCTCCTGATTTTGATCTGCAGCTCAGTGTGTGACCCCCCCCCTACAAATCACTTCTGTGGACATCTCTGGCTCCTCATACGGACCTTTAAAACAGTAAGTAACTTGGGGCCAGATGTACAAAGCTTTTTGCATGGTGCACACAGCAAAATTCGCTATTTGCGCTAGGCAAAAAGTAAGTCGCGATGCTCATTCCCATTTTGCGAGTTCGTAACCTGGGAATGGGAATGCGACTTGCAAATGTGAATGGCCCTGTAAACATTTTTGCAGAGCAGGCAGTGGTCCTATGGACCACTGCCTGCTCTGAAAAAATGAAACCAAAACGTTTCATTCTTTCGTTTGTATTGCACCTCGTTTTCCTTTAAGGAAAACGGGTTGCAATACAAAAAAAAAACTGCTTTATTCAAAAGCAGTCACAGACATGGTGGTCTGCTGTCTCCAGCAGGTCACCATCCATGTGAGTGCTGCGAATTGGAAGGGGATCGCAAATTGCGACCCACCTCATTAATATTAATGAGGTGGGTCTTTGCGACCCCCCTTGCGATTTGCCGATGGTGTCAGGGACACCATCCTGCATCCGGGTTTGCAAATTGCGAGTCGCTCAGACTCGCAATTTGCAAGTAGCAAACTCAGAATTTCCTACATCTGGCCTTGATGCTATGTTTCATGCCATGTTGTGTCACGAGAACCCGTGCAAAGCCCTAGAAACGATGGGTCTGCTTCGAGTTCAAAGTACAATTTGAAAATTGACATGCTATTTACTCAATGCTATTCCACTGAGCATTTTATTCGTAGTGCAAACATGAAAAAGGTGACAATGGAGTGATATCAATGTTCAACTCTTTCACTCAGCAGCAATAAAGTATAAGGCCACCCCAGTCTGACTGAACAAGATCAGACAAAGTGAAGTCTCAAACATAAACAACACATTTCTCTGTTTCCAGTTATACAAACCAAGTTGGCTTATCAGCATTTTTGTCACAAGAGACGTTGACAGGATGTTGTGTCGTGAGGCGGTAGGGTAATGGGAAGGCGATGGAGAGGAAGGGGTGAGACCATTCTGTTTTTGGAAAACTCTAAAGTGGACCAAAGGGGACCTTTAAACTGTCACAAAAGCAAATACCTGCAGTGTTCTTCAGCTGCCGATCATAGACACAAAATAAAATTGAAGAAATAAGGTTAAAATGTTATAGTCTGACACTTACTTGACTTCACTTGCTGTGAGAACGCTTTTTGTAGCGGTTTCTGAGTAGGTACAATATAAAGAAAATGACAGGTACAACAACTGAAAAATTGTATCATTGCACGGCAGAAACATAACAACAGGTAACGTACCAATGCCTTCCTTGCTGGCATCACTCCTAAGGCACCAATAATCAGCCAATTAACGTTTTGTCTATTTGAGGCAAAACTAGCCTGATATGAATAAACCAATACAGCAACTGTCTCTAGTGGTGTCGCTTGGGGGAGGGGTTTGAGTCTAGTGGGGCTCGTTCCCCATTTGTAAATGTCCTGCCCCGCTTTTGCCCCACCAGCCCAAAAATACACTTCCCACTCAGCCTGGGATCAGCAATGTGGTTCCTGTTTACAGTACAAGTTCTACTTACTCTTGCATTCTACAAGAATATTTGATTTTCAGGGATGGTGTTTTTTTCTATGTAGTTCTTAATACAGCAGACATAGTGTGAAAAAAGTTGCTCCTATGTAGGTGTGAGTTCAGATTGTTAATAGACCACAACTGAGCTGTGGATTCGAAGCCAAAGGCCGTGAACATTTCTAACAGTGATTGTCAGGAAGTCATAAAGGGGTTCAAAATACATGCTCATCTAATCCTTGGCCTCTCTGCAGAGCGCACAGAGCAATGATCAGGTGTGCCAATTGTAATTATGATCATGTGAGAAACTGTGAAGATACACAGCTGTCAAAATACTGACAGGGCAAAAATGAATAAAAATGCAGTGCGTACAGGTGAGTGGGGGCATTGTTTGTGTGGGTGGAGATTGGTGAGAGAGATGCAAGGGAGTGCGTACAAGGGAGAATGAAAATAAGTTACAGAAGGGGAAAGAGATGCAGATTTAATGTTTCAGAAAGAGAGTGTAAATGTTTAACAAAGAGACTGCAGGGCAAAGTGGTGTGAAGAGGAGAATGGGAGTGATTGCAACACTCCATAGACCTTGCTTGTTCCACCAGTCAATGTAATGCAGGCCTACTAACTTCACCAAAAACCTCACAGTGTGAGGAGGGGGCGGGCATAGGAGGGGGCATTCCCTTGTGCAGAGAAGCACCTAAGATGCACTTTTGCCCCCCAAACGCCCCAAAACCCTCCTCCCAAAAAAAACAAAAAAAGCTTGCTAAGGCTGCTGCCGATGGGAAAACAGACTAAACCACGACTCCAAAGCAACGAGGTGCGTTGTCCACCAAAGCGGAACAATGCTTTTGTGAACAACGACTCTGTTTTTCTCTGCCTTAACCAAGCATGTCCTGAACAACAAGCATGCGTGGTTAAGGCAGAGCAAAACAGACTCAAAATCGTGAGAGGATGTGGTCAGGTAAGTGTGGCTGAGGTAGGGTTGGGGGTAGTTTTAGAGGCGGGGTGGGGGTAGTTTTAGTTTTTAAGGGTGGGGTGGGGGATCAGGTAGTTTTACTTTTTAAGGGCAGGGGTGGGGGGGGCAGGATAAATGTAGTTTTGCGGGGTGGGGGGTCGGGGTAGTTTTAGGGGTGGGGTTGGGGTAATTTTAGTTTTTAGGGGTGGGCGTGAGGGGTTGGAGTAATTTTAGGTTTTAGGGGCGGGGTTGGAGGGTTGGGGTAATTTTCGTTTTTAGGGGCAGGGTGGGGGGTCGCAATAGTTTTATGGGTGAGGGTGGGGTGTTGGGGTCATATTAGATTTTAGGGGTGGGGGTGAGGGGTCGGGTAGTTTTAGGGGAGGGGTGGGGGGTTGGGGTAGTTTAACTTTTAGGGGCGGGGTGGGGGTTGGGGTAATTTTAGGTTTTAGGGGCGGGGTGGGGGGAATTTAAGTTTTTAGGGGAGGGGTGGAGGTCAGGTGGTTTTAGGGGCGGGGAAGGGGTGTTGCTGTAGTTTTAGCGCGGGGTGTGGGATCTGGGTAATTTTAGTTTTTTAGGGGTGGGGGTCGGGGTAGTTTTAGGTTTTAGAGGTGGGGGTGGGGGCCCAGGTAGTTTAAGTTTTGGGGGCGGGGTGGAAGTTTGGCGTAATTTTACTTTTTAGGGGTGGGGTGGGTGGGATCGGGTAGTTTTAGGTTTTAGGGGTGGGGTCGCAGTAGTTTTAGGGGCGGGTTTGGGGGATCGGGGTAATTTTAGGGGTGGGGGGGTCTGGGTAATTTAACTTGTAGGGGCGGGGGTCGCGGTAGTTTTAGGGACAGGAGGTCGAGCTAATTTTAGTTTTTAGGGGTGGGTACTTTTAGGTTTAGGGGCGGGGTGGGGGGTTGCGGTAGTTTTAGGGGCGGGGTGTGGGGTCAGGGTAGTTTTAGGTTTTAGCGGCAGGGGTCGGGGTAGTTTAAGTTTTAGGGACAGGGGTTGAGGGCCAGGGTAGTTTTAGGTTTTAGGGGTGGGGTGGGGGGTAGTGGTAGTTTTAGGGGCTGGGGGATCCAGGTAATTTTAGTTTTTAGGGTTGTGGGTGTTCGGGTCGTTTTAGGTTTTAGGGGTGGGGGTGGGGGTCCGGGTAGTTTGAGTTTTGGGGGTGGGGTGGGAGGTTGGGGTAATTTTAGTTTTTAGGGGTGGGGTCGCAGTTTTTTTAGGGGCAGTGTTGGGGGGTCGGGGTAATTTTAGTTTTTAGGAGTGGGGGGTCTGGGTAATTTAACTTGTAGGGACAGGGGGTCGAGCTAATTTTAGTTTTTAGGGGCAGGGTGGGGGGTCGGGTAGTTTTAGGTTTAGGGGCGGGTGGGGGTTGCGGTAGTTTTAGGGGTGGATAGGGTAATTTTAGTTTTTTGGTGGGGTGTCGGGTAGTTTACGTTTTAGGGTGGGCGGGGGTTGCGGTAGTTTTAGGGGCGGGGTCAAGGGTCGGGGTGGTCGTATGCTGAAACCATGTATGCTGTTCCATGCATGTCTTTACCAGGCATGCCTTTACAATGAAAAATCTTTGTTAAGGCATTCGTGGTAAAGGCATTAGTGGTAACGACCACCTTGTTCATGCATGTGTGGTTCAAGCATGCGTTGTTCCAACATATATTCCTGCCGATGTCCTGGGTTGTTTTCACACCCATTAATGGACATCAGCAGTTAGAAGCCTCTGAAAACGATCTGAAAACCGCTGTTTACACTGTGTTTCAGCTTGTTTTCCCTCCCCCTTGTGATATTGGTTCCTTATCGGGTGACCATGTGAGGGGAACAAATATGTGTCACACAGTGGTACTGTGTGAGTTGGCAGGCCTGGTAATGTTTAAATCACAGTCTGCTTAAAAAGTTTAAATGACTTTGTGTATAGAATATAGGTACGCATACAATTCATGCTCGCCCACTGTAGGTGGCCAATCCACTTTACCTGTAGCCTCTTAAGTGCCCCCCCCAAATCACGTAGAGATATGGCACTGAATTGCAGGGGACTGTTTGAGGCAAGGGCTTCTCTGTACAGGCACTACCACTGTAGAATATCCTCCCAGGGAAAACTACGACCAGAAAATCATCACAGACTCTAGTTTATGACTGAAACCTAGGAAATCTGCAGAGGACAACCTGGGTGAGCAACACCACTGCATGCCGTACTAACGCAAAACTGGGCACTATACAAATACACTAACACAACACATCACTTCAAATTCAGAAAGGTTTAAGGAAGCAAGGGCCAGATGTAGGAAAGGGTTTTTCCCATTCTGTGTCAATGGGAAAATGTGTTCGTACATATGGCCCCAAATGTTCTCCCAGTAGCGATTCATACCTTATGGTAAACACCAGGGTCACCTCTGCTCCAAGACGCTGTCAACACCAACTGTATTTCTTTTTTCTTTTGTTATTTACTTTTCAGTTTCATACAGTGTATTGAACTACAGTAGAAGCCGTAATAAAGGGAAGGGCATTTGAGCTAAAAAGGTATTATGTACAATTAATATACTGCCACCCCATGCAAGTGGGTTATGTTTTCTATAGCGCCAAGAGACCTCATAACAATGTCGAATTTTGACTATGAAATGGTTAATAAGAATAGAATTTAATACATTACTCTATACATTCACTAATGTATGTAGTAGTGTACTGGTTACTAGAAATTTACATGAATATTGAGATGTTGAGGCCATTTACATGCATTGTGATGATGGTTGCTCAGAGAAACTCCCCCATGAAGGGTGTGAGATCTAAAGATAGCTTGTAGGCACCAAGAGAAGTAATAATCCTGGTTTTCACTTTAATACCATTCCAGTGGGGGGGGGGATAGTAGGGTGAATGATTCGCATTGTGAGGAAATGCATAGTGGTAATGGAACAAGTTGTGAAATTATCTGAGACTTGGTGAGTGATGGGTACATAAAATATATACAGGTAAATTATGACAAAGGGGCAAAAGAAGGGATAAGTGAACCTGCAAGAGTGAGTTAAAAGACAGGGAGTGTAGGGTGATGAAAGAAAGAGGAAGAATGTGATGGAAGAAAGAGGCATCAGGTGAAATCAAGACTAGGTAGCCTTGGTACGTGACAAACATGGCATTCAGTAGTGCTGTTGGTAGGCTACTAGGGAAAATCCTGGGCTCTGATCTTATGCTATGTTAAAAAGATTTATAATGTGCCAAAACCTACCCCGACGGGATATCCTTGTTTAAAACCAGGTATGTCACAGAGATAGTACACAGCAGGTGCCTGTCCGAAAGTAGAGAAATTTAAAACAGTCACATTTATAAAAGATTCTTGAACACTGAGGCTATAAGTTAGCTATAGATTTGGCAATAAGGAATTCAAGTGGTAGACCACCCGGTGAGAGAAGGAGTAGGCTCCCATTCTGGCAAAGTGAATATGCCTGGTTTACAGTAAGGCTTGATTAGCAGATCTTAAGGCCCTAAAGGGTCTATGAAAATAAATTATGCTGAGAAGATCGGACAGGCCTGAAAAAAGAAAGGCCTTATGGCATGGTATACAAGCTTGAAGGTGGCCAGCTTGCACACTGGCAGCCAATGAAGCGTTGTCCATGTGGGACAAGATGGAGTTCACAGGGGAAGATTACAAACCATGCAAGCAGCAATATTCTAGATGGCTCTATTCGCGAGTAAACAGATAATCAGCCTACTCATAATGAGGGCTTGACTAATGATCTTCTGGCAAAGAAAAGTGAGCAGATTAAAGATTTTGTGGAACATGCGAAGGATAACATAACATGCCCCACATACTGCTATGATTTGATCTTTCATAGAGAGTGTGTTGTCAACAATAATGCCTAAATTCCTACTTATTTATTTCAGACCGAGGGCATGGCAGAGGGCCACCAATTGTCAGACAATATAAAATTAGCTTTGCCGAAAACAATGATTTAAGTCTTTTCCACATTTACCTTCAAGCAGTTATTCCTCATTCATGTGGCACGTTGGTAAGGAATTCCAAAAATCTATGTCTAGTTGCTTTGACATTGTCAGCAATAGATAATATCAATTGTGCGCCTTTTGCATAAGAGACAGTGGCCATCCACTGTCTCTCGCAATTCCTACAAGAGTGGCCATGTAGATAATACAGAGTGGTGGACTGAGGGAAGGGCCCGGGTGAATGCCACAGGAAACAGACGCATGGTTTGATTTTAATGGCGGAAGATAAATTTACTGAGAACTGTCAGAAAGAAGGGACTAGGACTACCTCAGGGCCTTAGAAAATGTTTTATAGTTCCCGTACATCTAAGTACTGCATGAAATGTGACTGCATTACCCAGGTATTGGATTAGGCCATGAATACACCTGAAAGCACGGTTAGGAAATTGAAGAGGGCCATACCCTGCAAGTTATTAGGCATCCTGTTGGGTCATGGTAAACTGAGATTGAGAGAACTGGGAAAAGATGTATGAGACATGTTGCAAAACTGAGGGACTTGTAAATTATTTGAAACAAGTGAAAGGGACAATTTAGGGGGATCTACAACAGAGGTCCAGTATGCAAATTACTAGTGTTTTATGAGGGTCGTCTTGGCATCCAGGTGGTTTATGGGCTAAATTCGCAAAGACTGAAAAGTCATAGGTGAGCCTTTGAGGCCTAAGAGGTGATAAATGAGAAGAGAATATTGTTGTCTTAAACCTGACAATCGCGCTGCATAGTGATTAGAAGGAAGATATACTCCCTGGGAGAATACGCAAAGTGCACAAGAGCAAGAGAGGAAGATTAACTAGGTGATTCTGAACTGAATAAAAGGCCGCATAGTGACATCCAATAAATGCCATCCAATATATGATCTTTGACACAGTACTTGCGATGTGGCTACATAGCATTAGTATTTTTTGTCAGAGTAGTCGAGTAGCTCCATTTTACAAAGATGCACCGGCAAAGCCAATAGGTCTATTTTGTTTTAGGTGTACAAATGAGGGGATGGGTGGATGGATGCACATGTGTGAGTTGATGTGTGTGAAAGGTTGGAAGAATATCTGGATAGAAGGGTAAAATCTTGTCTGACAACCATGAGCTCTGAGCCAGGGCTGGCTTTAGTGCTGGTGGAGCCCTGTGCAACAATCTTTTTTGGTGTCCCGTGACCTCCTTCTACACAGATTCCATCACTATCACCTTCCAGACGTTCCCCCCATCTTTCCATAGCCCCCTCTCACATAATAGGAATTTATTTCTATCCAATTAAACCATTTTTAGCAATATTAGGATAAAGAAAAATGGGTGGGGAGAACTTGCCATTCTAACCTATGCCATGCAACTTGCATGCACCTCTTTGATGACAGTTCATAGGTCACTGTACTATATTAGGATTTTACCTTATGAACTGAAATTAACAAAAGGCTCTCTGTGAGCTATCCACATAAAATATAATTTTGTGATCTGCATGATACATGATATACGATATAAATTATAACTTTCTGTGCAGCAAGCACACTATGCCTCTGCACAACTTTATGATGAGTCAAAACGGCCTCTAGACAAAACCCTGATCTCTATCCAGGAGGAATTACTAATGTTATTTTCTCCATTTTTATTGTTGCCTGAAAACTGCTGGACCCACAAGAAAAACTACAGGAGGTGCTGTTAAACCCATAAGTTATTTCACCAAATAGCATCCCCTCCCAAGCTCAGCTCCAGGGGTGGCTGCACTGGTCGAACCACCCTAAAGCCGGCCATGCTTACAGCTTACCTCTTGAACTATTTCAAGTCAATTTGGCCGTGGACTAACTGTTTCAATTGCCAACTATGCCCTGTAAACACTAAAGACAGATTTATCATGATAGAGCATTGCCCTTGCATCATGCAAAATAACGCAAGGGCAGCGCACACTGAAGTCAGATTTACCAAGCAACGTAAAGCCACCTTCCATCACACTGCAGTGCCTGGTAAATCTGGAGTAACACAGGGCAGCGCAAGTTGCTGCCTTGCTTTACTCTGCCTCAGGGAGGCATTGCATTGGTGGAGTGTGGGTGTTCCCATGCATCCACCTGTGGATTTGGCACATTCCTAGACTTACCATGCGGCACATACTGAAAGAGGAAAAAGCCTCAAATAATTTTGTTTGAAGTAAGGTGTCCGTTCCTGCACAACACAATTTCGTCAACACCGCAGGCACTCTTGCACCATGGTGCAAGGGTGCCTGCATTGGCGCAATGTAACACATTTTGCACCAGTGCAGAGAGGACAGGAATGAGCCATATAATGGTAAATATGGTGCACTCCTGCCCTTTCACTCAATGCCACTCACGCAATAAGGTGTCTTGCTCCATTGCACTGCATGAGGTGCATGAAAGTTTGATAAATCTGGGCCTAAATAGTGAAAGACTGGTAGAAATGGGGTTTTGGTTGGCAGTCAGGTTACCCTCTGTCCAAGCAAGAACCCTCACTCTAGTCAGGGTAAGTCACACACAATCCACAATTAGCCTGTGCCCACCCTCTGATAGCTTGGCATGAGCAGTCAGGCTTAACTTAGAAGGCAATGTGTAAAGTATTTGTGCAATAAATCATACAATACCACCATATAGCACCACAAAAATACACCACACAGTGTTTAGAAAAATATATAATATGTATCTGGATATTTGTAGGTCAAAACGAATAAAGTTGCAATGTGAATTTGTAGGGATATCACTGAAAAGTGATATAAAGGGCCTCATTCCAACCCTGGCGGTCTTGGACCGCCAGGGCTGCGGGCAACGGAAGCACCGCCAACAGGCTGGCGGTGCTTCATTGCCCATTCTGACCGCCGCGGTCAGAAAAGGGGATCCGGCGGTTTCCTGCCGGATTTCCCCTGGCTGGGCTGAACCTCCATGGCGGCGCTGCAAGCAGCGCCGCCATGGGGATTCCGACCCCCTTCCCGCCAGCCTGTTTCTGGCGGTTTTTACCGCCAGGAACAGGATGGCAGGAACGGGTGTCGTGGGGCCCCTGGGGGCCCCTGCAATGCCCATGCCACTGGCATGGGCATTGCAGGGGACTCCTAACAGCACCCGTCGCACACCTGCAACACCGCCGGCTCCATTCGGAGCCGGCTTCTGTGTTGCAGGCCCTTTCCCGCTGGGCCGGCGGGCGCTCCCTTGGCGAGCGCCCGCCTACCCAGCGGGAAAGTCAGAATGGCCCCCGCGGTCTTTTGACCGCGGAGCGGCCATTTGGCGGTTCCCGCCAGGCGGGCGGCGACCGCCGCCCGCCCGGGTCAGAATGACCCTCAAAGTGTCTTAAGTCTTTAAAAAGCAAACAAAGGGGGTCATTCTGACCCTGGCGGCCGGTGGCCGCCAGGGCCACCGACCACGGGAGCACCGCCAACAGGCTGGCGGTGCTCCCACGAGCATTCTGACCGCGGCGGTTCAGCCGCGGTCAGAAGTGGAAAGTCGGCGGTCTCCCGCCGACTTCCCGCTGCTCGGGGGAATCCTCCATGGCGGCGGAGCGCGCTCCGCCGCCATGGGGATTCTGACACCCCCTACCGCCATCCTGTTGGCGGTAGGGGGCGCCATGGGGATTCTGACACCCCCTACCGCCATCCTGTTGGCGGTAGGGGGTGCCGCGGGGCCCCTGGGGGCCCCTGCAGTGCCCATGCCAATGGCATGGGCACTGCAGGGGCCCCCGTAAGAGGGCCCCACTGTGTATTTCAGTGTCTGCAATGCAGACACTGAAATACGCGACGGGTGCAAACTGCACCCGTCGCACATACCCACTCCGCCGGCTCCATTCGGAGCCAGCTTCCTCGTGGGTTGGGGTTTCCCGCTGGGCTGGCGGGCGGCCTCCTGGCGGTCGCCCGCCAGCCCAGCGGGAAAGCCTGAATGGCCTCCGCGGTCTTTCGCTACCGCCGCCCGCCTCAATGAGAATCACCCCCAAAGTCTCTTTCAAGCACAAAGTACCTGGTTTGGAGTGGAAAATCTCCTCAGAGGGCCACAGAAGAAGAGATACGTGGAAAAATGGTGTATGCGTCGATTTCTCCCCAGCACACAGGGACATGTCCTGCCTTTTACCTACACAGCACCCTGCTCTAGGGGTTACCTAGGGCACACATTAGGGGTGACTTATATGTAGAAAAAGGGGAGTTCTAAGCTTGGCAAGTACTTTTAAATGCCAAGTCGAAGTGGCAGTGAAACTGCACACACAAGCCTTGCAATGGCAAGCCTGAGACAAGGTTAAGGGGGCTACTTAAGTGGGTGGCACAACCAGTGCTGCAGGTCCACTAGTAGCATTTAATCTACGGGCCCTAGGCACATATAGTGCACATTACTAGGGACTTATAAGTAAATTAAATAGTCCAATCAGGTATGATCCAAAGTTACCATGTTTAAAAAGGGAGAGAGCATATGCACTTTAGCAGTGGTAAAGTGTGCAGAGTCTAAAAGCCAGCAAAACAGGGTCCAAAAAGTGGAGGGAGGCAGGCAAAAAGTTAGGGGTGACCACCCTAAGGCATGTCAGGTCTAACATGTGTCCCCCCCAGCTGAAAGTGGGGAGAGCTACCCGACCTCCTGGGAGTTTTCATCGCTAAGGCGGAAGTATCTGGAGAGACCATCAGCATTGGTGTGGTCAACCCCTGGGCGATGCTCTACCGTAAAGTCCATCCCCTGTAGGGAAATGGACCATCTCAAGAGTTTTGGATTCTCACCCCTCATCTGCATGAGCCATACGAGGGGTCTGTGGTCTGTCTGAACCCGGAATTGAGTCCCAAACAGGTAGGGTCTTAGCTTCTTCAGTACCCAGACCACAGCAAATGCTTCTCTCTCAATAGCACTCCACTTTTGTCCCCGTGGTAATAGTCTTCTGCTAATAAAGACTACTGGTTGGTCTGAGCCCTCCTCATTCAGCTGTGCTAGAACAGCCCCTATGCCATGCTCTGAAGCGTCTGTCTGCACAATAAATTCCTGGGAGTAGTCAGGGGCGTTGAGCACGGGGGCCGTGCACATGGCTTCCTTCAGAGAATCAAAGGCTTTCTGACAGGCCTCTGTCCAATTCACCAACCTAGGTTGTTTCTTGGAAGTGAGTTCTGTCAAGGGGGACACAATGGTACCATAGCCCTTGACGAACCTGCGGTAGTATCCAGTGAGGCCCAAAAAGGCTCTCACCTCAGTCTGTGTTCTAGGTGGTTGCCAGGCCTTGATAGTTTCAATCTTGGCCTGGAGCGGCTGCACCCTGCCACCACCTACTAGGTGTCCCAAGTACACCACAGAACCCTGCCCAATCTGGCACTTACTAGCCTTGATAGTCAGCCCTACCTGTTGCAGAGCCAGAAGCACTTCCTTGAGGGGGACAAGGTGTTCCTCCCAGCTGGAACTGTAGACAGCTATGTCGTCCAGGTAAGCAGCACAGAAGGCATCTTTACCAGCTAGGACCCCGTTAACCAACCGTTGGAAGGTAGCGGGGGCATTTTTCAGCCCAAATGGCATCACCCGGAATTGGTAATGGCCATCAGGGGTGGAAAAAGCAGATCTTTCTTTAGCCCCCTCAGTCAGGCCAATCTGCCAGTACCCGGAAGTAAGATTGAACGTACTCAGGAACTTGGCAGCATCTAGCCTGTCAACGAGCTCATCAGCTTGGGGGATGGGGTGAGCATCAGTCCGGGTGACTAAATTGAGACCCCGGTAGTCCACACAGAACCGGAGTTCTGGCTTCGCACCTGGGGCAGTAGCCTTGGGAACCAATACCACAGGGCTGGCCCAGGGACTACTGGATTTCCCAATAACCCCCAAAGTCAACATCTTGGAGACCTCCTCCTTGATGCTGGCCTTAACCTTATCTGACAACCTGTAAATTTTGTTCTTTACAGGGGAACTGTCACCTGTGTCAATGTCATGCACACAGAGGTGGGTTAGTCCAGGAGTAAGGGAGAACAGGGGGGAGAACTGCTCTAACAGCTCATAGCAGTCCCCTCTCTGGGTTGGAGTCAGGGAGTCAGAGAGAATGACACCACCTACTGACCCATCCCCTTCTTTGACAGCGAGGAGGTCGGGGAGAGGTTCACTCTCCTCTTCCATGCCCTCATCTGTGACTAGGAGCATACTGACCTCAGACCTCTCAAAGTGAGGTTTGAGCCGGTTGTGATGGAGGACCCTTAGGGGTTGCCTAGGGGTCTTGAGGTCCACTAGGTAAGTGGCCTCCCCTTTACGCTCCTTGATCTCAAAGGGGCCAGTCCAGCGGTCCTGGAGAGCGCTGGGCTCTACTGGCTCCATCACCCAAACTTTGTCTCCAGGTGAGAACTCAACTAGAGTGGCCTTCTGGTCGTACCACTCCTTCATCACCTCTTGACTGGCCTTGAGGTTACTCTGGGCCTGCTTCCAGAAGCGTTGGGTTTGTTTGCGGAGGGCCAGCATGTAGTTGACCACATCCTGGGGAGGGGCCTGGGGAGCTTTCTCCCAGCCCTCCTTAACGATGCTTAGGGGTCCCCTGACAGGGTGACCATAGAGAAGCTCAAAGGGGCTGAACCCCACCCCTTTCTGGGGCACCTCTCTATAAGTAAACAACAGGCAGGGTAAGAGGACGTCCCACTTACGCCTCATGGCCTCAGTCAGGCCACCAATAATGCCTTTCAGGGTCTGGTTGAATCTCTCAACAAGCCCATTGGTTTGAGGATGATAAGGGGTGGTAAACCGGTAGGTCACCCCACACTCATCCCACAGGGTCTTCATGTATGCAGACATGAAGTTTGTGCCCCTGTCAGACACGACCTCCTTAGGGAATCCCACACGGGTAAATATTCCCAACAGGGCTCTGGTCACCATCTTTGCAGTCACTGTTCTCAGAGGGATTGCCTCTGGATAGCGGGTGGCATGGTCCACCAAAACCAGGATAAACCTGTTGCCCAAGGCAGTTTTGGGGTCCAAGGGACCAACAATGTCGATGCCCACCCTTTCAAAGGGGGTGCCAACGACTGGGAGTGGGAGCAGGGGAGCTTTAAGCCGTTTCCCTGCCTTCCCACTAGCTTGGCAGGAGGGGCAAGCTCTGCAGAAGTTATCTGAGGCTTTCCTCATTCTGGGCCAATGAAAGTGGGTGTTAAGCCTGTCAAAGGTCTCGTCTTGGCCCAGGTGTCCTGCCAGGGGAATGTCGTGAACCAGGCCTAGTAGGAATTTCCGGTAACACTGGGGGACCACCAGCACACGGTGTGCCCCAGGACCTGGAATCCTACGCTCACTGTAAAGGAGATCATTCTCCCAGTAAATATGGTGAGCGCCAGAGGCGTCACCTGCTGTGTGGTCTGTGGCCTGCTTCCTCAGACCCTCAAGGGTGGGGCATTCTTTCTGCGCCTTGCAGAATGCTTCCCTTGTTGGCCCCCCCTCTACTTGCCAGCCAGCAAGTTCAGGTAGGTTACCCAGGGCAGCTATGTCCTCCCCGGTTGGCTCAGGGGCCTCCTCTTCCTCAGGGGCCTCGTCTACCACCGTGGGAACATTGGAGGCGGGTTTCCCACGCCCCTGGCCCCCCTCTTTGGCAGCTGTCTGGGCCATCTTTCCAGGCTCCAGACGCCCTTGACTCCCTTCCCGGGCAGCCATGGACCGTGTGGTCATGCAGACCCACTCAGGTAACCCTAACATCTCCAGGTGAGATCTGAGCTCTACTTCCTTCCAAGCAGTATGCTCAAGATCATTGCCTAACAGACAATCTACAGGCATGGCAGGACTCACAGCTACTTTCAGAGTACCAGAGACCCCCCCCCCCCACTCAAAGGGAACCAGAGCCACCGGTGGGTGACTCTCACGATTGTCAGCGACTGTGACCTGGTGGAATGTATTAGGGACTATCTGCTCTGTTGACACCAGCTGACTCTGGATAGTAGTCATACTGGCTCCTGTGTCACGCAGAGCCTCCACCTTCTGCCCATTAATGGTGACCCACTGCCTGTACTTGGAAGTATTTCGGGGCATGTGGGCTTTGGACACCATTTCTCTTTCTCCCAGGGACACTAGGGAAATCTCTACCTGATCCCCAAAGCTATCTGGGTCCATCTCCCCCTCAAGCGCTACACTAGTCAACCCAGGTGTCTGTCCGGTAGTAGACGGAGCCATTTTGGAGCACTGGGGGTCGCCTTTATAGTGACCATATTGGTAACACTCCATGCATTTGGGGTTGGATTTCCCTGACCTATCATATGTCCCTGGCTTTTTCCCAAATCTGGAAAAGGAATGGTTGCCGCCCCCCCTTGGGAATACTTTTGGGGGCCTTTTGAGAGTTCCTTATCTGTAAGTTTATCTCCCCCCTCTTTCTTCTGTTGGGAACCCTGACCACCTTTGTGGGAGTCCCCCCCAGGTACCTTTTTGGACACTCTGGTGCTAACCCAGAGGTCCGCCTCCTCAGCAAGCTTCCTGGGATCAGTCAGCTTGCTATCTACCAAGTGCTGGCGCAACTCTGTATAGGTAACATTGAGTATATGCTCTCTCAGAATCAAGTCATATAGCCCTTTATAATTATCTACTTTGTTGCCCCGCACCCATCCATTCAGTGCCTTACTGGAAAAGTCAAAGAAATCTACCCATGTTTGTATGGTTTGTTTGGTGCTGTCCCTGAACCTCTGACGGTATCCCTCAGGGGTCAGCCCAAAACTTGGCAAGTAAAGTGGCTTTCTGAAGTGGGTATGTGTTTTGATCAGGTTGATCCAATGTGAGAAGTGTGTCCCTCCCCAATGGCGGCACATAACCCCACATAGCTACCCCCCATTGCCCTTCAGGAACCTCATGAGCCCTTAGTGCAACTTCATAAGCAGCTAACCATTTATCTATGTCATCTCCCACCACAAAACTGGGCACCACATTTTTGGGTATACGAACCTTCTTTTCTCCAGCAGGTCCTGTCTGTATGCTGCCACCATTATTGCTGGATTCAGACTGTCTCGCCTTGATCTCCAGCTCCTTGAGACTCAGTTCATGAGCCAACAATAGTTTCTTTTCAGCCAAGGATCTTTCAGCTTCCACCTGTTTGGCTGCTCTTTCAGCTTCAGCTTGTTTGGCTGCCCTTTCAGCTTCAGCTTGAATCTGTTTGGCTGCTCTTTCAGCTTCAATCTGTTTGGCTGCTCTTTCAGCCTCAGCTTGCTTGGCTTCTCTCTCTGCCCTTCTTTCCTCCTGCTGAGCCTCAATTTTCAGTTTTGCCATTTGCAATTGGAACTCCCTTTCCTCTCTCCTTTCCTCTGCGGTCAGGCTTTGCACAGAGACACTGCTCCCTGGTCTGGAAGGGGGCACAATTGCAGTGGTAACATCATCCACAGATGGCAACAAATCCTCTGAGGGGCGATTTTCTGGCTCCTCTTCCTCATCATCCTCTTCTAAATGGGCTTCTGCCCAGGCCCTCAGCGCCACTTGAAAGTCCTCCTTTTTGGAGGCCCCTTGGGTGGGTACCCTCATTGCCCTGCAGAACCCTCTTAGCTGTTTGACCGTATATGTATCCAACAGGACTAGGTCAAAGTCTCCAATTTGAGATCCAGTCAGAGACATGTTGAGTGAGGATTTAGTTTTTGAAAATTGTCAGGAAAAACAAATTTGCAAAAAGAGATAAAAATCAAGTTGACCTTCAACTGTGGGTAGGTAGTGAAATACTTAGCTACTGTATGTTATTGCACAAATACAAGTCCTATCCTCACCGCTGATCACCAATGTTAGAAATGGGGTTTTTGGTTGGCAGTCAGGTTACCCTCTGTCCAAGCAAGAACCCTCACTCTAGTCAGGGTAAGTCACACACAATCCACAATTAGCCTGTGCCCACCCTCTGGTAGCTTGGCACGAGCAGTCAGGCTTAACTTAGAAGGCAATGTGTAAAGTATTTGTGCAATAAATCATACAATACCATCATATAGCACCACAAAAATACACCACACAGTGTTTAGAAAAATATATAATATTTATCAGGATATTTGTAGGTCAAAACGAATAAAGTTGCAATGTGAATTTGTAGGGATATCACTGAAAAGTGATATAAAGTGTCTTAAGTCTTTAAAAAGCAAACAAAGTCTCTTTCAAGCACAAAGTACCTGGTTTGGAGTGAAAATTCTCCTCAGAGGGCCACAGAAGAAGAGATACGTGGAAAAATGGTGTGTGCGTCGATTTCTCCCCAGCACACACGGACTTGCGTCGTTATTTTTCACGCGGGGAAGTCGTGCGTCGTTTTCCGGCACGCGGACAGGCTCTTTCTGTGGATCGCGGGGATTACCAGATGTCCCGGGTCTGTGCGTGGAGTCTCCTGCTTGTTTTCCGGCTGCGCGTCGAAGTTTCGCCCTCACGGCAGGCGTCGCGTCAATTTCTCCTCTGGAGGTCGGGCGGCGTTATCCTTGCGAGACCGTGCGTCGGAGTTCCGGTCGTTCCGAAGGCGTCGCGTCGATCAGCGTCAGTGTGCGGCGTTTTTCTCGCCACGGAACAAGTTGTGCGTCGAAAATTTCGGCGCACGAAGCGTCCAAGTGAAAAAGAGAAGTCTTTTTGGTCCTGAGACTTCAGGGAACAGGAGGCAAGCTCTATCCAAGCCCTTGGAGAGCACTTTCACAGCCAGACAAGAGTTCAGCAAGGCAGCAGGCCAACAGCAAGGCAGCAGTCCTTTGTAGAAAGCAGACAGGTGAGTCCTTTGAGCAGCCAGGCAGTTCTTCTTGGCAGGATGTAGTTTCTGGTTCAGGTTTCTACTCCAGCAAGTGTCTGATGAGGTAGGGCAGAGGCCCTGTTTTATACCCAAATGTGCCTTTGAAGTGGGGGAGACTTCAGAGAGTGGCTAAGAAGTGCACCAGGTCCCCTTTCAGTTCAATCCTGTCTGCCAGGGTCCCAGTAGGGGGTGTGGCAGTCCTTTGTGTGAGAGCAGGCCCTCCACCCTCCCAGCCCAGGAAGACCCATTCAAAATGCAGATGTATGCAAGTGAGGCTGAGTACCCTGTGTTGGGGTGTGTCTGAGTGAATGCACAAGGAGCTGTCAACCAAGCCCAGCCAGACATGGATTGTAAGGCACAGAAAGATTTAAGTGCAAAGAAATGCTCACTTTTCTAAAAGTGGCATTTCTGGAATAGTAATATTAAATCCGACTTCACCAGTCAGCAGGATTTTTTATTACCATTCTGGCCATACTAAATATTACCTTCCTGCTCCTTTCAGATCAGCAGCTGCCACTTCAACAATGTATGAGGGCAGCCCCAATGTTAGCCTATGAAGGGAGCAGGCCTCACAGTAGTGTGAAAACTAATTTAGGAGTTTTACACTACCAGGACATATAACTACACAGGGACATGTCCTGCCTTTTACCTACACAGCACCCTGCTCTAGGGGTTACCTAGGGCACACATTAGGGGTGACTTATATGTAGAAAAAGGGGAGTTCTAGGCTTGGCAAGTACTTTTAAATGCCAAGCCGAAGTGGCAGTGAAACTGCACACACAGGCCTTGCAATGGCAAGCCTGAGACAAGGTTAAGGGGGCTACTTAAGTGGGTGGCACAACCAGTGCTGCAGGTCCACTAGTAGCATTTAATCTACAGGCCCTAGGCACATATAGTGCACATTACTAGGGACTTATAAGTAAATTAAATAGTCCAATCAGGTATGATCCAAAGTTACCATGTTTAAAAAGGGAGAGAGCATATGCACTTTAGCACTGGTTAGCAGTGGTAAAGTGCGCAGAGTCTAAAAGCCAGCAAAACAGGGTCCAAAAAGTGGAGGGAGCCAGGCAAAAAGTTAGGGGTGACCTCCCTAAGACATGTCAGGTCTAACAAAGACTATGAAAACATTCAACCAGGAAAGCTGACAGGAAACAACTCATTTGAATACCAAGTACTGCTACTCAGTGAGAGTAGCTGGAAACAACGTGTCCTATCGCAGTAGCAAAAATTTTGCCACAAATGTTTGACAATCAATGACACTTATGTCATGCATAGGAAGTAGCAACCCATCAATCATTCACAAAATTGACTATGCTTAAAAAGAAGTTTAGGGCAGTAGAAGTACACATAGAAATTCACATTGTGCATAGATTTCAATGCACACTCCTTGGGACATTTGAGAACCTCCTGAAGGTTGAATGTACACATCAACTCATTACTGAGTGAACAATTAACAAAATATGGTCACAGGGAGAGGATGGTCCAAATTAGATGTAGGTGCTGTAAGGGATACCTAAATAGGGTGAAGGTTCTAATTTACTTAGACTTTTTTTAGCCTTATTTGCAATTCTGTTGTAAGTGAAAAAATTGGGAATCATGGAGTTCAGACTTTCGAGGGATTTATGTCTGCCTTCGAGAAGTACTTAAGACCAACCTTGGCTCCCTCTTTGAAGTAAGCATTGGCAGAGCCAAAATGCATCAGCTTCATAATGTGAGTGTCGAGCTGTTGTCTCTGTCAATATTTGTGTGTAAAGTATTGCTTTAATTCAAAAACGTAAAAACGACAAACATTTCAAAATACTGGAGGGCAAGCAGACACACATATCCTGGCAACTTAAAATAGTACATTGAATTCAATGCATACCATCTATAAATGGCATGGTTTATGTTGCAATTAGGTTTCACTCAGGGAACTGAACAGAATTAAGAAAGAATAAAAAAGTGTCCGAATTTAAGGAAACCACACTTAAGGTCTGTTTTTCAGTCATACCCCAGAACAAATATCCCTGCTCCTGTGCTTTTCGAAACAAGCTGTGAAAGATAAAAAAGCAAAAGATCACAGTGGTGGGGGCAAGTATTATAGTGGGGGAAACAGCACACGAAGGAGAGATCTGGAAAACACAATCATTCTCTTAGAGTGCTAAATGAAAAGGAAAAGGTAGTTCCCTAAATGAGAGCAATGGAAGGATACAAGTCAGTCAATCAAAAGGATCTCAAAGAAGTTATGTTTCAAGAGAGAGAGACAAACAGAAGAAAAACGCAAGGCATCAACTAAGCAAGCAAGCAAATGAGAGTGAGGAGCAATGTGGAGGCTGTAAACCCACTGTAAGTTCACAATAGTTCTTATGCAAGCAGACAGCTTGTGCCGTCTGGTAGGCGACACCTAAAAAGAAACAAGGTATCAGGATCCTAGCTCCTTTGAAAAGAGTGAGAGTTTCTAAATTAACTCCAAATACCTGCAGGCGTTTGTTACAAAACGCAAGTGCTTGCATAGGTGTGTGTTTTTACCTTATATTTGTCTGGGTATGGTAGTAAAACCCAAGAAGCATTCAAGTGCAACTGTATATTTATTGTTAAAATAAACGTAAACCCACACCAGAGGACAAGTACAAGTAATAAAACCATCCTAATGACGTCAGATATAGGTGTATTCAACATGGTTGAGTTCTGAGCAGCAAAGGAATGATTTAAAATCGGTCTTTTACAGGAATGTGCTTTCCGAAAAGTATCATAAAACGTTTCCTGCGATATACAGAACACTCGCAGCAAAGGTCAGTTTCATGTAACAGTTCAACAAAAGAAGTGTCAAAAAATCAAAGAGAATGCGCGAGTATCCCTTAACCTTCCGCCTAAGATTAGGGTCACTAGTAGGCAGGGATTACGCCGGTATCACATCATTGTTTATGTAAGACAAACTGAAAGCTGTGCACGATAAAACGTGTATGTAGCCCTTTCCGTTGGCAACACTTGAACGTTTTGGAAATTAAATTAGGATTTGTACAAATTGCACAGTGATCAAGACAAATTAGAGGTCCCAAAAAATATACCTGGGTTTGACTTTTCTCTGTTTAGTCTTGACAGCCCCATACATATTGTTTCCAATATAAGCAAATAAGTTAGACGTTCTGGGATAGCGTCTCCTTTTATTTATTTCTATTGAATTGTTTTTTCTGATTCTTGACAACGAGTTACTGGAATCTGAATTTACTTGGTTTATAAAGTGCCCCTGGGCTGATTTATAGCTGTGATATTGCTTTACACCGTGTAAGCTATATTATTCATTACCTAGCAGAACTGACTGCTGTCTCCCCTGATGGGTAACCGTAAGGTTCTCCTTGCTATTCTACCTAGTAGTGGGCAAGAAAGAATTAGGTATACGGATGAGATAAGCGATAAAAGGAAAGACTGTTTTCATTGGAAATTGAAGGAAGAGGTAAGGGTGATTTACGAATGTAATACAATGGGGTATATTTTATTGATATCTCACTATGAAAACGCTGACGCTTTCTCTAGTGGCTTCATTTAACAACGAAATGCGGAATGAAAATGAAAAAGAGAAAGGCTCTTGCTTGTTCTCAGGAGCCAAACACACGCCCAGATTGCAACTTAAAAACACACATGCCAGACTTCTACAATAAGATGATAAACAATCGTTTAGGCCGTAACTGAGAAACATGATCAATGCCTGGAAATTATTCACTTCCGATAGATGACCTGATCTCAAGTTGGCTGCATGATGCCTTGAAAGATCATAGTTCTTGCTGTAGATCTATCAAGATTCCAGAGTGGCCATTTGAGGGCCAGGCTCTCTCTATATGTAAAAAAAAAATGTGATTACATCATCATCAGACAAGCGTTATTCGATTTTATATAAAAATCATAAAAGCATACAGTACATAATGCAGTATCATACACATTAAAAATCAGAAGCCAATACAAATATTTAAAAGAATTTAAAAAAACATCAGAAACAGAATTGTGATATAATAAGCTAGTGCAAAACAGCACAGCAATAATCATTTAAAAGGAAAAACAGCAGTGGAAAAATGGAGAAAACAAAGGTTTCCTTATCCGACTAACTATCCATAGGTGGTTCGTACTAAAGATAATACAATAAATAAACACAGTTGGCAGGGTTTAGTAGGGCAGATAACACAGTGAAAACTTAAATTCCTATGGAATATATACTGATAAGACTCTAACTCAAGTCATTCTTCATCGCCATCATATAAACAGGTATTGCCATAAACATGCACAATAGTAGGATAAAAATACAAAACCATAACCCTAGAACCACTCTATTTTCCCACTGCTCGCCTGACGGATGCAGAAATATACTTGTAAACCATCAAGCAAAGTACATTGTTTGTAAGAGCTGCAGGTAAATAGGGCTGCTCTTCATTGCCAGATATTTAAAAACGTCATCAAAGGCAATAAGTAGCGTTTCCTCAGGATGAAAGAGTTTACAGAAAAACATTAAATATTACAAAGACTGAGCAGTCATCGAGTCACACGGACAAGGCTCTACAAAGGAATTATGAAAAGCATGGCTGGGATAAGCTACCAGAAAATGTACAATTCCAAATCTAAACCTAATTAGGTAAAAGCACTGGGTATAGGATAATGGAAACAAAAGATAAGGCTCCATGGTGTATGTGTGGTGACCAAGGGGAGATAGCTCACCACTCACTATTTACCTTTTTCAGTTGTGCGCCTAGACCATTCTCTTAGGGCAAAGAAGTCATTCCTAAATTGCTTTTTTGAGATGTTTCTCAGTAACAGAGGATTATGATAACAATCCTCTCTCCATAATAGGGAAAGCTGCTCCTTCACAGAACTAAACCATTTAAATTTGGAGGCGAAGTCAGAAGATGTGGCATTGTTAATTATAGATTGTTTGAGCAGAGTTTCCTCCTTCACCCAAATTTGTCTCCATAACAATAGAGGCCCTCACTTAGCATGATCCTGGAGCAGAACCAGCCCCAGTTCAGAGTGGCATATTGTAATAGGAAAGGGGTTTAAAACTAAAAGAAGCTTCCTTACAAAACTATTTTCAGCCACGTGCAAGTTGTTAATGTCACAATCACCCCAGACGTCTGCACCAAATGTACTCAGTGACATTCATTTTACACGGCAAATATTCAACATTGTGCCCAGTGGTTTTCTGTCCAATCTTTGAGCAAATCGTAAAAAAGAGCTGCAGTAGCTTGCTCAACTTTAAGCCTTCTACACCTAATCAGATGGTCCAAGAATTACTACAATCGAAAAGGATGCCTAAATACGTGAAGGTGCTTACATTTGATTTTTTTTCCCCATCCAAAAACCAGAGTTTAGGTGCTTTAGAGGAAGACCCAATTAGCATCACTCGAGTTTTGGAAATATTAGTTTTTAGGTCCAAAACATTCATGAACGAAAAGAACCCATCTAACAGTTTTTTTTTTAGTCCTACACCCATTCTAGGTATTAATACACAGTCATCCACATTCAACAGAGCAAGAAGTTTTCTATGACTACCTTTTGTGCTGATCTGCCTCCTCTGCAAGAAGATGCTTTTCTAAATCATTTATATAAACGTAAAATAAGAACGGGGCCAGAACGCAGCCTTGCCTAAAGCCATGTTTGAGGTCAAATGCATCAGTTACCTCACTATTTTTCCTGTACCTTACACTTGCTGTTACCCATCGTGCATCTGAACCTCCACAAAAATGAACCAATATTGAATCAAACCTCATGTTGAGCATGATGGACCACAGCTTCCCTCTGTCTACCCAATCAAAATATGCTGAAAGGTCCATAAAGCCCAGATGAATGCTCCCTCTGCTTCCCATTGTATACTTTGAAATAAAAATATGAAGACTGAGACATAGTCTATTAAGTTTATCCCAGGCATCTCTCACAATATCTTTTTTCCTCTGTGTTAAACCCAGTTTGCATTCGCGTCTAAGACGCACCGCCACCCTCTATCCCATGGGACCTGCTTCAATGAGCCCACCAGGTTTCTATGAGCCCTTGAACAGCTGTTATAGAACCACTGCTGGGCTTTGGATGCTTTCGCCATTGAGGTCAAAAGTCCAGTATGTGAGCTACAGGCTATATGAAACACCCTTAGAACCTCACTAGGGGAGAGAACATTCTTTAAACAATCTGAAACTTGGTCCCCTTACCTCCTTCAATAATGCCCTGTGGACGAGAGAAGAGTCAATTGTTGCCCACTTACGGGTAATACCATTGTTTATAGCATATCTTACAGAGGCAATATCCACAGTAAGAAGAGGTGACAAGACCTCACCAGTGTCAATATGCAGAAATAGTGGATAATGATCACTCAACCTACTGGGCAAGATTCCAAACCACATTTCCCGTGTCTTATTGGACAGAGAGACCCCAATAAAATTGATCAGGCTCCCTTTCTCTCCCCCCAGAAAAGATATCAAATCTTCCATAGGTTATTCTATTGAATCCATAGTAAGAGAGAGGGACAACCTGCACAACATTGAGTTAAAAAGATCACCACAATGAGAGTGTTTAATTAAAATGGGCGGGGTATTCAGCGTCCCAACCAGGCACACCACAAACATTTGCGTCTCTAATGTACAATTAAAATTACTGCTCCAAATAGCAAAATAGTGGGTCATGAGTGTATCTAAAACAGAACTCAAAGTACTATAGTATGAACAGAATGAAACCCGTCAATGTAAGCGCTCTCTCTGGCCCAGTCTCTTGCAAATAATGTCATACCCTGAAACTTGGTTTAGCCCTGATTTTTGACCTAGCTTGCAACACCAGCCACGTTCCAAAATAAACATTTAAAGTCATAACGTTCTAGAGTGGCTGCTGTTGAGAATCACTGCTAGATGCTAAAAGGTTTGCAGAAGCTGACACCCTATTGGTGTTCATATTAAATACCCTGCTCTAATAAGAGGGTGACAGAATAGAGACAGTAGAGGGACAGGGCTTTAGAGCATTCTCAAGAGGCACAGTAGAAGACCTCACACCATGTGACAAACAATCTTAGGATAAGGCTCAAACCAGTGCCCTGAGAAATGCACAAAATAGATGGGAACAAGAAAAGGCTAAAACAAATGGGTCAAAAATATCAAGAAATGAAGCAAAGTAGACATAGCTATGTATCATCCATCAATCAAAGGGCATATGTCCTGCATATGAGTACATTATATACAAGGAATAAATTAAATACGGGTAAGAATTACTTCAATCCTACTACATGGGACTAACAATAGCCCGCATTTTAGAAAGACAACATTTAGCATTAAAAGCTATATCTGTAAAATAGGTTACTTGAACTACGATGAAGAAAAATATCTATTTTCAATGTAATACTTCTCAGAGCTGATTCTTTCAATAAAATACATTTTCTGCTTTGGTGTAGCTTTTTTTCACCTAAAATGATTTTCTTGGCAAATAACACCAGACAAATAGTACTAAACATGTACAAAGGTATTTAGATTGCACTTCAAGTAAGAATTTGATTATTGTGCATTTAATGGAGGCAGGTTTCTTTCAAAGATGGCTTATGAATTCACAAGATAGTCCCTGGCTGCTGGTAAAGCAATGCACTACATTCACTGCAATAAAAATGCTCCCTAAGGAGTGGAATAATACACATCATAGCCAACAGCATGTTAATCTTCTGGGTTCATTGAAGATGTGAATTGTTACTATTTCAAAGCAAAGCAATGCCTAAAGGGGCTTGACCCAAAGAAGCAAGTGGTTAAAAGTAGCTAGCTCAAAGCCAACCTTGTGTGCACTATTTGCTAGTCTTCCAGAAGACAGATAAAGTAATTAGGTCAGACCTAAACATGGTGTCATTTCTTATAGTCTGGGTACACCCATCAGTCTCTTGGCTGCACCTTTCACTTTTATGGGCTCTAACAAAATGGGTTGACAGTAAGCAATCCTTAGCCTGAACTAATTTATCAGAAAGAGAAAGCTTCTTAAGTG
Source organism: Pleurodeles waltl (assembly GCF_031143425.1). Classification (NCBI taxonomy): domain Eukaryota; kingdom Metazoa; phylum Chordata; class Amphibia; order Caudata; family Salamandridae; genus Pleurodeles; species Pleurodeles waltl. Next base: position 501,811,249 of record NC_090451.1, on the reverse strand, counting down.
TAATGTAATTCAGAATATTTCAGTTTAACATCATGATCATTCAGTAGAAGAGGAAGTAGTGCTTAACTTTAGCTAGTGGTTACAGGTGAGGTCTACTGGCAATCATTAAAGGGGACTAAATTTTTGCATCATCAGACTTTGACCTAGAAAATCGATAGAAAGCCAGAAAGGGGCGGGAATGACTGGAAAACAGTGACAAAGGGAGAAAGAATGTATGCCAAAGAACCTCCAAGGCTGAGATAAAGGAGCAGAGCGTGTCTTGAGGTAGCATGAGGAGGAATCAAGACAAGACGGCCTGATTGGTGGATATCTGAGAAACGCTTTGGGGTCTGGCATTAAACTCTGTAAGGCAGGAAACAAAAGCTATCATTATATGCCTTTAGCTCATAGTTTTAGGTCATCAAATCATTCCACTTCACCACCTTTCCCCAACCTTAATTTACACCAGTAGGATCGCTTAGTGAGTTAAATGTTCAACACTAGAGTATGCAGTGATCTGGAGGTCATTAGTTCCAATCCTGGAAGGACTGAATAAGTCTTCCATTCTTCTGAGGTAGGTACATTGACTACATTAAATTGTTTAATACATACCCATGTTAGTTACAGTGCTTAGAAACTGCAAACATGTAACATGAAGTCCTATATGGAAAACAAGTTATAATTATTTAGCACTTTCATTTAACACATAAATTCATGCCGAGAGTAAACAAACAGCAGCGGGCGTGCTCATCAAAAAGCCCCAGGGACAGTGAAGGAGGAATTAATGCACCCTAATGGGGGTGAGAACAAACACATGGCAAAACAGAGAATTGTCTGTTACTTCGAATGGAATAAAAGAAAAAGTAGGAGATGGAGAGGAAGGGCTGAGATCAGGGGTGGCAGATTGGAGCGGCAGTCTGAAGTTAGTGGAAAGTGGCTGGAGTGGGACGCATGTGGTGAGACAGGCCTACGAGGGTGAAGCATAGTGTTGCATATGACTTGGGAGAGGAGGGTGAAGGGTATTCGTGGTGTCGGGAGAGGTAACAAGGATCTATGAGCCTAAGGAGGAAGGTTGTTGTTCTTTGTGTGTTGTATGAATTATGGCAGTAAAGTTGCCCAGTGGGGGACATACAAGTTGCTTGCATAAATGTTGCACCTCCTCATAACGGAGGGCACATTTAAGCACTGTGCTGTACGAGGCTTTCAATGGTGGGGTTGAGAGAGAGTCCCACTGTAGGTGGAGTTCGCAGTTTGCAAGTACAAGTGCTAAAGAAGCAAATCAGCGCTTAAAAAAACTCAGCGAGCACGCTTACCATGTGTGTATGTTAAACAGTTCTCTGACCTCGTGTAGTTAGACTTGTTTCATGTTAACTGATCCCACGGTACTTAAGTACCAGATATCAATGGTGTGTGAAAGGAGATTCTAGGTCCTCTAGGTCTACAGCGCAACTGAAATTATGATGTTGCTTTAGCAGGGAGCCACAAGGTCACTGTCTCATTCTGCATCCCCACAAAGATGTTTATATTTAGTCGTAGAAGGAAAGGTGGTGTGGAAAATAATTCCTGACCAATTTAGTAAGATTTAGGTTTACCTTCAATTAGATTATAAATATTCTCAGTTGGAAAACTGAAATTAAATTTCTTATTACAAAAGGGCACCCATTCCAACAAAAATACTCCCCTTCACTAGAACCCATTGATTTCATGTTACTCAGCGATACCTAAATCCACTTATAACTGTACTAGGCAAACGCCTTCATATGACTCTAACCTGTGCATTAATTGTACTGCAGGTAATTTAGTTCACTGCTATAAATCATCTCTCCTCTGAAGGAAGAGCCGTACAGGCTTCCAGCCAAAGTACCAACCTTATTCAAGCCTCTGGCATGGATTCACCCGTCCTCTCACGAGATCTCATCTTTTCTTCCACATCCTACATACCTGCACTTAGTGGAAGAAATTGGTTTAGAGGTACCCCAATCTAGTTCTCACAGGCTAAGGTGGCTCTTCCCTTTGGGGATACACTTTGGGGATTAACTTTTATCTCTCAAGGAGGAGCAAATTTACGAGGGTTGCAAACTGAAGACCTGCAGCCCCAAATCAGAGCTAAACGAAACTGATTTTTTTCCAAAAGCTTCTTAGAATCAAACTCATCACAAAATCTATTGGCTAACACCTTTGTTTCAAGGTTCATGATCACAGATTGGTTATTAGGTAATCTACAAAATAGGGCACTAGTTGGGCTGCCTATCATTTACCCTGTTGCTGTTGTTGCCTTTGCTCCATCAGAAAAAGCTAGAGTGGCAGTATCAGATGTTTTTGAAAAAAGTGTATAGTACCAGAATATTTAGTTTTAAATATTGTGCTGCAAAAATACTGATAACCAAAATAACTAGCATTTAAATATACATAGATAAATATGGGCTTAGTATACGTACGTCCACATCATGTACCTAATGATATATATACATACATATATATATATATGTATATATTATTATAGATATATATAAATATATATACTCTGAATGATACAAACTTAGGGTTTTTATTTATGATATATATATATATATATATATATATATATATATATATATATACACAAATATGTGTGTGTATATATATATTATATTCACTGAAAAAAACAAAGGTTACAGGGATGTTATAGTTAGGTTCTGAATCTATTCGTAAAAAAACATAGAAATTCAGCAGTTATAGTTAGAGTTATTTCAAGTAACTATAATTCACATCCTAAGGTAAGTATAACTCGCGCATTCGCCATGCATAGTTTTATCAATAATTTTATTGCAAATGTTGCAGTGATAATATCAAAGATGCCAAAGAAGATATAATCAATGACATTATATGTGGAGTAATTAGCTGTGCATGGCGAAGACGCAAGGTATAGTTACCTTAGGGCGCAAGTTATAGTTACTTCAAATAACTCTAACTATAACTGCTGAATTTCTATGGTTTTGCATGAGTAAATTCAGAACCTAACTATAACGTCCCTGTAACATTTGTTTTTTTCAATTAATTTCTATGTTTTTTTAATGTAAAGTAATTTTAATTACTTTATGTTAATCCAACCACCGCAGGGCACGGTCTTCAGCTGTGTATGGTGGGGGTTGGCTGCAAGGCCTGGCCTGCGGCAAGGCCCCTCAACAAAGCCCATATAACCACCCAACCGCGCACAGCCTATGGTCATGCGCAGCAGGGGTTGGCCACAGGGCCTGCCTCTGTCTGTGGATCTGTGAGTGGGTGCATGAGTGTCTGAGCGGGTCTCAAAGTGGGTGTGTGAGTCTATGAGTGGGTCTGAGTGGGTGTGTGAGTGGACACATGAGTCTCAGAATGCATGCATGAGTGAATGAATTAGTGTATGAATGAGTCTGTGAATGTTTTTTTTTTTTAATGTTTTGCATATTCTCGAATATTCTTGAATGTCCTAAAATATTAGAGGATATTCTCGAATATTTGCTGATATCACACATGGTGAAGAAAAATCATTTTAAACCTGTAATTTGACCCTCAAACACCCCTATATCACACTCCTGGGGACAGGGTACCTCCACCATGACCCCTTATACCACTTATGATTTCTCTTTTAAGCCCCGGGGGCCCTCACCCATAACATAAAATGGTGACTGCAACTTTCTAGTTAGGTTTGCGGCCAGCCCATAATAGCATTCCTGTTGCCGCACGCATTAGTGAATTCGCCGTGATCATCACGAAAATTTCACGGCCAGAAATGTACAAATGTATATTCCCTTTAATTTATCAAAAACTTGTGAACAGATTTACACCAAATAACCGAAAGCACAATCTGAGTACCAAAATCGAGCTTTCTGCCAAATTTGGTGTCATTCAGTCCAGTGGTCTGGGCTGTAGTCATGTCTAAAGGTCCTACATGAATTACCATGGGGAATGCAACTTTTTTGAGCCCCCCCCCCCCTCATTTTTCTTAGCCCTCGCTTGACTGGTCACTTCAAAACTTTCCATGCGCAACAAGAATCACAGGGGCACTTTTTTCAGAAAATGTCATGAAGATTCGTCAAACCATACAAAAGATATAGGCAAGTAAAAAAAACCTTTTTTTTCTGGATTGCCACTTGGCAATATATATATACTATATATATATATATATATATATATATATATATATATATATATATATATATATATTTTTTTTTTTTTTTACTAAAAAAAAAAACAAATGGTAACGTTATAGTTAGGTGAAAATGTCAGTTAATAAATAGCTTTTGAAACTAACAAACCTATTGAAATTCACGTTATTTATAGAACATGCCATGAGTGATTTAATATATGAGGTCATTAACAGTGCACTCCTAAGCATGCCATTACTCCTTACACTTTCTAGACTACAATCTATAGACTAACATTTACCTATTGGGCTGTCTTTTTGTACATTTTGTTTGCATTTCCATATGACACAAAAATTCGGCGTAGAAGAGTATTACATAGGCTAAAGGTGAAAGATGTAGCATGGAATGGGGCAAGTATTCCTTCTTCTTGGTCCAGAACAAGTTGGAGGGTATGTCAGTGCCCACACATTTAAAGATATGCATATAACAGCCAATTGAAATTAGCGTTCACAAGACAGCCTCATAAATATCCCACATTATAACCAGTATGTCAGCATTTAGCTCAAAGAGGAATGTTGCAAACCACGAGTAATTTGTTTGATGTAGAACTACGAACATTGTTTCTATGGTGAGTAGAAGGGTAGGGATGGAATTAAGAGGGCCTCCAACAACACGTCCAGGAATAACAATCAGATACATGAGAAAGAAAGGCATCTAAGGTTGGGTGGAGTACACATTTAAAGTGCAAGTCTTATGTGAGATAACTCTAGACTCATGTGTGACCACATGATGGGTCAGACATTTATAGCTGTCTCAAATCATAAGCCTGCATACATTCACAAAATGGCAACAAGTTTCAAAATGACCACATTAGTTAAGCTCTCTTAAAGGCTCTGCGTCAGATGTACTATATACAGTGTAGTTGTTAAATTTACTTGGCACGTTCTCTCAAGCTGAATGGTTCGTATTAGATGTGTGTAGGTGACATCATAGCAACCCAACTAGACTCTATGGGACAGATTTGCCAACATTTTACATTGTGTTTGTGACTAACCAGCATAAAACGTTTTTTTTATTATTTACTTTCCAGCACAAATCTTGTTTTGTACTGGAAATTGCCTAAAATTGCAAAGTATCATGAAGTGTTGCTTTGCATTAGTTAGCATCAAGGGGGCATTACATGGGGATTCCCATGCGACTACCCATGCTTTGTAACGCAAAACCCTATCAATTAAAAACGTGAGATACGTTTTTTGCATTAAACAATAATGCCATTTGAAAGCAGGCATTAAAAGATCAAATGTTTTAATTTCTCCTTTCTTTTACAACTTTCCATGTGTGCTGCTCTTTGCAGCACCCATGCAAAGTAGGAACAGTTTTAAAACTGGACTAAGTATAGTATTTTGTACTGGAAGGGAACCCTTTCAGTACAAAACCTATGCTAGACTCTGGCACACAGCCTTGTTCTATGGTGCAAAGGTGTGTGTGTTGTGCACAGCAGCAAAATTCTGCACAGGCACTAGGGAGAGGGCAGGAGAAAGCCATATCTCTGTTGACATGGTGCTCTGCTGCTCCCTCCCTGTCACAAAATGCAGCACAAAATTTGTGCCTGAGGTGCTGCATTGAGTGACACTTTAGTAAATCTGTCCCTAAGAATGTATACATCATGGCATTTTACCTGTGGCTCTCTCCTCTTCTCGAGTAGGACCTGGGAGCAGTGCTTAATTTGTGCTTGTTGTTTCCAGTGCTGAGCACCGGCACTTATTTTTGCGGGCCGGGGCTTATTCTTCTGCCTCAAGCATTTGTTGCGAGCTCTTGTAGCAAAAGACACATACGGGAAAGACAGGAAAGAGAAAAGCGAAAAAACGTTTCAAAGTTAGAAAGCAGAAAGCTGCGAGAGTGAGCTGGAGAGGCAGGGTGTGTCTGTAAATAGATTAAAGAGGCCCGAGATGTCTTCAGGGTTACTCTGCCTCGGTATTCCGTGTTCGCACATTTAATTGCAGCAACCGTGTGTTTCAGAGCAGAGCTTTGAGCACCGGCACCTTTTTATTTACAAATTAAGCACTGCCTGGGAGCGATTCAAGATGGCGAACCTTGAGGATGTCAAGAACACTTTCACAATTCCCTTAACCTTCATTGCTTAAAAAGCAGTGTGTTTTTTACTTCGGGCTCCCTATGTGTTTTCATCACGCTATTTTTTTATGTGCTTGTGCACTTGTTGTTCCCCTTTTGTCTGAAATTCAAATAAAGTTGCCTTTAAATTCTGTATTTATCTTGTCATATGTGCTGCACTTGAAAGACAGACTTCAAGTGTCAGACTAGGTCTTCTGCCAAATTGCTGCCTATGTTTTTTATTTTTATTTATTGGGATTGATGTTTACAAACTCCCCTCATTTTGCAGTCAGAGAAAGAATAGTAAAGTGAATTATATGACAATCTTGCTGGGGTACAAGGAATGTAAAGGAAAGGCTGTTGGGTCTCATTTTTTGCAACACATAACTAAATGTAAATAGATGTAAATGAACTATGCCCTTTCAGCAATTAGAAAAGCAAAAATGAAGCTAATTTTTTGTAATTCTGAACTGTGATGGAAAGGAAGACTTTAATAGGATCAAAACAAATCAGGACACTATACTTCGTGATGCATAAATTATGACTATTCACTGAAACCCGAATTTCACACATTATCGTGTGTGTGCAATTTAGTTTTATCAATAAAACTGTATGCCTGTGCAAATTCAGTGGCGAAAGTGTGTTCCTCTAAAATTAATTTGTGGGTCTAAATTGCTTGGGGAGCACTACTCTAGGTAGTTTCTTTCTTTTCACAATATATTCCAGGGAAGTCTATTTTCCATTCTGAGAAGATTCGTGTATCGTTTTAGCAGAAATCTGTCTGTGAATGGCACAGAGATCATCATTCGTAGACATTCAGGGCTTAGTGACCGGTGTAGGGCCCGCGGGGATGCCAGTGTGCGAGTCAGGTGTCCCTTACCAGTCATCCCCTGAAGCTAAGATCCGTCGTAGTCTATGGTTGTAATGCTGACTTCTATACGGACACGTTCATGAGAATCACTAAGCAAACATTTATTTATCTCCCCACGTGTGAGAGGTTTTACATTTTTAGGCAAAGGTCTTGCTATAGTGGCCATGTTAAATCTTGTGACTTGCTGATGATGTAAACCACATGACAAGAATAGATGATGGAGGAGAGAAGAAAGAAGGGAAGGAGAAGAGAAAAAGGCTCTGCTTGAAGAAAAGCATGGAGAGATAGGAAAAGGTTGTAAAAGGCCCAGCTTAAAGAACACCGAGGGAGCGGTAAGGAAATGTTGTTGCAAGAGGAAGCCTCTTTGCTAGCCTTTAATGCCCACCTTTCTATTTCTAACCTCATATAATAGTATATACACTCTTCAGTGGTGCCACTTCCTTTATATAGTGCAGCAACATACACCGAAATCTAGGTCACACACGAAAAATCGCACCTGATAAATGGAACACAAACGTGAAATGAAAAAATGTTTAATTTTAGATTTCATTTCATTCAATGTGCATTTTCAGCCAGCAGGAAGGGAAGCGTATAGAAAAAAACTCACTTGCTCTAATCTACTTTCATTTAGAGTGTCTGAAATATGTGATAAATGTGCAGTAATCCGGTTACTGCGCATCTAACGTTTCTCAGCTGGTTTAGAGGAATGGGGATTTATAACCTTTTCTGAGGTGCCGTAATAGTGCACTGCAAAGGAAGAACAAGCATTTGCAATACAATAGGTCTCGCATTTGATTGCATTAGAGCTACTGGCATTGTAAATGCATAACTGAACTTTTATTGCGATATAAATTGGTCAACCCTGCCGCATAATTTGGTCCTCTCTGCCACATAATTCCAGTGGCATATAACTTAGGCACTTCAATTTACCTTCTTTCTCTATCAGTAGCAAAAAATGAAATATTGCATTATAATATTTATATTATTATATTGGGGTCCCCCAACCTAGTGTGGGGACCCAGAGGTGACCTAGACAGAAAGGGCATGCCGAGCTGACTGTTTTGATGGTGGTCCTTTTGTCTTTTTTGTTTTGTAAAAGGAAGGTCCCGCAAAGCATTGTGGAGCAAGTTTCAGACTGTGACGATTATTGTAATATCTTGACTGTAATGCTCAGAACAGCCCCTAGAGGACACCACAATAAAAATAGTATTTGGAAGAAACATGGTCATGTAACCACACAGTTAGCCTCTAGAGGGCATAACCACATGAAAAGAGAATGGCAGAAAGTAATGCAGTATAACCATATATTAAGCCTCTAGAGGGCATAGTGCCTTACACATTTTCAGGCCCAGCAGGCCTACTTCAAAAATATTACAAACAAGGCCCTTAAAACACAAACTGCTCCTAGCTGTAAAACAAAATTTCTAGCAATGAGAGAGCTTAAAAAGCCACTTAATGGTGGGAGAGGTTACTGTTTTGGGGTGGTGGTGGTACGATTGTCGTAGGATCACCACAGGCTGAGTAATGGGCTACAATGTTTTGTAAAGGAAATGCTCAACAAGGCATTATGGGGTGAGTTTCTAGAGGGCAGTGAATATGCCGGGACAGCCATGTTGAGGATTTCTGTTGTTTTTCTGTTTAAAATGTGACATCCCAGTTCCGATTTTACAATTAAATTATTATAAGAAAAACGTGGCGCTGGAAGCTCAATTCAACAGTCTAAATTGGAGAATGCGGCCCTTGTTCCATACACACACTGTAGCGGGGAAGGAGTAAAATAAGTTTGCAGTCCTTATTTTAGGTGTAGGAAAGAAAGAAATAAAGAAGAAAAATGACGACAGTGAAGTGTACCCACCCCCACTGGTTAGGAAGAATGGGGGCTGCAGAGGGAGGTTAGAGGGCTTGAACTGGAGGGCGAGGGAGAAAACACTAACCATATGTGGCATCTGTCGGCATCTGCTTCAAACATGAGAAACCTTTCAGAGTATATTAGTTACTGGTCTAGCAGATGTACTCTTCCAACAAAGTGTTTTTCGAGCAAGTGCCAGTCAAACAATAAAGCCTGTTTATAACACGTGATCAGGGCTCCGTCATGTTTGAAGAGAACACCTACACACAAAAACACTTGCAGCCAATATGAACAAAGCCCTGGGACTTTCCTTTGGGACTCATGCTGAGGTACTCATCCTAAATCATCACACTTTTAGTCACAAAAACAGAGCAGTTAAACCACAGTCTTCAGTATGTATGGATTAGGATTACACGTAGATGCTCTGCACATCTCTTCCAAAAGTAAAATATATAAAGTGCGAAAATATTTTAAAACAAGGACATGTGTGTCTACAGCAATAAATTAAAATAATATGTGGTGTTTGTGAAAGGTGCTAGAATCTCAGAGAATGTATGTGCCATAAAAAATATGCCAATTGTGTTGGAGAATGGATGTGGCATAACATTTAGCGATGCCGCCTTTGGAACTGGGAAGTTAAAACTTACATTTCAATCCAAGGAGCAGTTCATTGAAAAAAAACAATAATATGAAACATGAAGAATGGCGCCAAGCCACGTGAGCTCCAAAAGCATAGCAGAAATGAAAGTTTGTTTACACAAGCATACACAACTACGTTTTGGTTGGCAAATGGAATCAGTTGAGCGCATTTCATGGGCGCGAGCCAAGTGCCCTGCAACAAACCATTGCGGATACGGAGCAGAACACAAGCAGGAAACTACCAAATAAACTGAAGCAAAATAAAAAAAGTAGTGCACCCACACAAACGTATATGGGCATTCGTGCAATAATCCATGTAACAGGGTCAGTCTCCAGGGCGGGAACAAAACAGCCAAAAGTTGGGACAAAAGGAAAGCATTTACCAAAGAAATCAAAGGAATTTTGAAAGGCAGGCCAAGGAATCAATGAAAGTGATGGGTGTGTGATGGGTGTGGTGCAAGCCCACAAATGTAGATTACAACATGTCAATAAACAGTGCATGAGTCTGCCTAGGCTCGACCTAAAGTTGTAAATGTCTACACTCCTAGGTATTCCTCATTTTTGTACAGAAAATGCCAAATATGAGATAATACCACACCTAATAAGTGTAATATCTCACATCCTTTCTGCAGCAACGTGGATTACCATGGATTTAGCTTCAGTCCCTAAATGAAGGCTTCTGGCTCTTACCAGAGATGGCCTGGTTTCAATATAGTAATCTGATGTCTTTCCCACATCCAACACTTTGGGAATTTACCCACTTAAACAAGAGGACAAAGAAAAGGGGAACACTTAATGACGTTGCGGAAAAGCTTTTTCTTGCTTCATATTTTCTGTGTTAATCCTCCCAACAACAAGCTTAATATTATGCACTTGGGTATTTACAGCAGGTTTCATTAATTTGTGACTCAGTACATAGGAATGACTCACCTTGAGAAACAGAGCTCCCTTGGCAGCCAGTGAGTCCGATCCTTTTCCATTGGGGTAACAGTGAAAGGCAGCGTCCAGAACTGGATAGCGGCTAGCAAAAAGGAGGCCACTGTTTAGAAACTTAAAGCCGCAGCAGCCGTGGCAGCTATAGACCCCAACATCGTAAAGAACAAATTCAAAATAGTGATGGAGCTGGTCTTTCAACTTTTCAGCAGCCCTTTTGTCAAACACTTCCTGCAAACAGAGGAAGTCCAAATTGGCAGGAAAGAAGGCAGATATCTCATGGTCCACAATGTCATCCATGTGCTTCTTTTTCCTTGCGGAAGTCTTTTTTATGATTGACGCTTTGTAGATTAATTTGTTGTTGATGGTTCCCTGATCCCCTGGCCCATCAGCCATTCGTGCCCTGACGAGGGATTCCCGTGAGGCAGTACAGCTGTCTAAGCTGCCAGAGTCCCCTTCTCTCTGTTTGTGGTTGGGGGTTTGGCCTCTGTGGCCCTCTGTTTCATTCTCCATGGAGGGGTCAGGAGGGCCACTGATATTAACCTGTCCACTCATGGCATCGGCCTCCGTATCTGAAATGTGGCCACTGTCCTCACCACTTATACGGATGATACAGGGACTGTCCTCACCCTCGCTGTGCTCTCCTGCAGATTTCACATCTCTGCTTTCCTCACTGCTATTGGATCCAGAGTTATCTCCTTTGTACTCCATGGAGGTCGTCCTTTTCATGCCTGCATTGACAGCGCGGCTGTTCACATCACCTCCCTGTGGGGTTACTAAGCTGCTGAAACTTGCAGCACTGATGGATGTGTTGGTGGGCGAGTCTATGTATATCTTGATCTGAGGTCTGCTTGCCCCATTTCGTATCCTCTTTCCAATCTCCTTGGCTCGTGCCTGTGTGTTGAAAAGATTGGTAAACCTCGCCAGTGAATCTGGTAGAAGGCAAACATTGGCACTGCCAAAGCAAAAGCTTTTCCCTCCACTTGTGGCCTTCCATTCGGTGAGCAGTGGGGGTCCATTTGCAAAAGATTTGTCTTGTAGCCTGGAATATAAGTATGGTCGTCTGGCAGCTTGGATTGGTGACCACAGCAAGAAGCCGATCAGGGCAAATGGGAGTGATGCAACCAACAATGCGAGATAGATGGGTGTGGTGATGATGATGCAAAGTGCCTGAAAGTAGCATGGGTCATCGGATCGCTGTCGCTTCTCGTACGTAGTAGGCAAGAAGGAAGCCAAAAGCCGGTCTCCAAACCAGTAACATGGGAAAACCAGAGCCCAGGAAAAGGAATGCAGTGCTGAAAGAAAGCTGTTAGGGAATGGGGAGGTGTATAAAACCATTGCAACGCAGTTATGACAACACTTCAGGGCCCACTACATGATGTCTCTCCCAGAAGTCATCCGGAATGGTAGGGTGAGGATTATCCTCCAACCCACAACACAGTCTGGCTGTCAAGCACCCACAAACAGCATCACCTTAACAGTAACATGACAAGGTGTCAGAGAAGACGGCTGTGGAAATCGCTACAGTGCTGTCTTCTTGGCATCTGTATTCTTCACAATATATCCTTGTTTGATGGAGACCACCATATCAGGTCCTTGGTGGGGTAATGGAAACTCTGTTGAGACAAAATACGAAAGATATTATGAACAATGGACTACCTGATATTACTTGAAGAAACACAACTTTGAGACAACGTGCAAAATACTTTGATGGAATCAGACAATTGAACCTCCTTCGACTCCAATCATACGATGACATAAATGCAGACACTTGTTTCATTCTTTGTAATAAAAAGCAATTTGTCTTTTTAAAGATTACAACACAGACTGAGAAAAGCGAATAGGCAAGGGAAAGGTCGACAGTTCGTAGGAATACAAGGATACGGACACCATTACTAGCAGATGAATCAAAGTTCGAGGCCACATCCAAGACACTTTGCACTTGGGTAAACAGGGTGAAAACATTTGCCACCTATTTTATGATTGTGATATACAGAATAGAACAAACATATTTTATTCTGGTTCACACTATAGCAAGAATATAACGCTGCGTAAAACCAGAGGAAATAGATTGCGAAACTACATGCATTCCTTCAAAATAATTTTGAATAGTTAATAAGCCTTTTACTCAGCAAATGTACTCCAGCAATAGCCTTAGGGAAAAAAACAGAGCAAATAGATTTTGCACTATTTTTTCTATTAATGTACCAAACAAGCAACGTCATTTTGAGAAACAATTGCATTATTCACACTTAAAAAGTTGGAAAAAATATTTTTCTCTACTTCTTATTATGTAAGTGGAAAAATATTGTGAGATCACTTTTCATCATATTTTGAGATGATGCAAATATAATTTGCTCATATCCACTTGTTTGTACTATTGCAAACTTTCTGTGGTATAGCCAGAGGAGCTGTTTCATGATCCCATTCTACACCTCTACACATAAGGAGAAATGAGTCATTGACCCGTTTTGTTATAAATTGGGCTTCCTATAGGGTATGCAATAACTCAGTAACTCCACAAATTAGCTCATGAGTCCCGAACAGTGCAGCTCGGAAGCATGGAATGGCAACAACTACTCTGGGTGTCTGGGGCTGTACTGTTTACAGCGCATGCGCTAAAGTGCAGAACTTAGCCTTTTTTACATTATAGCGCATGGAGATATCATAGACAAAGAAAATGTTTTTCTCTTACAATGGAGGGGCGCCCCAGGCTTCTTTTTGTGGCAAGAAACAACTTTTTCTATAAAACGTCAGGTCAGGTGGAAGTCTCAACATCAAATAAAGAGATTAGGGAAAGAACAATCAGAACTTTTGGTGGGGCAACTCCAGGTGTCACGTGGCACTCAACAAACTGTACCAGTCCGTGGATAATAGGGGACTAGCTAACCCTAATTTTCGAGCAATATTATATAGTATCCCAGCTCCAATGGGTTGCGAGATGGATTGCAGCGCGGCAGCTGGCAGACACTGCCACCTCACTGCCGCCCTGGATGCATGAGGGTGTGCTTCGTATGTTTCACCCTTGTAATCATCCCCCTCTACCTAAACCGACACTATTACGGATGGCCTACCGATGCTTTAGGCATAGCCTATATATTTCAAAATCGGTTATACCTTATGCTCCGGCCTGGCACTATAGGGTACCCTGAGAGGAAACCATTTTACCACTGTGTCAGAACTGGCCCTGTGGGCGGCGGCCGCAGGGATCTGACACTGGAACTCACTCTCGAAAATTCTTTTACATTCTTGCTTTCTCCCTTTGTTTCTGTTTTCCATCCTCCTCCCTTTTCAGGCTTCCTCTCTCTTTCACTGGGTAAATGTCTATGCACTTCTATACTTCTGGTTGATGGTATATAACTAAGAGATTCAAGGGTGATACATCATGGGGATACATAGATGGACAGGTGCTAAGTTGACTTCCGAGAAGGAACACCGATCCAGTTACACATTGAAGTGAGGGAGTCTGAGATTTTTAATTCAACACTAGAAGTGAAGGTGAGAAAGGAAAATAAGATTTGTGTATTTGTCGACCTGGAGATGATAAGAAAAGACAAACACTACGGTATGAGATTATGACAGAAGACTAGAAGTGAAGGTGAGTAAGGAAAGGAAGGTTTGGAGAACGTTGGCCTAGACATTGTAAGAAAACTGAAAGGATGAACACTATGACTGAAAACGGAAAGGGAAGTTGGGAAGGAAAACTATATTTGGATATCATTGGAGTGAGATGATAATACAAGCAAAGGATCTAGTATAGATGGAAACAAGGAGAGGACCTAGAGTTGATCCTTGTGGAATTTCAAATGGAAGACCGAATGGAGGGTAAAGAGACTTACACTTTGGCCCATATTTATACTTTTTTAGCGCCGCATTTGCACCGCTTTATGACGCAAAAGCAGCGCAAACTTACAAAATACAATTGGATTTAGTAAGTTTGCGCCGCTTTTGCGTCAGAAAGTGGCGCAAATGCAGTGCTAAAAAAGTATAAATATGGGCGTTTGTGTCTTAAAAAGATCAGCCATACTAATCACAAGCATCCACGGAGGCTCCTGTTGAGCATGGGGTTTACACAGTGCTTTAAATGGGAATATAGAAGTGAAGATATTCACTATTTAGAGTACCTCTTGGCTCCTGAGAAGTGCCAGTATTATCCCATTAAATGTATTGCAGAAGTGCAGTTACTCATCGTCTCAAATTAAAGAAGTGCTGGTATTCAATACCTGACAGTACCTGCCCAGGTAAAGCACTGATTTTAGGCAGATATTTAGCTTCAGCAGCAACGTGAGGTTGCCTGAGGTAGTAGCTGTTACCTACCTTGCATTTTGATACCCCTGGCATCGCCCTTGCTTCCCCTGATCTCAGAGGTCATGATTCCTCTAGCATTAACTGAAATTAAACGTCTGTAAGACCACTGTGTCCTTTCTGATTTTTTTTCAGTACTTGACCTTATCCTAACACATCAGCAGCAAATAGGAAGCTGTCGAGGGTCATGGGGTGATGGTCAAGGGGTCACCCACTGATGTCAGCAGGGCCAAAGTGTCTGTGATGTCCCTCCTGCTGCATCTGCCATTTTAGTAAATTGACATCCATGATAGATAGGGATCGCTGGGTGCTGAGCGATATGAAAGATAATGCTATGTTCCCCGATTGGCGATGAAGACGAGGGGTCACCTGAGGTGGCATAAGACACCAACAAAGTGCTGCGTTCCTAGGAAGTGCCTGTACTTCCACACTACACGCTAATTAAAAGGTCCAGTTTTCTTATTTTTTGTTAGAGAGCCTTGACCACCGGTAGAATGGAAACCTTTAATACTGTTTGAGGGAAATTGTGGCGCAAATTTAAAATAACTCAAAATAATACAGGAACAGATGCCTTGGGTTGGTGTACTGCAGTCTCAATGGATGAGTGAATATTTACAATTCATTTCGAAAACAAAGTCTTTAGCCGACATATCAACGACCCACTGGTCTCACTTAACCTGCTGTGAAATGAGGAGAGCCTCTGTGAAACACGGGGCGTAGAATGCCATTCTCCTCGCTGATTTCAAGATGTAGAGGAAAGTCATAGCTCTGAAAATCAATCTCGGGTACTACAGTCCTTGGTGCTAAATAACAAAGCAGAATGTTTTAACACTAAAAAGCACGAATCAGGCGTATCTAGTCTAAATATATCAGAATGTGTTAGCAAATTCGCAGCAGGGCTGAAAATGCCAAATGAAGGAGTTTTAATCACTAAGCAAATTCGGGAAACGGAGACTGAGCCAGGAGACAACAGCACCCGCGCCTTAAACTGATTCGGCTCGTTACCGGACATTCATCACTGGTAATTGGATGTCTGGTGCCCCTAAGACACACTTTTCACTCCTCAAGCAGAACTACGACTTTTAAGGTATTTAAATAGGAAATAGAGTCGCCGGTTCTAAGAAAAACAAATGGTATGCCATGCAACACTTTATGATAAACACACTTTTGTAAAGTATTAAACTCACTAAATATACCATCTGATCAAGTACCATTCTTAATACAGTGGAAAGCATCACCCCTTCACACTTTGAACAGAAACATGGAGAGCCATCCAGCGGAATTTAACTAATCCAGCCCTCGTGAATAATACTGTAGCAATGGAGTAGCGCTTCATGCCAGTGTTTTGGCCCAAAGCACTTTAATTGGAGGTCGGGAAAGAGAGTACCCAGTTCCAACAACACTGACACCACAACAGACAAAGGGTTAATATGCCTTCCTTGATTCTGAGCAGATGGCAGATTAGGTGGCCTGGGTGGCCATCTTGGATTGTTAGAAGGAAATCTGTTAATAAAAGAAGACAGATCAATCTGACAAAGTAATATAGATTTAATCGATTTTCAGCTGGGAACGACAAGCAGTCTCAATATAGAGGCCATGACTGAAGTTCAACGTTCTAGTTCACAAGCAGTGGTATTTATACTGTAAAAAAACCACAAAAAACTATGGTTACAAGTTCAGCATTGACGTAAGCAAGAACAAGCAGTACAGATAAGATAATAGGGGAGAGGTACCTCCCCACAAGAGCACATGCACGATTATTGGTCGCCTCATGGGTGGGTAAGTAACATTGACGCCATTCAGCATCTCTATTTTTCTGCACAAGTGATTATATGTTACATGATGCACACAGAAGCCCTGCCTTGTGCAAATGCTTATCTGACCCTTGCACATTTCCCCTCACCAAGATATGAATGACTTGTGGTTTTTAGGACCCTTGCGCTAAGGCAGGATACACCCTTTTGTTCCACCCTGTTGGTGCTAATTGAAAAACTCTCATTTTAATGTGGTTTGGGCCTCTTGTGTGTTTCAGCACAGCTAACTTAACAATGCAACATGTGTATAAGTTTCCCTAAGTAATAAGTGTTTGTTTGTCCTAAATATGACCTGTCTTTTCTATTGAACCCACAGTCTGTCTTTTTTTTAGCATGTAATGTATTAAGCCTTTCACTACTTACATTGGTTTACAACTATCTCTAGCCTACAATGTATGCATTGGGGTTTGGGAACTTATGTTTGTATGTATGTGATGTATATGATGTGTTCCTATTCTTCCTACATCAGGATTCACATCGATCTTAAAGGGAAGGTAAACCATACTTACATGAAGGGTTTTTTGTTTGATTGCGATTATCAATACATATGTGTTTTATCTTTTCATAGAAACAGTGGATGATTTAACTACAGTATTAGCACATCATCATTTCCAGGACATTTACATTCACTTTTATTCACTATCCTTCAGAGCAGGTCATTAGTGTGCCTCCATCGGTTCATTCATTCTGATCAGCGCTGACTTTGGCATTGATGGCAATGTTTTTGGTACTCCACGAAAGGATTTTTGTACCATGGCGCTGTCATGATTGGGGGATGAGATCGGTGGAAGAGGAACATTTTTTGAAGGACTCACGTATGTGGAGCATCCTACTACCCCTCAAGTAGCAGGAGCGGCTTGCCGAGCACCACCTCCGCCACATGCAGCCCATGGCATGCCACCTTTGGCATGTGCCGCTGGTCCAGTCAGAGGTGGGGGAAGAGGAACCTCTGCATTCATTTGTGCTGGATAGCAAATCCCAGCATAATACTTTGCATCTGCTTTGTGTTACAAATGTAATGCAAGCACGGCACAAAGCACTAGTAAATTTGTGCCAATGTGTTTAACACGTGGTTGTACCACATTTGCCACTGTGCGGAGAAGTCTAATAACCACTGTACCCCAGAAACCTGCCACCACCTCATATACCTTGATCATATGTATCCAATTTGCAGACTCAGCACCATGGGCGTTCCCTAGATATTGTGCAATATATTCTTTGCGAACACCAGGGGTAAGGTAGGGTCTACCTAAGTACTTGAATTGCATACACCTTAAATCTGCTGTGACTTGAAATTACTGTTGTATATATCGACATTTTACTCCAGACACCAACCCACAATTGGATTTTACAGTTGACTTTCCACTTACTCTTCACCACCTGGTCACTCCCCACACAATGTTCTGTTAAAAGAAACCACTAGTCTCCCTCTCTCTGGGGGTTTTCCAGGGAATCTTCCCGGGTACCATGGGCAGCTCCAGATAGCCTTTTGTGTAGTGGCTCTCCATTTCTGACCAAGATTTGACCATGTTTCGGATAGGCAAGTGCCAAATGGCTTATCTTATTTTTGGATGTGCTAATTCTATTATCCAATTTGGGTGAAACATGGAATAAAAAAAATAACCATGCAGAAAATAACACAGAGAGTCAGTGGTGGAGCTTTCACTTGAACTACTGACTAGTAGTTCAAGTGAAAGCTCCACCACTGACTCAACGTGAAGGGCCATATATAGTGTGCCACATTGCTCCCCTGCAAAAGGCTAAAAGTGTGCATCGAACACACCCCAAGCCTGATTATTACTCAATCAAAGGCTTCCCGGCCAATAAGGAATTATTTTAGATTCTTAGTCATCATTATTTCAGGTCACTACAAAATACGCCTTTAGTGCTTTGGCAACTTGACACAAGTCTGATAAGTGACAGACTTGAAGTATGATGAATGTCTCTGCCTGCACTTTCTCAGAATGAATTTACACAATTTGACCAAAGTAGTTACAATCTTCCACTGTTCTGGACAAATAGTCTTTCTGATAATACTTACTGTGAAGGGACTGAGGCCAAGGGATGTTTATCTCCTGTCTCCCAGTGAACAACTAGCATATATTTTTTCAACCCTAATTAAGAAAAAAATCGAGATACCACAGTGCCAAATACAACAAATGGTTAATCTACTTCAGTACAAGTGCAGTAGCTCTGCCATTCCTACCATTGTCCCTTTGTCCTAAAATGTTTGGCTGAAGTTTTCATTTTTTGACACAATGTCTGGGGCCCTAATCTTTAGCTCTACCTTCCCTGCCCCAACAAACTGCAGACCTGGTACTTCTCAGTGGCGCTGTTGGTGTACCCTGAGAACAAGGAGAAACAATAATGCTTCTGCTTGTGTAGTCTCAATGGGGGTATTGCGCATTGCCTGTCTCTGTGCATGCCCTTGGTGTTGGGAACTGAATAATATTTTGAGGTGCCTAGAGAGTCAGAGGCTCACCTGCCCCAACCAGAGGCGTTTCCTACTGGTTTCTCCATATTAACTTAAGTCTAGAGTTTTCGGGCTGGTGGGCCACTTCCATATACATTTTATTAAAGATACAAATTGCTTTGTGAGGTCTAATGGTGGGCATAGGTTAAAGCTACCCATGCACATACAGAACCATTACTGTCATAAAAAATGGGGCTTGCAAGATGGAGGATCAGTGGTGCCTGCCAAGAACCCCCCTCTTCCCCTTCTTCTCGCTGCTCTTCCTGTGTTTCGGGTGGCCTGGAGGAATCCACATAGATTCCAGCAGAGGTGCCTGTTCAGTGTTGAGCCTCAGCACCTGCACACAGAAGGAAAAGTCTAATTTCCCAAACTCTTCTTGAGGAGGAGAAACAAAGCCTAGCCTGATTGTCTGCCCCTTCCGAATTGCAAGGATGTATTTGTTGTGATTGGGTATTGGTCTCTGCAATGCTTTCCTCAAAGACAATAAGTGTTGTGTCAGACGAGGTGGCGACAGAGAAACTACTTTATCTAGACAGATATCCATGTCCTAGTGTATTCCTTAAAAAAAAGTCTGCCCGGCACAGGTCACCACTGTGACAACGTGAACAACTGAACGTGAGGTGAGGGCCTCTGAACAGCGAGGCTGCAGGGCAACTAACCGCTTCCACTTTACAACGCCGTAACTAAATACCACCTCCTATCTCGCGGAGGATTGATCCACAGAATATTTTCTGTGAGTTGTCTCTCCTTCGGGGCCTAAGTGTGACTTGAAGTGGGCAAAGGTGACAGCTGTAGCAAAACCGACCCTTCCTGGCGTGGAAAGTGACACCATGTGCTTTGAGTCGTATGAAACAAAAAAGTAATATTTTGAATGCAAGAAGCGCCAAATCTAACGCTAAAGTTTACTTAGTCAATGTTACCGCTTTGTTTCTCATCACCCCTCACCGGCTCAATTTTTATTCCTTCAGTTATGGTGGAGGGAGCAAAAACGACATGACGATTTCTTTAAAAAAATGCAATTCACGCTCGGATGGCCTGACAGCACTGCGGGATGTTAAAACATGTAGACAGGTGTCAAAAAACCATGCTCCTTCGCAGATGATTTCAGTCCCTGAGGAGAGAGTTGCGACTGGACGAAGTGAGGCAGGACTGACACCGTGCCTGAAAAAGCACCCAGCTCTTGGCAGCACATGACGCCGCAAACAGCCCAGTATTGTCACCTCACAGAAGCAGAGAGTGCATCTGAGGTCCTTATTTGGGCGCGGAGTAGCAGTAGATTCGAGTGTGGTTGCACCATTAGCTCATACCAGAGCTCTCTAAACTGTGCGGCATGTTTACAAGTTGCCCTTCAGCTTGATTTAGCCCTCTGCTTTATATTAACTGTGGAAAACCAAACAGTCGTGAAATAAATTTGATCCCGTGGGACGGGATGGTAAATGCCTGCGCAGAGGGATCAAATTGGATCCACTAGACCAGCAAAATGCAGGATTAGAGGTACTATGTTTTTCAGAACAATGTTTATTTGGCTCAGCGCTGAGTCAGAAAGTCCAGTAGGGGCCAGATGCACAACCGTTTTTAGCGGTCGCAAACAGAGATTCGGCATGTTTGTGACCGCTAAAACAGCCTCTGGCATGTACAAATCCTATTTTGCGAGTCGCTATTAGGAAGGTACGTGCCAAGGATGTCCCTTACTGATAGTGAGCCTCAGGGGGATGTACGATTGTTTTGTGGACAGAATGCGGTTGCAAAATAATTGCAGTTTACCACCTACTTCAAGTGGATGGTAAGCCACTCGCCCCAGGGGACCCCTTCCCCTTTGTGAATGGTAGCAAAACTGTTTTTTAAGAGCAGCCAGAGGTTCCACCCTTAAACAAGCATTTGTAATGCAATTGCGTATTTCAAACAAGTTGTCATCTTCTGACAACAGTGCATACAAGCAAAATAAAAAAAATGAGAGAAAACTGAGAAAAGAAGACTTAACATAATAAAATAAAGTTAGCTTTAACAAATAAAATTTTGCAATTTTGTTTATCCTCCTGGGCATGATTTTGCCAGTCACAAGCCTTCTGTTTTTGGGGCACTGGAAGTTAAAATAAAATAGTACCTCAATCACATCAGGACCAGTGGACGGTCATTAATTAAGTTGCAATCAATAGGTGCTTGATCCCTGCTCCACACAGAGAAATGGAAATGATGCAAGACATGCCTTGACGAATTACGAGGCTGTAAAGAAGAGTGCCACGCAAACCAACAAATGGTGAGCGATAGGCGGGCTCAAAACCTTTACTGAACACAACAGTGTCTCACATGTGAGGCGCATGCGCAAGCGCATGCACTCGCAGGCTTGAGCCTAAAAACGAAACAAAAACGTTAAATTTTTCTTTTTGAAACAAATCCAGTTATCCATTAAGGAAAACGGGCTACATTCCTGCATTTAAAAAAAAGTTGCTTCATTTAAATGCAAACGCATACATGGTAGTCAGTTGCCCGAAGAAGGCCACCATCCCTGTGTTATTGCCCATTCCCAATTGGTTGCAAATTGAAATCTGTCTCATGAGTATTGATGAGGCAGGTCAATTGCGACCCCATTGGTAATCGCTAAATGTGTCTGTGACATATTAGTGCATTTCCTATTGCGACTCGCAAATTGAGAGTCACAAATGTAAATGGTTGTACGTCTGGCTCTATGTGTATTGAAGACTCATTCATAACCTTGACATAGACTGACATTGCTTCAGTTCCGTCAGTCTTTTCAGAGTCACTTCCTGTTGAGAAGTGCTCTTGTTTTGCTTCAGGACAGGGCCACTGGTCAATATAGGATCAAATTCTGTGTCAGGGCTAACTGAATTACGTGAGAAGGAAAATCAAATCCTGTCGCATATTATGTGATTGAAGGATTCTGTTTTGTTTTTAATTCAAAAGTATTGTGACAAAATACAGGCAGGCGCTTTAGAGAAACAAACACTTTTTTTGTTAGAAAAAAAAACTATGTGCACTTCAGAGATATGAGGTAAAATGGCAATTGTCCTTTCATCCCCAACATTTAATGCATTTGTTGTGCATGGGAGCACAGGATTGTCACTTTTCAAGTTAGAATATTATGTGCCAACCATATACAATGATTCCCTCAACAAAACACAAACTAAATGTATATGCTTCTTGAAATAATAGTGTGCACCTTTTATTCGGTGCATCTGCCCTATCTATAAAACCAGTCTCTTTAAGCTGAGAGTTTTATTATATGTTCACATCATATAATTACTGGACGTGCCCTTTGTAGGTCTGAACCCAGCAGACAGCACAGTTATCTGCTATTAAAGACATATTGGGGATATGCTAGAAGTTGACCTGGAAATGTATTCCACTGATTGAGTTTAATTGGCTTTGCTAATGTAATTCACATTTGCATGCTTTTTGTTAGGTGGCTTTAGGTGACGATCTTGAGTTAGTCCCTCCTGTGGAGCATAGCCTGTTTACCATCTCCCTGAGTGGTTCTTTGTATTCTTGTAGGCTCCTAGGGAACTCTTTTTTTTCTTTTTCATGAACCAAGTCATGAAAATGCATGTTTTAAAGCTGTCTGTCCTTGCATGCTTCACTTCCCCACCACTCTCTGTATGGCTTTTTTAAGGCCTTTTGTAGATTCTGCACTCACGTTTACCAGAATCTGTTTTGGTTATTCCCTTGGTTTTTTTTCAGACACATTTTTATGCATGAAAGTGTACATTTTGTTTAGAGGTCGCTTTTCACAGGGCATGCTTCACTGGCTGCCAGAGCATGCCTTCCACTGGGATGCCAGAAGTTGTCATTGTGCTTTTTCTACAACTCCTCAGATTTGTAGGTCAATTAGCCAGTGAAGAGAGCACGGTATTTTCTTTATAGCATGCAAACAAACATCCTTGGGCTGTTTGCTGCTTGACCAGGGGCCTGAAAAGGCAATGTTTTCTATTTCCACGTCTGCCTGGTTTTAAACTTTAATACTGTTATTGATATTTGTTCCTCTAATGAGAAACAAAGCACCTTAGCACACATGTTTTAATTTCTTTGGGAAATCTACTGATATTTTGCAGTAGTTGAGATATATATTTAGTTTTCTATTGGGGTTCCTTTATGTTAGATGCTTATATACTAAGAGTAAGCATTCTTTTGATCTCTTGGAATGTACTTTCCTCTTCCTATAATACTTTAGCAAAAGTTGGATAACTCAGTTACTTTCATTTATTGTTTGGCCATTGAATAAGCTGAGTTTAGCCCTTCTGCATTTAATATAATAATCACATACATGCATACTATTGTTTTTCATAATGGTAGCTTTTTTTCCAACAAACACAATGTTGCACATGTGCCTTTTTGTAGCAAAATACCCCAAAAATATTTTTCCTAGTTTTCCCTGACCTATCATGAAAGGGAGACCATGTACTGTACTGCTTCTTTAAATTTCAGGAAGAATTAGCGTATTCCGTATAGGCGTGTAATAGCTGAGCAGCTCAATTCCAGTTCTATGTTTAATATGAGACCATACCTTAAACGCAGACCATACTATTTTAAATTTAACTTTTTTTAAATAACTTGGCTCAACTATTCTCAAAAAGGTGGCGTTGGCTTTGTTACCCCATATCATTCAGTATATGGTTGGACATACTTCTCCAACCCCTTTACTGCAATTGTCCTGTATGATTAATGGCTGATTATATTGCAAAGCTGCAGCTCAGTAATATAGGTGAAAATTGGGACCTGACCATCCCCCTTTTATCCTTGGAAGTGCCAAATATTTAAATACTCGAAGAGTTTTAGAGAAAGACCATATAAAGCTACTGGCTAGATTTTTCATTTGTTTGAGACAATCATTATTAAATTCTAGTAGAATAGTTCTGAGAAAGTATAAAACCCAGGGAGGGAAGAGCATTTTGATTAAATTACACAGTCCTACAATCAAAAGGTGCAAGTTATTCATACGTTGTAATTCTTTATTGGTTTTGGCTAACACTGGGGCGATATTATTATCAACAATCCGATCAAGATTAGTTGTTAGCCTAACCCCCAGATAAGTCACTTGCTCAACTTTCCGCTTATCTTCAAAAGATACCCATTCGTTAACCATTATTTAGCACTTAGCCTTGTTTAATAAATAACCCAAAACCTCACCAGACTTAGCAATCGCTTTCTCTATTCCTATTAACGACGTCCTTAGGTCTGGTGATGCAATAGCAATTTAATCGGCACAGGCCAATGTTCTGTCCGTGCCTTTGGTTATTCCCATTGGAGCAATTCAGAAAAACAAGAGCAGTGGAATCACATACTTCAAATAGTCCTATTGCAGGCCATTGAGTCTGCACTCTGGGAGGTTTGTGGATGTGGACTCTCTGCAGAACATGGTCTCCTTAGCCTGATCCTGGGAGGGCTTGAAAGTCTTGGGATGACAGTGGTACTTACAAATGAGAGGAATTTTGTGCCTGTCTTTAAACAAAGTTTCACATGTAGGGTGCATTGTTTGATGGTTGAAATGAGTGATTGTAGAAGCTGGCAAAAGGTTTCTGGGAAACATACAAGCATCAAATGGGATTACCTGAGTGGCGCTGTGTGTGGTCCCTCCAGTATTATTCCATTATTTCATCCTTAGGCTTGCTTCGCTAGCTGGCTCTCCTCCAGCATGTTCATCTGAATTTGGCCTGTGCTTATTAGTTCACTGGTCCTGTGTATCTCAAAACTAAGCTCCAGAAATATCCATTAAGCTTACGCCAATTCAACCTTAGTCTTAGTCTCAGCCTTATTGTTAGCTCAAATAGAACTTTCCTCTCTTTATATCCACATACTCTCGGGGTTAGACAATGCAAGCCAGAGTCTTTGGCTCATTCTTTAGGCTTTAAGGGGTATGTTTGCAAAGTCACCCACATTTCCTGAAAATGCAATTAGTTACTGGAGGTAGTTGAATTCATACCCGTTTTAGTTGGTCGAGTTGATGTCTATAAGCAACTGTAATGGCACACACTTTGTAGAAAATCAAGGGGTGGTTGGAACTAACAGTTAACAATAATGGCAATGCCCTAGCTTCTTCCATGTGCCTGAAGCAAACCATGTCATCATGCAGATATAACCTACAAACAACAATTTTGAACTGTAGGTGTCAGTAGGTGGCAGTTTATGACCGACGGTCTTTATCTTCTGCTGGCTGATGCCCCTAACCACCAGCCTGCCCCAGGATATGAATGCTCACTTCACCCTGCAGTTAGTCAGCTCTTAAACTGCCACAACCACAATGGGGTTCACCAGTGGGCATTCAGAACTCCAGAGTACAATAAACAAAATGAATGGTAAAGCCCCATTTGCTGTGCAGGAGCCCAGGTCTGTGGACTCGGCAAGACAGTGGCTTGTATTAAACAATGTAAGTGGGACAATTAATTTTGGCTTGAGTTTAAAAAGAGAGGGCAAACATTGTTTGGACTAGTCACTGTGAATGCTTTTTGTTAACTTGCTAACAACTGCAGAAGCTCATAAGCTAAGTTGTGCACTTATGATGATTAAATATATTGACTTGCTGGTGATTGATTACTAAACGACTGATTATTGAACAAGGGGCGTCTGTACCTTTGGATCCACTGTTTGTGTTTTAAACTTGCAGTATAAGTGTATGTGATGAGATACATTTTGAGGAATGTTAGACCTGACAGCCTTACGGTGGTCATCCCCCAACCTTTTACCTGCCTTCCTCCACTTTTCTGACACTGTTTTTGCTGGTTTTAGGACTCTGCGCACTTTATCACTGCTAACCAGTGCTAAAGTGCATATTCTCTCTCCCTTAAACGTGGTAATATTGGTTCATCTCCAATTGGCATATTTGATTTACTTATAAGTCCCTACTAAAGTGCCCAAGGCCTGTAAATTAAAAGCTACTAGTGGGCCTGCAGCACTGATTGTGCCACCCACATAAGTAGCCCCTTTACCATGTCTCAGGCCTGCCATTGCAAGGCCTGTGTATGCCGTTTCACTGCCACTTCGACTTGGCATTTAAAAGTACTTAAACTTCATTTTTCTACACACAAGTCACCCCTAAGGTAGGCCCTATGTAACCCCTAGGGCAGGCTGCAATATAGGTAAAAGTCAGGACATGTACAGACGTGTTTTATATGTCCTGGTAGCGAGAATTTCCTATATTCGTTTTCCACTACTGTGAGGCCTGCTCCTTTCCTAAGCTAGCATTAGGAGTGCCCTCATACACTATTTGACTGGTAGATTCTGATCTGAAAGGGGAACCAGGTCATATTTAGTATGGTCAGAATGGCAACAGAAAATCCTGCTTATTGGTGAGGTTGGATTTTCTATTACTATTTTAGAAATGCCACTTTTAGACTGTGAGCATTTCTCTGCACTCAAAATCATCTGTGCCTTACAGCCTGTCTATAAACAATGCCTGGGCTGGGCTGGTTGGCAGCTCCCTTGTGCATTTTACTCAGACAACCACAAACACAGGACACTCAGTCACACCTGCATAATTTGCATATTGAATGGGTCTTCCTGGGCTGGAAGGGTGGAGGGCCTGACACTTAAATTTCAAAGGCCAGTGGCCTGCCCTCATATAATGGACTGCCAACCCCCCTACTGGGACCCTGGCAGACAGGACTGAACTGAAAGGGGAACTTGTGTACTTCAAAACCACTCTTTGAAGTCTCCCCCACTTCAAAGGCATTTTGGTGTATATGAACTGGGTCTCTGACCCCAGTAACTCAGACACTTCTGAACCTACATCTGCATCCTGTCAAGAAGAGTTGCCTGGCTGCCCAAAGGACTCATCTGGACTACTTTGCTGAGAAGGACTGCTACCCTGCTGGCCTATGACTTTGCTCAGGACCAAAAACAATTCATCTCTTCAGGAAACAAACTCCTTGTGCATTGAAAATTAGACACACCACCTGCAGAAATCAACGCGCAGCCTGCAGTGCAACTGAGAAATCGCTGGACAGCCGACCGGAACGACACAGCCTGACTTCCCAAGTGGAAATTCGATGCAGCGCCTGCCGGACCCATACAGTGCCAGTGCCTTCTTCCAGCGCATTAAGGATTTTCCCTGCATCGTCTCTGGGTATTAAAATATCCCCACATCTCAGTGAGGAACCATGACTGCGTGTCAAAAAACAACACAAGCCCCTTGCAGCGTGGAAAGAAACAACGTCTGTGCTGCGTCGGAAAATCTGACGCTGACCTTATTTTTCCACAATCTACTCCTCTGCGGTTTCCATACACTGTTATTTGTTGAAGCATACCAGGTACTGTGTGTAACAAAGAGACAACTGCTTATTTCTAAGGATTAAGATTGTTTTAAACCTTGCATAAGTGATATGTCAACTTGTACTTATTGGATCTTTGTCATTTTCACCTTATTTTATTCAGATAAATATTATCTATTTTTCTAAAACATGTGTGGTGTATTTTGTGGTGTTTTCACTGTGTTACTGTATGATGTAATGCACAAATACTTTACACATTGCCTTCTAAGTTAAGCCTGACTGCTCAGTGCCAAGCTACCAGAGGGTGGGAAGAGGATAATTTTGATTGTGTGTGACTTACCCTGACTAGGATTGTGGTCCCTACAAGGGTGTATAACTCTGCCAACTAGAGACTCCATTTCTAACAAGGAACATTTGTATTGTTAGTTTCCATACATCAAGAGAGAAATCTGTAGCAAATACAGCTGAATATATATATATATATATATATATATATGTAAATATATATATATATATATATATATATATATATATATATATATATATATATATATATATATATATATATATATATATATATTTTAGGATGCAAGAACCTGGGACCATTGGTGGGTGGCAACCTTGAAATGTGGTGTGGCATGAATACCCATCTGGACTATCGCCGAGCGAGTGACCCAAACCTGAAAACCTGACTTCATCCACAGTGGTAGCATGTTTGAAAAAAAGCTGAGCGGAACATTATATGGCACAATTTTCAAGTTAGCTAAACACTCATAAGTTTTGTAGGGGTACAAATATATATTCCAAAACTTTGATGGTCTGCCATATAAGCATCATCTAAACCCACGTGGTTGTGCCCCACTGTCATACAACACACAGTAGAAAATTGTTGCAAATCAACACATTTCTCAGCTCAAATTCCTTTACTGTTAGCTGTATAGCTGTGGTTTTAATAAATCTGGATATAAAATTTCACATGTATAGTATCTTTCTACATTTCTAAATTCCATTTCCTTTCATTTTTTCAATCTCCCCATTCCAAGGTGATTCTAAGAATGTACTATCCGAGAATCTAGTTGGGTAGAACAGGGTAGAAAACTGAACGTTGAACAGATCTCATAATCCTGCAGGCTCATATGACAATGCTACCACTCAAATTACAAATGTCTTGAAGGATTAGACTGCAGACAGTTACACAAACCTTGCATGTTCACATCCCAGGACACACTATTGATACTAGCATGAGAAGCTTTACCAATGTAGATGATAAAATGTTTTCACACAAGTCATGAACTAGCAGTCACATAATTAGATGCCCTCTGTTCCTTAAGATCATCAATAAGCAATCTGGACACAGCAAAATTATCTCTCAACAATAAGCTTTAGCTATGTTTTGGAAATACAGTCACAAAACATCAGCTTGACAGTTTCTGAAAATTACACATTTTTCCATCAAACACAAAAGATTTTCATTTTGAATAAACAAGTTTAACCCCCCTCCTCCCGTCCCAACAAAAGAAAATGTTACCTTTTTATACATACATGTTTAGTCTCCAAATAGCAGCTTCTCTTTTTCATCAAGTACTAACGTATTACTGCCATGGACGGATAGATTATGCATTTTATTTATTATCATCATCAAATACCAAGAAAATCCAGAATGAAATTGAGGATGTCCATGATATATTACAGATAGAATCATTGTGCCCCGTTTGCAATTATAACATGGATAGGTAATGTTAATTCAAGAATGACCATAGTATGTCAAGCAAGGGCACTTTTATGCCACGGGTTGTCATAATTATGTCTAAATTTAAATTGACTCCCTAAAGACATATAAAGTAGCATCTCTTGCCATATACAAGTTTCAGACTAATTCATGAAATAAAACAAGGTTTAAACATTTCAATTAAATTCGATGAGAGCAAATGGTATCATTATCTACACAAACCAGTGATATCCCATTGGAAAAAGTTGAATAGTTGAAAAGCCTTTAGGGGCGGCATCACGAGTCTGGCGGTTGGACAAGCCGACTGCCAGACTCTCAGTGAGGAGACCACCGCAGAGCTAGTGGCCTCCCCACCAGCCCCAATTACAAGGTTTCCAATGGGCTTACCGGCGGAAACCTTTGTTTCTGCCGGTCAGCCCAGGGGAAATTGTGTGGCTGCATTGGACTCAGCGCCACATGGAGCTGAGGCCAATGCCGTTGCACAAGGGAGACCCCAGCACCCTTGAAATGTGCACTGTCTGCAAACCAGACAGTGCGCATTCCAATGGTTCTAGGCAGGGGGCCCTGTGGCCCCCAGCACTGGCTTGCCGCTGGCGTTTCCACCGCTGTGGAAAAGCTGGCGGTAAGTAGAGTTGTAATCAGTCAGGCAGCGCTGAACTGCCTGAGTACAACTCAGACTGCCGTTGGACCATCGGGAACCGCGTTACCGGCGGGGATGGTGGTCGCCTGGTAGTCTGACCATTAGGGTTGTAATGTGGCGGTGGGACAACCACAGTTGTAGCAGTCCGACCGTCACCATGAGACTGGTGGTCCGTGGACCGCCAGCCTCGTAATAAAGCACTAATTCGCTAAAAATCTTTTTGGTGAGACCATGGCGATAGTTATGGAAACTCATGAGTGCAGTTATGGGATAGCACAAAGTTACCTATGGAGCTAGGTGTTATCATGGAATTCCTACCCTCCTGAAGAATGTGTTCCTAGATGTATTCGGCAAAGGCTCAATCATGTTGAATAGGGAGCCAACCATGGATAAGGCTGTCGGAAGTGAAAAGGCTTGATTTGGAATAAAGAAGTTGTAAAGCCTGGGATGTTCAATCTTTTCTAGGCTGCACTGAAATGTCACCCCAGACACCTGATTGACCTTCAGAAATGTTTTAAAGACCTTGAATACTAGGGCATAGCCCCTAGCGATGATGCGGACAGGGGGTCGAATACCACTCATAGGAACCCCAAAAATGATATGCAGACTTTTTAATATTCAAAATCAGACATGACTGCTTATCTATTACCAGGGTCCAAGTAAGCATAGTATATCAGTCACTGGGCTTGGAGTGAGGGGTGTGAGCTGATGTCGCAGAGAACATTATCTCTGTGATTTGAGATACCAGGTCTTTCTGACAATAACAATTCCACCAGGAGATTTACAGTCAGGTAATAGGCATTTTCATCGGACTGTTTATCTTAGTCCCAGACACGTGAATTGGTGTATGCTTAGATGAATGAAGTATGTTAACTGTTATATTAAACACTTTTAGAATATATCTTCATTCATGTTAATGTAGAGTCAGAACTTTTATAGCAAAATGAATGCACTTTTAAAAAATGGTGAATGTTGGTGCTGTAACCAGGAAGATCTTAATTTACAAATACACCTCATTAGAAATTAGAGATTCAGGGCCAGATGTCCGACCATTCCCTCTTGCAAATCACAATTTGAGAATTGCAAAAGGAAATGTTCACGTGTCACAGACACATTTAGCGATTCCCAATATGGTCGCAATTGACCTGCCTCGTCAATATTCATGAGGCAGATGGCAATTTGTGACCCATTGGGAATGGGTAGTAACACAGGGATGGTGGCCTGCTGGGGACAGCAGACCACCATGTTTGTGTTTGCTTTTAAATAAAGCAACTTTTTAAAAAATACAGCCTGTTTTCCTTAAAGGAAAATGAGATGCGGTCAAAAAGAAAAATGAAACATTTCTGTTACATTTTTTAAGGGTAGGCAGTGGTTTGTGGGACCACTGCCTGCTCTTAAAAAACATTTTTGCTACCATTCACAAAGGGGAAGGGGTCCCCCGGGGACTCCTTCCCCTTTGCAAGTGGCTTACTTGCAAACAGTAAGGTCCCTTTTGCAAATAGGCAGTAAACTGCCATTGTTTTGCGACCACATTCTGGTTGCAAAACAATTGTACAGCCCACTGTGACTTGCTATTAGGCAGGGATGCCTGTGACATGCCCCTTCCTAATAGCGACTCACAAATTCTATTTTGCAAGTTGGTAATAGGTTACCGACTCGCAAAACAGGGTTTGTACATGACAGAGGCCGTTTTAGCGGTCCCAAACGGGCCAAATCTCCATTTGTGGGTTTCAAAAAGAGGGAGCATATTGCCTGCATTCCAGCAACAAAGTATGACCCCAATGCATCATGGCAAATGCAGTTGATTCGTAGTTCATAAAGTAAAAAGAGTCTTTCACCTCTGTAGGTGCAGCAAGTGCTGTATATCCCTCTACACCTGTTTCTGGGTTTAGCCCGTCATCAGCAGGGAGCAGCATGGACTAGGGGCTTGCTTGGAATGCCGCCAAATGTCTTCTCAGGTTGAAGTACTGCTCATGCGCACAACTGCCTCCCAAGGCTCGTCATCCGTGGCTCAAGGGAGCTGTCGAAAGACAGTTTCATAAAGAGGGAGCACACTGCCTGCACTCCAGCAACAAAGTATGATCCTAAAGCATCATGGTAAATGCAGTCAATTCATAGTCATTCAAAAAGTAAAAAGAGTCTTTCACCTCCGTAGGTGCAGCAAGTGCTGTATATCCCTGTACACGTGTTTCTAGGTTTAGCCTGTCATAAGCAGGGAGCAGCGTGGACTAGGGGCTTGCTTGGAATGCCACCAAATGTCTTCTCAGGTTTAAGTACCGCCCATGGCACACAGGTGCCTCCCAAGGCTCGTCAGCTGTGGCTCAAGGGAGCCATCAAAAACAGTTTCAAAGAGAGAGAGCACACTGCCTGTACTCCAGCAACATAGTTTGACCCCAATGCATCATGGTAAATGCAGTCGATTTGTAGTCCGTTCAAAAAGTAAAAATAAGAGTCTTTCACCACTGTAGCTGCAGCAAGTGCTGTATATCCCTGTACACAGGTTTCTGGGTTTAGCTTGTCATCAGCAGGGAGCAGCGTGGACTAGGGGGTTGCTTGGAATGCCGCCAAATGTCTTCACAGGTTTAAGTACCGCTCATGGCACACAGGTGCCTCCCAAAGCTCGTCACTCGTGGCTGAAGGGAGCCGTCAAAAGACAGTTTCAAAGGGAGGACCACACTGCCTGCACTCCAGCAACATAGTTTGACCCCAAATGCATCATGGTAAATGCAGTCGATTCGTAGTCCATTCAAAAAGTAAAATGTGTCTTTCACCTCCGTAGGTGCAGCAAGGGCTGTATGTCCCTGTATACGTGTTTCTGGATTTAGCCCGTCATCAGAAGGGAGCAGCGTGGACTAGGGGCTTGCTTGGAATGCCGCCAAATGTCTTCACAGGTTTAAGTACCGCTCATGGCACACAGGTGCCTCCCAAGGCTCGTCACTCGTGGCTCAAGGGAGCAGTTAAAAGACAGCTTCAAAGAGAGGGAGCACACTGCCTGCACTCCAGCAACAAAGTATGACCCCAATGCATCATGGTAAATGCAGTTGATTTGTAGTCCGTTCAGAAAGTAAAAAGAGTCTTTCACCTCCATAGGTGCAGAAAGTGCTGTGTACCCTGTACACGTGTTTCTGGGTTTAGCCCTTCATCAGCATTTCCAGCAAACCCACAGACAAAGCTGCTCTGTGCTGATAAAGGCTGGGTACTCTCGCTCTGGGTTTTCTGTTTAAGAAGGCTCCCTTGAGCCAATGAGCTGGCAGGCTCTGGTTGAAGCATCTGCATGCCAGTGAGTGGTACACAAACCTGAGAGGACTTTTGGCAGCATTTCCAGAAACCCCACAGACAAAGCTGATCTCTACTGATGAAGGGCGTACCCAGAAACATGTGTCCAGAGATTTACAGCACTTGCTGCACCTACTAAGGTGAAAATCTTTAGTTTATGGATAAAAAACAAACTTGTACTGCATTGACCATGATGCACTGGGGCTGACTGCATGCTGGAGTGTGAGACAGGGTGTTCCCTTTCTGGTTTTTCTGTTTAAGAGGGCTCCCTTGAGCCAACGAGCTGACAAGCTCTGGTTGAAGCACCTGCGTGCCAGTGAGTGGTACACAAACTTGAGAGGACTTTTGGCAGCATTTCCAGCAACCCCACAGACAAAGCTGCTCTCTGCTGATGAAGGGCTTACCCAGAAACACGTGCCCAGAGACTTACAGCATCTGCTGCACCTACTGAGGTCAAAAACCTTAGTTTACTTTATGGATAAAAAATTCACTTGGACTGCATTGACCATGATGCACTGGGGCTGACTGCATGCTGGAGTGTGAGGCAGGGTGTTCCCTTTCTGGTTTTTCTGTTTAAGAAGGCTCCCTTGAGCCAAAGAGCTGACGAGCTCTAGTTGAAGCATCTGCATGCCAGTGAGTGGTACACAAATCTGAGAGGACGTTTGGCAGCATTTCCAGCAACCCCACAGACAAAGCTGCCCTCTGCTGATGAAGGGCTTACCCAGAAACACGTGGTCAGAAATTTACAGCACCTGCTGCACCTACTAAGGTGAAAAACTTTAGTTTATGGATAAAAACAAACTTGTACTGCATTTACCATGATGCACTGGGGCCTAACTGCATGCTGGAGTGTGAGGCAGGGTGTTCCCTTTCTGGTTTTTCTGTTTAAGAAGGCTCCCTTGAGCCAAAGAGCTGACGAGCTCTATTTGAAGCACCTGCATGCCAGTGAGTGGTACACAAACCTGAGAGGACTTTTGGCAGCATTTCCAGCAATCCCACAGACAAAGCTGATCTATTCTGATGAAGGGCGTACACAGAAACACGTGTCCAGAGATTTACAGCACTTGCTGCACCTACTAAGGTGAAAAACTTTAGTTTATGGATAAAAAACTAACTTGTACTGCATTTACCATGATGCACTGGGGCTGAATGCATGCTGGAGTGTGAGGCAGGATGTTCCCTTTCTGGTGTTTCTGTTTAAGAGGGCTCCCTTGAGCCAACAAGCTCTGGTTGAAGCACCTGCGTGCCAGTGAGTGGTACACAAACCTGAGAGGACTTTTGGCAGCATTTCCAGCAATCCCACAGACAAAGCTGATCTATTCTGATGAAGGGCGTACACAGAAACACGTGTCCAGAGATTTACAGCACTTGCTGCACCTACTAAGGTGAAAAACTTTAGTTTATGGATAAAAAACTAACTTGTACTGCATTTACCATGATGCACTGGGGCTGAATGCATGCTGGAGTGTGAGGCAGGATGTTCCCTTTCTGGTGTTTCTGTTTAAGAGGGCTCCCTTGAGCCAACAAGCTCTGGTTGAAGCACCTGCGTGCCAGTGAGTGGTACACAAACCTGATAGGACTTTTGGCAGCATTTCCAGCAACCCCACAGACAAAGCTGCTCTCTGCTGATGAAGGGCTTACCCAGAAATACATGTCCAGAGACTTGCAGCACTTGCTGCACCTACTAAGGTGAAAAACTTTAGTTTACTTTATGGATAAAAAACAAACTTGTATTGCATTTACCATGATGCACTGGGGCTGCCTGCATGCTGGAGTGTGAGGCAGGGTGCTCCCTTTCTGGTTTTTCAAATCTCCATTTGTGGCTGCTAAAAATGGTTGTACATTTGACCCCTAGATAAGACACTGGCTCGCATGCTATATGTACACCAAATACATGTACCCCAGCACAAAAATGAATTCAGGCAATCATGTGATTTCTCTTTTGGCCTACTGTAAAAGTAACACATGGCTTGCAGGGGGTCCTGTCACCTACACAGGTAATTCATTGTACATTGTGATGTAGTGTTCTTTAAAGAGTTGAGTGTTAACACTTTCCTAAATTGGAGAAGCACTGGGGTAGTCCTACGAATATCGAGATATTATTTTAGATCCTGAGTGCTTAGATGTCCTGCTGTATTGTTTTGGATGTTTTACACTTTTTAGTCCAGCCTTATGGTGTCCTGGCTGGGCATGTGCCAAAATCCGCCAGAAATGGTGAGCTTCTCTGCAATCTCTGCAGGATATCTGGGGGCTGGCCGTGACCTCTGCCAAGTCCCAGTGATGTAACAGGCTTGTCAAAATGCGGGTTTAGGTTTTGTCTGTTTGCACAGAGGCACACGAGGTTACGTTCTTATTCCCGAGCCCAAAGTGAAGGTCAAAAATGATGGTAAAAAGAATACAGTCTGTGTCATACTAGGCAGTGGGATCCTTACTATACATATGGTTTTGGATAGTAAAGCGCTTCGTCAAGTGCAACAGCTTAAACCTCAATTTCCATTTCCATTGCCATTACTTCTGCAGCCAAGGTCTGCGAATGCAGGGGTTGGGAGGGGTCACAACAATTGCCCTATCCCCATTATGCAAGACATGTAGTGATCGTCCTTTCCTGCCAAAGTTGGTTAGAGACACAGCTTCTGTTGAATAAAGATGTGTGTGGATACTGTTTTTTGCTGGCATAGTATGCATAACCCTTACGGAAACTGGAAGTGTTATGCATGCTTTGCCAAATTGCTCATTTGAGTTGAAATCAGAACTTCTGAGATGCATGTCTTTGCGAGATCTCGATTTTTACCTTCTGCTTGCATGTGTAACCTCAAAGAAGAAGGCCAATAAATAAGACATTGTAACTAGAGAAAACAATTCCTCAGTCCATCTTATGAAATTATCACAATGAATATTTCTAGCACAAGGCAGCTGATGCAGCATATGTGTGATTTCACTGTTCACGCAAACCATTTCTGCTCTAACCAAGCTTCACTGCAGCAAAGTTACAAGGAAGGTGTAGGGCTAAGAAAAATAGGAAGTGATGTGCAATATCGGTAGCCCAATAGGTGAAATCTCCACACGTTTATGCATGCATACTAAAAGTATGCACCAGTCTACTGCTAAATCTCCCTTTAGATGTGGTGCAGGCTTCTCCAACAAGTAGCTCGTGAGCTACTGGTAGATTTCCAGGTACCTGAAAGTAGCTTTCCAGTGTACAGCCCACTAAATTAGAAGCTTGTTGAATTAGTATACCTAAACCAAAATTGAGACTATATTTATAATGAAAATGTGTCCCAGAACTCATGAGCTGATATTTGGAGAAAAAGGCTGACTTCAAAAATATTTGTAAAGGTGATATTTGAGTGAGTGATTCATCAAGTAGCACTGGGGAGACACTTTACAAATGCTGCGACCTTGGTGCCAAAGGCACTGCAGCTAAGGCGGTTATGTATTAGGCATGTAGAGGCATGTTAAATTATCAAAACCTTTTTTACATTACTGAAGGCAACCTGATGCAGTGAGGTGATCACTTGTAGAAATCTTAATGGCAGTAATCTTGCATACTTGTCTGATGTTGCCAGTATTACAATACTAAAATTAGTAGCTCTCAGTGAGCTTCACTGAAAATAAGTAGTTATTTTTACAGAAACGGTTTGAGACCCCCGATGTAGAACCTCTAGCATGGTTTAGTGGGGGCATGCTCTAGTGGAACAATAATGTAGCTCTGCTATTGCTTACATACGAATACAGCAGCATAGAAGTCAACATAAGGAACACTCAAAAGGTACATTTTGTTGCAGAAAGAACATGATGTGCCTATTGGCTTTCATTGCAATGGTGACCATTTTAGGACAGAGACAGTAAATAAAGTTTACAAATATCTGTTAAGTTCTTTTTTGTATTAGACCCAAACAGAGATCAACAAAACAGCAGAAGGACAAGGTACAGAACATACAGTTGGATTACAGTAATACTAATTCAGGAAACCTTTAAAAATGCAGTTACAGATTTGCTCTCTTAGATGAACCTGCAATATATTTATATATAGGTAAAACCAATCAGGAGATTCCGTTATAAAGGGGGTTGTATTTGAACGTATGAGTTTGCACAACGAGAAAAATCGTGGTGTTAAAGCTTGTTGCTGAACTATAATAACCTCCCTGTGAAAGGAAAGCAGAAGAAACAATAAACTGATATGCTAAAAGTAATTAAATTGTGCTAGAGTGGCAACAGTGTCTATAAGCTGGCAGGACTCTGTTTCATCACACAATTGTATCAGCAGCATCAGAGGACTCAGTCCTGACACAAATGCACATGCTACAGTTGGTCTCTTCTGATTTCCTACACACAGACTCTGATAGGTTGTGCCTGCTTGCCTCCAAACACAGAGCCCCACATTATCGTCTCAGACATAGGCTTACATCGGCAGCAGCTCTTGCAGCAGCTCTTCCTTTAGTTAGGGCTAGTTCACATTTCTTACAAATTGCCATAGCTGAGGTGATTAAAAGAGACGGACGATCTTAAAACAGTGTTCTTCCAAGACCTCTACCCTTCATGCGTTGCCCTGGTTCCTCCTTTTTACGGTCTGGCTTGCAATGCAGACATCACCAGACTATTATGTCAGCAACAACATAGAGGGGCTTTGGCTCCATCCACATATTGGGAGAGCTAAGAGTACATGTTGTGATTGGGCATAAGCTGTGTGCTTCCACAAAAAAAGTGATTGCCCTCCTTGCAGCTGTGATCATTTTGTTTATTTATCCAAAAGCCTGAGATTGAATTTTTAAAGTCACCCACATCACAATATAATCACTATTAAAGTTTCTTAAGATATTTGCAGAACAACTATCGCCTGACCTTTTAACCTACACCAATATTATTCTACAGTTCTTTGCTTCCTCACAAATACATATTCATTCCCATGTTATTTACTCGTAATGCTTCACATTACCATACAACAGTTCTTTAAAGCCAGTCCCGTTGGGGTTGCCAATGCTTGTTCTGTAATGGGACTAGGTATATGACCCTCCTCTTGCATTCTTTCCGCCGCACTCTTTAATCAATCTTTGGCGTATACACAGGTCTCTTCCGCCCCTTGGGCTCAATCCCACAATCTAAAGGCCTAAATACTTTTAAAAGCATACTGATCGAGAATATACATGTTTAAAAAAAGAAAGGCGAGAAATCAGAGCATGTCACATAAAACGTGCGAAGAGTTTCCAACCACGGGATGCCTCCCCAAGGAGTCATCAGTAAAACACTGTATTTAATGAATTAATTAAGTATTTATGAGTGTTTATTTAGAACATACACAAAACAAACAATGTTTCATTCTTGCTTTCATAAGCCGGCTCTCCAACCCGCCTTTGTGAGCAATAAAAATACAAATAAATTTTCCAGAAGCATCTGTTTGTTAAAATTGCCAAAGGAGCCTAGGACTAGTTGTCTGAATGCCTGCTTTGCATATATATTGACTTATAATAAAAAAGTATCACTGGCTTACGATCTCAGTAGCAGGAGTATTTTTATTTGCGCATCTACAATCCCCTACTTAAAATTTCAGAGGGGGTAAAGTGTTACGCCACTGATGTCAAGTGTTCTAATCCTCTCGGGACAAGTTCGCACTGTATAAAACTGCAAAACAATAAAATTGATAAATGAGATGCAAATGTTGTGTAAAATACATTTTGGTGTCTGTGGTGTTGGGCACTATGACCTTGGACAGTGAGTTGGAGGTGCAGGGCAGGAAGTGACCGTGCAGGGAGAAAGGGGTATTGATGCAGAAATACGTGGTTTGGTTAGTTCTTTTTTAACCATCTGAAGAGATAATACATGCAAGAATGAAAAGTGGTATGTGCCTAGCATACTGTATCGTCTTCGGCGGGGCCCATCACCCCACAACACAGTGTCATAAATTAGCGCCACTAGAATTTAAACATTTGAAAATATCCTCAAAAAGGATCAAATAGTCTCACAAATTAAGGAAAATTAGGGTCATGGATTATCCAATAATTTTAGCCCTTGTCGTGAAAAATTGTGGTCTTATTGATAGTGAAAAAGAAAAACTCAATATATCAAAGTGACATTAAGACGTTGCAACTGTGGACATTGCAGATCCTTGCTTATGGCAAGAGAAAGGGTAAGGCAAAATGACATTCCTCCGTACCCCCTTCCTCGTCATTTGCAAGGCAATATATCTAACGTCCAGGGTTCAAATACTAGCCTTTGCAGCTGAGAAGCATTTGCAGAATGCTACATAGCACATGAATATTAATAGAGCAGGATTTTCGGCAGACCAATGCAATCTTGCAACAATAAAACTAACAACTCAGCTCAATGGAAAGTAGTCATTCACAAGAATGACCACTTTCCATTGAGCTGAGTTTGTAGTTTCATTTTAGCCAGATTGAGTTGGATTTATCCATAAAGCATGGACCATTAAGGCATGGTCCATCCTCTATTTTAATTAATGCATCTCCTGAAGTTTGGTTAAACCTTAAATGTTTAGGTCCTTAATTTGCAGGATAAATAAGCACATAAAAAAAAAAAAATACATGTAGAAAAGTGCAAGAGTTCAAGTTTTTTACCCTGTAGAGCCTGCTGCCTCGGTTCAGTTGAATGCCAGGTATGGCTAGTTTTACATCCACCTCATGTATATTTCTTTTTCTGCTGCCCTGCACTTCTCAACTCTGTCTAACTCTTGAAGGTCATTTTTCAATTCTGTTTTCACCTTTTGTCACTCGGTTCCTATTTTGCTTTCCCTTTGTCTTTCTCCCTTTGTAGCCTTTTTATCTCTGTGCTGGGTCAAAGTATGATGACAAAAAGTAAGTCCCGGCCCCCAAAAATGAGTATAGGTACCCACCACCTGCAACCACCAGAACAAATTAAGCAGTAAATCTTTTGGAATTACTTCACTCACTACATACAAATATGAGTATTCAGAAAATGGTGCATACGACTCTAAGACTAACACATTATTTGCTTTGTTTGCAAATAGCAGACGTTCCATGTGTTTTACTACCTATGGTGGTGTAGCCTCATAAAACATAAAGTCAAACCTGGGAGACCATGCATCCTGTGCAGGCATTGGTCCTAAAGGTAAACAAGCCCACAATATTAATATGCTTTTTCATCATCAAATCAAAGATCTTTCCTAAAAGACATATACCGTATGGTGGGTTTATAGGGCACGGGCCCTTGAAGGCCCAGTGTATGTGGAAGAAGATGTAACAGGTTCTCCAATGCACTATGAAGAAGAGGCAGCAGGTGACCTGTGGAATACTGAGCAGAAGTGGATGATGTGTCATTGAGCAAATGGAAAGTCAATGAACCAGTGAACTGGGAAGATGTGGCATTGTATGACATTATGTATTTGGTAGCAGGGAAGCAGACGACCAATATACTTGCAGGAAGGGGCCATCTATGACCCAGTGAATTAGAGAGAAAAGCTGTGGAATTTCTTTGGCTATCTCTGCATAACAGTAGATAACAAATAAATGAGATGGTTGCCCCAAGAAAGTCTGTATCAGAGTGACACATTTGTGGAGATGAGGAGGAGTAATGTTGGAGTAAAAGGGGGGGGTGGCTTAATGATGGGCCCTAACCATTTGGCTTATGACAGAGTCAAAAAGGAGGTTGTACCACTGAGCCCAAAGAGTAAATAGCATTTGTGTAAACCTAACCATGAAACTAGGTGCTATTTATATTGAAAGGCAACAATGACATTTATATGAGATAGGGAGTCTTAATAAATCACCTTTAAGCCTGAAACTCGTAGCGGCTCCGCTCCGGCCTCTTTAATTCCCCTGAGAAATTACCACACCGGGGACCGATCTGACCCAGTAACTGCCCTGTAGATAACAGTGCTGGGCTTGGCTTCATGGTGGTGGGCATTGCGATAGCCCTGACATGAGAAGATGAGAACACAGGCGGTAGCACTGACCATCCTGCATGATGCCCGTCATTGAGCCTGCCTCGTGGAGATCCAATGGCTTCATGGTGACCAGAGGTTGCTGGGAATGTAAGACTAGATCTTGCTCTCTGCAGAGGAACGGTCTGAGCCTGAGTTTATCCATGTGAGACGAGCAAGCTGTAACCGAGGTAGAGGGGAGAAGCGGCGTGGGACCACTAGTGCGCATACAACCTGGTCTGCCCGTGGGAGCCGTGACCGGGTGGACTTAACTGCTAGCTGTGGATGCCAGACTTGGTGAAGTCGGCATTCTGGGCTGGGGCAGATTGCCAGCACTGGAGATGACCTGGACGCGGCAGCGCTGTATGTGGTGGCCAGGAAAAGAAAAAAACAGAAAAGCACCATTGATCAGTCTGCGAAGTGGCTGACACTGACTCTGTCCGAGGGAGAGAGATGCGCAGGGTGGCAGCACTGAACTGGCCCAGACTTCAGATCAGACAGAGGGTCGGGCAGAAATGAAGTGGACCCCAGAGGGAGGAACCTGAAGTGCTTGGTGCTGCTGGTGCATTTTAGCCCTGGGCACTCTCTAGGCTCTTTTAATTGGAGGGCTTTTTCACTTTGCCACACCTACCTGCCTGCTGTAGACCTCCTTGCTGCATAAGGTGGACTTGGACTGCCTTGAATACTGGCCCAGCCTGCAGCTTACTGCCAGATCTGCCGTTCGCCACAGTGGTTGGGACCAGTGCCTGTTGCTGCGTGGATCTGTCGCACGCACTGGGTGGAGGTGTGGTGCTTGATAGCTGACCCATAAGGGAGGGGAAAAGATCCTGTGCACGGCCCCCCTCATTGTGGCTTATTGTACTGCTGGAGGTGCATTGTTTCACACTACGGTGGGGGGAATTGCGGGCAGCTGCTCCGGAGGGCATTGCACCACACCGTACTGGCACCTGAGGCTGGATTAACAGTTCCCCCTGTTGTGTCACATGCCCCCAGAGACCGAGGGTAGGAGGCTGCAAATATACTCTGGATAGTGAGGACTAGGAGACTAATGGACATGTTCGGACATCCCATATTTGGGAAGGCATTGGGTAAGGTGCTCAGAGGCTCAGTGGGCAAAACCAGTGAGACCACCACTACTTGGGAAGCCTGCAAACTCAGAGACAACCTCAGGGACTGAAATCCACAGACTATCCAATGAAGAGAGGTGGTGCCCTTACTGATTGTCAGGACATGGACAGTGAATGGCCTGCATGTGAGGACCTAGTGGAGCTGCCTAGCCTGAGTGGAGAGCATGGCACTGATCTGCCAAGACGTGTAAAGTTTTTCCGGTATTGTACTGGGCAAACCTTTCTGACTGGTCGCGCTTGCCCGTGCAACCAGAGGCCCTAATCCCTGGTTGGCATTCTATTAGGAAGATATGGGCAAACACAAACAGATGGGTACGGTGGCAGGGGCATTGGAGCCTAGACCGACCATACAGGAAGAAACTGAGGACCTTTGGGGTTAGGACCCCCCACTACAGCTGCAATTTGGCAAGAACTGGCTGCTTTTGCAGACATGAAGGCCACTCTCAAACAGGACATTGGAATTGTCTCAGTAGGGTTGGTCCTTTTAAGAGCGGAACACCATAAACTCGCAAGACAGGGTGAAGGAGATGGAGGTAGGGCTTAAGGAGGTACAACCAGCACACATTGACTTAGCTTGGCAGGAGGTGGCAGTGACAGACAGAGTGTGCACCCTTGAATATAGGGATGAGGATGCTGAAGGTCACATTCGTTAGAACAATGTCTGCATATTGGGCCTCCCTGGGGGCACTGAAGGAAATGACATGGTGGCCTACCTCAAGAAATGGCTTTAGATGAAGGAATCTCCTGAAACAGTTCTTTACCCTTGAACGAAGGCATAAAGTGCCCGCCATGCCTCCAGCCTCTTGACGGCAACCCTGCCCAGTAGTGGCAACACTCCTCCATTTCAGGGACAGAAATACCCTCCTGAAGAAGGCGCAAGAGGACAGCCCATGCACTACTAGTAGCAGTAAAATGTCATTATTCCCAGATTACACAGCTGTGGTACAGGCTAAAAGGGCCTCTTACATGGAAGTGAAACGTGCACCCAGGGAGAAGGGAATCCAATACTCCCTGATGCTTCCGGCAAAATTGAAGAACATTCTTGACAGTAAGACCCACTTCTGTGGGGACCCCCGGGCGGCGTGGGATTGGCTAGAAACCTATAGGACATGATTGGCTCTGGCATACTCTCAAAGAGAGGCAAGAGAGAACAACCGTAGACCATGGAAGAGACATTGGAAAGCCAGGAGCAAGACTGTCACTAAGAAGCCGACTAAAACAGGGATGAATAGAGAACTGGCGGTTACAGTACAGGCAGCGGCAGAAATCAAGACAAAAACACGGTCAGAGTCAGAACTGCACTACCGATCTGATAAACAATCAGCGGATTTCGAGTCGGAGGGATTTGTTGTGGAAAGAGGAGACCTACTGGTGGTGACCCCACAGTCAGTAGAGGAGGTTATCTGACACTGGGGACAGATAGAGCACAGATTGTGCTGTTGAGACCTGTTGATGATTTGCTATGGCTTCTAATAATATACTTAGGAGCCCACCTCTTTCTTGTGATGTCCCAAATGACTGTGATGGCAATGGGCAGAGATCCACACTCCAGGCTAATTATGCTGCAACTCTACAACCTGCTGAGATGGAGGCCAGGACTAGTCCCTGGTAGGTCCATCACATTTCAGCCAGAGTGGATTCCCAACCTTTGGCTCACCCTCTCCAGGACACTACCGCTTGACCCCCTCATAGGAGTTTGGTGGAGCCTAATCTATGACTCTGTTTTTTTGGTTATTGTACGTTTGGGTAGGTGGCTGTTGCAGTGCGGCCCTTGGAATGGGGAGTTCATTGTTTGGGTGTGTGTTTTCTGTGTATGGAGGGCTGTTCCTGGGGGGGGTGGGGAGCAGTGGAACTGGCTGAGGAGTAGGTTGGGACTATTGTACATGTATATACCCATACAGCCAGCAAAAACACAGAGCTAATATGTATGTCCTGGAATGTGAGGGGGATGGTATCTGCTGCTAAACGACACAACCACCATAGATATTTGCGACAAAGGGGTGTACATATTGCCATGCTGCAGGAGACGCACTTCATGAGGTTTGAGGTGGAGCAACTGCGTCATAGATGGCGCTGTCAACTATACGCCACCTCTCATTCTGCATACACCCGGGGGTACTGATATGTGTGAGAGCTGGGGCCCCCTTCAAACCTTTGCAAACATTAGGGACATAGAGGGACAATATGTGATGGTGAAGGGCAGGCAACAAGGGAATGAAGTGACACTGGGGAGCATATACGCACCAAACCATGACCAGTTGCCATTTTTCCACACTCTATCGGCCCCACTAGGGCAACTGGTAGATAGGGACCTGTTG
Organism: Pleurodeles waltl; assembly: GCF_031143425.1. Classification (NCBI taxonomy): domain Eukaryota; kingdom Metazoa; phylum Chordata; class Amphibia; order Caudata; family Salamandridae; genus Pleurodeles; species Pleurodeles waltl. Next base: position 501,766,968 of record NC_090451.1, on the reverse strand, counting down.
GCGGGTGGGGATTATAACTGGGTCACCAACGTGTTGCTAAACCACTCTACACCCCCTATGCCAGGGACACCTGCTCATCAGAGAGCAACTGGCTTCCAGGGGTGGATTCAGCATTGGGAGCTGACAGATATCTGGTGTTCACAACATGGACAGGAGCGGGATTACTCTTTCTATTCCCACGTATATTCCCTACACAAACGACTGGATTGGTTTCTTTGCTCAGAAAGTTTGTGTCACTACACCACCTTCACAGAGCACCTAGGGCGCATCCTTTCTGACCACAGCCTCTTACTCCTGGGACTCAGGCTTTTAGATGATAGGCCAGTGATCCTGACCTGGCACCTTCAGCCGATGGCGCTGGAGGACCCATGCTATAAGGAAGCAATACAAACAGCTATTGTGGAATATTTTGATAAAAATCAGGGTACTGCACTATATACTCTGGTGGAGTGGAAGACCATTAAAATTGTGGTCAGAGGCCATTGCATGGGGTAATCCGTAGGTGTCAGCAAGGAACTTAATGCAGAATTATGCACTTTGGACAGTACACTCCACACAATTGACAACACCTTGGGGTCAGTCCCGACTACTCACCAGCTTTTACTTGACACAAAAGAACGATACCACACCATTTTAGTGAACTTACAATGCCATGACTATAAAACCTATGTAGAGGAAACACATAATGAGGAAGGCAAATCAGGGAGGCTTCTAGCACGCCTGATTTGTCACGAATCGCGAGGTGCACCCATCATACACCTGACTTCAGACCCAGGGACCCATATTTATTCCCCATGGGGGATAAATGACGAGTTCAGACAATATTATGAGACCTTGTATGGCAGCCCAGCAGCCCTTCCAGACAATGTATTGACTGTGTTTCTGGACCAACTCCCTCTTCTGAGACTGCCACCTGAGACATGGAAACACATAGGGTTCCCAGGAGATTAGACAGGTCATTAAGGACATGGCTACTGGCAAGACTCCTGGCCCCGACGGCCTACCAGCGAAGTTTTATGTTACTTACGTGGGCCTGCTGGTCCATAGGTTAGAGGTGCTTTGTGCAGAGTCCTTGAGGGAAGGCTGCCTACTGAGTACTACACAAAAGCGCAACTGTCATCTCTATCTTCAAAACTAAAACTCCTGGGGCACCAGTTTCTGCTTTTGCCCCATCTTCCTAGCTTAATTTGGACTTTAAATTCCTGAGTAAGATCCTAGCCTCTAGATTGATACCTCATATGCTGTTCCTGGCCCAGGGGGACTGGAACGGCTTTATCCCACTCCATAGCACATCTTTGAATCTCAGGAGACTCTACCATATACTCTACCACCCCGAGGTTCAAACCTTACCAGAGGCAATGTTTGTCAGTAGCCCTCGAAAAAAGCATTTGATTGAGTGAGATGGGATTACTTGAAGGAATTTATCCACATGTTAGGTATGGGAGAGGCCTGGATCAGATGGGTTTCCCTACTGTATGCAGAACCAACTGCACCGGTTAAGACTGGTACTACCATTTCCGCTCCTATGCTATCTCCCAGGGCACTAGACAGGGTTGACTGCTGTCACCCCTGCTCTTTGCCCTGGTAATTGAGCCATTGGTGGAATTTTTTCGGAGGGAGGGGAAGGGTAGTGTTATCCTAGTAGACAGCCATGAGCATGTTATCTCTCTTTATGCAGACGACCTACTCCTTTATCTGTCCAAAGGCTCTGCTGGGGCCAGAGAGGTGACCAGACACCTGAACAACTTTGGGGTAATATCGGGGCTGAAAGTTAATAGATCCAAGTTACATTACTTTTCCAATCTCCCAGTTAAGATCTCTGGGGCGTGTTTCCGTCAGTTGAATGTCATGCTCCAAGAGCTGGTGTGGGATGGAAGCTGCCATAAGGTGTCACTAGAGGTGCTGAGGTGCCCGCCTGAGAAGGGGTGGCCTAGAAGTTCCGGACTTCGAACCATGCTATATAGCAGCACAGCTGCAGTGGGTGGCCAAGTAGGTAGATGGCACTCGTCGGGCGCCTTGGACACTCTGGGACTGGTGCCACATCAGAAACTCTTGCTAGCTAAGTTAATATGCCCAAGTATGCTAGTACTGTGGTACTGTGAGGACCATCAGGAAGCCATTATATGCACAGGCTATACCACTGGTGGGGCTACCCATGGAACCCCGGTCCATTGCTTCACGGTGGCCCAGCTTCAGACCTGGACTGCAGCCGGAGTGAAAAATATAGGAGATTGCTTTGAAATGCGTGCCCTTATCATGAAGGAAGTCCTATTTGAGAAACATGCACTGCCAAGTAGTCAATTTCTCACTTATGAGACATTGGTGCAGTCGTACACAAGCTTATGGGACTGGGGAAGGAAGAATACCCTGACACACTCTGTACTTCAACTACTACTCTCCCTTGGCTCAGCGTTGCGTCAGGAGACATGGTTGTACAGGGCACTGATTGACATGGGATGGAAACCACTGGGGATTCTTAGGGAACGATGGGAGGGCAGCAAGGGTCATGAAATAACTGATAGGGAATGGGACAGAATGTTACCCTACCCCCAAAAAACCTCTTGCATCACGAGGTTGAAATACATACAATTCAACCTCTTGCACATGACTCACCTCACTTTACACAGGCTGTAGGTTATCTATGGTGGGAATTCCAGAGGTACCAGTTTTCTGATGCAGCTTTTCACCACATGACTTAGGGATACCCATCACTTCAGATTTATTGGGAGGCGATTCTGCTTCACCTCCATACAGCCATCGTCCACACCTTGCCATGCACAATAGAAACTTTCCTTTTGGGGAGAGGGGGGTTTCCTGACTCCAAAAGCACAAAGTAGGCACCGCATTTTTGAATGTGGCTCTTGCATTAGCCAGGCACAGGATTGCACTGATGTTGAAGTCCATGGTAGGACCAGTGGTGGAAATATGGGCAAAGGATGTTACCACTTACCTAAGGCTGAGGAAAATATGCTCCACCGAGAGGATGCCCGGGGCATCCTGTGCAGGACTGTGGGTAGAGATACTTGAGAGCTGGGCACACCCAGACAGAGACTCCAATTCTGAGCAAAATGGCTTAGAGAACCAAGGCTTGGAAAGTGAAGGGAGTGACACGGAGTTGGGTGGATTTGGGAACAGCACCCTGCAGGTCCAAAACCAACAACTGGAGTAGTGAGTACCCTTACCCTACTTAGGGATCTGTAACCTGATAACTGGCCCCTGATAGGATATAGGTTGCGATATTGATGATACCCCACTCCCTCACATAATCCCGCCAAATCAGCACCTGGGCTAGCCAGACATTATCGGAGGCAGGTGCATATTGATGGCTTCCTCTATAGACGTTCTGTGCTGAGACACATAGGGACCAGCACACAGAGACTTTTTGTTTGTTTGTTAGAGTTGTTTACAAATGGTTTTTAGTCACCACTTATCTTTCTCTGAAACCCTCCTACACTTGGCTGGCACTCAGAGTCTTATAAACCAGGAATATCAATCCAGGAGTACAAAACACTTAACATGACACGTAAGCTTAAAATAGACATAGACTAGGGAGAACCAAGCATACCAATTAACGACAGGCCTCATCTAGACACAGAGTGGCCAGAACCATTAGCACATGGGCTACACGAATAACAGGCGGTCGCAGACAAAATAGTGTGTGATTGGTTCTTGTGTACTTTTGATATTTGCAAAGAACGTGGGGCTGGGGTATTGAGAATAATATTGTAATGCAAAATTGTTAACATCTCTTAAGATGCCAATAAAGATATGTTTAAAAAAACAGTATGCCAGTGAATCGTGCAAAGGATATTGCACGACATGTAGGGTTGCACAACAATTAAAAATATGTAAATGCCACTCATGCCTTATGACAAGATTCTGAGGAGTGCTTTTTACAGGGAGTCTATATTGTGCCGAGTTTAAAATAATATTGCCAATATCCCCCTTAAAAAGAAGCCTGAAACTGGTATCCTGGTCTGTTTTACTCCGTATATTAAGACAAATATTCCCAACAAACTAAATTAAGAATAACAAATAAACAGAACTCCACCCAAATGGCCTAGCAAAATTTCCATATCAACAACATCAGCACCGATATACTACGAAAAGATTCTCTATGATTCTTACTGTCTGATGGAAGAGGGTTTTAAGATGAAAAACATTTTTCATGTACATAACTTTGCAATAACGATTGAAACATGGGTTATCTAAAATAAAACCCCTGGTTAACCATAGAATATATTTTCACTTTTTTCCCCTTAAAATATTGTTATTAGGAATAAGAGTTCCCTTTTTACTCCTTTAAAAATGAATTTACTTCCAAAAATAGCTTGTAAAATACGCCAACATTAAAACGGTACATGGAGCCTTCTGTGTCAGCAAGAACATCTGTATCATAAATTCTCAATATATACATACATTGTAATTAACTATTCAGAGTCAAGTCACTCCTTTAATGTATCATTCCGAAGAAGGTGGGAGAATGATTGCATCAAGATATAGAAGATGGCTTTAAGGTGGTACAGTAAGTCCCTTAGTGGTAGATTTAGTAAATACAGTGCTAAATATTTTGTTGGAGATTTTACACTGTAGTTAGAGCGGTGTAGTTTTGTTTCTGTATCTTGGCAGTGACTGAATGTCCTTTTTAATATACCTCGATGGAAATTCAGTATCATACATTACTCTTCCTCAGCGGAAGAGAAATAACAGAGATCAAGCATATCAAAATCTGGAAAAAGACAAACTCTACATGTTTGGGTGGGAGGTGAAGAAGCTCCTACATATGTTTACTATTTATTACTAAGTGTTCCACATTTGGAACATACAACTCAATCGGCAAGTTAAGTTGTCTTTTTTAGAAGATTGACCTCAATGTGCAGTAAAGTTATCAGGCACTATCATAGAAGTGGGGAATCAGATAGCATTCTTTAACATTCCGGATTAGGATCACAATGAGTCACATGGTGAAATTAATTAAAAACCCCGAGGCACAGAAGAGCCAACCCATGAGCAGCTGGCATAAAATGTATTTAGTGTAGTACAGAATTGGGATGCTAGGTAATGTGAGACAAAGACCATAACCTAAATGCGACCTCTGGCCGAACTCCCAAGAGGCCTAAACAATCTGACACAGTATGGATGGTGCACACACAAAAGCCCACAAACGGCACAGTGGTTCAGATAATAAATAATAGAAGAACCCTCAAGAAATAGTATATATAAGAGAGCAACATGTCAAAAGATCAAAAGAATGGGAAACTTCATTTCAACTACTAGAGGACATAAATCACGTCCGCTTCTGGTAGCACGTAAACAAGTTAAAGAGTGGTAATGTGCCAAGGGAGAATGGCGTTTCAGAGGCTGCATGGATCACTCACCTCACAACCTTGTACACGGCCACTGAGTCGATTTTTGGTATGACCGACAATAGAACTGAGATGATCTTCTCCCTACCATGAAGCGCTGTCCTCGGAGTTAGAAGAAGGGCCAGAGAACAAAGTAGCTGCAGGGTTAGAGCAGTCATTTTCTCTTGAAAAAGTAAAATGTGCAGATCTAGATCACATCTCCGCCAGGAAGATAGAAAACGATATTAAGTAATTAAGGAGGGATGGTGCAACAGGTCCCAATGGTCTACCAGCTTCCTAGTTCAAATGTTTCCTGGTAGACTGGGCAAAGAGGCTGTCCCTGGTCTTCAATAGTACGCTTCAGTTGGCTGCAGTTTCAGACTCCTGAAGAGGATTCATACTCTGTCCAATTTACAAAAAGGGGGATCTCACAGTTGCCTCAAACTATCGTTCAATAGCTCTCTTGGATGTGGAAGCTAAGCTGTATGCCTGCATATAGTTGGACAAAATGGAGACTTGGGCCCAGGAGTGCCAAATCCTGCCATTCTTTCAATCTGGCTTCAGACCTGGAGGCTCGAAAGTGGATAACATTGTGGCATTTTCCTATTTGCAGCAGCCAGCGGCTAAAAACAATTGCCTGCTGTTATTTTGCTGCTTTGTGGATTATTGTGCGGCTTTCGATAGGGTTGATCATACAACCGTACGGAGGAAGCGGGCGGCACGGGGCACCCCTACAAAGGTCCTAAGTGCCATTATTTCATGGACAGAGACACATCGGTTCGAGCAACAACTGGCCCTGGCACAATGATTTGGAAAATAGAAACCAATAGAGGCCTAAAACAGGGCTGCGTCCTGGCCCCACTGCTGTTTAACTTGTACACAGCTGACTTACGGAAAGGTTTGAAGACTAGTAGACTGGTCCTGCCGAAGATTGGCTCCACAAAGCTTCAAATTATTCAATATGCTGACAACATTGTGATAATGGACTGAACAAGAATCAGCTTACAGTAGGCACAAGTAAAGCAGGATAAAACAAAGGTTCTCGTAGTCGGAAGGTATAAAAACAAAAAGATCATAACCTGGCAACTCGGAAGCCAGACCACTGGCACAGCCAGGAAGTATAACTACCTTGGCATGTGGTTCAGTGAAAATAATCTAGGATGGAAAGAGGAAAGCGCAATCAGAAACAAATCTGACGCAATCACATATGGGATTGCCCAACTGAATAACCAGGTAAGAAGTGCACTGGTAGCCCTAATATTGAGGGTAACAGAGGCAACTCTACTTCCCGCCCTGCAGTATGGCGACCTGGTTAACAAGCACACTGTAGGGTGTATAACAAATATCTTATAGCAACCAAAACATGTCCAAAACTCCAAGCTAAGATTGGAGTTGGGCCTTGTGTAGTAAAAGTTAGATTTCCCAGCATCCATCCAGAAGTACTACATCAGGCTCAGGAAGACAAACATGAAGTCATTAAAATACCATTTGAGATTATTTTTTTAAACTCCTGCTTATACACAAGTAAACAATGCACTGAAGACTTTCGAAATGGGAGACTCCATTCAGATGGCAGAACCTGTTCCATTTAAAACTTGGGAAATAAGAATGAGTTGCAGATCAAAGGAAATCTCAAGGGAACAAGACTTATTGATTGTCAAATCCCCATCAGCAGTGTCAGTTTTAAATGACTCCTTCCTGGTCAGGCCCCACAGCCATATTTTTTAGAGAAAATGCGCACATTAGCCCAGCCAATTAAGGAGTTTGATCCTTCTTGGCCATTACATAAAGACAAAAGAGCCTGTAGGCTTTGTTCTTACCAATATGAAACCTGGTTGCACCTCTTTTGTTGCTGTCCCTCTTAAGGCTCTCAGAGGAGACTGCTAATTAAACCAGTAGCATTGGCTTTGGGGGTGCGCGCTTGTTTGGAGGCACCTAACATCTGCTTTTCACAGTCTGTTGTCTGGGCCTTGGCTAAAAGTGCAAAATACGTTACAGTATTAAGGCGGTTGTTCTCCCTATCAGTGGGGTGGCAGGTATGTAGCAGAGGGTTATTAGAAAGTTAAGAACTGTCTGACAAAACTGACGATACATCCTTCAGCAGAGTCGGCTAACACAGCATGCAACTAAAAATCACTTATTATTTTAGAAGTTCGTGAAACAAATGTGTCCTCTTTTGCTTCTTACATTTGCATGTTGTATAATTAAGCAGAGGTTTGCAATATGGAAATAAAACATGTACACTTTAACAGAGCACATGTGGCTAGATCGGTTCCAATATTTTGCAGCCATTTTGATGCTCAGAATATCAGATGTCGTGACAAAAGACATCAGAAAAAATTGATTCACTTTCAACTGTAAACATTAATTCAAATGTGTATGCAACACAATAACGCATAGGACTGGATGTGCTGGAGAATAGAGGATGAAACATATCTCATATAAAAATATGAATGGATCTGAATTATGACCCCCTTCTTTGGGTGCATTCAGATATTCTTATGGGATAGAAGTGAGCACTGTAATGCTGATAATATGACTTCAAATTTGTGAAAGAATTAAGTTAAATATAAGCATGGTCCGGCAATCCAAAACAAACTGCACTGGAATCCAGTGGGATTTCAGCTAGTAGATGTCTTACCGGTCATACAAGTGTAGCTCCTGAATTGAACAGATTTTAAATTCCCAACTCTAAATGTTTCCAACCTTCGCCAATCCCTCCTGCACAGATAATAATACACTACGGGCACTCGAATTCTGTTTGGCCGTTTTGACTGCATTACAAGCTGAGACACAGCAGGAGAGTGGCCACAGAAGAAAATAGCGTCATAACGTGCAGCCCTCTAAAGAGCTCTGGTTGCAGAGTGAAGAGGCCACTTCAGTAGTAGTGGCAGAGTATTTTGGTTTATTATGAAAAAAGAGAGAAGTACCACCACTGGGCCCCACAGCGCGATAGCCCAGCTGATCATTACAAGTTCTACATTCCCATCTGGAATTCTTCCGTGTACATTCCAATAATTAAAGCAACCTCACCACAAGAACAAAACAAAGGTGAGCTTTGGTTTTCTCTTTGCTCTTTTTTTCTCTCTCCATTTGTCACCTCACTCGTTTCACCCATAACCCTCTACAGCAGACGTGTGCCGGTCCTAAGCCTGTGTTCTGCTTTTATTGCTGTTTCTGTTTCCTTCGCTACAGTTCCGTTCACTTCGTCTGAGTGAAAGAAAACGGGTTTCTGCATCTCCCTATTGTACTTTGTGTTCGTAGAGTGTGACTGTGAGCCACAAAGGGATGTCGAGCCTGTCTCGCCTCAATTAGACACCGGAGAAAATAAAATCAATGGCATTCGAGAAAATAAATCCCAAATGAATCTGAAGCCTCAATTCCTCTGTTGCGGTGGGAATAGATAAGGTTCTGAAAAACGGCATCCCGTCTTAAACTCTAGTCCGAAGCCGTTCTTTTCCCCTGCCTTCAGCTCTCCCATCACCAACGTATCCGCCTTCCTTGTCGAAGGCCTTAGGATATGTTTGGTTCCACCCCCTGAGACAGGCTGTGGAAATTTTTTTCGAGAGTCCCAGGGCAGTCTGGTGGTTACTGGACTAAGATTGTGTCTATCAGGGCCATTTACCAAAGGTGCGACTTACTAGAGAACACAAAACTGAGCACGAGGTACACCCTTTTAGGGGTGACGTTCAGAGAAGGGAAGTGATTAGAGACTCAGAACGCAGTAATATAAAATCGTGGCCAGCCAGTACTTAATCTTTTGAAAAGGAAAAGTACTTTACTTAAATCACTTTCGATTTACTTCTGTACAGAAATGGTTCCAAAGCAATAAATAAAAACATGATCAGTAATATTACTCTTTAGCGATTATTGCGGGGGTAACCTAAACTACTCACAAGGGGCATCCTCAATTTATACTTTCATGTCACACTCGCCCACTTAGTCTGTGGGGCTCCTTCCAGGTAGTTTGTGTTGGGCTAAGAGGTCACTGGCTATGTGTTGTAGGCCTGGTTTGGTTACGTTTCTCTCATAATTGATATGGGCCTCGCTCCCCCCGTTTGGACTCTTTGCGCTGCAGAGTACCTTTTCATTGTCGAGTTGCTCATTGGGCAGGCTGTGCTTGTGAAGACTGGGCACTGACTGCAGCATGTACACAGCACACTCACTGGTGTTCAGTGAGTAATGATCTCGCTCTGGCCAACGAGTTGAAGTGTGGTTGCTTGCTGTGTGGTCGGCACTCACATCACCGGTACAGGACACAGGTGAGTGGGGGCAGTGCCAGCACCAGTAGAAGAGGCAGCTACAGGGTCGCAGTGCTCTTGCCTTGGTGAATTTTGCAGCTTAGGAATCCTCCTCGGGCCCACATAAAAAACCTACCTCCCAAACAGCTATGTGGCCACCCTTGGTGAGTACTTGGCTCCTGAACGTCAACCTCTCCATTAATGCAGCTCTCCTTTGACACTTTCAATTGCTCCGTGTATGGTTGAGTGCGATCTGATTTGCTCCAGCATTTTGTAGGTTTGTGGTGCTCAGATCTTAAGGGAGAACTCTAACAGACTGGAGTTCCTATGCTACTCTCTGAGCATGGGGATACATGTTCTTGTCATGCTGTGGCATCAGTTCAGAGGCTCCTGAGCCTCATTCTTCAATGTACTTCCTCAGAAGTTGATCAGCTGTGTCCCAGAGACCAAGCAAACTTTCCTGGAAGTCTTTTTTTGTGTGAAATCGGTCAGGATTCTAACTAAGTGAAGATCCAAGGTTTCTGGCCCTGAACTTGGCAAAAGGAATTGGCAGAAGAACACAGAACATGTTTTATTGCTACTGGCATGGAGACCCTATAATCCAATTCAGGTATCTTGGCTCACTGGCTGCCCTGACACCAGTTATGGGCAATTCTGCCCCTTTGACTTGTTCCACTCACTGGTTCACTGGTAACCTTGTGAGGGGCATCCCTTCCAGAGATCTCTGAGCCAGAGGAGGGCAGGGGCATACTTTCTTGCTTCTAAGGCTCATCTATCTCCTCTCCTTAACACTCCTTAGTGCGACCCACTATAAAGGATCCTTGTAATAGTCTGGGAAATGTCCAGCAATTCACATTTGCTTTCTGAACCCTCTACGACCGTAAATTTTAGGTAGCACTTGAATGTATCAAATACAAATTGGATCCCAGTGTGGCTGTGGCCACCTTTGCCACACATGCTCCGTACACTCATCCTCTACAGACACAAATATGTACACACTTGCAAAATCCATGTCCTTGGTTGGTGGTGGCTGGCAGACCACTTTAAAAAGTGGAAAAGCCAGTAGGCACTTCTTCCTGACCTGGCAAGGAAAGAGACCTGCATTGCCTCTAAGAACAATGTTGCCGCCACCACTAGCAGTCCTCCACAGCCTGCTCAGCTGACTGTAGTCATGCTCATTAAAGAGGATACAAAGGACATGTTCTGCCCCTCATGACCACTGAGCAATGTTCTGGACTTAGTGCATGACAGTTGTGTGTAATAAGTCAGGGGTCTAAAAGCGATATGCTACTCAAGGGACCCTTTTCCTAACACAGGCTAACATGTTGACCCCCCCCTCCCCACCCCCAAGAAAAAAAAATCCTAGGCTTATGGCTCTTCTTGAGTCCTCCTTCTCTTTCTACACACACATTTATATCCCCCCTCACCGCCTGTATAGAGTTTGACCTCCAGCAATCACTAGTATTAGTCATGCAAGTTGCAAGGAAAAAATATCAGTCTCCTGCAGAGGCAAGGATGGTGGAACTCTGACAAGGAAGATTTAGGCACAAATTTAAAAAGCTTTTTGTGACGCACCAGGGGCGCAGGCTGAGCACCCATATCTACAAGGCCACACAAAGCCACTTTGCATGGCTTTACATGGCCTTGTAGATATGGAGTAAGGCAGAGCAGCGCAAGTCACTGCATTGCCTTACTTTGCATCAGGGAAGCGTTTCTATGGGTGTTGCGTGGGTGTTCCAATGCAACACCCATGGATTTTGACGCATTCCCAGAATTACAAGGTCTTGTAAACCTGGGAATTTGTCAAAAGCCGTAAGGGTGCCACAACGGGGAGAAATAACATTATTTCGATTAGTTTTTTCCTCTTTCTATGTATGCTGCATTCTGCAGCACATACCGAAGGAGGAAATCGCCTTCATTGATTGTTTTTGTGCAGGAAGTTGTACCTTCCTGCACAAAAACAATCATCCCCACAATGCAGGCACCCTTGCACCATGGTGCACGAAGGTGTACCTTCCTGCACAAAAACAATCATCCCCACAATGCAGGCACCCTTGCACCATGGTGCAAGGGTGCCTGCGTTGGCCCATTTGTACACCAGCGTAGGGGGAGAGGACAGAAATATGCCATATCTTGTAGATATGGCTCATTTCTGCCCTTTTCCGGTGGCACAGCGCAGCACAGCAAGACACTTGCTGCGTCACCCTTCACCATAGGCCTTGTAAATATGGGCCTTAGACTTGAAGTAATGAAGATCACAGCTACGAAATCAGCCCCTTTTATTAGTGAAGGCATCAGGAGGCATGGGTGTGCTCTGGATGGCAGGATGAATGAAAGGTAACTTTGAAGAAAAAGAAACCAGGCAAACTTTTCTAGGTCTCTTTGGATTGAGCATGGCCTAGCCACCCGCCATGCATGTGTAGGAGAAGCAGAAAATAATAGCAAATTGTGATTTAAAAAGACACCTGGCACCACAACTTTCTTACACCCTCTTGTAGGATTTAAAAGCATATAAACAAGGGTCGGTCAGGATTCTAACTAAAATTATTTATTTCAGAAATTAGTGGAAAATTAGGCATTTGTAGAGTGACAAACACAGGATTTTTAAATGAGAGTTTCTGATACTAAAGAATGTTTTTTACTGAGAAAGCAACCTGCGGCAGTATGTATATTTTAGCCCGTTTGACTTTTGTAATGGTTTTAGATTTCAGTAGCTGAAAAGACAATTGTGATGGTTTTAGATTTCAATAACTGAAAAGACAATATACTGTTTATACTGTTCCCAAAACATAATTTTGCAGATATACCGTGAATGGCAATGACAACGTGTTTGAGTTGTAGGGATGATTGTTTTTGTGCAAGCAGGAAGACATTCCTGCACAAAAACAATCAATGAAGGAGTTTTCCTCTTTCAGTTTGTGCTGCTGAATGCAGCACACATAGAAAGAAGAAACAAACGCGGAGAAATAAAGTTATTTTTCCTCGTTGCCTCTCCCCTGGGGATGCGTAGGCTTTTAACGAACTCCCAGGTTTACAAAATCGTGTAAAGCTGAGAATGTGTCAAATGCCATAGGTGTTACGTGGAAAATTGCACTGTAACGCCCATGGCACGCCTCCCTATTGTAGTGTAAGGCAGCGCAGCGACTTGTGCTGCGTTGCCTCACTCCATATCTACAAGGCCTTGAAAAGCATTGCACGGTGGCTTTACCTGGCCTTGTAGATAAGGCTCTGCAGTGTGCACTGCCAGACCGTTATAAAAGTGACTTTACGGCGGCACACAAGGGTTTTAATTGAGCCCTTACGTCTTTACACACAATCTCTTCTTCTTCCCCTACCTGCCTCTTTCTGCCTGTCTCAGACTCTACACCAATTAGGCCAGACCAGTTAAACTGTTTGAAACGTCAAAGGATTTAAAGACTAGTAATTACATCTATAGAGAGCATTCTATGTTAGAGCCCACATGTATGTGCATGCAGCTGGTGCATGCAGTATTTCTCATGTATTACCTGCCATTGAAGCACAAGAGTATAGACTGCTGCTGGATGCACTATGGTGTATGCAATGTAACAATTTTAGCATTTTTGCAAGAACCAATTGTTGGCCTTCAGAACTGAAATTTTAATTAGAGTAAAAAGCAAAAATGGGTTTTCAAGTTAACCAGTTCTGTCCTTAGCTGTGTGATGCTCAATGTCAATAAAAACAGTCCTTTTTGAGGCTCTCGCATGAAGACTGTCACAAGGGGGGCAGAGGGGATTTATGTGACAATCTTGCTGGATACTGGCGGTAAGAAAGAATGTTTGTTCTAGCATGGAACAGCATTTAAATGAACTGCGTAAGTATTTCAGAATATATCAGAATTAGGAACACAAATGTAGCACATTTTTTTTTTCTGAAGTGTGTTACAAACAATTGATCAAAACAAATCATTACACTACTTTGCATACATTTTGTTCTGTGCATTGTATAGTTTTATTAGTAATACTGTATGTCTGTGCAAATGTAATGGTCATTTCAGTTAAAATGAGGTGTTTGTAATAGCAGTGTGCTCCCATACCATAAATACTCCACTCTATGCCACTCCAATCTGCACCACTCCACACCACTGCACGTCACTCAGCACCACTCTACCATACGCCACTGCACTCTACACCACTTCACTTAATGCCTCTCTACTCTACCCTTTACCACTCTACTCCATGCCCATGCACTCTTTGCCACTCTATTCTCCACCACTGCACTCTACACCACTCCAGACCACACCAATCTACTCTGCACAGCCCCACTCTATGCTACTGTACTGTATGCCACTCTGCAACACTGCAATTTACACCACTGCACTCTATGCCAATACACTCTACCCTAATGCTCTTTACTCTGTAACACTCAACTCTATGCCCCAGCACTCTACGCCAATCCACTGTACTCCACTCTAATCTACTCTGCACAACTGCACTCTACACCACTTTACTCTACACCATTACACTCTACGCAAATGCACTCTACCCTGCACCACTCCACTCTACATCACTTCACTTTACTCTGAAACAATCTACTCTGACACCCTACTCCACTCTGCACCCTACTCCACTCTGCACTCTGAGCATAGACTCCACATCACTGAACTCTATGCTACTCAACTCTACTCTGCACAACACTACTCACTCTATGCCATTATATTCTGCTCTGCACCACTGCCCTCTGCATCACTGAACTCTTCAAACTCTGCTGTACACTACTGCACTGTACTCTATGCCACTCTACTTCTAACCACTACACTCTATACCAATGCACTCTACACAACTGCACTCTGTCACTGAACTCTAGTCTGCATCACTGTACTCTACGCCACTCTAATCCACTCAAATCACTGCACTTTGACACTATACTTTGTCGCACTGCACTCTCCACAGCTGAACTCTACGCCACTCTAATCTGTACTACTCCATTATATGCTACGCCACTCTACACCACTGCATTCTAAACCACTGCACTTTACAACACTATAATCAAATCCACCCCACTCTATGCTACTGTCCTGTAGGCTCTCATTATTCTAATGAGACTACTGGATTTTGGGCAGCAAGATCGTCCACGGTGTGGGAGACTGAGTCTGACCCACTGTGGGTGACACCTGTCGCCCTAAATCCGAGTTTTGCTCCGGCTAACTAGCAGTGCCCCATCTCTACCAGCAGATAGGGATGATTGGGCAGCCGAGCGCATGACATATTAGGCTTCTTAGGGAAGTCGTGGTCACTCAGGTCTCATCCGGTTCTTTCATTCACACTTCGGTCTCATATATAAATGACAATAAGAAGCAGTATAAGTTTTAATGACTGGTTTAATAAAACGACTGCATTTTAGATAGCAAAGCATGAGCTGCAATAACCAGGACGACATAACATGACAATATTAAAATGGTGACGAGAAGAGTGAAACATAAGAATAACGCTATCATATTGTCACTAAGATTGATGGACAATTTCCTATTTAAGTCATAATCTGACCACAGCATATTAAACTCTAATTCTGCCTTTCAGGTTCCCCCGGGTATGACATCAACCCTCATACCTGAGCAAAGGCCTGTGGTCTGCGTTAGCATCTGCAGCGAAGCATTCAGCAATCAGCATACCGTCATGGTTCCCTGGCTGGAATCTCCCTCTTAACGTGTAATGGGACTAGGAAGTGTTTTTATATTAAACACAGCTGATGTTCTAAGAAAATGTTCCTACGTAAAGCTGTGTATTTTCTACGAATGTTGGAGACTAAACTTCTACCACGTTCACCGGCAATGTACCAAACTGTAGCCTTGACTGAAGCACAAAGTGATCAAGAATGTCTTGTTTGAGAACACAGTGCTGGGCTAAGCAAAAACAGATGAAAATAAAACAAGACCGTAAAGCGGGTTATTGCAAAATAACAATGCAAAGCCGAATAAAATATATCTAGGTCAAAGTGCACAGCGGCCTAGTGTGTTAAACTAACGTGCATGGAGCTATAACTAAAATGGCTACACAACACTACTCTACTCTATACCACACATCACTGAACTCTATGCTACTCAACTCTACTCTGCACTCTATGCCACTGCACTCTACGCCATTATATTCTGCTCTGCACCACTGCCCTCTGCATCACTGAACTCTTCAAACTCTGCTGTACACTACTGCACTGTACGCCACTCTATTCTGCTCTGCTCCACTCTATTCGTTATCACTCCACTCTGTGCCACTCCACTCCACGCCACTCACGCTCTGCATCACTGCACTCTACCATGCACCACTCTAATCTATGCCACTGCATTCTACGGTGCTGCATTGTTTGCTGCTTGCCACTGCACTCTACGCCCCTATACTCTGCAACACTTTGCACCAATGCTCCCTATATCAGTCCACTCTACTCTATGCCACCTCCAGTGTGTGCCACTCTGCACAACTCCACACAATGCTGCTCCAATACATGGCTGGCACTCTCAGCAACTGAACTCTATAACACTCCACTCCACTCTTTCCTGTTTCACTCTACGACACTCCACGCAACTCTCCCTACGCCACTAAGTTTTAGCCATGCTGAACTGCAACTACACTTGTGTACAGCATGGCTAAAACAGATTGGCAAAGCCAATAGCTCTTGCTTTGGTGAGACGTATTGGCTTTGCCAATGTGTGTTCATTGTGTACTAAGTGTAGATTAATTAATATGGTGAAATATTTAGCATGAAAATGGGTATCAAGGAAACGTATATATTTCTAAAATGGGCACAAGATATGCAGTTTAGGAGTAGTGGTTGTTTATACATTCCTGAATTTGTGGACACCCATACTAACGTGAATCAGAAGGCAGTTTTTTAAATGGCTTCTTTGTTACACACTGGCTTATAATTGGAAACTGCAAATGCAGTGAAATCGAGTTGGTAATAACAAATGTTCTACTATTCTATATTCCTACATGTCTTTCAATAGATATGGTACCTCGGTTGTGTGGGAAGGCCTACTGCCTGTGGCAGGAAATGGCCCAAAATGCAACATGGACACATCAAATTTTTCCGTTGAAAAATTACCTTTTTTTTTGCAATATGGGTAGCTGTGGATTTTGGGCCTAGCTCTGATGGCACCTCTGAAAAACTAGCAAACCTGCACATTTCTTAAAACAAAACTCCTAGGAGAATCCAGGATGAGGTGACTTGTATGACTCTCATTTGGTTTTGTTACCCAGAATCCCTTGCAAACCTCAAACTTTGACTAAAATAATAATTTTGCTCACATTTCTGTGATGACAAATTCTGGAATCTGTGGGAAACCACAATCTTCTTTCTACCCAGCATTCCCTGAAATCTCCAAATAAGAATGGTACCTCACTTATATGCACAGACCTAGTGCCTGCAACAGGAAAGGGCCCAAAACACAACATGGACAGATCTCATTTTTTCACCTCAAAACTGACCCTTTTTTTGCAATGTAAGTAGCTGTGGAGTTTGGGCCCTAGCGCAGCCGGCACCCAGGCAAACCTAACAAACCTGCACATTTTTTAAACCTAGATACATGGGGGTGGGGTGGTTCTAGGGTAAGGGTGGGGTGTCTTGCATGACTCTCACCAGGATTTGTACCCAGATTCCAATGCAAACCTTGAATTTTGACTAAAAAACACACTTTCCTCAAATTTCAGTGATCAAAAGTTCTGGAATCTTCAGACAGCCAGAAACTTCTGTCCACCTGGTATTTCCCCAAGCCTCCAGATAAAAATGCCACCTCACTTGTGTGGGTAGGATTAGTGCCTGTGACAGGAAAGGACCCAAAACTGACATTCTTTGCAAAATGGGTAGCTGTAGATTTTGAGCCCTAGCTCAGCCGGCACCAAGGGAAACCTACCAAACCTGCACATTTTTGAAACCTAGGTAACTGGGGGATGCAGGGTGGGGTGACTTGCATGGCTATCATCAGGTTTTGTTACCCAGAATTTCTTGTAAACCTAAAACTTTGACTAAAAAACAAATTTTCCTCATATTTCTGTGACGGAAAGTTCTTGAATGTGCAGGAAGCCACAAAATTGCTTGCACCCAGAATCCCTCCAAGTCTCTCGATAAAAATAGTACCTCACTTGTGTGGGAAGGCCACGTGGGTGTGACAGGAAATGGCCCAAAACGCAATATGAAAACATCACATTTTTCTACTTAACACTGACATTTTTTGCAAAATGGGTAGCTATGGATTTTGGGGCCTAGCTCACCCAGCACCTAGGGCAACCTAGCAAACCTGCACATTTTTAGAAACAAGACACTGAGGGGAATCCAGGGTGGGGTGACTTGTGCGGCTCTCACCACGTTTTGTCACACAAATTCCATTGCAAACCTCAAAGTCTGACAAAAAAAAGCACATTTTCCTCCCATTTCTGAGCAAGAAAGTTCCAGAATCGGTGAAGATCCACAAATTTCATACCACCCAGAGTTCCCACGCATCTCCTGATAACAACAGCACCCCAATTGTGAGGATGGGCCAGGAGACCACCACAGGTAAAGCGCTAAAGCTCTACATGGAGAGATCAGCTTTAAGGTTAGCTACTGTGTTTCGGGCTGTGCTGGGACACTAAGCATGGAAACCTACCAACCACAGACATTTATAAAAACTAGATACCAAGGGGAGTCCATGCTGGTGTGCTTTGCATAAATCCAACAAGCTTTTCCTACTGGTAGTGCTCTACAAACTTCAAACGTTGGCTAACATCACACATTTTCCTTACATTTCTGAGATGGAAACTTCAGGAATATGGAGGAATCTACAAAATTCCTACCACCCAACATTCCCCCACTTGGTGAGATAAAAATGCTGTCCCACTTGTGCGGCTGGATCCAGTGCCCACAACAGGAACAAATCAAACCAAGGTCAATGGCAGTTTCACTGTGGGGCTTCCATTGACCCTAGGCTGATTTGTTCCTTTACAGTCAAAACAAGCATTGACAAAGCCAGACAGGTGGAAGCCTATGCCGGGTCCAATTGCTTTACAAATACTCACTTCGATTAGTTTTCAGCATGCTACTCATATTAGGTGGCAGCAAAGAGACCTTAATGCAGCACTATGCAGAGATCTCTCTAAATATATTTTCAGGACAGTAGACCTCCTTTAGAGAATAATTCATTTCTCTTTTATATGCTAATGTTTCCTGTGAAATGATAAAATTGCCGGAAATCTATCAGAGAAAAGATGAATGCTTCGGCATCTCATTGTACACTAAGATTTTGAGACATGTTGATGGAAAGCTCTTAGGCAAATGTAGGCCTATAGGGCATGTTCTCTTTCTTCTTTTTAAGTAGATTAAAGGTGTCTGAGAGCAATGGAAGTTCTCACTTTCACACATAAGGAAGATCAGGTGGTTTTGTTTATTAGCTTTCAAATTCACAGAATGAGTCAGGGAGGGAGTAGGCCAGGAGAGACAGGGGTTGAGAAGGAGAGAAAGAGGGAGAGAGACACAAAGTGAGAGAGATGGAGAGATGAAGGAAGGGAACGAGAGAAACGTAGAGGTTGAGGGAATGAGTATGAAAGATGGAACGTGTATGGGAGGTAGAGTTTTTGGAAGAATGGAGTGTGGGATTGAGTGAGTGAAAGAGTTAGTAACAGGGAGAATGTGGAACAAGGAGTCTGCTTAAAGGATGAACTTAGATCTTCTTGTTAGTGTGTGTTGGTGTACGGGGGTGTGCGAGAGAAAGTGTGAGAGGCAGCAAAGCAGTGAGGGATAGTGAGAACAATATACAAAAACAGATGTTAAAATATGCTTGTGTGAGAGAAAATATGAGTGCATTTATTAGAGAGAGGGGCTGCAAAGCAGAAGGTCATAGAAAGATAGACAGATAGAGAGAAGGAGAGGGGTAGTCGAAGAGAGAGTGGAACAGAAAGAAGATAGATAATGATGAAATGAGTGTGAGTGTGTGTCTGAGAGTGAGAGTGAGAGAGTGTGCGAGAGAAAGAGAGATAATCTGAGTGGGTTCAAAGCTGACACCAAGAAAGATAAATAGGCAGCGAAAAGCAAAGGGGTGGAGACAGAGAGAGGGGGTAAGTAGAGAAAAAGAAAGAAACAAAGAAGAAAAAAAGCAAGTCAGAAAGAGGGAAAGACTTGTCACTTTTCTGGCAGGCCAGAAACCTGGGCAGAAGACCCAGAATACTCTTAGTGCAGCATTTCCCAGACTGTGAATTGCAACCCGCTGGTGGGTCATGAGCTGATTTTTGTTGGGTCAGGAAAGTCAGAGCAATAAATAAAGATGTCTTTAAATTCGGTGTTTATCATGTCACATTTGACTGAGGTCAAATGTCAGGGATTGTATTCTGACAAACTGTTGCTTATTCTTTTAATATGGGGATCCGTGTTTACTTTTCTTTTTCTGACAGTAAGGTTAGAGAAGTTTTTACAGTGAATAATGTGACTATTGTTTGAGTATATGGAGTGTGAAAGAAAAGGCTGTAGGATGTTGTTTTTACAACACATAAGAAAATGTAAATACCTTTACTGTATGCATTCAGCAGATAGAAAAGCAAAAATGAAAACAGAGATTTTAATAGGATCAAAATAAATCAAGATACTTTACTTGGTGATGCACACACGATAAACATTCACAGAAATCATATTTCCACACAGTCATTTGTATGCTATGTAGTTTTATCAACAAAACTGTATATCTGAGCTAATTTGTGGCCATTTCAATGGAAAATGTGCTTTCTGTAAATGACATTGAGCTACCATGCAATGCTTTAATTACAATCAAAGACACCCCATTAGATAGATGGCTCGTGAAACTATGTCATTCTAAAAATTGGGTTGGTTCTAAAAGGTTTGGAAGATTGTCTTAGTCCACTGAAATTGTTGCCAGGAGGTACTGACTGCTATGGTTGCCAATAGGCCCCATTGGAGATGGTGAACAAGAGAGGAACTCCAAATCTGTGCCACTACTTTTATCATGGTGTGTCCTGAGCTCAGCCCCGCACCGCCCTCCAAAACACGCTGTTCAAAAAATGGAGGCTTAAAATATTTTGTTAGAATCGGATAAATACCACCAGGGCCATCACAAGAGAGATAATATGGAGGCTTTAGGCATCAGGCTCCAAGAGTTTGAGAGTCCTGCATGCACGCAGCAACATTTATTAATAGATGTTTAAATTTAAAGCAGTCCTGACATCATTATTAATAATGAGGCAGCACACATATCCATACCACTAGATGGCACCAGAAGATGGAAGAGCTATGTTTGTGCTTTCCCTGTGTAGGGCTTCAATTTTTTATAGATAGAATCAGGTGCGTTTGGCAGCTGATAAAAATTAAAGAAGCGTTTGGTGACCCCTATCAATTTTTTGACCTGTGCACTACAAAAACCTCTGATAGCACTGAATACAACTATGTGTGTCAATTCACCAAATTGCAAGGGGTAGTGGAAGTGACACCACATGCCATTTGACCAGTGATGACATCATAGGACGTGACATCACATAACACCACCCCTGGTAGCATCACAGGAAGTCATGTCACATAATATTTGATCCTAATATTATCATAGGTAGCGACATCATCAAAGATTTAATAACATCAAAATTAAAACTAGAGGTATGAAAAAAAATCGCAGAGGTAC
Source organism: Pleurodeles waltl (assembly GCF_031143425.1). Classification (NCBI taxonomy): domain Eukaryota; kingdom Metazoa; phylum Chordata; class Amphibia; order Caudata; family Salamandridae; genus Pleurodeles; species Pleurodeles waltl. Next base: position 501,745,777 of record NC_090451.1, on the reverse strand, counting down.
GTGTCTGTTTCAGTTATTACACATTTTCCAGCAGGGCTGCCATATTATCAGATGGCAGCCATCATTAGCCAGATAGCCATCCTATGCTTCAAAATAACAGCCTCCAGTATCCAACTACTGCACCCCATGCCAACCACAGAGCCACATGAAGATGCACAGCTGTGGCTGAAAGTCACAAAGATAAAGAATAGTGTTGTTTTGACAGTGCAGGCCTCAATCATACTTATAGACGTCAGCTAGGAGGGTTTGGGGGATTCTTCCCTGAGAAAATGTTGAAAAACCTGGGGTCAAATATCAAACAAATTGGCGCAAAAACCGTTGGTGTGCCAAGGAATATGTAGCTTGGTGCTTCCCTGGAGCTGACCCCGTTATTTCAAAATGTGCAGTGGTTTGCCCCATTATGTCAATGTGTATACCCAATATGAAATGAGTGTATTGCCTTAACCAAGAACTACATACAGCATACCTGTGCCAGAGTTTTGCCAAGAATGACATACAAGTGACAGAATTGTCAGTCACACATATGCGCTTTCTTTTTCTATCTCTCTCTCTCACACACAAATGCACACGTACCCACACACACACACGTACACATGCACAAACAGTCACTCTCAATACACTTAATTGTTAAATAAAAGCACAGGCCTGCAAAGATTATAGTAACATTTTATAAAGTGTTTATAAAGTGTTTCCCCACAGAGACCCCCCCTCTTTCAGCATTGCCAGTTCTATAATGCTGTTTCATTAATGGTTGATTTGAGTGAAGTTGACACAATGTGTACCAAATGTCTACACTAAAGAGAAGTTTATGTGGACTCTGGGCATGACATTTCTCTTATTAATACCTCACATTAACTTTTCTCACTCTAGGAGAAATCCCTCAGAACATATAATGCTACTGTTTTTATGACGCCCATTGATGTGATTCGCTCCAAGCCACACCTGTGACAACTTCTGAGGCAAATATAATTCTGATTGACCAGGGTTCCTCCTCTGCTGCTGCTGTTCCTGGTGTACTCCTCAGCTCATACAGCATTAACTGGTTGCACAGTGCCCATTCCCATGCCTTGCTCCCTTGCATAAATGAGTGGATTCCTGCAGCTGGTTGTATATTGCCTATTATTATAGGTTGCCCCCTTTCTTTTTTCTTGGATTAGTTGTTCAGAGCAACTACCATGACTAGATGTACAATGGCCAGTCAAGCAGGTTGATTCCTGCTACCCCTTGATACACTTCTCAGGAAAATAACATAGCTATTGGCATAACAATTGTTCCTCTGTCATTCGACAGAAAACCCAAATGAGAATATACCCTGGCTGTTTGTATATGGAGAGCAGCCCATACGTTTGTGTTGCTCCCTGGGAGATCTCCACTGAACAAAAGACATTGCTGGTTGCATAATGTCCATTCATATGGGTTGTCCCTCTGCAACGTCTGGGTAGACTCTGGGGCATAGACTATAGTTGGTGCAAGATTACACCCAACAAAAACAGCATTCTTTTACGTCTGTCCTCAGTTGCTGCACAGATTTAGCGTAGTTTAAGTTGTATCATACAGAGCAATGCAAATCTGGTAAGCATACACATGAATGCAGGACCACAGCCTTGTCTAATATCCTGCACTGTACATGGGTGTGGAAACATACTTGCTGTGACACCTTTTGAATACTCCAGTTTGAGTGGGCTCCAATTCAGAGCTAGCAAGCTTTTGTGAGACTAGAGACATTGGGTCTCTTAAAGTTAGAGCAGTCTAGTGAATTGATAATAATGAAGGTCTGCATTAATTTCATTAGAAAAGAAAACATAGATGCTGACTGATGTGCTTAGTGTGGCATGTGCAGTTTACAGAGAATGTAAGGGAGACATTTCCAGAATCATCAGAATACAGGGAATACTGCAGTGGTCACAGGGTTGATGTGAGTATTGATGCTGTAGTCAGAGTAGACCTGAGGTTCCTTTGCTGAGGAGGGTTAAGAGCCAGGGCCAATGAAGGTACAATGGCAGACCTTCATAGGGGAAAATGGAGCATATGGTGATGCCTAAGATGAGGAACTTGCTCTTGACTACATTTAGGATCATTCCACCATGTTCCATCCTTTCCTCTAATGCAAGAAGGTAGTTGGCCATTTGGAAGGACTGGGCCTGACAGCTGCAAAGTTATACCCGGGTGGTCACTGGTGGCAACTAAGTGCCTGTTCCAGCCCAGATTTTGGAAAAGGTGCTTGCTTTGTATGAGATGAATGTGAAAATGACAGAAGAATCCTTGATGGGTCCTTGCACAGGTCACAAAGCAGAAAGGCCTTGGGGGTGGTTTGAGAATCCAGAAGATGGTGTTGGTCTGATCTTGACAGAACTGGGGTTGCGAAATTGAAAGGTAAGTGGGAGAAGATGTGTTAAGCAAGCAGATGTTCTTGGAAGGGAGAATGGAGGTTCACTGAAACACAGATTGAGAAAGCTCTGTATGTATATAGTGTAGGTGGTGCTACATCATTTTAGTACCATGAATCTTTGTATGAGTTCTTTTGGGAGCACCCAGCCATGTGCAGTATAAATGCTATGATAGTTGTGGAATGTTGAAAATGATTTTGGTGGTCAATATCTACTAGGCATGGTAGTCAGATATATTTTGTTCATGATATGACCAGGCACTAGTTCCGATTTTGGCTAAAACATTAATTTTGCTACTTTAAAAAGGTAATTTTAAACACAGACAGGGGTCTCCACTACAAGTACCTTGGAAAAATGTCTGCTATTTCCCATACATCGGGATTAGGATTACAGTGGATTTGGGTATTTCTTGGGGCATTGAAATAACACGTTTCTGGAGAATAATGTGCAGAAATCGACGTTTTTGCAGTGATTTCCTCATAATATAACCACCTTTCACATGGATATTGTGGCTGCTCTCTGCAGACGAAATCTAAGTGTGAAAAACTAAAAACTGAAATTCCGATAGGTCTGGCCACTCTTGCTTGGGGGCCACTCATAGTAAGGGCCTGAGCAGAGGCACTCACAAGAAAAGGCCTGATTCAAAGTATTGTTGTGTTCAAGAAAATATGTTTGAGAAAACATTTTAAGGTTTCATAAAATCCATTGAGAGCAATAACAGACTCGTTCGCATATAGAATTCACTTTTATCACTGCTGTTCTAGGACTCTTTAGTGCATTGTCATATTGAGCATTTCTTCCCTTGCAGGGGCGGCTCCTCTATGAGGGCAGAGAAGCGTCGCCCACCCCACCCCTCGCCATCAGCGGCAGCTGCAAAACCTTTAGAAGGAAACAATAATAAACAGTGTTTATTATTGTTTCTTTATAAAGGGGCGGGGCCACGGGTGACAAGTGTGAGGGAGAGTGCTGAGCACACCCCCTCAGAGCACACATGTGTTTGGCCGGCTGTCTCGGGCTGGCCAAACACACATGTGCACAGGGCCAAACACACATGTGCACAGGGCTCTCTCCAGCCCACCAAGAGAGAGCCTGCACAGGCTCCCAGTCTGCCTAGGAGCGCCAGCCCCAGCCAATCCTGACGCCGCTTTCTGCAGCATCAGGATTGGGCGCAGGATTGGGTGCAGGGCAGGCTGGTAGCCTGTGCCTGCCAGAAGAGGAGTGGGACGCTGTGCAGCGTGCGCAGATTGTTATTAATATTCCCCCCCATGTCCACCCCCCACGCTCGTGCCACCCCGCCCCGCCCCCTCTAACACTGCGACTGTTCCCTTGCCAAGTCCAGCTCTTCTAATAATTCCTACCCCTCATCCTTATAGTGGAAGACAGTGGGTGCGACACTCTGGCTATCCCTCTCATCTTCCAACTAATGGCATCTCAGTCTTCATTCATTTGAACTATATCATGCCAGGTCATACTTGATTTAAAAGGAACAGTTACCATGACCATGTCCTGAGTGGTCCTGAAATACCAGCACAGCTTCACAGTTAGGCAATAAAGTGTAGGTAGCCGGTGGGTAAAGGGGTACCAGTGACACACTCCTGCGCTTCCTGCCTTCAACAGATCGGTGATCCTTCTGGGAAAACTGAGCTGACGCACATTGTTTCGTTTGAAGCGCGCACAGTAATTTCTGAATCGCCCTCTGGGGCCCATGGTAGGTGCGATGTAAGAAGACTTTACGGCTCAGTACTCACGCTGCCTTTTGTAAATTAAGGAATATTTCATTTAGTAGTTGCCAAACTTCGAAAGAAACTGATACTGTTACATTATCAGGTGACAAACTATTTGTTATGTACGGCTCTCACTGAGCGTCATTAGCATGGACACCAGATTCAAAATCTGGTTATTCGCTGTCATGATGCAGCAACAGTGGGAGGTATTAGTTATTTCCCACTGTTCCTACATCCTAAAGGAATTCCAGGCAGCTTTGACAGGGCCCGCTGACCGCCTGCAGTGATGCCTCAGGGATAAAAGTAGGGGGTGGGGAACAGAATTTGGTGGGATGGGTGGCAGGAGGCCAGGTGTTTTGTTTAAATCTGGGACAGGATGGAGAGGCCGTGTAATGTATGCTTTCACCATTATTCTTTTGCCAGCTGAAAGCTGGGGCAGACGATGTTGAGGGCAATATTTAACATACAATTATAGATGACTAAAAGTGAATAAGATGAATGCTTTTCACCTCAGGATTCTAAGTGACACCATAAGCAACTCAGCTTCACTCATCTGTTTGATGTCACTTAGTACCTCTCAGTGAAAAACCTTTCAAATATTCACTGTGATCCATCTTTAATGCAGAACATTCTGTAAGGCTGACGTTTTCTTCCACATGAGGTGGAGGTTGGTGGTTCCCAAACAGTGTGGCTTTAGTGCTGGTGCTGCCCGATGCAACAATCTTTTTTGGCACCACTCCCAATTACCTTTTTCTCCATGGAGTTCCTCGCCACCACCCTCTAACAGTGCCCTCATCTCTCCATAGCCCAACTCTTTTCCATGCATTTTATTTCTTTTGTAGTGCTACTATCAGCAGGGTAGGCTGTCAGAGCACTTTATATCACACACATATTACACAGAGACAATCAATCATATGTATGTAAATCAGTCTGTAAGAAATGGTATATAAGACGAAGAGAATTCCAAGGTGTAGGAATAACATGTCATCCATACGGGTAGGCGATATTTTTTGAGTGTTAGGTCTGGAGAACCAGAAACTCAGGATTTAAAACTACCATGGTGTTTGACGTTGGCTTTGCTAATAAGAATATATTTCTACCCAAACAAACTATTCTAAGCAACATTAGAATAATTAAAAATTAGGGAAAACATAACGTTCTGACTTGTACCATGCAGTTTGCATGTCGCTCTTTGAGGACAATTCATAAGTCACTGTGCTCTTTTAGGATAATAACTTATAAACTGCAAGTAATAACAGGATCTCTGTGACAAAAGCAGTACCCCACTGAGCTACCCACATAAAATACACGTCTGTGATCAGGATGGTTCTTGTTCTTTGTAGCAGGCATATAAACCCTCTGGACTACTTTATGATGAGGCAAAATTGCCACTACACAAAACACACCAAGGGCAGATAATTGCAGTCCCAGACAAAATGCAGCAAATACGAGGATTGAAGATTGAAGAAAGATCTGTGACCTGATTGGCAGAGGCTTTGCTACACCATTCAGGGAAGCTACAATCAGTGGTGTAACCAAACTTGAGGGCCCCCTCCCTGCAAAGTACCTTGACGGGGTCCCCTCCCCCTTGACCCAAAATGGAGCCCGCCACCTGTGTACAGTGTACATTGCTGAGAGCCCCCCTGGAGCTTGGGCCCCCGTGGCGGCTGCTGGGGCCTATGTTATGTCACTGGCTAAAATATCTCCTCTATTGTTATCGCAACACCATTATCCAATCATGCATAATCAGCAGAGTGACACTGAACATTGTACTATGTGTCAGAAGTGATTGTATTGTTCCCTCCAACTTAAAAATTCTAGTAATGCCCCTGCACAGACAACACCTTGGGACAGAAAAAGAGCCAGCAAGTGATTCGAATTAAAAGCAATATGAAAGAAGTGGAAAAGCTCATTGAAACTATGAGGCAAACCACCCATGTTGATTCCTCCACGACCTAAAGAGCATCAGACCCAGATTTCAGGATAATGAGTCTGAAAACTGGGCATGTTTTCAGAAAAGCAAATTAATCAGCAAAAACAATTATAGTGCTGCTCCAGTACTGAGGGTAAACTCTTCTGACTCAAGGTTAGTGTTAGCACCTACCATTAGATTTTCTCTCCTGGTAAGTGCAATGCGGTAAAAATATGGTAAAACATATCTCATACCTTTTTGGGAAGTTTATTTCCCACTCGTTGGGGTAAAGTATAAGCTTAGAAAACACCCGGTGGAAATGTTCTGGCTAGGACTATAAATGATATTCCTTATGAGCTGGTGTCACCAAAGCAGCTAGCGCTAAGGAAGGCCACACAAAGTGGAGCAGAGATGAAAGTTGTTAGCAGTCGTTACTCTCATTCTTCAGGTGTTAACTGGGCTACCGATGAAAGTATAGAAGATGGGCTCGGGTTTACAGCCTACCCTACCCCAGAAACCACACTAGATAGAAACAGTACGGGTGATCACTCAAGCAGAGCAGAGATAGCAGAATATCATAACTCGAAGTTAACACTGTTAGCTTTTGCACTTATTCTCATTAGGAAACGTAGTGGCATAACAAGGGTACTTTGGACCCTGATGCAATAATAAAAACTATCCCCATCCCCTGTACAGAGAGAATAAACTGCTATAATTTGAATGTAGTTGGCCCCTCACACCATTGGGCCCCAGTGACACTGCACCTGCTGCACTATTAATAGCTATGATCCTGAGGTACCAGCAGCCTTTTAATTCCAGGTGCCATCTCATGTCCTTATTTTTGTAGGTTTGAGGCACTCCCTCGTTCATCTTTGGTCTATCTATTCAAAACCAATCAATTAAAAAAAATACATGTCCCTTTAAGCACCGTTTTTAAAATTCAGACCATGCATTTGTCTTAAAGAGTAGTTCAAAGCCCTGCCAGCAAAGCTATCTTCAGCCCACTGCCAATGGCAGATCAACGTGAAATTCGCCCCCGATCATGCCTCTTCACCATCTGGGCTATGCAAATGAGGAGATGCAGCCAGGATGAGCTGGCTGTGAGCAAAGCAGAACAGGTGCGGAATTACATCTTACCTTCCATGGTAATGAGTGAATGAAAAACAACCCCAGTGCTGTGTTACTAATGAAAAGGGATGGTAGTTTCGGGGTTGTTAAATGGTTTGCAAAATGGCAACCACTGCAAAAAATGCATGGTAAAATGCGGTATAAAATTGTTCCCATATACGGGTCTCCCACGGCAAAGATCAGGGAAGGATAGGGATTTAATGTCTGTGTGGGGGGAGTCACTTTTTAGTGGAAATTCCCTATACAACAAGCCTTGGCAAAGTTAAATCTCATGGCTTTGCAAGTTTAATCTAATGGCTTTGCAAGTGCAGTTTGCCGATGCTATGCAGCATTGGCAAAAAGCAAAATACTTTTTGCCAATGCTGAAAGAAGAAAAAAAAAACAAGGTGTAATTCAATGACCCCTTTAGCTGGTCGTGTCATTCTGCAAGTGTGCGTATGTATCACCTTGCCTGTGTGGCTATGGAATTGCGTAGGTGATATTTTTATTTTTTAAGTTTAAGTTGTCACTTGTAAGGGTAAATAAAAAAATAGAATACAAAATAAAAAAAGGACCTTGGGTGTGCAGAGCAGCGGGTTGAGGGAAGAGGGCAAAAGCAGCAGCGGGAGAGTCACATGATGGAGAGAACACAGAGCATGGGGACATTTTGTTGGGGAGAAGCAAACAAGAAAGAGAAATCAGCACATGGAGGAGACAGCAAGAAGGAGTGCAGGCTGGGGGCAGGCATTTGGTAGGGGACAAGCACACGTGGGAGAAAGCTGTAAAATAAATGCGCCAATGGAGTGCTTAATCAAAAAGAAATTTTAGTTCCCTAAAAGTGAGCAGTGGAAGGATCCAATTCAGCCAATCAAAAGGATTTCAAAGAGACTTTGCTCTGGGGAATGACAGATACAAGACGATTGCAAACCATTGACTAAGAAACAAGAAAATGAGAGTGACAATAAAGCTACCCAATGATAAGCAATGGGCCAGCTGTAAGCCCCTGTAAGTTCACAATACATCTTTCTCAACCAGACAACTTGTCCTGTCTGGTAGGCAAGACCTAATAAGCAGGACAGACAAGCAGACTCACTTAAACCCATGAGCCTTGAGCAGAGATTTTGAGTTGGTCAGAGAGTTGAGTGCACTCTACTAATAAGATTGTTCTAATGACTAATATCAAAGCAATCAAGATAACTGTTCTTCGTGGTTGCTTGGGCACAGAAATTTTGATTGGAAAAACGAACAGTTCAGTGATTCGCTATTTGCAGCATGTGTCAGCATCCATAGCATAATTACAATTCTGCACAAGGGTATAGTGTAAGGACACTGGAGTCCTACCTAACAACCATCAGCAAGTGGCATTCAATGTGATAGCGCATACACAATCGTCAAATGTGAGCTTGCTCTCCTTAGAAACAGAAGTCCTCCAAAATCCTTCTCTAAGAGATAGGGGTGAGGGCGCTCAATTTCTGGTCTTCAAATCCTCAAGGTCAAGGCATTCAGGGAAGTGCAATTTTGGTGGCTTAACAGGAGTAGATTATTGATTCCAGGCCACATGTTTACGAATCACACTGCTCAGTCTTGATCTTGCGACTTGACCATAGATTACTCTTTTCAGAAGTACACGCCTGGCCGCCGCTCCAAGCACAGGCACCTTAGCACATCTTCATGCGGCCAGTCTGCCCGATTTGGCATTTTAATTACAATCGCCCAGTCTGCCCTGAAATACAAGTAAGAATGCTGACTGTACCTCACCCATCTTGTAGGGCAGGATTAAGTGACATCTGGGCGGGCGATGTGGGCAGCAGAAAACTAGCACTCAGCATAAATTATTAAAGGTAGGAACGCTTTAATGAAGCTATCTAGTTCATTCCAACTGTTTATTTTCTCGTGAGACATATCATTCCTATTTGAGAGACATCACAGCCCACGAAACCATTATACTGGTGTAAGTAACAACAAGAAAGCATTTAAGGAAAATGCAATCAGAACAAAGGGGTCCTGCACATTTCCTTATAAAACCCATGTCACTGGCTGTCCCAGTGTGAGTTTTGTCACATTCTAGACTGTTGTATAAGACCCTAAACAATATTAAATGTACACATAACTGCATAGATTACTACTCGTCGTTCCCTCTCCTTGGAATTGAATGTAAGTCAGGAGACAGGACGTTATAGATGGACATGCCGCGGAGGGATATGGATGTTACATCCTGTGGTATACAACACACAATCGCTTGTCCTCTGAGTGCGGATTCGTGCAGTGCAGGGTGTCCTCGTGTGCGCTGTCCTGCAATAAGCAAAGCATTCTAAAAGTACCTCAAAGTGATTTTGTGACAGCTCAGCTATTCCATTATAACGCTGTCGCTCACAAATGAATACAGACATAGTTTACAGTGCGCCTAGCTCTTTTTTGGGACTAAACCGTGTAGGCGCTGTGTAAACACCAGAAGGGGGAAGAGGACAATGTGAAAACTGAAATGGGAGAAAGCTGGTATGACCTGCTAAGGTGAGCTAAAATGACATGAAGAATAGAGTCGAGAAAGAAAGGAGCATGATGTGTATCAATATTTGCCACTGTTGGGATTCGGAAACAACGCATCAACTGCACAGGCAGGGGGCTCCTATTAATAATTGCCACTTATTTATTTATTTGTTTATTTATTCCACCTGCACCTTCACTGTGTAGTGAGGCACCCGTAAAGAAGTGCAAGTCGGCAATAATAGTACGCGGCCTTACAGGCCAGGGTGGTAGATGCAGAAAGTGGTGGCTTAGCCCCCATGTATAACCAGCCAGCAACACCACGCAAATGTTTCTGTTAGTTACCTTAATGCAAATGTGTAGATCAATGATTTCCAGGCACTGTGAATTCAAAAACGAAGAAAGTCGATGGAATAAGTGAGCTAAGTCCAGCCCTTACATTATTACAGTTAATGTGGGATGCATAGCAGAAAGAATACTTCCAATCAAACAATATTTTATTCATGGTTCCGTTCCTTACAAATCGACATGGCATCCTTCGTCATCACTGCTTGGCACCATTGAGAGTCACTAGTTTGTCTGCTTTATATTGGCCAGCTCCTAGGGATATGAGTTAACTTCCCATGTGTCTCATAGCCAGAGACCCCAGGACTCATGGCGACCCATTGAAATGGTACAGTAAATTATATAATCCATGCTGACTTCTTGGATTTGTTTATGCCACAGTCTGGCAAGGCAGCTGTAGGACTAGAAGCTCGGAAGCACTGATGTCTGTCTGAAGCCCACAGAGAAAACTACTGACACATAAAAGACACTTGCTATAGGAAGCCCCGTGACTAATGCAGTGTTGTAAACTGCCTCACGTCTGTTACCAGGCGCCAGTGCCCTTGCTCCAGTACAGGTGAAACACAATCTTATTTCCTTTTTTCGAATGAAAGTTTATTCACTTTCAGAGGAAAAATACAAGGTAGACATTTTTTGCCACGTCTATGTTTCGTTACAGCTAATGTTTACATTGTTGCTTCTGTAACATCATCACAAAGGAATAACAAGCAACATACAATTTAAACAATCTCCCTCCTCCACCTGCCCATGATTGAATGTGCATTGTTCAGTCTTCCAGCTCTGCTGTTGGCTAGCCTTTAGTAGCAATATCATCCTCCACAGGAGTGCCATGCTGAAAAGCTTTGAAGGTCACACAACAAATGAAAGAAAGTTCTTGCTCGTCACCAGGGCGGGCAAGGAAAATGTAACTCTCCCTGTTGACTGGAAAGACTTGGGGGATGAGAGATAACTGTTGGTCAATTAAAACACCAGAGTCTTCTCATTAGAATATGGGAATCTGTACGCTTTCAAAGATCTGTGTCAAATGTCAATTGATTACCGGTAATCTTTAAAAAATCAGACTCGGTTTTTATTTCGTTATTATTTAAAAAATAATAATCACATCCAACACTTCCCTTTCTCCAGTGAAGACTAACTAATATGATCTAGTACTGCTCCTCCTCCTTGGTAACCAACACAACCAAACAGAATTCAGCCCGAACCCCACTGATGAAAGTAAAAGCCCCATACATCTTTCTGTGGAGACCAACCCACAAAGCCAACAAGAACGCTCGTGCCTCAATGAAAAACAACGTATTTATCCCCAGCGCTGCTCCACCTCCATCAGCAAATGATTATAAAAACTCAGTCAGTACAATGTTCTTCCACTTCCACTGACAGTCCACTCATTCACGTTCAACATCACTGCTCACCAATTGGACAGTATCTCATACACACTAGCAGGGCAATAACATGTACTAATTAACAATTTAGGCTTTGTCTTGACAGACAACACAAATATGCAAACACTACAACGATTACAATCACTCATGCAAGCTCTGAGCAGGAATGGCTAAGGAATGAGCAGAATAACTACAAGGACATTAATTATGTTACAACGAGCGAAGCCAGTATCCATCTCGTATTCAGAAATAATCAAAAGAGACTGCAGGGTTAGACAAGAGTTATCCGTTTTTAGACATCTCAGAACTAGAAAACAGGCCCAGCTCTAACTTTCTTGCAAGGTTGAATACTGCATTTTAACAGCTGCCAGCCATGCCCTGTCAGTTTAAAACACCCCCATTCAACTAGCTCTAATACGTCAGTGTGGAGAATATTCATTGCTCCCCTGTCAACAGGTGCATATGCAACTCACTTACCAGCATCTAAAGCCCTGTATGTATTTATACATTTGGAACTTTTAAAGTTAATTCCAAGCTCAAGGGCAGCAGAGCATACGTTGTCTCCTCTCTACCACCAGTGTGTTAGGCCTTAACCACCCTCCTCATACTCCAAACTATCTTTTCCTTAAAGCACTTTTAAGAGAATGCTCCTGAGATCTGGAACTGTCTACCAACACATATCGATCTTGCATTCTCACTGAATTGTTCAAGGCTAACCTCCTCTATCACACCAAACTAGGTCTGCAGCGGCTTGACTACTTTTGACACTGTCTTATCACTATACAATTGCTCTCAGCCAGCCAGATGCCTAACACTGGCTAGTTGCCTCCTGTAAGAGTAACTGCATGGTTAGTTATAGAGACTTTCCCAATGCTTTACTCTAATGCCACCCACACTACAAACCCATACCCAACCCAACTATAGGCCCTCATTATGACTTTGGCAGTCTCTGAGCGAGACCGCCAAAGCCACAGGTGCCAGAAGACCACCAGTGCTGGTGGTCTTCCACCCTCCATATATAGGGTACTGCAGGATTTCCACCACACTGTGGGCGGATATCCGGCTGTAGCCATGCTGGCGGACGGTGGAGCACTGCCGTTGCTACCACTTGCAACGCCCCACCAGAAGGACGCCCCCAGCCACATTAGGACCATTAATACGGCCTGGTGGTTTCCTGCTGGCGGGTCGCTGCCGGTGGTGGAAGCGCCGCTTCTCGTTCCCTGCCAGACGACCTCCATGCCAGACAAGGTAAGTCGGGCGTCCGACAGGGGAGGGGGGTGGGAAGGTGGGGGTTGTTGTGTGTGCGTGTCTGAGTGTGTGGTGTCTGCGTGTATGTATGCATGTGTGTGTGCATATGTGAATGCGACTGTGAGTGTTGTGATGTATGCTTGGTTGTATGCGTGTGATGAATGCCTCTATGAATGTTGAAGTGAGTGTGTGTCTGCATGTCAGCGTGGATGCATGTGAGGATGCGTGTTTGGATGTTTGTGTATATGCGTGCCTGAATTTGTGTGAGTCTGTGTAAATGAATGTGTGGATGGATGCATGTGAGTGAATGCGTGTATGGATGAATGTGAGTGGATGCGTGTCTGGAAGTGTAGGTTAGTGGGTGTATGCGTGGTGCTTGTGGGTGTCTGTGTGCATGCATGCGGGGAGGGGTGGTGGATGGGGTGCTATGTGAGTGGGGGGCGCTATGTGAGTAGAGGGGTGGGGGACACTATGTGAGTAGGGGGGTGGGGGCTGATATGTGAGGAGGGGGGTGGGGCGCTATGTGAGTAGGAGGGTGCTAAGTGAGTAGGGGGGGTGCTGTGACTGTAGGGGGTCAGGTGCTTGCTGGGGGGAATCTACAGGTGACAGGGAAGGAATTCCCTGTCACCAGTAGCCCTACCACCATGGTTTTTGTGGTGGTGCTACTGCCTCGGAAACCATGGTGGTGGCCGACTCCTAATACCACCAGTGGTCCTCTGTGGACTACTGGGTCGGAGATGAACATCTCTGGCCCAATGGTTCATACCGCCATGGCGGTATGGGTGGAGTTGTGGCGGGTTGGCAGCGGTCAACTCGACACACTCATAATGTGGTGGTCCTCACCCCAGCCTGTAGGCGGTGATACCACCACATTAACCCTGGCAGTCGGAAGACCGCCAGGGTCATAATGACCACCATAATTCCTAATCCTAATCTTCAGCTCTTAAAAAAAACGAAAAATAAGGATTCCAGAAAGCAATTCAATTATACGTACAAGAGTCATGCGCTCAAATTCAACTCAAGTCTTTAAAGAATATGAATGCTACATAGCGACCCTCAGATTTCAGATGTGAAAAACTGTGATGAAACATAATGGATGGAGGCGTGATATAAAGAAATGTGTGCTCTAAAGGGATTACATATTACTACAGTACTACTACTCTACTAATAATATTACTATTACTACTACTGCTAATAATAATAATAATATTAATAATGATAATGATGATAATAATAAGCATAATCATAATTATAAATATTTCAACACACAACTCCTATGTGGAATGGAAATTTCAAAGACGTTCTTTGCTGATTTTGGTTACCCCTGATCTGGTGTTCCATGCGGCCCTGTTGAAACTAAAGAATTTAGAATTAATATTTGAGAACAAACATATTGTAATGTTCTACGATGCAGTGATGAGCCACTTTCAGAGCAAATGTGCAACAAATTCTTCTGAGTCTTATATGTATGTTTCTGCTATTGTGATAGAACCTTTATCAGACACTGTTATTCTTCACACATCTCAGCATCTTACAGGGAGGGTGAAAAGTGGGTAGTGTTGAATTCCTTTAACCCCTAAATGCACCAACAGAAAATCCACATTTACCAAAGGTAAAGATCTCAGATTAGAGAAGAGGGATGGTAAACAATCAGGGAGATTAATATCTTATTTTTAGCTGTTCAAATAGCCAACCTTCCCCCCAAAGTAAATTGGACATGGGAAAAAGGATGACGATCTGACTACATTGTCACCCACAAACCCAGTTCCATCAAAATCTCTGCTGTGGCCACAACTCCAAAACAATAATGGAATAGGGCAAGGAAATGGTAAGTAAATTAATGAGACTGGAAACAAGAAACCCTACTTCAACATAGACACATAAGAAAGCTCTAAACCCTAAGCAAGGACACATGATTTTACTGCAGGTGCAGAAACGTGGAGGAACACAAAGAGAATCCTCTGTACATCCAAGTATAAAAGGCAGAGCTGCTACACCCTCAGCTAAATTATAGGCCTTCTTTTATGTACATTGATAAATCATGCTTATCCAAAATGATTCCCTTAGGCACCAATGAAAAATCATAGTTTCAGCAGCTTTTAAATGGAAGATACCCTTGATCAACCATTCCACAAAAATGAGGGTGCCTTAATCGCTCCCAAAATGGTTACCCCAAATGAAACTGAAACATTACAGAAAACAAAAACCTTCTAGGTGAGTTAGGGGGCAAATGTACTTCTCAAACACAGGTTCTCATGTTTGTCCACATCTCTATTTCACAGGTACAGCCCTCCCGACAACTGATTTTGAATGTGCTTTCAAGGTCTTCCATAGCAGGACAATGAAGCTCATAGATGTACTCATAGATTCACAGTGTTCTCCTTCACAAGAAAATGACCGTATTGAAGGATTTATTCAGATATATTTTGCAGCAGCAAGGCATTTTATGTGAAATATGTTCCACATCAGCTATGCACGGCAGCAGCAGCTAAGGCAACTCTCTAGTGCACGACACAAAGAAGAGGCACGGCTGAGGGCACCCTGATGGACCAACAGCGAGCCCTGGAAAAGATAATAAATTATTTTTGGAGATAAAAATTCAATTAAACCCATTTAACAACAATAACGAGCAACCTGTAATGAATTTAACTGATTACATCAATGAGCAAGGATGCTACCAGACCACAGGAAACCAAGACCTGTGCAGTAGAATATGGAAATATGCATTGGCAAAGCTATTGTGCCTTTGCTAATGATTGGCTTTGCCAATAGTTTTAGCCTTGGTGTACAACATCCCCGGTGCTATGCATCTTGTCTAAAAAAGAGAAACATGCTTATGACAACAGTTATGTGTGTGCCTTCAAAATGACACAAGCCCAATTTCTTTCTTTTTGTTTACTGATCAGAGTTAGAGTGAGGAGGAGGAAGGCAAATTGATGAGCCACCAATTTGGAGCTGTGGAGAGAAGCAACAAAGTAACAGAATGTGGAGGGGGGTGAAACACACAAGGTCACATGCATCATACAGGGGGCGAGGAGAAACCGAAGGGCAGAGAAACAGCAAGATGAATACAGAGGGTTGAGAACTACATGAAGGAGACAACTGGACAACAATGGCTCTCCCGTGGAGTGCTCAAACAGAAAGACAAAAAGTAGAGACTGAAAAATAAGCAGTGGTAGGGCACAATTAAGGTCTCCATTCTCCAGGGGAGGGACAAACAGAGAAGAGAAGGTAAAGCCCACACAAGCTAATAAATAACAAGCAAGCAAATAAGACTGACAATAAAGCCAAGTAATGGGGAGTAATGGGAAGGCTGTATGTTTGCTGTAAGCAAACCATATGTCTACTACAGACAGTTAATGCTGTCTAGTAGGAGAGATCTAAAGAAAACAAAAAGAAAAATAGTAATTAATAAAAATGAAAAATTAGAAAAGAGGGTAAAAAAGGCCAAGAACCTAAAGTAATATTTAGTGCTCTGTAAATGGGTGAGAATACCATTTCAAAGTTCTTGAATAAGAGTGGTCAAAACTGTTAAAAGATTGGCATATTCCTTGATGTGTTCACAGGACCAGACTAGAAACTGGAATCATCCCTGGAAAAAATAATCAAACCAGTACCATGCTGCAGGAAGCAATGACTAGAATGGGAGCTCGGGAGATGATTGGATCATGTCAGCCCTTCTAGCTCTGAAAACAGTCCTGCAGCCAAAAGCTTACAGGGGAAATGCCAGAGTGGTAGAATGGAGAGTCTGTCCTAAGCAAGGTATATGTATGCCCCGTTGCACTCTGTTTTGTTGACTGTAGTCTGTAAAACTTTGGGTGTGACTGTGGTAGTCAGGTTTCTACATGCATTGAATATAGTTGCCTCCTCCGTCTTTGCCACCAGAACACCTCTTGTGTATTATTGCTACAAATCACATTTTTCAGACGCATTAGTCCAATTGGTTCTAGGCAACAAACCAAGACTATAACTCCCATGAAACACTAGTTGCTAAATGAAGCCCAAGAGTGGAAAAGTGGTGTCCAGTGACACGGAGCGAGGTGCCAGTCCTAGTGACAAGAGTATTTGAAAGGTATGCACGGAAAACATAGAAGGTAAACCTACATTTTATATATCTATTTAAATCCACCCGTGTTTAAGGATGTCTAGTTGCCTCTCGTTGACGGAGTCCATATAACACCCCTGCGACATGCCGATGTTAGTTTCTTCCATAACTATTTTCCACCCCAAAACGTGGAGCCACATATAGAAACTGCCTATTGAAACAGTGTGCTAAAATAAAAGACATCCTTGTGTAAAATAATCACTGAATTATTAATTCAGGATGTCAATTTTCATGAAAAAATCTTTGAGACAAAAGAGGACTCTGTTCGCAGGGCAGGGAAGATTGTTAAAGAATCTGCAGCTAGATCCTGTCTTTACCAGACAATGCGTTACAGAAGATAAGTAACTTGTTCATCTGATAGAGACATCTAGCCCCAGAACTAAGACCATTAAAAATCTCCAACTAGAACAAAAACAGTCTAGAACAAGAGAAAAAGACCAGGCATTCATAACAATTTAGGTGAGCAATAACATACTCTACAATATAAAAACCTGTGGAAGGAAACACAGGAAAATAAAATAATAAGACATTAAAATGCATGGCAATAATATTATCCATGTTAGTATGACAAATTTGTGTCAGAAGCCACCCAACAATATGAATATAAAACTATTTGTGCCCTTAATGGGATCCAAACCCATGCAGGCTCACCCCATTAGAACTGGCGAAAGGACCACAGTAATAAAAAGACATAAAGACATTGAAAGCATGCAGATAGTGGTACCCATGATGGTTGGACAAGTTTGACTAAAAATTAATTTGCTCTTATATCCAGACCAAAATTACGAGTTCGATTCTTGTGAAACATATATCAGCAGGCCATGCCACTGAGCAACACCTCTTTGCCATAATAAGTTTTATCCTAGCCAGACCTACTCTGTAAAAACACAGAGAAAGGGCCCTCTCCTGTGCATAACCCATCAAAAATGCTATATTAAAGGAATTTAATGACAACAATAGCAACTATTGGCATAGAATCAGTCTTTTCCCTAGGAAACCTAACTAGAGATAATACAAATACCTCTAGGATATGATCTAATATATATATATATATATATATATATATATATATATATATACATACATATATATATATATATATATATATATATATACCTACTGACCTAGGAGTAAAATAATTAAACACCTATGTACTAACAAGAGTAAATGTATTATTATAGATACAAAAATAAAGCTGAGTGATCAGGCAGACAATACTGACATAACAGTATGGAACTTATAGTGGGCATCATACCACTTAGAAAAGCAACAAGCATCCAAACCGCCAAAGTAATGCAAATTACCTGAGACACTACCATCAAGCAATAGTAGTATAAAGCTGAATAAGATAGTAAGTATGAAAAAGAAACCTGGCTTAGCGAAAACCAAGGTTAGTATGTGACCCTACTATCTGAATAGAAACCCATCTTCAGATGATCTAGAAAAGGTCTCCCATACTTAAACCGGAAAATGTAAAGGATTCTATAATAAAAAAGAATCCAACTGATTTTGTATATTCCATCTAGGGAAAACATTCCGCAAAGTGTGAACCCAACGATAAACAATAATGAAACTGATGAATGATGAATGTTAAGTGATGAAATAGTTGTGAGCTAGAAGAGCAATGATCCTTCAATATAGAAATAAAAGTCTTCAACAAAAAGTTGAAATTATGAGGCAAACACCTATTCCCCTCGTGTACAAACGTATATGAACATCTTCATAGTGATGAAAGTGTACATTATTAAAGGAAAATTTCCTTCCAAAAAGAAGGAAATCTTAAGTAATAACACAAAAATGTCACAACCCCTAAAGAGTCAAAAATATTAAGTACTCTTTGCAATAGAGCAAATAGATTTGACAGAGAGACTACGTTTTCTTGGAGACCTATGCAAGCATGACATAATCCCAGGAAAACTAAACAATAATGTTCAAAGAACATGGATAAACCAACAAATGTCTACAAGAAGGTGCATGGTAGCCACCAAACTGTAATGGCTATAAGGCAGAACCTTAAGAACAAAAACATATAGGGCCTCAATAGGCCCTGGCGGTTCAATGACTGCCATTGTCACGGTGGCAGTCTAACCACCGCCAATGTGGCGGTCCGACCGCCACATTACGATCGCTGCAGTAGAGCCGTGGTCGGACTTCCGGCACCACCACTTTTCATTGATATGATGGTGTGTCGGTGCTGGCTGTCCTAATGCGCCAGGGAAGCACTGCAAGCAGCACTCCCCTGAGGATTACGACCCCCTTCTCCTCCAGCAGTTTCTCAAAAAGCGGTGCAGTGATACTTGTTATGCACAGGAAGTTTGGGGTATTCCTCCAAGCTGGGGCCGAGAAAAATTGGGGTGAAACAATTTGCGTTTCCCATGTTAATTCCCATAGGACCTTTAGACAGGTCTACAGCCCGAACCACTGACGGAATTACACCAAATTAGGCAGACAGGTAGTTTTTGGTACACAAATCATGCTCCCGCTCTTTTTGGTTTAAATCCGTTCAGTAGTTTTTGAGAAATTTAGGGAAATCCAAATTTGTATATCTCTGGCCGCAATGACCCTGCAAATATGTTGCGAATAATTCTAAAAAAATCACGAATTTTCACAAATACGCATGCAAAAAGAAGCATTGTAATTGGCTGACCGCAATCTCACCAGAAAGTTGCAGCCACCATTTTATTTACTGGACACGGTCCCTGAGGATCAAATGCCAAATTGAAAGTGGCATAAGGGGTCAGGGTGAAGGTACCATGACTCAAGGGGTGTTATATAGGTGTGTTTTAGGGGCAAATGATGGGTTTGATATAATTTTTTGGCGCCACACGTGATATTTCCTAAACATCTTGAATTTTCATGAATTTCGCAAAATATTCGCGAATATGAAAAAAATGAAAGAAAAACCAAAAACTCATTCATACACTAATTAATTCACTCATATATGCACTCAGAGACTCAGACGCCCTCTAACACACCCACTCATGAACCCACTCAGACCCACTCAGACTCACACACCCACTTTCAGACCCAGACACTCACGTGCCCACTCACAGATCCACTGACAGAGATAGGCCCTGTTGCCAACCTGCACTGCGCATGGCCAAAGACTGTGCATGGTTGGGTGGTTATAAGGGCTTGGCTGCAAGATCTGGCTACAGGCTAGGCCTTGCGACCAACCCCATGCACAGATAATTACTCCACAAATTATATAATTGATGAGATCTTGTATGGCATCATTTGCAATAATATTTTTGATAAGAAAACTGTGCATGGCACAGGCACAGGTTATAGTACCTTAGGGGGCGAGTTATAGTTACTTGAATGAACTCTAACTATAATTGCTGAATCTCTATGGTTTTGTATAAGTAAATTCAGAACCTAACTTTAACCTCCCTGTTTTTTTAGGGTTATATATATATATATATATATATATATATATATATATATATATATATATATATATATATCAACAACATTCATGAAATACTTCACGAACGACCGCACTCCGGGATCTCTTGTTTCACAAATTTATATATATATAGTCACCTCTTGAGCTCAAGCTCTTCTTCAGAGTAAAGAAAACTGTAAAATATGTGTATTAGGTACCAGCCCATTAAAAAAGAAAAAAACAACTAAACATCTGTCATCTACAGACCTGAAGTAGAAGACCACCACTTCTGCACCAAGTATTAAATAATAATAATGAAAGCCATGTTACATGGGATAGTAGGGTTTACATTAAAGAATATGATTCCACTTAAAAAGAATCCTTCAGAATAGATGCACCTATATTATCACTTATTATTCTAACAGGCCTGAAATAGGGTCATGATAAAATAAGTAAAGAACCACAAGGTTATCTCAATAATTATAAACACATGTATTAAGCAGAAACACTAAACTAGTTTCCACAAGAAGAAGTACATATTCTGACTCAGTCATTCATAAACATTTTCTTTCCTCAAAAGGCAGAAAGAAATAATCCAATCATAACATTCAAGATATCTCTAAGTAGCTTTGTCACACTGACCAAAAGATCATTATAAGGGAGTAAAGGATCCACTCTCATCTCACCCTGGTGAAGTACATCTACTAAAGGGTCTGTGGATAATTCCACTGAGGTAAACTACCAATCTAAGACTACAGTTGCTCTCCTCAATACTTCAGCATAAAAGGAACTCACCTCTGTTGCCCAACCAGGAGGAGAAAGTGAAGCTGAAACTGGAGTTAAGTCCGCTAGCCTCACCCAGTTCTGTCATCAATTGTCCTCCAAGGGAGGCTGAACAGTGCCCATATTCTCTCCTTTCCCTTCAAAACTGTTTGTTCCCATAGAAAAAAACATTAACAGGTTGAATAGGGACTGATGAAGAGATGTCTAAAGCAGATGGCTCCATCGGCACAGCATCTGATGCTGTCCGGCTCAGGTGTGGCGTCGTATTAACGTCAGAAAGAGTATTGGGGTCAGTGGCGATCTGCACTGCTGACATCACAGGCTGACCAGTCTCCTACTCCAAAGGTGGGAACCCCAAAGGTCTGTGCACCGGTACATACCCAACAACAGATTCAGAGGGCCTAAATGTCACTGAGGGCGAACTGTATGGATCCATTCAGGGCACCTCTCACCTCCTTGGGCCTGGTAAGTGCACCAGAAATGGGGTTGAGGCCCAAATTGATGCAGGGAATTATAATACTCCTGCATTTGGGCTAGTCACCCTGGCTCCAGGAAATTTAGGGAAGCTCAGGGTAGACTCCTGTGACTGCTCCGCAACCGAAGGTTGGGAGACAGCATCAGATACGTCGAACGTATGTGGCGGTTTTGACCGTTTCCGCTTCAGAGGCTCCTCTGATGTAGACGGTGATGGCCCCTCATGCGAATGGCTCCTTGATCGGTCTTTGGATTTTGATGGAGACCGATGCCGCCGTGGTGCCTCCGATAGTCGCCCCGCTATTATTTTCATGCGATGCTCCCACAACGCCTTCGACCGAAGATGATGACAGGAACCACAATCCTCGAAGTCATGGTGTTTGCCAAGGCACCACATACAGATAGTATGGGGATCTGTGACCATCATCTATCTGCCAAAAGATCCTGGAGACATCAAGAAAAAGCACTCTGTTCCCTCGACAAAATGTCAAGATCGGCCACAAAATGCCCCACTAACCTCTCTGGATCTGCAATACAAGCACAGAAAAGAAGTAACTGGCGTTGGACCACAAAAAATCCCCTTAACCTCTCCAGATATGCATTAAAAGCACAGAAAAGAAGGAACTGACGTCAGCGCATCGGCAAGGCAGTTAAATGGACTCTGTTGACGTCACATCTAGTGGAAGATGTTGATACGGTGTCGCGTGACGCCCTCTTTTGATGCGCAGAGATGCTATGGGAAAAAATGTATGGATCCAGTCTCGCACCTGGTGAGGATTGTAAGGTAAGGAATCTGTGGCTAAATGTCTCTTTCAGATATTATTCTCACTCTGTGTCACAAGTAGTAGTAGATTTTGATTTTCTCCAAATTGTACTCGAACAAGACTGCTTTCACCCAGTTCTCTGATCCTGCCACCAGTTTGCCCAGGTCTGAGGCCCCAGTTAAATACCAATGGGCAAGGGCAGCTGATGCCTTCGATCATTGCTTAATCCATCCATGTGGAGAGCACCTCCTGGCTCTCTGCTCAAAGTGCTTGCCATTGAGAGGGTCAGCTCATTAGCAGTAGCCAAAGCCTGTGGCCCACAGAGATGGAAAGGCCAGAGTATGGCTTCCCCAGGGGTGTATCTTAGTCAGTGAGAGTGGTGGGTATAAGTCTGAAATTTCCTGACATGCAATGCAGTGTACACAACTAAAAAACTGGTTGAGAATGTGGTGACATGTATTGAGCAGGTAGAGGTTTCTGGAGTACTGGGGGTGCCAGTCAGAGGGAGAATGATATTCTAAAAAGTAAACATTGTTGGTATCATTAATAATATATACCATCCCATGCCCAGGGCCTTTTGAACTATGTGGCAGGAAAGGATCAAATTATGCAGCAGGGTTGAGTAAATTATGCATCAAGAAAAGGCAAATTATGCGGTATAATGCTGCACATTTTGTAATAGTATTGCCTCACTATTTCATAATTTTTAAACTAGGCAACACACCCTGGGCATTGGTTGCACCTCATTAGTGCCAGTTTAATACCCCAAAATATAGCAATAAGTAACAGAAAAGTGACTAATCCAGATATGCAAAGGTCCCTTCGCTGCATGGCAACACATCATTGTATTTGTAGTAACTTTTGAACCGTTAGAGCAAGAAACACATTTCTTGTTTTATTCAAATCTGCAGACTATACAACAGATGATGGATTATGTGGCAAATGCAGCAAATCTATAACTATGCAAAAATCACAGCAGCTGCACAATCGCATAGTTCCAGTAATCCTGCCTATTCCCCTACATATCTATATACAAGACTTAGGGCCTGATTTAGAGTTTGGCAGACAGTTGCTCTATTACAAACAGGACTGATATCCTGTTTGCTTTCTTACAAGTGCATTAGGATATAATGCACTTGTAAGAAGGCGGATGAAAGTACATTATGTTTGTGATGGAGTACCTGCCCGCCAAACTCTAAATCAGTTCATTAGGCAGACTCCAGCATTACTGAATGCAGGGACCTCAAACAGTTCATATGCCCAAACTGCAAACGGGTGTGTCTAAGGAGTGGAAGGGACAAGAGGTAATATATTTCACTGACCACAAGGCAGTGATTGAGTTGAGCCAGTGGTTGTCGGTGGACGGCATCAGCATTTATTTTTGTGAACTGGCACTTATTTTACTGCATCAGAGAATGCAGTAGCCTGTAAGAGTGAGATAAAAGGGCAGGGAAACTCTGGTAGTAGATTAAAGAAGCATGAGGTGGATTCAAGACTACACAGCCTTAGAATTCTGTGCGCCCACATTTAATTGCTTCGGTTGTGTGTTTGAAAGCAGAGCTTTGGGCAACGGCACTCATTCATTTACAATGCCCCAAAGTCAGCGATCTCATGAGCACATGAAGAAAGCAGTTCTGCATCACCCTTGTTCTCTTGGGTCTCGTTCTCCTATGCTACTGAATAGCCAATTGTCCATTGAGAAACTGAAGGCTTGTACCAGTAGTTAGAAACTGCATTCGGGGGATCTAACTAGCTTATCCACTCTCAACATTTTAATGAATGCACTAGTTTTATGTAAGGGAAAAGTATGTTTTTATATTGTACTTTAAAATGGAATACTGGAATTCAACACTAATTATGAAACAGACTTTATTAAACATTTGGAGTCTCATTTTGTCTGCCCCTGTAAGTCTAACAAGGTTGGTAATGGGAATTACAAAATCCACAGTAACTCTGAATTCAGCTGCTGAAAGGTGACCCCAGCGCAAATCACTCCCTTGCATTATTCTGACCCAGAGAGGTGTTCCATGGGTGGAGCATGGGTGTTCCCCATGCATCCACCCTTGGATTGTGGCGCTTTTCCGAGATTTACCAAGAATGAATGCCAATCCTTGGGCTTACCTGCACATTTAGGACCTCGTGAGAAGATGCTGGACAGGCAGGGAATAAGCACAGGGTCGTTTCAATGCTTCCTGGTAGGGAACATTAGGACATCCCGACTTAGCCACGTGTAGTAGTGAGGAACCAGCATAGAAAAAAGGGAGGGAGAAGTCTGCCACCTTAGCATCTTTCAGATTGGCACCCAAAGCTAAGTCTACTTTGGCTGCCCTGGCTGACTTCAGAACTAAAATACAAATACTGTGTCTCACATCCACATACCATACTGGTTTATGTTTTTGTAACAAACACTGGAATAATTCCTTCTGAGCATACAGAATTTGATGTAACCTGGGTCCAGCATTTCTTTTCATGATCCTAACAAATGGTCTGTTTTGATGATGGTTTCTTTGCTACTTAAGCAAGGTTACCAGGATTCCTGGAAGGCTGTTATTGTATGGATGCCATTAGCTTCCACAGTGACGTTAAGTGGCAGAAGCTATTTAATACTTTGACCAGCGCTCCATCACTTGCATCAGCATTCAAACTGCAGCGTTAATGGATGGTTTTCCCCATTTGCCCTGATGCAGCATTCTCTGCACTAGTTAGTAAACATTTGATCTAATACAGAGATAATTCACAGGAAAACACAAGAAAAAGAGAATAGGCTGAAAGTTAAAGTTTTTACTGAACCATTAATTCAAAATTGTTTTTTAGTCTTCTGGAGGTCCCAGTAAGGGTGTTATTTTGTTTGTTTAAACAAAATTGCTCTCCAAATTTCTGACTGTTGCAATATTCTGCAGTAGTGCATTCACTGATAGGTGCAACTGGAATATGAATTGTTAGAGTTACGCAGTGCAATAATGTGGACCTGGCCTTAGAGCTGCCGTGTACATTACCTGAGGAGTACTAGCAGTACTTTACCACCCAATCACGCACCAATACTCTTTAGACAATCTTACATGCTTCTGTTCCCTTTTCTAAATAAGTTCCTACCTACCAGGACTTTGTTCACACTGCAGCTTTTTGGGACAAGAGACATTGGCTCCATTTCCTCAATTCAAATCATAGTGATTGGGATTGCATCATATTTAAAAACAATGCATCCCCTAATACGGTCCAGGCGAAATAAATGAAAATGTACTGAAGGCACCCAAAATTTCACTTAACTTTGACACCTCCACACATAGAAAGGTTCTAGCTCGACTGTGAGATATCTGAAGAGCCCCAGTCCAGAAGCAACAGTTGATAAATTAATAGTGGATCTGGTGCCTCAGGTATGAACCTTCTACAGACGTTCAACATAGTAACAAACATAACAAGCATTTTCAATGCAACCGGTCTCGCATTTGCTCGAGTTCGAGCTATTAGCGTTGTAAACTCCTAACTGGACTTTTCTTGCCACACAAATTTTTAAAAAACGCAGCGCAATCACGCTGTGTAAAAAATAAACAGATAAAGTAGTCCAGAAATCATGCGGAAAACATCAAGCCTTGTATGTTTTTAGTAGTTTACTGGTGCTGTGTAGGTGGGCTAAACACCGGAAAAGCATGATGTGTGCATGCCTTTCACAAATGAAAGCAAGCGGATTTTAAAAGGCAAGCCCACGAGCCAATGAAAGTAACTGACGTGACATGGGCGTGGTTGGAAGCCCAAAGAGAGACTACAGCATGGGACGGAGCGCTTTGCTCTCGCCCATAAAAATCACAGCCAGGAGAATTTACCAGTGTCAAATAAGTGATACCTACGGTTTTCACTTTTTGTTTTTTAACAAACACTCAACATTTAAACTCAAAGATTTACCTTAAACGCTCAACATTTGACAATCAACAATCAACAGTTAACATTTAACACTACACACAACATTTAAGAACAGTCAACATCCGATTTGTGGAAAAGAAATAACTTAATGAATTATTTGCAGCATTTGACTATTCTTTTTAAAGTCAGTTTTTCTTTTTTTTCGAGAATTATCTGATTGCTACAAAAGAAAGCTATAGAAAAGAGGTAATATTCACAAAACCAAGGAGCCCCTTATTTCATGTCAAGGAAAACGCAGGTGTTAAAACGTCAACTGCAGGCACGTGTAAACATTGCCTGGCCCAATAAGGTCTCTGTGTTTGAGCGGATACATTTTTGCTGCCTTACAAGTAAGCACTTACAAATCAAGTAGCAAAGGAAAGAACGCATGTTTGATGAACATTTCCTGCTGAAAAGGAAATTCCTTAGAGAAATGTCAAAATTCGATGCTCAGATATAGCCACGTTTTACAAACCCAGAATTTCAACCGCAAATTTATAAATAAACAAACATTTGCAATGCAACGGATCTCACATTAGGTCGAGATAGAGCTACTAGCGCTGTAAACTCCTAACCTGACTTTTCTTGCCACATTAAATGGAAAAAAAAAAACAAGCGCTGCAAAATAAAGAGAAAAAGTAGTCCAGAAACCATACGGAAAACATGGAGCCTCGTATGTTTCCAGTAGACCACAAGTGCTCTCGAGGAGGGCTAAACACCGGAAAAGGCATGACGTATGCATGCCTTTCACAAATGAAAACAAGCGGATTTTAAAAAGCAAGCCCACGAACCAATGAAAATAATTGATGTAACATGGATGTGGTTAAAATCCCCCTAAAGAGAGATTTGAAGAGGGACGGAGCACATTGCGCTCGCCCCTAAAAATAGCAGATTCGCCCTTCATAGCTTTCTTTTTTGTGAAATTTTTAGGTGTTTCCAACTGTCCTGTATTGTTAGACTGAGAGTACTAATCGTTTTTAAGTTAATATTGAGTTACTCATTTTAAAGTGATTTTTGTTGGTTTCCTATTATTGTTTTTCAGTATGTTTGGATTATTGATTTTATTGCAATACCCTTTCTGTCCCAGATTTTTGTTCCTAATGACATATACCTCCTCCTACAGGTCGCTGCCTTCTGCAGTCAAAATATCATGCAAGAATAACTTAATAGCAAGAGCCAAAACTTCTTTTAAGTGTAGTTTATCACTATTTTGCACCTGTTAGTGCGCCATTTACTGGCTATTGGGTGCGACCATAGGCATATATTGACCGTACAAGTCTGGTAGTAACGCTCCTATAAAGCACCTCTGTTTCAGGTTTGGTGAAAATGGAGATAATTTTCAAGAAGCACCAGAGCATCATAGGGCTAATTTCTGTTTGCCATTGCCTGGTACCACATGACATCAACACAACCAACCTGAGCTTAACTCTTTCTTAGGGTTGCCACAAGCCAGCAATAAAACACATTTTTCATTCTAGTATTAAATGTTGCGTTTACCTTAGTATTCTGGACTTTGATTTGTTCAATTACTGTGAACTGTTAGAAATTGCTTCTCTAGTTCGCAAGGGTATGCACCCTGTCCAAGTAGGGACCGAAACCCTGAGTGCTCTCCATCTGGTAGCTTGGCATAGAGCAGTCAGGCATAACCTAAGAGGCAATGTGTAAAGAATTTGTGCAACACTTTATTACAGAACAAAGTGAAAAACACCACAAAAAGACTCCATACCAGTTTAGAAAAATAGAGAATATTTAGCTGAGTAAAATAAGACCACAATGACAAAACATCTAATCAGTAGAAGTCGAGATATCAATTTTTAAAGATTAAATGTGAAAACAGGGCTTAGACATCACTAGCGGTCAAAAGGTGACTTGAGGTCTTGAGGGGCCGGTGCAAATCCAAAATCTTGGCCAACCGTGATGGAGGGTAGGCCAGCCACAAAACCCATGCTGGGCCCGCTGAAACAGTACCTCAGATGGAGCACTTTGCGTCTGTAGTCGGGGCACTGCATCGTTATCGGGCTCCATTGAAATCAATGCAATGCGTCGTTGTCTAGCTGCACAGTGTCATCATTGAGCCACACAGGCTGGGAATCTGCTGTTGTCAAACAACCACGGTGTCACCGTCTAAGAGCTAGGCACTGATTTTTCTCCCGCGCTCGAGGCAATGCATCCGTTTTTGCATGAAGTCAGCTGTAGAACCAACTTCTGAGGCCCAGGACTGGAGTGGGGCACCTCAGACAATGGTAGGACTCACAGATGACAGAGACCAGCAGCACCAAGAGAGTTGCAGGTAGTCTTGGATGCCCTTGAGACGGCAGGACCACAGGGGGCAACCTAAGAAGCACTTGGAGAATCTTATGTTCAAGGATGTAGAGACAAGTCCAGTCCTCCTCACCACAGGTAAGAAACAGCAGGCAGCAGGCCAATGCAGCAAAGCAAGTAGGAAAGTGTTGGTCCCTCTCACAGCACAGCATACAGCATACAGCATGCAGTAGACCGCTCAGCCCTCCACAGGGCTTGGTCGCCCCACTCACTGCTGCCGCTCCTGCCTGCCTTTGCCGCCTCCTGCCTGCAGATTCCTTCGCTCGCTCGCTGCTCCTGGGATTTCCCGCCGCTGCCTCCCTGCGGCCCCGCCCCCCTGTGATTCCATTCGCCGGACCGCTCCCGCCACCCAGCTGCTCCTCCCTCCCGGCTCCTTACTTATGACGCCCCCAGAGCGACCGCGCAGCGGACGCGCGCAGCGGGAGCTCCGACTGAGCGCCGAAGGTGCGCCAAAGGTAAGCCCGTCTGCGCCCGTCCGCGCCTGGACCGCGCCCAGCGCCAGACCCCCTGGTCCTCGCCCTCGCCAGCACACCCTGCACAGCTACGATGCCAGAACCCTCCACGCACTCAACGCCGGCCGAAACACCGCCTGCTACCGAGCCACCCCGAGACGCACCCACGGACCCTTCACCTGCCTGACCTGCCGCTTCACCAGCCTACGACCCAACACTGCACCTACTAAACCGAGCCCCAGCAACAAACACCTGAGGTGCATCCTGCTCAACACCCGCTCCGTTCACAGGCATGCCGTCGAACTCTGGAACCTCCTCGACTCAACAGCACCAGACATCGCCTTCCTGACAGAAACCTGGATGAACGCCTCCTCAGCACCCGACGTCGCCATCGCCGTCCCAGAAGGCTACAAAATCACCAGGAGGGACCGCGTCAACCAGACAGGAGGAGGCATCGCCATCATCCACAAGAACACCATCCGCATCACGACCAACTCTGATGACACCTTCACCTCCGCCGAACACCTCCACTTCCAGATACACACCAACCCCAAGACCACGCTCAGAGGCACCCTCATCTACAGACCACCGGGACCACGCACACAGTTCAGCGAAGACATCACAGACTTCGTCAGCCCCCACGCCATCAATTCCACCGACTACATCCTCCTGGGGGACCTCAACTTCCACCTGGAGGACGACAAGGACCGCAACACCACTGCTCTACTGGACAACCTGGCCAACCTCGGGCTCAAGCAACTGGTAACCACCCCTACACACCACGCCGGCCACACGCTTGACCCAGTCTTCTCATCCAGCAAATATGTCACCTTCAGCCACTCCACCAATCTCCAGTGGACTGACCACAGCTGCGTCCACTTCAGCTTCAGTAAAACGACGACCCACCACCACCCTCAACAAACCCCCCGCAGGAGCTGGAACAAGATCACCGGCGACCAGCTCACCACCTTCCTCAGCCAGAACCCCCCCACCAGCTCAACGGACCCCAACGAAGCCGCCAACAACCTCACACAGTGGATCACCAACTGCGCAGACGCCCTCGCACCACTGAAGAAGAACCCCCCCAGCAGACGCAGCAGCAAGAAAGCCTCCTGGTTCACCGACGAGCTCATCACCTCCAAGAAGAACTGCCGCTCCCTGGAGAACACCTGGCGCACCAACCAGACCACAGACAACATGACGGCCCTCAAACACGCCACCCGCAAACACCACCAACTGATCCGCGCCACAAAGAAGACAGCCTTCAAGGAACGACTGGACAACAACACCCACAACAGCAAGGAACTCTTCAGCATCGTCAAAGAGCTCTCCAACCCCGACGCCGGAAACAATGACATCACTCCCTCGCAAGACCTCTGCGACTCCCTCGCAGCCTTCTTCCACAACAAGATCGCCAACATTCACAACAGCTTCGGCCCACCAACCACAAACCCCACCACCGAACCGATGCCCCCCACCGCCACCCTCCGCACCTGGACCCCAGTCAGCACCGAAGACACAACACGCACAATGAACACCATCCACTCCGGATCCCCTACGGACCCCTGCCCACACCACATCTTCAACACGGCTGACCACATCATCGCACCCCACCTCCGTGACATCGTCAACGCCTCCTTCAACACCGCCACCTTCCCGGAGTGCTGGAAACACGCCGAGATCAGTGCCCTGCTGAAGAAACCAACTGCAGACCCCTCCGACCTCAAGAACTACCGCCCCATCTCGCTCCTCCCGTTTCCTGCCAAAGTCATCGAGAAGACCGTCAACAGACAGCTAGCTGCCTTCCTCGAGACCAACGGATCCCTCGACCACTCGCAATCCGGCTTCCGAGCCAACCACAGCACGGAGACCGCCCTCATCGCAGCCACAGACGACATCAGATCCCTAATGGACAATGGGGAAACTGCGGCCCTCATCCTCCTGGACCTCTCCGCAGCGTTCGACACTGTCTGCCACCGCACCCTGGTACAGCGCCTGAACAACACCGGCATCCAGGGGAAGGCCCTGGAGTGGATCGCCTCATTCCTCGCCGGAAGAACCCAGAGAGTCCGCCTCCCCCCGTTCCGGTCAGCGGCCACCGAAGTCATCTGCGGAGTTCCACAAGGGTCATCGCTCAGCCCCACCCTCTTCAACGTCTATATGAGCCCCCTCGCAACCATCGCACGTCAACACAACCTCAAGATCATCACCTACGCCGACGACACCCAGCTGATCCTCTCCCTCACCAGCGACCCGGACGCCGCCAGAGCCAGCCTACACGAAGGGATGAAAGACGTCGCCGAATGGATGAAGAACAGCCGCCTGAAACTGAACTCAGACAAGACGGAGGTCCTCATCCTGGGATCATCACCATCCGCCTGGGACGACTCCTGGTGGCCCCCCGCCCTGGGAGCCACCCCCAAGCCAACGGACCACGCTCGCAACCTAGGCTTCATCCTGGACTCCTCCCTCTCGATGACCAGACAAGTCAACGCCGTCTCATCTTCATGCTTCAACACCCTACGCATGCTTCGAAAGATCTTCCGGTGGATCCCCACCGAGACCAGGAAGACGGTCACCCAGGCCCTCGTCACCAGTCGGCTGGACTACGGGAACGCCCTCTACGCCGGCACCGCCGCCAAACTCCAGAAGAAACTCCAACGGATCCAGAACGCCTCAGCACGACTCATCCTGGACATCCCCCGACACAGCCACATCTCCGAACACCTGAGAGACCTGCACTGGCTCCCCGTCAACAAAAGAATCACGTTCCGACTCCTCACCCACGCACACAAGGCCCTCCACGACCTGGGCCCCAAGTTCCTCAACAGCCGCCTGACCTTCCACAAGCCCACCCGCCAGCTCCGCTCCGCCAGCCTCGCTCTCGCCACCGTCCCCCGCATCCGCAGAGCCACCGCCGGAGGAAGATCCTTCTCCTACCTGGCAGCCAAGACATGGAACTCCCTCCCCATCCACCTCCGGACAACGCAAGACCATCTCGCCTTCAGGAAGCAACTCAAGACCTGGCTGTTCGAGCAGTAGCGTTTCCCCCCCCCCCAGCGCCTTGAGACCCTCCGGGTGAGCAGTGCGCGATACAAATGCCTTTGATTGATTGATTGAACACTGCAGACCCTCCAGGCAGCACAGCAGGTCTTCCTGGTAGAGTGTCCTTGGTTCCATTAGAGGTCTGATTTTGGTGGAGTACTTACACCCAAATGTACCTTTGAAGTGAGGGAGACTTCAAAGACGACTTTGAAGATCACAAGGTCACTGCTCTTCCTTCCCTGGCTCCAAACACTCTACAGGGGGTATGCAGCCCTATGTGTTAGGAATAAGTGTCAGCTCCTCCCACCCATTTAGCCCAGGATGTAAATGTCTCACCCAAGTTTCCTTTGTGTGTGACGGTCTGGAGGAATACATAAAGCCCAACTGTCATCTACCTCAGAGGTATACTCAGAGATGGGCAGAGTGACAGAATGGTTGAAATAAGAAAATTCCAACCTTCCAAAAGCTGCATTTTCAGACAAACAAATTAAAATCCGTTTTCACCATAATTTGTGATTTTAAATTGTGAGTCCAGAGCCACCAAACTCCATATTTCTATATTTACCCAAATGAAAATTACACTTAAAAGATGTTTGCAGGTAACCCAATCTTATCATATGGTAGAAATAGGCCTTGCAATAGTAAAAAACAAATTTGCGTTTTTCACTACCTGGACATGGTAAACTTAAAATTAAATTTCCAAATCTTTAAATAGACTGCACCCTGCCCCTGGGGCTAACTAGGGCTTACCTGACTTGAATTCAATAAAAAGGAAGGTTTGAGCCTGGCAAGTGGGTACACGTGCCAGGTCGAAATGGTAGCTCAAAACTGCACAACCAGACTCTGCAGTGGCAGGCCTGAGACATGTTTATAGGCTACTGTAGTGGGTGGCTGGCCCACTAGTAATATTTAATTTACAAGCCCTGGGCACATATAGTGCACTTTACTAAGGACTTACACGTAAATTAAATATGCCAATTGGGGAGACGCCAATGTTACCATATTTTAGCATCTGTACTTTAGCCCTGGTCAGCAGTGGTAAAGTGCACAGAAACCTAAGGTCAGCAAAACTGAAGTCAGAAAAACAGTAGGTCAGAGGGTAAAAAGTTAGAGGAAACCACACCAATGATGCTAGATCTAACACAAACTAAGGTAGCAATGCAAGAGCACATTAAATGTTAAATGAAGGCCTGGGGCTGAAAACCTCGTGCTCCCTGTGATTTTAATCCATTTGTTAACACTACTTCTATTTTTAGGTTATCACCCACTAGACAGTGCATGCTGTCTGTTTTAGAAAGACCTAATGTGAAGTTACAATGGGTTTACAGCCAGCCCACTGCTTATTACTGGATGACTATATTGTCAATCTCATTTGCTTGCTGCTTATTTTGAAGGCTTAACTTCCTCGTCTTGTGTTTGTTAGCTTGCAGGAGCACAGTCACTTTAAGATCTTTTTAATTGGCTTAATTGTATTCTTCCACTACTCACATTTACAGAACTACTTTTTTAGTGCTATCTCTTGTGTGCTGCCTCATATAGTACACCCACAACAGCTGTGTTGCCCTACTCCTTCTGCTTTGCTGGAATATGACTGAAGTGTGCACTTCAAGAGTTGTTTTTGTTTTATCTCCTGCATTCCACGTATTGTAAAAAAACGTAGGCTTTAGCACAAAAAAGCTTTAGTAGCATTGGGGGAAAGGCCAGGTGCCTCGCTCGCTCAACTGGCATGTGAGGCATACAGTGTACTTAACATGACACTTCTCTGGAGGCCCATAAATCTGCTCCCTGTGGGACTAGGGAGGACCAAATGGCTGAATACTGTGTATAGCAAATTAGGCATTGGCAGGTGTTTCCATTTGGAGCATGATGCATACTTATTCTTTATAAATTCTGTTCAAAATTGTGTGAGTGAAAAGTATTTGGAAAATATACGATGCCGCTTGGAAAAGCTGAAAACACTGAATTCAATGGAAAGTTTTGAGAAACTATAAGATATGTGTGTGCTTTACTTTGAACATTTTCAGATGTTTTTTGGTTTTACTTTTTTTCAACAATACTTTACAGGCAATCAGTGGCACACCAATAATTTAGCACTTACATTACAAAGGTGAAACCTACTGGATACCAGTGCTCGTTTCTTCTGTCACAACCTGGGGAACTTGTTGGAGCGAACAGATGGAGATCTACACCCAGAGTCCTTTGTGGTTCTTCTTGACCTTACCACACTGAGGGCCAAAGCAGCTGGCATCAGGATCCTCCCTCTAGCTGTGCTTTCTTACAATAGTCTCTCTCTCTGGGCACTTTCTGGTAAGAAACCTGACACCCAATCACAAAGTACTCTGTCAGGGACAGATTAGACAGCTTGAAGCTGATTTTATGAATACCACATAATTAGTTAATTGGTGATGTTCATTTTCATTGTCTTGCACATTTGTCATCATATTATTTTCCGTTCCTTTGGTTTATGGAACAGAACTAAGCGCAGCCATATTCCAATTAAGTCGAGCAGAGAAGGCAGAAGCCAATGTAAATCCAGTTGTCACTGTTCATCTGTAAAAAATGTTGTGACTTACATTTGTTCTCATTTTTTAAAATATAATTTATATATTTCCAACCGTGAAACCTAGGAGCTGCTGGTAAATGATTTGCCAAATAAAAGATTTAGAGTTTGTCAGGAAAGGAATATCCTTTCATTTCTGAAGGAACTACTAAATGTAAAGATCCACTGGTGGAATTTCCTCTACTGTAGAGACAGTGTGATGCGGGAAATTACACTGATTGATGGTTTAGCACTCCTTCCTGAAATCAGAGGATTTCCCACGACCACACAACACTACGTTTTGCCTTCATAGATCTAAACAAAATATTTTGGGAAGGGTAGGGAGGACAGAAAGGGGTATATGTTATAGTGGATGGTGAGATCAATGTTGGCTAAGCATAATGACATAACATAAAGCTTTTCATACACTATAATGTACAGTAGTTCTACCATTGCCTCTTTAATGCCTAACTCGTGTTTAATATATGCATAGATTTCCAGAAATTTGCATCATAAGCAATTAAGAGGGACCTTCGCATTGCTTCTTAATGCTCAATAAACTAGTGTAGCTGGTTTAGTCATAGAACGTCCACTGCTGAAGTCTGTTGGTCTAAAATTGCCTTTTTATAAAATGTTTTCCTATTATTACTTCTGTGTGTAAGGAGTTCCTATTACAAAAATTATAGTTCCTTAAAATTGACTTATTACAAGAGGTGGGGGCCTCCTCTGACTCACTTCTAGCGTCACCAATCCCTGGACACAATATTTGCTGTTCCTGGGGCTACAGCTCTTTTCAGTTCCAAGGCTGCTTGGC
This sequence comes from Pleurodeles waltl, assembly GCF_031143425.1. Lineage (NCBI taxonomy): Eukaryota > Metazoa > Chordata > Amphibia > Caudata > Salamandridae > Pleurodeles > Pleurodeles waltl. The sequence continues at coordinate 501,710,605 of NC_090451.1, read as the reverse complement.
CTTCGTTATGCTTGGATATCCTTCCCATGTAGAGAAGTACACAAGGAGGCTGGAGATAATGGGCAGCCATGCTAGGCACTGAGGCCTGGTTTGAGGCCTGGGAAATGTAGTGGTGAGCCTGGGCAGGCTGCAGCAGATAATACCCGCTGTTCCGAGCTCTCCATGTTGTGAAAAGCTCGCGCTCCAGCAGCCAGAGCAGGTGGACCATGCACAGAGTGAGGGAGAGCGGCCTCTGTATGCAGGAGGCTCAGCTCCCTTTTATCAGCCAGTGCTTGAAAATTAGCACTTCCAGACACACTTATTGGAGGGAGGAAGGAGATCATGCCACCCAAATCTTACAGCCTCCATGATCACTTTGTTAGTCAGACTGTAAGGCCTTCAACGCTTGCCTCACCCCAGCAAGTCGATGGGCGGCAGTAAGGGACAGTCCAGGCACCAATGTGTACTCTCAGCCAAAGGAGTTGCAAAGAGACAAATGCATCCAGACTTTCACCAGGTTCTCATAAGCAAGTTGGCCCCACATGTTTAGGCTTGTGTAGGTTATCAACCCTCATTCTTTCACATTTGTGCAGAGAAAGGAGACAGAGCAGTGGGTAATTAATTTAATAGTCAACCTTAGGTGTCACTTATCAGACTGAAACCCCACAAAGGAGGTGAATCTACCCTGAAATGAATTTATTAGCCATTGGTCCAAGCTTCCATTAGTAATTGATTGTGCCCTCTGACAGTCAATCTTCTCAATCATCAATTGGAATAGGAGGGATAATGGAACCCTGTGCCAGGGTTGTGTGTGAACTTCGGAGAGGATAGACAGTGGAGCAGGCCGATGCTATTAAGCCCAATTTTTATAGGTCTCGGGCCTACTTTTAACCTGTTAAATGAGGCCTCAAGAGTACTTTGGGAAGAACAGACCCTCCTTGGACTGCTGTATTATGCATGCAACTGCACTTCATACAGCCTGGGCGGTCACAAACCTTCTGCCTCCACATTCAGCTCAAGTAGCAAGCAGCTATTTTTCTTCATTTGTAACATGCTCCTCACCATTGCCACTAAGGGACTGGAAGAAGTTAACTTTTTTGACATCTTGACTAAGGAGATTCCAGAATGAAACCCATCTCCACCAAAAGAGTAAAAGGATGTACATATAGGAGGTACCTGTCCCACTTAACTAGGGGAGGGCTAACCAGTGACAGGAACCAGTGACAAGATACCCAGAATCTGGAATCTGGAGATTCCTCCCTAATACATACTGTGGTTGCAAGTTTGACTATGTTTCTGTTTTCTGCTCAGTGTGAGGTTCAAGGGCTCTAGCCCTGCCAACTTCTGTCACTAATCGCCTAGGACTTGATCATCTTCTATGTGTACCACCTTGGCACACGCTTAGAACTAACTTTGTGGGCAGGTATGCGATTACAGGGATAAAGTGGTCAAGGGACTCTCTTTACACTTGGCACGTACAGTGGATAGGGACACAGATGTCTGCTGGTTATCTGTTGTTTTCTAGGCTCATAGAAAGAACCTGTGTTTTACTGCATATCAAACAGCTGGATCGCTTATTGTGTCTGAGTACTTTTTATGTTCTCTATATAGTACAAAGGCCAAGTTGTGGTTTTCTCTTCACCAGTTAATTTGACTAAAAACTTTACTGTTGGCTCCTCAAAGAAATAGCACAGGCATTTTTCTGCCAGTATTTTTGTTATTTTTACTATGTCCCCCACACACCGTGCACATTGCCTGCTCACCTTTTAATAACCATAATTTATCAGTACAATCTAGGTGCCTCGGCAGCTAGTCATCCTCCTTCGCACAGAAAAGAAGTCATAGAGTAACAGTGAAAGAATAAAGAAAAACACCAAGAGGGCACTTTCACTATTCTTTAAACTAGGCTCTGTACTATTTATTGGTATTGAATAGCTTCAACCCCGTTACAAATTCTCACACATTCTAAATACCCTTAAATTTTTCCCCTCCGCCACCCCAGGTTTCTCTTAATCTTACTTTTTGTACATGAATGACCAAGAGGGCACTTGCCCAATAAAAACCTTGAAAAGTCTTTAATCTTTTTACGTACTGGCACCTGCTTTGTCTAGCCAGAGCAAGCTTGTTCCACGATCTCTGACTATGGTTTTGCGGCCAAGAGAGCACTAATTTCCACTGGCACATCTGGCAGGAAATATTTGACATACTCCCTTAGGGCACTTGACATCACACACCTTTTGCTTGGGTGAATCCACATTTAGTGCTGCCAAGCTGATCTTCTGAGCATTATCTGTCACCTGAACCCACACAACTACTTTGCGAAGCCTATTCCTGCTAAACTGGGTTCTTGTCTCATACTTGCTTAGCCTCATCACTCTCGCCCCATCACAACAAATATTTTTTAACTGTCTCAAACTTGGTCAGGTTTCTCCCCTTCTGAAACTCTCTGATGAGCACAAAGACTGTAATAACGTTTACCCTATCTCAGGTCTACCTTTCCTGGTCAAAACTGCAGAAAGCTGCATTAACATTAAATTTAAACAGTTCATTCATTTCTCAAATAAAGAGTTCCCATTTTGAATTCGGAGCTGGATGCAGCAAAGAGACTGCCATTCTGCAGTTTAAAGATGCTTTCTGGATTCTTGACCATAAGGACTCCAGCCTGCAGATTTTACTCAGTCTTTGTGCTGCATTTGGCACAATCAATCATGGTAGACTCATACAAATGCTGCTAGTACGTGGGCCCTGAAGGCATCAACCTGGACTGGTTCAAATACTAAATAATTGATTTCTTTCTGGTCTCATCATCCACTTCCATCATCCAAGTGCAAAATTTGCTGAATTGCACCAACCTCCTAGATTGTGCCCCAAGGATCACTGATAATGCCAAATCTTTGTCTTCATCCATGACGGTAAACTAAACCTACCCATCCACATCCTCCAGCTGCCTCCTGCTGCCCCTAGCAACATCACACCCTCACAAGGACTTTTCAACAAGCTCTTAGAATTCTTCTGTAGCCAAATCACATCCATATACAGCAACTACAAGCCTGAACCGGACCCCATCATCACCTCAACTCACCTTCTCATCATGGCCGAAAAATAAATCCTGGCTTCTTGGTCTGTTGTCATTCCATCAAAATCACTGCAATCATAAAGACCATCCACTCTGGGGCCCCATCTGACCCTTCCTCTCACCACACCTTCACCAAAGGACTCCTACTGATCTGCGAGTGACTAACACCTATCCTCAGCACCTCCATCTACTCAGCCACATCCTTCAAACACCTGGAAACATACCACTGTCATGCCCCTCCTCTGGAAACCATCCACTGACCAAGCCACACTTTCCAACTACAGACCCATCTCCCTCCTATCATGCACAGTAAAGGTCTTAGAGAAACTAATCAACTGACACCTCACTAACCACCTCAGTACTTCAGCTTCTCAACTCCACACAGTCTGGATTCAGGCCCAATTACACTACAGGAAAAGCACTCATTGCTGCCACAGATGACATCCGCATGAACCCTAACAGAGGAGACATGGCAGACATCATTTTCCTGGACCTATTTGCAGCATTTGATATGGCCTTACACCCCATCCTCATCAAGCACCTGTACAAGATTAGCATTGAAGGATCCTCTCTTCACTGACTCTGCTCCTTAACGGATAAAAAAACAAGCTGTGAGTATGGCGCCTTAATCCTCAGAAGCTCACAAACTCATCTGTGGAGTGCCTCAAGGTTTATCATTTAGCCCCACCTTCTTCTATGAATACATGATCCCTCTGACCATTGTCATATGTGCACATGGCACCAACATCCCCTTCTACACTGACAATACACAAATCATACTCTCTCGGAGAAGATACTAACACAAGAAAGAAGGTGCCCGCCTGCAAGACAAAAGTAGTTAACTAGATGAAAGCCAGCTGTCTAAAGCTCAACACCGATGAGTCAGTAGTAGTAGTAGAAGTAGTGATCTTCAGCAAGAACACCTCACCATGGGGCTCCAGCTGGGGGCTGGCAGACCGCAGACTCACATCAATACCCAGCACTCATGCCAGCAACCTCAGGATAATCATTAGCAGCAAACTGGACATGACCGCACATGTCAATGCCATCACTGAATCCTGCTTCAACACCCTGAAGCTGTTGAGGTAGATCTACAAATAGCTCACAAGAAAAACTCGAAAAGCTGTCACTCATGCCCTAGTCACGAACAAGGTGGACTACAGGAACACCCTCTATGGTAGGACCACCAAGCAACTCACTAGAAGACTAAAAAACATCCAGAACTCAGCAGCCAGACTCATCCTCAACTTTCCACAATGAAGTCACATCACACTACACCTCAGGGAGCTCCATTGGCTCCCGATACATAAATGTGCTCATTTCAAACTCCTCATACACATTCAAGGCACTACTAAACTTAGGCCCCACCTACCTTAACAGTTGCATCTCCTACTTTTAACCACCAAGACATCTCTGCTCCACAGGAGTCCTACTTGCACACATACCACATACACAGAACTAACCCAGAAGGACGGGTATTCTCTTACAACGCTCCTAAAGCATGGAATAGCCTCCCACTCCACATCAGAGCCTCCTTTTCTCTTCTTGAATTTTACAAAAGCTGAAGATTTAGCTCTAAAATTAACCAACCTACCATAGGCTGGGGGTGGCACACACACCTGTCAGCCCCAGGGTACCCTCACAGGTGATAGTAAGCTTTACAAATATGCACATAACATCTACATGATAGTGAGAAACGCAAGCCATCAAGTGAAACATAGCACGGGGACCAACCCTTATATTTAAGGATAAGAGTTCCTGGAAGTAACCTATGCAGTATGCTTAGCTAGATTAAACTATTAGAATGCTGTGCGACTAGGCATCCCGAAAATTCATCTTGCTTCACTTAAAGCCTTCCTGTCCAAAGCTGCCAGACTGATCTCTGGGGTTGGCTGCTCAAATCATATCACCTCAGTCCCATTCTCCCTAAGTTGGCTTCCTGTGGAAGGTCGAGCCATTTACAAATTGGTATGCAGAGTTCATAAAATTAGTCATTCAGATAACTTGCACTATCTGAACACAAAATTGAAGATTTCTCTTTTGGCACTCAAAATCTCTGCAGCCCTGACTCGTTATGAGGGGTAGTACTGACTTTCAACAAAAATGCACCTCCACCCACTTTTTCTCAGGAGGCATGGATAAGGTCTGGAACTCTCCTCCTCCTCCTATCATTTGCACAACCTCCTCCCTGCATGACTTCAAAAAGGAATGAAAACTCGTTCTTCTCTGCCTCTGTTTTCCATCCTCTGTTCACTAGTCACCTGCTTGATGCCAGCTAATCCTCACAGAATGGGATTGGCTTTTTTCTTACTCCTTTTTCTCCATTGGGATGTTTATTGCCCTAATTTGATTTACCCCATGGACTTTTTCTCCGATCATCCTGCTGTTTGTATTATTGACCACTTGTATTATTGTGTTTGCCATCTGCTCTCTTTGTAGTGGCTGGTCCTGGCAGCCCTTGCTAGTACATCTCATTCACACGCGGTGGGAATCGGGGGCTTGTCTAGCTCCGGAACCTTTAGAAGTGCATTGAAACAAAACGACTAACAGGAGACTTAACCAAAGCTAGTGGCTTTACGTGAGAGGATTAAAGAGAACATTCACCTCACAATGAATGGAGCAGTATAGAAAAATATGATCATTATAACGCTATCAGCTTGTGAGCTCACTTTTGCACATTCACTTGACAATTTACTGTAAACCTGTGTTATGAGCCAATAGAATTCATGTCCCAAAAAACTGCAACAATCACAGGTGAATATTGCAATGGTTGGCCTTGAAAGTGTGGAGCAGGTGGTGAAAAGTATGAAGTTAGTAGGGTTGGTAAGAACCAAACTTCGGCCAAAATATTGGGGGTGACATCAAAAGAAACCAATACCTGCTGCATATGCAGCAAAAGGAATTCCACCACAGTATTAAGAGGCAAAAAAGTGTGATTTATGTGCATGAATGAACGTGTAAAAATATCATTCATGCATTCTTATGCCTCTTGCCAAGGAGATGATAGATGTTTTTGCTTTCAAACTACTGCTCATAAGTACAGGGAGATTGGAATGGCAGGAGACATGTCTTTCAGCCTGTAAACAATTATGTCCTTTGCGTTCAACAGATCTTGTTTATGGGTGTAGTTGCCTTACTTCGCCAGGGACTATAACCTCTTCATTGTTGAATGTTCTGGGTTGGGTGATCATCTGCTTGGCTACTCACGTCATCCCTCATGAGAGTCTGCCACTGTATGCGAGCCCATTGTGGCTAAGCAAGCATCACTGGCTACGCAGCAGGCGTGAGCCAGTACCTATATGACCCAATCATAGTGCCAGGACCGAGCAGCCTTAACCAGATGTGTCTCTGTCAGCCTGGCCGCTGCTACAGCAAAACAGGCTGGGGGGTCATTCGTCATGTCAAATTTGGTCAGCTGTGCAGTCCTGCCAAGTACCACACTTTTGCATGACAAGCTCTCTGGCACATGAAGCAATGCAGCTAAATAATTAGAAAGCGTTCATCCAACTTGTGGTGTGTGACACTAGGCAGGGCTTTATGTCGTCCCCTTTCACTTAAGTCTGTCAAAAAGTGGTGTGAGTATTTGGAAACATTAACCTCCGCTTTTCAGAGTGATCCTTTAGTGGCCATGTCACACATCCAAGGCCACAAAGTAAAACACTGAACGTTCTGATCTACTTTGATACCTCATGTCTCATCGAAACCATTGTAACCTTAGCATCTCATACATTTATAATTATATTTCCAACGACACATATATCAGTAGTCTCAGGTTCTGTTTCCATTGTTAAAGCATAAGCTTGCAGCAGAATCATGTGTCGACGATCATCCAACATATTCTATATTCAGTTTCATGGTCTAGTTAGACATCTGCACAGTGGACATCAATTTGTGGCTTAGTTTTACACTTTGAAAAGTTAATTTCATATGTGAATTAAACAAAATCAAAGGTAAGGGTAGACTGTCCTTCACTAAAAGGACATGGTTTTTGATGGTGCGAGTGATACACGGGGTATGGTTAGCAGGGCAGGAGTAAAGAGGAAAGCTATGTAAAATGTGCTGCCTCTGCGAGGCAGGGAAAGGTCAGGTATCACACGAGCACAGGGAAGGCGAGTTGGGAGCATATGATGCTTTCGTGGGCACAGTGGACCATTACCATTGACCAAAGCCTGGAAGGATGTAAAGGTTACTTTTTGGGGGGTCAGAAGAAGTTATATGTATTTAAGTTTTTTTTAACATAGTGGTAGGTATAGCACCAAAGGGCCAGTTTCAAGCTCAATGAGTGTAAACGAAAATGTATCTGTTGTGGTACATAACGTGGGCACAGGAGACTAAACATGCATTTGAAACAAAATGAACAGTCCCCCTTGCATAAATAGTAAAGTCTGCTTGGTGCGGCGCGAGCGGGGGCTCCTGCAGGGTAGGATGCACCGCAGCGTGATTCATTTCCGGTTCATGAAATGGCACTGCTGAAGAGCCATCTTTTCACCTTTATTCCCTAAGGGTAGAAAGGTGGGCAAATAGCAGAGTTCCTTCTCGGATGGGCGTTACATACTGTGCCACAGACAGCCAAAGTGACATTGCTCTCGTGGGCTGTTCAAAATTTAGCGGAGCACGCAGCATGTCATCAGATGCTAATATTACTCCCTTCAGAGGAAGACCCAGCGTGCGTTTCTTTTCCACTATTCTGAGCCCTACCTATAGTTAGTGTGTGTTCTTTAGGAATAGCTCTGACACTGACAGACTTAAATGTAAGAGGAAAAACATAAAATGATGCGCAGAGATGCCAGGCTGACCTTCTAAGCTGATCCTGCTAAGGAAAAGTAAATCATTTTTCTTTTAAAACTGTTTTTATTAATTTCCCATAAATAAGGATAGTCAGACATTTGCAGTAAAGTATTGGCGGTAATTACAAAAATGGTATGCACAATACTCTAGGCAAACAGAAATGACTGCTATGTATTTAAGCAATTGACATATATCATCTATCCAGTGGGATAAAACCAACCAGGGGCAGCCCTTCCACTATGGCGGAGGAGCGTTGCCCCCCTCAACCCCCCGTCAGCATCAGGAGCGGCAAACCTTTAAAAATAAAACGATAATAAACTAAGTTTATTATCGTTTTATTTCTAAAGGGGTGGGGCCATGGGGGTGACGAGCAGTGAGGAGAGTGTACAGAGCACTCCCCTCTATGCACATGTATGTCTCAGGCTGCCCAAACACACCTGCACACAAGGGCTCTCTCCAATCCGCCACTGGGTTGCCGGGTTGGAGAGAGCGAGCCCAGGCTCCCAGCCTGCATTGGAGCACCCAGCCAGGGCTCTCCAGCCAATCATAACACTGCTTTCAGCAGCGCCACGATTGGCCGCATGGCAGGCTGAGAGCCTGCAGTGCAGTGAGGAGTGGCGGAGAGGGTCAGCAAAGTTCAGGTATGTTTTCTTTTTTAATTTATTTTTTCTTTTTGTTTTATTCCCCCTGCCACACCACTTTTCCAAGTCGCCAGCCACGACTGAAACCAACTATCAACTACTAACTGGAAAACAGAAAACATATGTGTGTATCTAATTGCACCAATGTGGTCAATGAAAGGGTCGCTGTGCTTTAAGGTCTGGAGTGTTTGAGCACGTGAAAGCATAGGGGCACGGATTCTCCCTGGAAAAGTACACCATTGGGAGGCATGCTCCATAATTAAGTTCGCCATGATTATATATGGTGCTAACTCAGGCTGTATTGTATGCCTGCAAAGTATACAATGTCATTCCATTTGCACCTCATCATTAAAATGTATTAATAGCAAAAACATTACCATTAATAGTTTCCTGAAGCGCAATCATAGGGAAATTCCAATCAAAGCACTGCAAAACAACTTTTGACCTATTTAATTATTGTGTTCCTAAAAATAAAAAAAACATCTTAAATTTGTGAACGCTCCTATAATTTTGTAAGACTTGCAGGTAATACAAGTCAAGCTTTCTGTAAGACTGTGAATCTATCTGCAAAAGCAAATTTGATAGATAGGATACATGCTAAATGTTAATACATCTTATCCACGTAAATTGCAAAGATTCTCACAGGTTTACAAATGCCAGAATGTTTAGATATTTATGTTTAGGCCACTTGAGACCTTTAACAAACCAGAGCACTGCCTGTCATGTATAGCTAAGTTCACATTATGCGGCTTCTGCGAGATGGCACTTGCTAACAAACGTTTGTCACGTGTGATAGGTTACATGAAGGATGAACGAATGGGGTACATAAAACGCACCTATCTGGAAAAAATAGCTGTTTTTTTTTTTTTAATGTACAAATGTTAAATATTAATGTTGGCCGGCAGGTTTTGATGTAGGGTGAGAAAGCAAACTGATAGAGAATTATTATATCCTTCTGTGCACACATGGATGAAAACACTGGTGTATTAATAGTCTCTTTTAAATAACTTATTTTCTAAATGATACAATTTTCCACATATTTAGGAATACTGCATCATTGAACAACATTTTTGAAAAAAATATCTCGGATAAACATCTCATCTATTTCTCTCCCACAAACATATGCTCCCTATGATCTCGCTCATTTGCTGCACTTGGTAGTTGGGGAACACCAGGATTATTAGAATCCCTGTATTTTGTGTGAGCTGAAGCCACAGCCAAGCGCCCCGAGTAAGAACATTGTTCAAACACCGCTGCCTGCTTATCCTCCACCCGGACGTTTCCGCCCTTCATCTCTAAACCCAGCAGTTCCCAAATGACCACCCTTACCCCAGACCCATGTCCTGCAGTCCACGGCTTTACGAGGACAGATACTCCTTGCACAAATACTTCAAGTAAAATAAATCATTCACGAAAAATCAAACCCCTCACTAGACTCGATGGAGCACAGAAAAAAGCAGTTTCATTTGAAAAGGTTGTGGGAAGAGATGTTCTGTAACGCAACACACCCGGAGTCAAAGAAAGAGGTTTGGAAAGAAGGAGCATGACACAGGAAGACATTGTAAAAGGTTGTATACAGTGTTGCCCTCTTTTCCGGCATACTTTAAAAAGCTAACGTGTGTCAACAACAAAACATTTCAATTGTTCGTGCTGCACTGATGTAAGAGCCTTACTCACCTGAACCCCCGACTGTTCATCACACCTGGCAGGACAGCGAGGAGGCACACGGAGAGGATGCCCCTCAGTGAGCTCGAGAAAAAACACACTGGCTGTCCGCGGTGTCACCCTCTGATAACCACAAAACGCAAACTGTTCCTTCGAGGAATCCACCCAGGTGTCTGGCCACAGGAGGGTTGAAGCAGGTAAAAAAATCCAATTAGCCGTCCCTGGAGTAAATAACACTCTGCCGTGCGCAAGGGTCCAGGTGCCCCATCGTCAAGCAAACATGAACGCACAATAGGACTGCAAGTGTTTCTGCCAGGCTGCGAAGGAATCTAATCCATGGCTGGGAAATGTTCAGCAGAGCTGGCGAAAGGGGGGGGGGGGGGTGGGGGGAGGGGGGGAGTGGCAATCTGCTCTTGCTTCCCCACCCCTACTTCCAACAGAAGTTCAGCTTCGCTGGCAGGACTTTCATCCACAGTCATTCCTCAGCCATACATGTACACCTGCTTGTAAATATCCGGGGCCGATTTACTATGTTTGAGAGAGACCAACCAACGTTGCTGTGATGCGTTGCATCAAATTGGTAAAGGAAAACAGCGCCAGATCTACTAAAATATAGCACTGTTTTTCTCTTGGCACTGACACACGTTAGGTTGTCGTGCATCAACTACAAACTCTTACACCCAAAGCAAAGGTGTTTGTGTTCTGTTAAGCATAGGCTTTGTACTTGTGGATTCTTCCAGTACAAAAACTATACTTTTTTCACTTTATATGTATGCTGTACAGTTCCGCACAAATGCAAAAAATGGAAACATGTAGATACTATAAAATGTTGCTACCATGTTACGTCTGTTTTGAGGAAGCATCATTTTTTGAAGGAAATCCATGTCTAAAACGTTTGTTTGTAGGGATTTGAATCAAGAACCAAGGGTGGTTGCATGGGTATGTCCATGTACAACCATAGTACGTCCTCTTGTAGCTCTTTTGTGATGAAAACCCAGCACAAAATTTTAGTAAATCCAGGACTCTGTGGTTATCAAGTGGGACTATAGCTGTCTGAGTATTTACAATTTTAGCAGACAAGGGCTCAGAACAGCCCAAAGGAAGGACCTTTTCCACCACCTCTAAGTAAAGTAACCGTCAAAGAGGTGAACGAATTACCCAGTTTACATTTTGCTATTTTTCTCCAATTAACTAATACAAAATAGAAAAATCAAACTTCAAATCTAATCATATTCCAAGTAGTTACTCTAGGCACATTAAGTCAACCCAGGCTTGCTGTAGAAGATTATCATGATGAGATTCTTTAGCCCTCGTCCTGAAGCTGAGGTGTTTCTGGAGAAAGTCCCCTTTCTTCATTTAAAAATCATAACTGATGGTAATTGAGGAACAGAGATATGAAATTATTTTTCCAAGATCACAGAGTTTGTTAAAAACAAAATACTCTGGAGTATACCCCAGATGGCCAAGAATCAAGGGGAACAGCCTACCCCATGTGTCCGCCCTTAGATTTGAGTGGTGAAGTGCAATCCTAAATGTTCCCTGGCCTAGCCTGCAGACCAAGTTGGCAATTGAATTGTTATCGACTTTGGTGCTCAAATTGCAACATAACCATGCATAAGAGCCCAGTTTGTTATTCAAAGGGTTTCCTGTAGAGGAAAATGGGTTGGAGGCTGACCCCTGATTCGAGTTTAGTAGGTAGTACTTACCTTAGTGTTCTCATCTTTGCTCTGTCTCCCTTGTAGTGACTTTCTAATGAAATTAGTATTTTTGGGCCACTCAAACCTATGTTCTCATCTAAAATAATTCATACCAACCATTTAAAATGTGTTTGTTTTACAAACTGTAAGAAAATGCCGCTTTTTAGAATAATCACTCCCATTTTTTTAACTGATGCTGCTGATTTTTGACTCTGTACACTCTCACCCTGCTAAACATGCCCCAGTGCATGTGCTTCGACCCCTAAACATGTTGAATTTAACTACAGTCCTAATTTGCCAATTTGACTTAGCTATTAGTCCAAGTGTTGGAGGTTGGGTTACTGGTTGAGGTGGATAAAGCCCTACTCAAGCAGCAGCCACTATTTCTGTCAGGTTGATGTCACAAGTAAACCCCAAAATAATCTGTGCTCAACACTCTGGTAGCTTGGCACAAGAAAATCGGGGTTAACTTAAAGGTAATGTGTAAACAATGTATGCAGCACTTCAAACAGTAATAAAGTGAAAACACAACAAAAGAAAATGTTCATAACAATTTAAAATAATAGAGTCAAATGTATTAAATTATTTGAGACCAAAATGGTAAAAATGCAATTAGAAGAACCGGAGATATGCAGTTTTAAAGGTTTAAGTGAAAATCGTGCCTAAAAGCACTAAGGACCAACTGTAGTTACCTGGTCGTTCTGAACCAAGACAAAGTCACAAGTTCGGGCCCACCATTGGTGAAGTGCACAAAGTCCTAAGACCACAAAACTTAGATCATCAAAAATGGAGGAGTAAGGCAAAAAGTTTGGAAGAAGACCACCCTTAGGCAATAAGGTGTAACACCTAGTATATGGTACAAAATGTACCCAGAACCAGTAAGTTAAATGTCAAAACTGGGCTGTAGCACATATTCTGCCACCACTAAAATGACAATGCAAAACATATCTGCAGGCCTGCCACAAACTCTTTTGTCAGGTCTAAACCCACGTTTTAAATATTAATACGTCAGTCACCCCTAAGTTATCCTTAACTGCCCATAAAGCAAGGTGCATGGTATTTAAGAGCAGGGCATGTAAAAGCTTAAAGTAAAATATGGCTTTGCAGTGAAAAGGTCTAAAAAGCTATTCTCACTTTAACAGCCTTAGCTGTTCAATGGAAAAGCATTGAGAGTTGGTGTTAAATGAAATAATATTATCTTTGCCTAAGTACCAGGTAAAAAATTACTTCTTGGACTTATAAAGGAGCTCATTTGCCTGCTCTTCCAACTGTCACCCGTAAATTGAATGGCTTTTTGATTTAGAGGGAAGTGGCTGCAAGAACTGACACAAAAGGCTTGTGTGCGGGGCAGTGCCCAGGAATGTAATTTTCTTCAGAGGGGTCTGCCTTGTCACAGGCAGATGCAGTCAACATGTGGATCTGCTTCCTCTATTGACCTGGTATCTAGCCAGGCATCAATCCCAGTGGAAGAGGAGGTGCCACAAGAACTGGTATGAATTATCACATAGGAGGGTTTGCTCATTTCCCTGGCCACACCTTTAGGGGTGGGCACAGAAGCTCTTCACAAAGCAGGTAAGGTCCTGTCAGCTTGGTTTTAAGCACAGAGGGGCACTGTGGTATTGCTTCCTATGGGGCACACATTAACTGCTTCAAATGTAAGTAGGGTTACCCCTGGGAGCATTTTCCCTATTGATCAGGCAGGGGTCCGGATTAATCCCGACCCACAGGCTAGTGCCAGGCATAAAAGTGGCACCCCTGGGCCATCTTCTTCAGAATACCTCTGGACCTGTGAAAATAGAAGATGGATTGCACTTGTTGCTGTGACCTGTGAGAAATTGACTTAGAATTTATTTTAAGGATTTATGCCTGGAGAACCAACCGGAGACCAGGACCAACCTGCCAAGATGATCCACCAAAGGTGCCTTGCTTGTTTGCCTGACTGTGCCGCAGCTCTAGCTATGTTCTTCTCTACAGCAGCAAATCTGATTCGGCAGACCTGACCAACATCTGATGATGTCTAACACCCTCCATCTATAGCCTGCAGCCTTGCTCTGCTAAAGGAATCTGACTTCCAAAAAAGAGGCCAAGTTTGAAGGTAGAAATCTTCACTGGACCCAACGCGGAGCAGCATCCAATTGGTGCAGACAGCATCCTAGGCGCAAACTTTGGCCTTTTCCTGCTCTGACCTTTTCTGTCTTTGTCAAAGGCTCCATCAAGATCTCATCTTTTGTCACTCTGTTGCCGACAATCAGGTCTTTGGATCCAACCTGCCATGTAGCCCCTCCTGAGGCTCTACCTTCTGGTCTCATGCAACCAGCTGCCGTGGCTGGTGCTTTGTGGATTTCGATGCTAAAATTGAATTCAAACTTTAAAAATTAATATCCCCAGTTCCCCTTCTTGGAATGTTGCCATTTTTGTGTAATTTTGTTCATTAACATATCCTTTATTTTTATAAATTGAAGTGAGATTTTTTTTACTTTTTAACAGTTTTGGTGCTTCTAATTGCTTTATACATTTTCTTAAGTTCATTATGTCTGCTTAGTGGCATAGATACCAGAGATTAAGCTCTGGTTTAAATTACTTAAACCTTTTGTGGACCTAATAAGAATAATTACACTATTACTTGTGGTGCGCTACCTTCCACCCCTGTAAATAATTGACTTTCTCACTTAAACTCACAGTATTTAAGATGTGTTCCTATTTACACAGGATTGAATACTCTTCCCTATTGTTCTCTTGGTGTGCCATCCACAGTATTTAAGATGTGTTCCTATTTACACAGGATTGGATACTCTTCCCTATTGTTCTCTTGGTGTGCCATGTCCCAATATAGCCATAAAATGTAAATTCCTTATCTAACCTCCTATGTTATTTCTCTTTCTTCCATGACATGGTGCAGGCGAATAGAATCAACCAAGTTTGTTCTTTACTCATCAAATAAACTTGCTGCTCTCAACTTTATTTCAATATCACATCCATTTTAAACATAAGGCTTTCATTTTACAATCTTTCTCTTAAAACTTTGTCCTTGTTTTCTGTTATTCTGTTTTTCCCTCGATCATAGCTAGTTTTCATTGCCTGAATTTCCTCCTTTGATTTCAGAGCTTTTTTTCTCTTTCTTTTCCAATACTTCAGTGTCTCTTGTTTCCTGCACTGCAGTACTTAACTCTTTTGTGCCTGTTTTCAGTATCTTTCTTGCATATTCTTTTTTGTGTTAGACTTGATTTCCTTTAGACTGCCGATTATTTCATGTCCTTTAATATATACTGTATTATAGGTGTGCCTGCCTGCTCACAGGCATCTAGAGCCTTGCATTAGCTGCTCAACCATGCACCGTGTGACAACATCCATCCTGAGACCTTCCTCACGTGATAGTCAGTCATCTGCAGGAGACTCCCTAAAAGTACATTTTGCACTTAACAAGTTGTCTTTTAATAATAATAATCCGAACAACCTTACGAGAGCTGGAACACTTCTCTGGTGATTTACTTTCTGGTAAATGGCAGTTGCGCAATTGCTTCCTCATCTATAGTATGTTTCCTTCAGTTGAGTTAACCTAGGTTTCTGAGTCGTGAGTTAATTGAACACATATTTGGTACTTGTCATACCCACAACTCAGCTCGGATTTTGGGCAGTGTCCACCATACAACGTGGCAAAATCTTTGCAAAGGGTTGGATTTATTAATCCATCATATCGCAAAGTGGCTACGAGTAAGCACTCATAGAAGCCCTGTCTCATTAACATTCATGATGTAGAAAGTAAACTGTAAATCCATATGAACAGCTGCTACTGGATGCATCTCTCCATCTGTGTGTCCATATTCAGTTTGTGCCAGTACTGTAACACTTTAAAGAGGTGGCTGGCAACACCAAAAACAGAGTAGTACATTGTGAACTGGACATCAGGAGGTGAAAGCAGCAGTCCCATTTTCTTGTGCTCCACAAAGGAATGCAACGAGTTGTGAAGAAATTGTATGAAAATGGCACTACGATCTTTATTTTTCGTGTGAAGCACAAACATTACAAGAGAAAAGTTTTAACCCCTCGGGTGCCTTGGACGAGCTGGGCTCGCCCTCGGCCACGGCTGCCGTGTGCCTGGACGAGCCCAGTTTGTCCTGCACCCAGCGCTTCCCCTTCCAACCCCGGACCCCCTGAACCCACCCAGTCTGATGACGTCAGCACGTTATCGCGTGCTGACCTCATCAGAGGTCACCTCCCATTGCGCTGGAAGCATGGTTCCAAGGTGATGCGGAAGAGAAATGCAAAGCATTTCTTATCCTCTCGGGAGGAGGGGGTTGGAAGAGGCATGAAAGGAAAGAAAAGGTCTTTCCTTTCATGTCTCTGCAAGCATTTCTGCTGCCCGATTGTGATGTGATTGGGCATCAGAAATGCCCACTAGGCACCTGGGAATTTTTTGTGTGATATTTATGTATAAGGGGAGCAGCCCCTTGGGCAAGGGCTGCTCCCCAGGGGGGCAAAATATCTCTAGGCCCTTTCAGCCCCCCTCCCAGGGGCAGATCGGCCTTTTATAATTAGGGATATTGTTTTGTTTTTGTTTAATTTATTATTTTATATATGGGGAGCGACCCTTGAAGCAAGGGTCGCTCCCCTGGGAGCCAAATTGTATTTAGGCCATTTCTGCCCCACTTGGGAGCAGATCAGCCTATTTTTATTAGGCCGATCTGCCGCCAAGGGGGCAGAAACCACTAGACACCAGGGATTTGTTTTTGTCAGTTTCACGTGAGGGGAGCGAACCCTTAGGCAAGGGTCGCTCCCCTGGGGGGGGGGGCAATATGTTGTAGGCCATTGGGGCAGATCGGCCTGTTGTAATAATGCTGATCTGCCCCCGGGGGGGGGGGGGGGCAGAAAACCCAAGACACCAGGGATTTTTATTTTCTTTTGTTTATTCTATTTTTTATATGTGGGGAGCGATCCCTTAGGCAAGGGTCGCTCCCCCGGGGGCAAATTGTCTTTAGGCAATTTCTGGATTTTTTTTTGTGCCAATTTCACGTCAGGGGAGCGACCCCTTAAGCAAAGGCTGCTCCCATTGGGTGGGGCAAATTTATTTTAGGCAATTTCTGCTCCCCTTGGGGGCAGATCGGCCTATTTCTATTAGGCAAATCTGCCCCCGGGTGGGGGGGTGGGCAGAAACCACTTAGGCACCAGGGATTGGGGGGGGTGTATGTGTGTGTTTTGTTTGGGGGGCAGCCCCTTGGGCAAGGGTCACTCCCCATGGGGGAACATTACTGTTGGCCATATCTGCTCCCCCTTGGGGGCAGATCGGCCTGATTTTGGAAGGCCCATTTGCTCCCAAGGGGGGGAGAAAGCCCACCGGGGACCAGGGAAGATTTTCTTTCAAAATAAGAGGGTGAGGGTATGGCCTTAACCCCATCCCCAAATAAATAGGGCCAAAGTTGTTCCCTTAGGTGCCTAGTTATTAAAAATGCAAAGGTTTGGTAGATTTCCCTAGGTGCCGGCTGAGCTAGAGGCCAAAATCCACAGCTAGGCACTTTGCAAAAAACAGGTCTGTTTTATTTGTGAAAATGTGATGTGTCCACGTTGTTTTTTGGGGCATTGCCTGTCGCGGGCTCTAGGCATACCCACACAAGTGAGGTACCATTTTTATCAGGAGACTTGGGGGAACGCTGGGTGGAAGGAAATTTGTGGCTCCTCTCAGATTCCAGAACTTTCTGTCACCGAAATGTGAGGAAAAGGTGTTTTTTGGCCAAATTTGGAGGTTTGCAAAGGATTCTGGGTAACAGAACCCGGTGGGAGCCCCACAAGTCACCCCATCCTGTATTCCCCTAGGTGTGTAGTTTTAAAAAATGCACAGGTTTGGTAAGTTTCCCTAGGTGCCGGCTGAGCTAGAGATCAATATCCACAGCTAGGCACTTTCCAAAAAACACGTTTGTTTTCAATGTAAAAATGTGATGTGTTCATGTTGCGTTTCCTGTTACGGGCATTAGGCCTACCCACGCAAGTAAAGTACCATTTTTATCGGGAGACATGGGGGGGGACAGAATAGCAGAACAAGTGTTATTGCCCATTGTCTTTCTCTACATTTTTTTCCTTCAATGAAAGACCTATATTTCACCAAATGAATTGGTGTATACCAAGTATAGAATGAAAACCCACTCCAGGGTGCAGCTCAATTATTGGATCTGGGTACCTAGGGTTCTTGATGAACCTACAAGCCCTATATATCCCCACAACCAGAAGAGTCCAGCAGACGTAATATTGATTTCAAAAACCTAACATCGCAGGAAAAAGTTACAGAGTAAAACATGGAGACAAATGGCTGTTTTTTTCACCTCAATTTCAATATTTCTTTATTTCAGCTGTTAATTTCTGTAGGAAAGCCTTGTGGGATCTACACAAATAACCCCTTGTTAAATTCAGAATTTTCTCTTCGTGTCAGAAATGTTCAGCTTTCCAGGATCCAGCATTGGTTTCACACCCATTTCCATCACTAACTGGAAGGAGGCTAAACGCACAAAAAATAGTAAAAATGGGGTATGTCCCAGTAAAATGCTAAAATTGTGTTGAAAAATGTGTTTTTCTGATTCAAGTCTGTCTGTTCCTGAAAGCTGGGAAGATGGTGATTTTAGCACCGCAAACCCTTTGTTGATGCCATTTTCAGGTAAAAACCACAAGTCTTCTTCTGCACCCCTTTTTTCCCATTTTTTTAAAAAAAACTACATTTTCACTGTATTTTGGCTAATTTATTGGTCTCCTGCAGGGGAACCCACAAACTCTGGGTACCTGTAGAATCCCCAGGATGTTGGAAAAAAGGACGCAAATTTGGCGTGGGTAGCTTATGTGGACAAAACGTTATGAGGGCCTAAGCGCACTGTCCCAAATAGCCAAAAAAACGCCTGCCACATGAGGGGAAAAAAGGCCTGGCAGCAAAGGGGTTAAATGCATCAAACTCCATGTTACCAATTTGACTTGTTATGGCATTGTCTTATTTTCTGATCACTCCCAACTCTGGCTTTCAGAAGGTTTTTTGGGCAATACATTAGCTCTTCAGAGGATAAATGACACATAAGACATTGTTATTTAAAGAGTAAGTGAAATGTGGTGGCATATTAAAAAAATAGCCCTTAGAACGGGTGTTCTATATTTTGTCCTTCAGAAACCACCAAGCATGCTTCATTTGCTAGAAGGTGTAAGCACAAAAAGAGCAATGTTTCGACTTAGCTGCGGCCGTAAGGAGCTGAATAGGTGTCAACCCTCATGAGCTGAGTAGACACATACATTTAGTGCGCTTAGCGCTATGAAGGAGTTGGATAACATCTCGTATGGAGTACTGATCACACAAAGACATTCCTCAGGCCCGCGGCTCCAGCTGCACTAACATTGCTGCCTTACATAATGAGGAAGCATTGAACGACCACACAGCTTTCAGCTGCTATTGATCGCTCCTTAGGCCTGGGCCATTATGCCAATGAGTTATGAAATGCATTTCCCAACAAAGCAGTTTCATTCATTACAATGAAAGATGTGATGCATGTTTTCTACAGTGAAGAAAATGCGTTGTGAAAGCCCAAGCTTTATAGCACAGCAGCAGAAATTGACTTGTGTAGTCTCTAACTGCTTTTGTGCAACAAAAGAATAAATACATAATACACACTGAATATTATTGTCTCAATTCAAGATACAAAACCGAGCCCATCAAACAAGTGTTCTAAATTAAATCCTTTTTAGGTCGAGCGTGCAAGAGCTTTGGCCTGCAGTAAGTATTGTGGGCTTTTAACCACACCCACCACACGCCCATTACTTTCAGTCGTTCTTGGGCTTGCCTTTCAAAAATCCTTTGTTACCTTTGGTAAATGCTTTACGTTTATCACTCTCTGGGGCAGTTTTGTTACTGTCTTGGCCATCGACCATGTTACATGGATAATTGCACGATTACTGATATGTTTGGCTGCGTGAACTTCCTTTTCTTTTTTGTTTCTCTCCTTCGTGCCCA
This sequence comes from Pleurodeles waltl, assembly GCF_031143425.1. Lineage (NCBI taxonomy): Eukaryota > Metazoa > Chordata > Amphibia > Caudata > Salamandridae > Pleurodeles > Pleurodeles waltl. The sequence continues at coordinate 501,690,787 of NC_090451.1, read as the reverse complement.
TGCTCATCGCAGCCATGACGCTTTGAATCGGTGTGCTTATGTCAACTGTTTCACTTTTTATTTTCAATTTAACTGGCAAGAAAAGTCCAGTTAGCAATTTACAACGCGAATAGCTCTAACTCGAGCAAATGCAAGACCTATTGCATTGCAAATGCTTGTTCTAATTCTTGTTATCAAATTCTAATACATGTTTAATGTCCTATGTGGATGGAGTATATGTATGATGTCATTAAGCCATGATCCTGGATGACCTATATGGTGGAGGCTGTGAAGCTCATACGCTCTTCACAATCAATGTATCTGCTCCATGATTCTATATCTATATTGCACAGTAGTAATGGTTCACCACACTTTCCTTAGAAAATTCTGATGTTGATTAGCCTTTTCAGTCCCATGCATGGGAAGAAAGCTAATAAATAGATGGTTATAGGTGGTAGCTAAAAAATATGTTTTTATCCATTTTAGCTCCCATTAGAAATAGCGCTTGCAGACATTTAAGAAACCATTCAACAGATTTAAGCGATAGTTGAAAGGAAAATTAATAATTATTCAGAAAGTGTCCTTTTTGTTTTTTGGTGTAAATCCATTCAGTTTTTTATAAGATATTAGCATTTGAAAAGGGTTCCCTGTAGGCTTGAAAGGGTTAACGGTTTTGTATGGCTTGGCTATTTAAAATCGCAATTTCCTAAGTCGTGGTTTCTGTTAATCACAATTTAACTTTTTGACAAACGTGAGTGGCTGACGAAGGGTATCAAAATGTTTTTTTACACCAACCTGAAAATTGCAGTTTTTTAGCAAAATCATGATTTTTGCAGTTTGGAAAAAAATTGTACAGCAAAGTGGGGTGGCTTTGATAGATGTCTGACCCCAGTGGAGTACTGGGGCACTCACAGGGATGAAAAATGAAGGAAATAGAAATAAATGACTTACCTGTGGTATATTTTTGATATTTAGGAAAATTCAGATTGCACGGTCAAAAAGGCACCATTTTGTCAAAACATATGATCTGACACAGCCAAGTTGGCCATCTGTGGCAGATTGGTCGCAGGGCTTGGCCACCACCATGTGCAATGCCAAATGGGCATATGGCAATTGAATGCATTTTGTCATACAAAATATAGCTCAATGCACTTTGCCAATGATAGAGGAAAAAAAAGCTGACTACCAACAGCAAACCATGGCAAGCAACATGACAGTGAGTGTGTATAATATATGGTAAACAACCTTTATGCCGAATTTTTTATAACGAAGTCCTGGTTAACGAAAGCAGAACAACGCTTTCTTTAACCACGACTTCGTTATTTTGTGCCTTAACCACGCATGTCCTGAACAACGAACATGCATGGTTAAGGTACAAACAAGGGAGTCGGCTGAGGAGGACGACGCAGATGACAAGGTGACGAATCAGGTAAGTGGGGGGTTTTAGGTTTTGGGGAGGGGGTGGGGGTCAGGGGGTTTTAGGTTTTGGGGTGGGGTTGGGGGGGTGGGGCGTTTTTGGTTTTGGGGAGGGGGTGGGTGGTCGGGGGTTTTAGGTTTTGGGGTGGGGTTGGGGGGTGGGGCGTTTTTGGTTTTGGGGAGGGGGTGGGGGGGTCGGGGTTTTAGGTTTTAGGGTGGGGTTGGGGGGGTGGGGCGTTTTTGGTTTTGGGGAGTGGGTGGGGGGTCAGGGGGTTTTAGGTTTTAGGGTGGGGTTGGGGGGGTGGGGCGTTTTTGGTTTTGGGGAGTGGGTGGGGGGGGGTCAGGGGGTTTTAGGTTTTAGGGTGGGGTTGGGGGGTGGGGCGTTTTTGGTGAGTGGGTGGGAGGTCAGGGGGTTTAAGGTTTTGGGGTGGGGTTGGGGGGTTGGGGTGAGGGATGTAGTGTGAATGGTGCCTATTGCTAATGATTTTATCAGGAATGCCTTTACAACGAAATATCGTTGTTAAGGCATTCGTGGTAAAATCATTAGTAGTAAAGACGAGGTCGGTGTTCCGACCTCGTTGTTAAGGTTAGTAGTAGTTTAAGATTCGGTGTTCCGTCATATAACCATAATATATATATATATGTATATGTGTGTGTGTGCATATATATATATATATATATATATATATATATATATATATATATATATATATATATATACACACACTCACTGAGTAATTATAGTTAGGATGCCTTTTTGTGTTGCTGATAACTTTAATGTTGTTTGACGAATCTCCACTAATCTATCAAAAAAGTGCTACTTTTTGACTAGTTTACACATGGAAAGCTTCAGGGAGGTCTGTCAAGCATGGGCTAAAAAAAAAAAAGGGGTCCAAAAATGCGTTTTCCATTATCATTTTTATTGGACCTTTAGACACAGCTACAGCCTAAACCACTGAAAGTATTTACAGAAAATTTGGCAGACAGCTAGTTCTTGGCCTGAAAGAGTGTTTTTGTGATTAAGTGTAAATCCATTCAGTAGTTTTTGAGAAATTATTCCTCTGAAGCTTTGATATTTCTTACCGCTGCGGATCTATGGGATGACAGATCTCTTGGAGAGATCTGATTGCCTGCCACACCATCAACAGCCCATCAGTGAAGTCAGGGAAATATGTGTTTGCTCCTGCCCACTAGGAGCATTGTTAAATCTCCCACCAGGCGGGAGCAAACACGCCTTCCCTCCCTGCAGCAGCGTGGGCAGGGAAGACATGTTTGCTCCCAGCTGGAGGAAGATTTAAAAATGCACCTGCCAGGTGGGAGCAGACTTTTGTTTCCCTGCCCGCACTCCTGCAGGCAGAGAAACAGATATTGCTCCCACCTCTGGAGAGCAAGCATAACAGCAGTATGTGGGGAGCTGCCCGGGGCCACAGGCCCCTGGGGTTCCCTCCATAGCTCCCAGCTAGTGTTTTGTGGGTGTTCTGGGTAGGCACTGGGGCACCCACTTCTGGCCCTGGTGGATGAGGTTCCATGGGCCTCATGAGGAAGAGGGATGGGGGCCATGTGGCTCTGCTCCTCTTTATAATGACATGAGGCCCCAGGTGGTAGGGTCTGTGGTGCCTAACTAGGCTTGAGGGGGAGGGCTGTGCGCCACACCCCTTTACAATGGAATTCGGCCTGGGACCTAATATGGCTTGGAACGGAAGAGCGACGCTACTCCCTCCCCTTTTTTATGACAATTGGCCCTGGAGATGGGAGTTCTCATGCCTCCCGCTCCTACTGTTAGTGGTTGAACCTGTGAGAGGGTTCCCCAGGCACCCTAAGGTTTGGGGAGGGTGGCAATGTGACCCTTCTTTATTATTAGTATTATTAGTGGTTGGCCCCAGGGGATGGGGTCCCGAGACCTCTTAAGGTCCGGAGAGGGGGCTACATGCCCCCTCCCCTATTATTAGTGGTTGGCCTCAGGGGATGGGGTCCCCCGGACTTCCTAAAACACAGGAAGAGGGGCCATGTTTACACCTCACCTATTACTGTTCTTGTTACTGGTGGACTGGGTCCCAGGAACACATTTAGGCTAAGGGAAGGGGGCACAAACACACTCCCCTAAAATAATTGTTTTTGGCTCTGTGCGTTAGGGTCCTCAGGGCATTTTAAGACAAAGCCTCTATCCCCTATAGTTAATTTTGGCCCTAGGGGATGGGTTCCCCAAGGCCCTTTGGGTTGGGGAGAGGGAACCACATGTTCCCTTCCCTAATATAAATATGTTTGGCCCTGGAGGATGTGGTCCCCGGGTCCTAATAAGGTTTGCGAAGTGGGGTTGCACAGTCCTTGTCTTCTTTTCTAAGTAATTCATCCATGAGGGCTGGTGTCCTTCGGGCCTAGTAAGGCTCGGAGAGTTGGGCTCTGTGGCCCTGGACCCTTTTTTATGGAATTAAGATCCAGGGGATGGGGTCCTGGGGCCTATAAAGGCTCTGGAAGTAGGGCTATATGCCCCCTACCCTATACTTAAATAATGGCACAGGAGAATATGGCCTGTGCTGCCACTACTGGCTCAGGAAGGTGAACTGTGTGGGGTGGGTTGGCTGAAGAATCAAATGGCAGGCCAGGCACTGCAGTCAACCCCTGCCACACAAAGCTGACGGCCCTGTGCAGGGTAGGGTTGGCTGCCTGCAGGGCGGGAGCCGAACGGCCTATCTTGCATGACCCATCCTATCCCCCAGGGCCAAATCATATATATTTATTAAGAAGAGTGTGGAAGACAGCCCCCCCTTCGCAAGCCATTATAGGCCCTGGAAACTCCACCCTCTGTGGACGAATTTCAATAAAAAGAGGAGGGTGCTGGGTGAGAAGACTTTACCCTCTCTGTGGCTGAACTGCATGATATATAACCAGAAAATTTTAGTGCAGATCCCGGCTTCCATAGTTTACCAAACTGTGTGGTCTTCTAAATGCCACTTTTATTCATTGTGCCTCGTTTTGAGGGGCAAATCTGATACAACCTTGAAGAAATTCTGTTCAGGATGTGCGCTTTAAAAAATTCTCAGTTACTTATGGTTTAATGACAAAATAGTGTTGATCCACATACAAAAACATTGCCTGTATACTGAACACATGACAAATTGCCATCTCTTGGCTTACTTTTAGCAGTGTTGTCAGGACATTTGAGTTGGGGAAAAGTTAATGTTTAAAATTATTACAGTTCAAGTCTGATGTCATAATGCCCTCTGCCAGTACTCAAGAAGAAAGGCAGGAAACATTGCATAATTTTAGATGTAGTTTAAACAACAAATATGAAAAATGCCTTTTTCTTTCACTTTTGTGCTTTCTTTTAAATGATAAACAGTGATAAGCAGAAGACATATTTATTGCAATACGTTTATTTTTTCACACTTTACTTAGAGAAACACTAGAATGTCCCTGCATGCTTCTACATATTCTGAGCTACAGCGTTATTTTCACATGACTTGTATTATACTGATTCTAGTATATTTTTTAAACAAATATCTGTTTTTATATGTTTACTTTTGCATTATTGTTGGCTTGATTATGAGTCAGGATGATATTTTTCTCACTTCATAAATAATTTTACCTTAGGTATGTTATTTATTGGGTGTGATAAATAGTGCCTATTATGAGTTTTTGGGGAATAGTATATAGATTTTGTTGTTTAACACACCAAAATCCTGATGGTTTGATAAATATTGTACACATTTCCCCTGTTAAATGTTGGCAGGTTTGACCTGTCGAAATCTAATGAAGGTTGAGGTATTTAACCCATCTGATAATTATCGGATATGTTAAGTACCTCCCAACTCGTAATTAAGACCTGTGTGCACATAGGGGTTTACTTAAGAGTGAGAGTACACAACCTGCTTGTAGTCATATCCTCTGTCTACATTTATTTTTCATGTCTTCAAACTTCCTATCTCGTTCATATGAAAGAGCAACACACCACAGAAGTAAGCAGTTTGTGGAAAGGGTGATATAACCATGTATTACAAGGAATATTCTTGCTGTACATTATAAGGATATTGCAAGTAACCTGTGAGCTTTGTGAGCCTATAAGGTACACAGGCTTTTGGCTTTGTTCATTTACATGGTCACAGAACTCCTCAGTGAATTGCAACATCCATAAAATGCATATCAGGGGTCACTTTACCCCATTAATGATCCTTGGCTCAGGCCATTCTGACAGGGCTATATGGCCATAACCAGAGCTGAGAAGCATTTGTTGTAAAACAAATAACAGAGAGGATTGGGGTAAGGATTTGCTAAGTCCCTATCTCCCCTCTGTGATAAATCGGTGGCATATAAAGAATTTCAAGAAACATGTAGAATTTAGAATAGAGGCATTAGGATTCATGCCCTGAATTTCAGTCTGATGTGCAGCGGTTCAAGCGTTCAGCTCATGATGACACCAAGGTTTGTTTGGAAATTAGCATTCCTACACTATTTTTTTTACTGTGCCAGCAAAGCGGTACTGACTGTGACTCAAATTTATTTACAACCCTCAACCAGGACAGCATCAGCCATCTACTCATCACTAAGAATGACCACTCATCTTAGCCCAACTCTGAACATCCTGAAATCTCTAGACGCTTCTATTCCAAGCTTAGAGGTAACCTAGAACCCATTAATACTCTGGGAGGGAGGGAGAGGTAGTAATTAAGGCACATCTTGGAGGGTCTGCTGTTCTCAAAATGAAGTGCGCTTTAGGAATATCATCTCACCTCTTCACCTTGTCCCACTGAGAAGCCTAGTGCAATTGTTAGCCTACTGAGTATGTGTTGTGCTGGTATGAAGCACTAAACAAAAATAAAGTTAACTGAGTGTTTCAGTAAGGCTTCCCCCTCCATGGTTATGCATTGTCTAGAACCTGAGCCTCACATTTCACCAGTACCTCAAAAAATGACAGCATAGACAGGTCACATCTGACATTTATCCCTGCGCTGAAATCTGTACTTAATGAATACTTGAGCACCCCGTTAGGGGCACTGGTATTCCCCTCTAATATTAAAAGGATTCAAAGATGATGCAAGGCGATGACAATCCCGGAGAAGAGAAGAGCTTGGTCTGTAGCAATGCTTCGAGGTATAGAGGTATTTTTCTTTTACTTTTACTAAAAGGGGTGTTTGTACGAGTACACATTATTTACATTGCAGTCGCAGGATTCAGTGATGGGCAAAACATTTAGTATTGTGTTTTTTTCAGATACTTAGAGAGGATGACTTTGAGCGATGCCTCTCCCGATTTTACCATATTCTCAAAGTTCTGAGTACGGCCTTTTCAGTACTTTAGAGCATTTTTTACATTTCTTAACACCCCTGAAATTTAAATATGTAATTGCAGACTGCCTAGGTATGCTGATTTTAAGGATGTGTCCTTCTGCTTTTAGACACTTCTGCATAGCACTATTTGACAGCGAAAGCAGATGCTACCATTTTAAGTGTGTTTCTTCTGTAAATTCCACTTCAATTGCATGTGACTACTAAGAATGTACATGGAAATTTAAAGTAAATATTTTGTGCTTTTTTGAAACATTATGGTTATTACCCGATAGTAACCAATAACATTGGACTAACCACTATCCTTGCGTTACGGAGCAGCTGCCTGGCATAAAGTGCTTCAATGCCTAGTAAGTAGGGCGTGATACATAAATATATATATGATAACATACCTGATTCAGTCTAGAGACTCCCAATTTTTTTAACCCCAAAATGCTTTATTTTAGATGACCACAGCTCAAAATCACCTTCACATTGTAATGGCATACTGCGGTCTAATGTCACACCAGGGGTGGTCGTGACGCGGTGACCCGGAAGCCGGAAAAAGAACTTCCTCTGGCCAGGAGACCAGGGGTCTATAAATAAATAGGGTGAACTGCACTCGTGGTTGTTATGCCCTTATGCTGACACTGGTGTGGCCTGTGTTGTGCCGGTGCAGCTAGTGAAAGGTCTCATCACCCACCGCATTACACTGGCGACAAGGGTGGTCTCTTACCCAGACACCGCACGCGACCTGCCTGCAGTGAATCAGGAAACACAGATGCCTGCTTCCCGTCACATGTGATGTACTAGCACGGCTGGCTGGCAGTAGTGACAGACTCCCTCTCTGCGGTGACCTGTATGCCACAAGGGGGCTCTCCTCAGCAAACGCCTTGCACTGCCTGGCGAGGGCTATTTAGATGATCTCCGGAGCCAGCCAAGGAAGGCTTCAATTAGAGGCCCCTCATACCAACCACATCCAGCCATCGCCCCAAGGTCTGAAGAGCTTAGCGGGGACATCACTTACACGGAGACATACTCAGGTAAAGAAGTGTACCCATTCTGCCCTGCTGACTGAAAAAAAGGGTATACAAAGAAGACACACAGGAAAAAATAATTAATTAACAAAAAGTAGTAGATGAACACACAAACCTGTTGGAAGATCACCACTATCACTGAATGGATGAATGTCAGTAAGCATAAAGCAAATGACAGAGACATCCAAGCTACATTCCATGTGATCAACAGAGAAGCAGATACCCTCTGTGGCAACCACTCAGCAGAACAGCTAGGCCTGGTGTAGTTTGTGAAGAGTATCTGAACGTTCCAGGCGGATGAACTGCTGGGACAGTTTCTGAAGCTGTTCAGCGGTCTAGGGTGCCTTAAGGCTCCTCCCATCCAGCTACACAATGACAAAGACGACAAACCTATAGCCCTGTGGCACAGACACATCCTGTTCCACCACTGCCTGCTGGTGGAGCAGGAGTTGGACAACCTTGAAAACCAAGGAGTGATAGAGAGAGTGTCAGACTCAATCCCCTGGTGTCACCCATGGTGATTGTAGAAAAGCCAAAAACAACCAGGAAAGAACCGGCTGTGCATCTACATGCACCTCCCCAACAAAGCAATCAAAACGGAGAGGCACATAACACCCACCACTGATTACATAATTGCTGACCTGAACGGCTCCAAGTGATTTTGAAAGATTGACTTAAATTCCGATTACCACCAACTAACCCTCGCAGAAGAGAGCAGGTATATCACCACCTTCTCCATGCATCTAGGGCTACGGAGATACAAACACCTCAATTTCGGCATATCATCGGCTGCCAAAGTATTTCAAGATGCTGTACCCAGGACCCTGTCTGGCCTGTAATGAGTGATAAATGTCAACAATGACTTTCTGATCCACTCCGCCACCACCGAAGAACATCACTAACACTTGAAAGCCACTCTCAGAACACGGCCTCACTCTGCACAAAGAAAAGTGTGCTTCCTTCCAGACGTCCATCAAATTCTCTGGGTATGTTTTCAACCAGCAAGGAGTCAAAGTCGACCCAGGAAGTCTCAAGCCATCCAACAAGCCCAGAGCCGAAAACAGTAACCGAGGTATGCAGCTTCCTGGGTTCGGCCACCTACTGCGGCACGTTCATCCCTAACCTTGCCAACCTGGCTGAGCCATTCCGAGTCCTGACAAAGACCGACACCCCCTGGGCGTGGGGAGCTAGGGAAGAACAAGCCTTCCAGACACTTAAGGAAGCGCTGTTGGGTGAGGTCACTATGGCCTACTTCGACCCTCTCAAGAAGACAGAACTAGTGGTTGACGCCAGCCCCGTAAGTCTAGGGGCAGTATTGACTCACGAGTCGAACTGGGCTACTGGGTCCCACTAGCCAGCAAAGCCCAGACCCCGACCGAGCAACTCTACGCGCAAATAGAAAGGAAAGCTTTGGCGATCAAATGGGCCTGTGGACATTTTCACCTGTAGCTCCAGGGGAGGCCATTCAGGGTGATAACAGACCATCAGTCACTTGTACCATTGTTCAAAGGAACCGCATCACACTTGCCCCGAGGATCGTAAGATAGGCCATCCAGCTCCAACATTATGGGATGGAAATAGCGTACGAGTCTGGATCGAGGAACCCCGCTGACTTCTTGTCCTGGCACCCACTGATGCCTCGAGGAGAACTGGCAGAGGAAACTGAAGAAACGGAGGCCCGCGTCAGAGTGCTTACAAAGCCAGCTGCCCAAAAACACGTGGTGCAAAAGAAATATCAGAAGCCACCACGGAGGATGACATTCTAGTGAAAGTAAAGCGAATCCTAGATGGTAGCTCATAGACCAATTTTCTTAAAGAAGCCAACTAATGGGAGGGTAGTGAGGAGGAAAGGCTCACAAAACTATGGCAAGTCCAAAATGAACTCAGTCTAACCTAAGAGGGTCTTATCCTACGAAGGCACCGCCTAGTCATCGCGTCAAGCCTGCAGAAACGAGTGACTGTGTTAGCACATGGCGGTCATCAGGGCATGGTCAAAATGAAAGCACATATGAGGGAGAAAGAATGGTTCCCTGGCCTAGCAGGGGGCAGTGGATAACTATGTGAAAAAATGTCCTGCATGTCAACTAACAAGCGCACCCGAAATACCAGCACCCATTAAAACAGAGGAACAGTGCACCGTACTGTGGTTCAAGCTTAGCCTTGACTTGAGGAGTTTTCCCGACGGCAGAGTGACGCTAGTGCTAGTGAATGGGTACTTGAAATACCCCGTAGTCGAGGTCATCGAATCTACTGCCTTCAGCAACATGGCCCCTGTCCTCAAGAAAATATTCGCCATGTTTGGGCTGCCCGAAGAGATCAAGACAGACAATGGCCCCCTCTTTCAAGGTACAGAGTTCCACGAGATCCTGGATAACCTTGGAGTAAAACATCACCGAATCACCCCGCAGTGGCCTCAAGCCAATGGTGAATTAAGCGCTTCATGTGCACGCTCAACAAAGGCCCTCTGATTAGCCACGTGGGAGGGGGGGACCCGGAGCTCTATTTCCATTGATTCCTGGGAGAATGTTGAGGAAACACCCCACTGCACCACTAAACAATCAAAGTGGTCCCTAATGCTACCTGGAGCAAGAAGAGACGCCATACCCACCTGTCCAGGATGGCAACCGCTCCAGACTTGCCCAAATGAAACTCAAAACTATGGCAAGTCCAGAATGAACTTAGTCTAACCTAAGAGGGTCTTATCCTACGAAGGCATCGCCTAGTCATCGCGTCAATCCTGCAGAAATGAGTGACTGTGTTAGCACATGGCGGTCATCAGGGCATGGTCAAAATGAAAGCACATATGAGGGAGAAAGAATGGTTCCCTGGCCTAGCAGGGGGCAGTGGATAACTATGTGAAAAAATGTCCTGCATGTCAACTAACAAGCACACCCGAAATACCAGCACCCATTAAAACAGAGTAACAGTGCACTGTACTGTGGTCCAAGCTTAGCCTCGACTTCTGGAGTTTTTCCGACGGCAGAGTGACGCTAGTGCTAGTGGATGGGTACTTGAAATAGCCAGTAGTCGAGGTCATGAATCTACTGCCTTCAGCAACATGGCACCTGTCCTCAAGAAAATATTCGCCATGTTCGGGCTGCCCGAAGAGATCAAGACAGACAATGGCCCCCTCTTTCAAGGTACAGAGTTCCACGAGATCCTGGATAACCTTGGAGTCAAACATCGCCGAATCACCCCGCAGTGGCCTCAAGCCAATGGTGAAGTTGATCGCTTCATGTGCACGCTCAACAAAGGCCCTCTGAATAGTCACGTGGGAGGGGGGGTGACCCGGAGCTCTATTTCCATTGATTCCTGGGAGAATGTTGAGGAAACACCCCACTGCACCACTAAACAATCAAAGTTGTCCCTCATGCTATCTGGAGCAAGGAGAGAGGTCATACCCACCTGTCCAGGATTGCAACCACTCCAGACTTGCTCAAATGAAACTCAAAGGAAGTGGATAGAGACATATGACTGGGCCAGTGGAAGGAGACGCATGACGAACCAGCACTTACAAATTGGAGACCGTCTAATTATAAAGGACCGAAAACCAGGCTGGAAGTTTCGCACACCCTATGAACCAGGGGTGTGGGTCGTCAGCAGGGTGGCTGGCACTATGATAATGGTAAAGAAAGCCAACCAGACAGTGTCCCGAAATGTTTCCTGGTTCTGGAAGGTAACGTTCAAGGAACCCTCAACCACGGAACCAGACTCGATTTACCTTCACCCAGAACTTGGTCCAGACAGCCCGGAACCTCGAAATGCAGGAGAAAAGGTGTGGCGAGCAGACCAGGCACTCTGAGCTCCTCAAAGAGTGCCTTGTCTGAAACCCAGGCCGAAGAACAGCAGCCTCAAACTCAACACTATGACCTCAGGCCAAACCCAGCGCCGAGCCAAAGACTGAAAGACTTTGTGTATGTCTTAGTTGTTAATTTTGAATAAAGTTGGGAGGGTATGTAATGGTATACCGTGGTCTAGTGCCACCAGTGGTGGTCGTGATGCGGTGACCCGGATGCCAGAAAAATCATTTCCTCTTGCCAGGAGGCAGGGGTCTATAAATAAATGGGGTGAACCGCGCTCATGGTTCTTATGCCCTGACGCCGACACTGGTGTGGCCTGTGTTGTGTTGGCGCAGCGCGCACATGCCAGCCTAGTGAAACGCCTCATCACCTGCCACATTACCACATCAATGTAAGTCTAAGGGGGAAATCAGTCCCCCAATTTTTTTCAACATCTCCCTATTATCATGTTCAAAATGTTGGCATGCATTAATGCATTTAAAGTTTACTTAGGCACCAAATCCGTTCAGGTAACAGCTAGACTGAAGTGCTTGCAGCTGCAATTCACAGTTTTTTTCCAAAGAGATAACTGAGTCACCCAAAGCCTTAATTGTATGCACCGACCTTTTTACAAACGCGCTCCTTTCTGTGCACGAGTACCCATCTCTCCATCACATGCAGTGTGTTCTCTCCTTCATCCCGCACCCGGGCCCTCGGTGCAGATGAGCACCTGCATTGTCTCCGCGCGCCCCCATTTTCATACGCAAACGGCTCGCACGACAGCCGCGCGCGCACCATGAAAGGCAGCAGTATATGCGCGAAGGCTCGCCGTCGAGCTGGCGCCGCTGCCTATCTGACGTGCAGCTCATTATGTTAAAGGCATTTCACAGGTTCCTTTCGAGGCGACGAGCGGTGGCCAGGGACCTGCCAAGAAGCCTCCATTTCGACGTGTGCCGCCGCTAATGTATTAACTGCAGCCACACGTCCGCCGGCCGCATCTCCACAAGCAGGCCCGGGAGAGAATGACTGGCAGTCGCTGGAATTAAGGCGCGCGAAAGACGCAGGCGATCAATCGCCCCGAGGATCCTGCAGGCCTTATCTAATGGTAGAGGCTCTCCAAACGTTTATGAAGGCATCTGTAGTCGAGAATGTAAATGACGGCCTTTTCACATTGTGTACCAGACTTTCTGAAACGATTTTGCCAGGTAATTCCACTGTGCCTAAAGTTCACTGGTCACAGCCTTCTGCTGCCCACACAGTAGACTCCATAGCAAATGTATTCAAATGGCCAGTGTGGTTTTAAGAGATTTTTGTAGTGTCACCGGGCTCCAGAGATTATCCCATTGAGAGACCATGCTAGGCCCCCTAATCTGCAAACAATTTATAGGAAGCAAATTAATCTAACACCAAGGTGTTCTGGTTAAGTAACCAAGAGAACCGTGTTGGGTCCAAGGATGGCCAATACCTACTTGGTAAAAAAAATAGAGCAAAGTCAACTGCCATCAAACAAAGCATGGTAAGAACCAACATAGGGCAGAAGATGAAATTGTGGTGGAAATTATTACTCTGATTCAGGGTCGGGTTTACCTTTCAAGTGGCAGTGTGCCTAGGTCCTGTGATGTTTGACACTTGGTCCCCGTAAAGCGGTCCACTCACTACCCTCCCAGCTCACTCGTGTGTGTGTGTGTGTGTATGTATGCTACCTGTGGTGCCAGTAAGACTAGAGGTGTCACTTTGACGTCACATTTTTTATTACATTTTCCAGCGTGGGATGGTGCTCTGGCAGGGCTCGCAGACAGAGTTTACCCCCATCGAGATACCATGCTAGGCAGGCAGGAAAGCACAGTTTTGCGAGTGGGAGGGAATGCACAGAGGATGGTGGGTGGATGGCAGGAGGCCAGGTATTTATCATATAGAAAGAGTAGGGGAGTCCATGTTATGTATGGCTCCCCCATTACCCTTTTGCTGCTGCATAGCAGTTGGAAGCAGAGGCAGGTGACTCTGTAAGTCATACAAAACATAAAATTATAGATTGATAAAAAGTGAATAAGGGTTATTTCTCATTAAAATAGAAATATTTTAATATTTCTTGGACTTTTCAGTGACAATAAAGACAACTCGATTTTCAATCTTGTTGTCTATTTAATGTCTCTCAGAAGTCCTCGGTGAAAAGCACCCACATTATTCACTCTTGTCCATCTATAAATCTATAGGTTACCACCATAGGCCTGATTTGTCAGGCTACCGAAGGAAATAACCCTGCAAGGTTGCATCGAAAAGTTAAGAAATGCATCCCTCCTTATTTTCTTTTAATGGCCATGACTCCTTACTGATCTTACAAACCAAATATTATAAGCCAGAGGAGTCTGTTTCACAAAACGTGCCCAAAGCATCACAGTTTCGTCTGCAGCCATTTAACGTAAAAAAAAGCACATACTGAAACTCCTTTCAGCAGCATGTCCCACTTTTCAATTTATTTGTAGCCATCAAATGTGGGCAAAGAGTAGGGATAGGAGATCCGAAACAAGCAGCCAATTTATCACACTTTTAACCTGTTTTTCAACCGGAAAATCACTTTCCTTTTATGTTTTGGAAGAGAAGGCTGGCTGCCACCTGATCCATTGACAGCGTTTCACAAAGCAGAGTCCCTGCATAGTTTTTTGCATCCTGAGGTCCAAACAACAAGTGTACACACATAGCCAAGCCTTGCTCCCCACCCCACTCTTACTTTTTTCGCTGGCAAATGGGAAGCATTGAATGCTCCTCCCTCCAGGACCAGTCTTTCCATTTCTTTGGACACCCTTTCCTCGGCCCCATGCCATACAGAACCCCCTCCACACTTTTACCACATGGTAGAGCAGGTGGTAAATGTGTGTATTAAACCACTCAGGAAATGACAATTCCTTGCCTGCACAAGTACTAGTTGTGAATTATCACATAGGAACAGTAATCATGTGTGCAAAGGATTCACCACACCGGTATAGTAGAACTTGCAATTAGGGCTTATAGTGTTCAGCATTCCCTGACACAGCATTTTCATGGGTTGTACCCAGAGGTCAAATTAAAGAACTATTAAGGAACTTTCATGTGCCATGTTCAGCAATGGGAGCATAATTGCACAGGAATTATCACCAGTCAATGGCACTGTTTCTTGTGTAGCATCGAGTTGTCATCAGGGCCGGATTTGATACCTCATGCCAAGCATTCCAAGGGAGCCCTTTCACATATACTACCCAGCATCCCATGCAGCGTTCTCATGTGCTGTGTCCAGCATTCAATGAGAAATCTTTCATGTGTACTACCCAACATTCCAAGAGACACTTTCTAGATCACATATTCATCATTCCTTGTCACAGTACTTTCACATCCAACTATCAACATACCATGGTTGTACAGATTCATGTTCCGTGTTGATTGTTTTACAGCAGACCACTTCTAATGTACAAACATGGTTGTTTTACAGATCAGAACTTCCGCGAACCAAATTTAGTTTTCTGCAAAAGAGTGCTTTCACATGTAGCTTCCAGTGCTCCACGGGATAGAAGCTGCATGTTGTCAAATGACACCATATGCTTCTTACATTACTAAGGAACAACACAAAAATTGGCCACACAGTGACTCTTTTTAGGTTTTGCCTACTGCTCGCATGTGTTCTTAGGAAAGCTGTTGTAATAAAACAACTATTAAAAACTGAGTTAGAGATCACACATTACTTACTGATACTTACTGTTAGAAATGGGGTCCTTGGTTGACAGTCAGATTACCCCCTGTCCAAGCAAAGACCCTCACTCTAGTCAGGGTAAGTCACACACATTCCAAATTATCCTGTGCCCACCCTCTGGTAGCTTGTCACTGAGCAGTCAGGCTTAATTTAGAAGGCAATGTGTAAAGTATTTGTGCAATAAATCATACAATACCACAATATAACACCACAAAAATACACCACACAGTTTTTAGAAAAATATATAATATTTATCTGAATAAATGCAGGTCAAAACAATTAAAGATGAAATAAGCAAATGTAGGGATATCACTGAAAGTGATATCAAGTGTCTTTAGAGTTTAAAAGATTACTGTAAAAGCAATAAAAAGTGTCTTACGGTCTCCTAGAAACAACAAGTGTCTCTTGCAGGGTTTGAGTTGAAAAATCCTCGTGAGGGACTGCAGAGGAGGAGATGCGTGGAAAATGGTGAGTGTGCGTCAGTTTCGCCCCTTCGCACACGGACTTGCGTCGTTATTATCCACACGGGGAAAACGTTGTGTCGATTTCCGGCACACAGACTTGGAACCTCTTCGGGTTGCGGGATTTTCAGACGCCCCGGGGACGATGTGTGGAATCCTGGGCTTGCGGAGCAAAGTCACAGTGGCTGCGTCGATTCCGGTAGGTGACGTGTGGAATTTTCTTCTGCACGGCAGGCACTGCGTCGATTCCTCTCAGGAAGTCGGGCAGTGTCGTTCTGAGTCGGCTTGCGTTGATCCAGTAGGGCTGTGCATTGAAGTTCCGGTCGCGTCGCTGGCGCTGCATCGATCTTCTGTTTGCGAGGTCGGGCTGCGTCGTTCTGCACTCGGCGTGCAGGGAAATCTTCACCGCGAGCAGGCTGTGCGTCATTCTTGGCAGGCAGTGCGTCGAATTTTCGCTGCACAGGGATTTCAGCTGCAGGAGAGAAGCCTTTTTGGTCCTGAGACTTCAGGGAACAGGTGGCAAGCTCTATCCAAGCCCTTGGAGAGCTCTTCTGCAACAAGGCAAGAGAACACCAAGACAGCAGGGCAACAACAAGGCAGTAGTCCTCTTCAGAAAGCAGTCAGGTGAGTCCTTTAGGCAGCCAGCAGTTCTTCTTGTGAGGGTACAGGTTCTGGTTCAGGTTTCTTTTCCAGGAAGTGTCTAAGGTGGTAGGGCAGAGGCCCTGTTTTTATACCCAAATGTGCCTTTGAAGTGAGGGAGACTTCAAAGTGTGCCTTAGAAGTGCATCAGGCCCCCTTTCTGTTCAATCCTGTCTGCCAGGATCCCAGTAGGTGGTGTGACAGTCCTTTGTGTGAGAGCAGGCCCTCCACCCTCCCAGCCCAGGAAGACCCATTCAAAATGCAGATGTATGCAAGTGAGGCTGAGTATCCTGTGTTTGGGGTGTGTCTGAGTGAATGCACAAGGAGCTGTCAACAAAACCTAGCCAGACGTGGATCGTAAGGAACAGAAAGACTTAAGTGCAGGGAAATGCTCACTTTCTAAAATTATTTTGTATTACCATTCTGGCCATACTAAATATGACCTTCCTACTCCTTTCAGATCAGCAGCTACCACTCAAACAATGTATGAGGGCAGCCCCAATGTTAGCCTATGAAGGGAGCAGGCCTCACAGTAGTGTAAAAATGAATGTAGGAGTTTTACACTACCAGGACATGTAAACTATACAGGTACATGTCCTGCCTTTTACCTATACAGCACCCTGCCCTAGGGGTTACCTAGGGCACACCTTAGGGGTGAAATATGTAGAAAAAGGAGAGTTTTAGGCTTGGCAAGTACTTTTAAATGCCAAGTCGAATTGGCATTGAAACTGCACCCACAGGCCTTGCAAGGGCAGGCCTGAGACAAGGTTAAGGGGCTACTGAAGTGGGTGGCACAATCAGTGCTGCAGGCCCACTAGTAGCTTTTCATCTGCAGGCCCTGGCCACATATAGTGCACTCTACTAGGGACTTATAAGTAAATTAAATAGCCCAATTGGGTGTGATCCAATGTTACCATGTTTAAAGGGAGAGAGCATTTGGACTTTAGCACTGGTTAGCAGAATCTAAAAACCAGCAAAAACAGTATCTCTAAAGTGGAGGGAGGCAGGCAAAAAGTTAGAGGTGACCACCCAAGCCTGTCAGGTCTAACACTTACCATTGAGTGGCTTCCACTTCACTCTGGTTTCTTTGCTTCTTAGTGGTTACACCCCTTGCTTCCTGCCAGCTGCTCAACTCCTCCGCAGTCTTCTCTGGGCTTCCATCCATATTGTGGAGCATGGACCCAGCATAGCTTAGTGTTTGCAACCAGTGTCCTTCCACTGGCTCCGTCCTGCTCCAAGTACTTTTTCTTTTACTTTTGACATTGCACTCTTAAAGAGTGCATGGCAACGTACAGTTTCCTCCCACCCCACCATCCATTTCCCCCGCCAGCCGTTTACCTATCAACACCCCGCAATCCGTTTTCCCCCACCCTGCATCTATTTCCCCATCATTCCATTGGTTTTCTCCTATTACCTTGTCCGTTTTCTCCCATCCTACCCGGTTTCTCCCACCCCACTCCCTGCTGCCCATTTTGTTTCAACCCACCATTCTCTCTTGTGTTGCTTAACCCTCCGGTGCTGTTTTTACAGATATTGCACTTGAGGATTGGCTGTTGTGCAATATTTCTTAAATGAAAACAAAATGCTATCATGCAGTCCACGCTGGCTGCGTCATAGGGCTTTCATTTATTTGCTTTCTTTAAGCCATGTTGCATGGCAACTCGCGCTGCTGTACAAGATGTCTAAAAACATTGACAAAACCAATAGATCTTTCAAAGGCAAAACAGATTGGTTTTGCCAATGCTTGTTTCATTCGAGGGCAACAGTGTATACTGGTTTTAAAAATAAATCACAGAAATGCTGCTTTGTCCAGGGGTGCTGTGCTTGACATCTATACTTACAAATCATATAACAAAATGAACTCATGGGCTTTCTAGCAACACTTAAAGCTGTCTTCATTTTCGCCTTCTTGTCCCACTGTAAAGATGGAAACTTATATTTTAAAAGCAATAGCTGGGGAAAGCAAGGCTTTTGTTGGCAATATCTTTCTTTTTCATGCATTTGCTTAGTTCCACACTGGCTCGTGTTTTCCTGCTTAATTGTTTTGTATGGTTCCTCTCTGGCTCATCTCATCTTGCTTCATCTTTATGGTATTCACCCTGGTCCATTTCGTTCTCTTCATTTCTTCTTTTTTGTTGTACCTTGGCCTATGTATTTCTGCTTAATTTCCTTGTTTTGTTTTATCCTGGCTCGTGTTTTTCTGCTTAATGTCGTTTTTTTATCTGGCACATGTTTAACTGCTTCATTTCTTTGTTTTATTCACTCTTACTTTTGTAGACCTGCTCCTTTGTTTTGTTCATCTTGGCTTCTGTATTCCTGTTTCATTCTTTTGATTCTTATAATCCTGGCTCGTCTTCCTGTTTATGTTCTTTAATTTGTTCTCCCTTGACTCGGGTAGACATGTTTATTTCTTTGCTTTAGGCATCTGAGGATCATTTTTTCCTGTTTAATTTTTTTCTTCCTTTGTTGTATGATGGCTCAAAACTTCTTTGTTCATTTCTTTATTTTGCTGTACTTTAGAGTTATATCTTTCTGCTTCTTTTCTTTGCTGTACCGTAGTTCATATCTTCCTTTGTTTTGTTAAACACTGACCCATGTTTTGCGGCTCTAGTTCCTTGTTTAATTCACCCTTGTTTGTGTCGTTTGTTTGCCCATTTTGCTCGTCTTCCCGTTTCATGTTTTTTTGTTTGTTGTACACTGAATAGTGTGAGATTTCATTGTTTTATTGCACCTTAGATACTTCTGTTGGTCCCCATAGCCTGAAATGTCCATCGATCTGTGATCGAGGTGAGGGTTGCTTGCAAGGTGACTGCAAAGCTACTGATGTAAGGCAGGGCACCTATCACCTTTTGCAACATCGACTCCTTACTTTGATAAGGAACGACGTTTTCGATCAGGCGCCCTGAAATATCTCTCTTACATGAATCCTAACCTCTCCTAAACGTATAATTGTAATGACTAGAGACAGTCTCATCTGTAGTACAGTGGGTAGATTACCCGATGACCATGTCCAGGTCCAGTGCAAGGACATTGCCTAGTATGGTTTTGCAGTTGTGCCTGTATGTGCACACCTCTACAACGCTGGCGGGGCTAAAGTAGAAAAGTCACTTGTTAAAGTAGCCACCATGTGGCTGAATCTGCTCTTGCCCTTGTCAAGAATCCTATCCATTTTCTATTCGGTCTGCTTCTGATAATTAGGTTCCTTGGAATTCTATACTTGTGTACTCTAAATACTAGCAATGAACGAAATCAAAGAACAACCGGCATTATTCTCAACTGTTTTTTTTATTTCCTAAATGTAAAATATCCGAAAGTTAGAATAGGACTGTCTGTCACTATTAAATGAAAAATGCGTTTCAAAAACAGGTGTAAAGGAGTGTCCAAAGTCACAGATTGTGAGGAAAGAGTTATCAATCCTGAGACTAAGCTGTTCATTTATATTCAGTGTATACTGATGCATGTATGCCTCTCTAGGTACATTTTCAAATTAACATAGTTAACATCTCTTGTTTGCCATGCATTACAACAGACATGATATTTGAATTTTGGATTTGAAAATCACACTCTCTGCAGGTAACCCTCACATAGCAATATATTTCAACTTTCCAGGAAGAAACATAATCCTAGAATACATCAATCACCACCCATGCAACATCACGGACAACCTTTCCTTTGGGAATTTTTTAGTTATATACAAATAGGGAAGATTAGTTTTCAAAGGTTAACATATTGGTAAAGAAAGCGGGTATCTTGGCTGGGAAGTCCACTAAAGAGAAGGGTTGGGTAGTATGACAGAGCCTGTTTGCTTATGGTTCAATCTTTTATGTACTCTGACAAAAAAGACTTCACTACTATGCCACTATTCATATTAGTTTTTCCCAACAAATCCCTTTCCACCAAATTCAATTTTTCAACAATGAAAAGCCATAATAAGGCAGGTGAATTGCTTAGATAATTTATTTACCTCCATTGTATATACTGTAGTATAGCGAGGATTGACATGGGGTTTCTGTTTCTAGCCAAGTAAGGAGGCTGCCATCTTGGATGAGTGATCAAATATCACCCAATCTCTTCTCTTCCTTTTAATTGTATTCATGTATGAAACCTTTGCCCGTTGATCTTAATATCCATTAACAACATCTCAGTTTGCAAAGGCAGCCATGAAAAGGAAATTAGTGAATCATTTCTTTCAGTGCTCCAAATTCGGTAACATGTCTTTTTTCACTTTTGCTCACTAGGTCAAAATGGTGCCCAAATTATCCATATATATGGCGGGGGGGCGAGTCATAGTTACCTTAGGGCACGAGTTACAGTTACTTGAGGTAACTCTAACTGGTGAATTTCTATGGTTTGGTACGTTTAGAATGTGAGCCTAACTATGACGTCCCTGTAACATTTGACCTGTTATTTTTAAGTGAATATATATATATATATATATACACATATATATATACACACACATAATTATATATATATATGTATATAATTATATATAAAATTATATATATATATATATGTATATAATTATATATAAAATTATATATATATATATATATATATATATATATATATATATATATATATATATATATATATATATATATATATATATATATATTATAATATAATAATTACCTAGTGGCAGCCACCACTGGGTAGTTATAGTTAGGACCATGTTTCCACAGATTTTTTTTTTTGTTGACTTTGCATATATCTTTGGCACCATTTGATGAATCTTCACGAAAACTTCCCAAAAGAAAGTGTTGCAGTGATTCTTGTGGCGCACTGAAAGTTTCTGGGTGATCCGTCAAGCAGGGACATGAGTAACAAAGTGGGTCAAAAAAGTTGGGTTTTCCATGTTAATTCCCATAGGACCTTTAGACATGTCTACAGCTCGAACCACTCGATGGAATTACACCAAATTTGGCAGAAAGCTAGCTTTAGGTATTCAGATTACACTTTCGCTTATTTGTTGTAAATCCGTTCAGGCGTTTTTAAGAAACGTAGGTAAATTCAAATTTGTATATCTCAGAGCAATAAGTATTCACGAACAAAGACAAGCCCGTGCAGGAAAATGCGTAGCTATGTTGGCTGCCAACACTTCAAACCAGAAAAGGTTGGCAGCCATCTTGGGACGCAACTTCAGCCGACTCCCAGTAAAAAAGTTTAAAAAAACAGAAAAGGGTCCAGTGTAGGGACACACTGACCCCTTATCTGTGGCGGAGGGTACCAGAGGGACCCCCCCATGCTAAAAAGCATTTTGTTTATTATTTTTTTGCTGTGAAAGAATAAAATTGTGGCAAAAACATAAAAAAACAAGTGTGTGCCTCAGGTCTAATGTCCCTGGGGACTGCCAACCCCCAGGGCCGGTTCCTGCTATGTCCTGGGGTGCCCACCCCGGGACATAGCTGTGGCTTGGCTGCAGCTCTGAAGCTGCAGCCAAGCCACAGCAAACACTCCGGGTTCGGACAGCGGGACCTGTCAAGCAGGTAACCATCCAACTCTGTGCCGCGCATGGCCTGCGGACAGGCCCTGCACCCAATTCCCTATAACCGCCCTGTCCTGCACCAAGCACAAACTTTGGCTATACACAGTGGCAGTTAGCCATAGGAACTGCGGCCGACCCCCTATTACCATCCAACCCCAAGCCGTGCACAGACTTTGGCCCTGTGTGGCAAGGGTTGGCTGCAGGGCCTGGCATGCAGCCAGCCCCTTGAACCAGCCCCCTACAACTACCCAACTCGACGTTGACCCAAGGTGACTCTTTGCTATGCAGTTTTTTAGACATACATCTGACATTCAACCCAAAAGATTTTGATGGGAAAAAGGCATAAATGTTCCTTCACTAGGAATGTTTAACATTCAAAACGCTAGTAAACAAACAGACAAACTACCATGAAATGCCAGTATTTTTACTTTCAACCTACAGAGTGACAGTCCAAGAGCTTTACCAGTGAGCCACATGAGACTCTCTTCTGCTGTGCCTCAAAACATAACTATAACATTTGCAACCAAACATCTTGCCACTGCGACACTTTAAAGTTATAGCATGGAGAGACCATTACAATAACAATCTCTCTCTGTTTCTTCCAACCCTTTATGGGATGGAAGAGAGAGTGACAGAACCGCGGGGGAGCCTAAAGGCCACTGTGGTCCTAGCCAGCTCCCCATGTTCTGCGTTAGCCAGCATTGCTCCCACAAGCAGGGAGCTGCTTGAAATAGCAGCTCCCTGTTTGCAGGAGCAATCTTTTCATCTGTTTCCCTGCATGCAGATATACAGATGAAAACTCTGCTTTCTGCAAGTGGGAGCTGTTTTACAGCTCATGCTTGCAGAAATTGGAATTGTGATGGAATTGTGAACTGTCAGCTCCCACCAAGCAAAAGTAAACAGCTACCTCCCGAAGGTGAGCACCTCAGGAGGTAGCAGGAGCCGGACTTGGGGGGTGGCAATCCCCAGGGCCATCTATGACTACACAAGAGAGGACATGGGCCCCCCACTACATTGTAGCTCTTAGCCACTGGGAGGTGGTGGTCGCTGGGGTTAGGGCGCCATGACAGACTCCCTTTATTATTTTATTTCAGCCCTGGGAGGTTGCGGTCCTGGGTCTGTGAGGGGGGCACACTGGCCCCCCACATTCATTTCATTTTTAGGCCTGGGGAGGTCACAGTCCTTGGGGCTGCAGGGGGGGCTGTATGGGTCTCATCCATCAAAAGTAAATGTTTTTCCCCGGGGAGGTGGCGGTTCCCAGGTTTGCAGGGGCACTGTCCCTTTTTATAATTTTACAATAACCTGCCCCATTTTCAGTTTTTTTCAGTTTTGTTTGAGATTCGACTGAAGACAAATCTCAAAATGGCTGCCAACACTTTCTGGTTAAAGTGTTGGCCGCCAATAAGATCTCTTTACCAGATCGGGAGTATTCGCAAAGCGTTTGTGCCTCTGGATGTACAAATTGGGCTTTCCTTTAATTCCTCTTAAACTACTGAACAGATTTACATTAGGTAACAAAAAGCATAATCTGAAGACCAAAAGCTACCTTTCTGTCAAATTTGTTGTGATTCCAACCAGCGGCTTGGGCTGTAGTAGTGTTCAAAGCTCCCATGGGAATTAGCATGGGTCGTGCACTTTTTTTTACCCCTTTTTCGCGACCTTCACTTGACAGACCACCCAAAAACTTTAAATGCACAACAAGATTCTGTGGGACACACTTTTTTGGGACATTTTTGTGAAGATTCGTCAAACGGCGCAAAAGATATAGGCAAGTCAAAAAATGCTTTTTTGATGGAAACTATACCTACTGGCGAACACCAGTAGGGTGTGTGTGTAGTATACATATATATATATATATATATATATATATATATATATATATATATATATATATATGTTTCATAGAAAAAGCATTTTTCTACTTGCCTATATCTTTGGCGCCGTTTAACGAATGTTCACAAAATTTTCCAAGAAAAGTGTTGTGGTGATTCCTGTTATGCACAGAAAGTTTGGGGGTGATCCGCAAAGCTGGGTCTGAGAAAAAGGGGGGGGGGTGAATTAATTTGTGTTTCCCATGTTAATACCCATAGGACCTTTAGACAGGTCTACAGCCCGAACCACTGGATGGAATTACACCAAATTTGGCAGACAGGTAGCTTTCGGTACACAAATCATGCTTTCGCTTTTGTGGTGTAAATCCGTTTAGGAGTTTTTGAGAAATTTAGGGAAATCCAAATTTGTATATCTTTGGCCGCAACGACCCTGCAAATATTTGGCGAACAATTCCTCAAAAATCACAAATTTTCACAAATACGCATGCGAAAAGAAGCACTGTAATTATACTACTATTATTATTGTATAGATATGTGTGTATATATATATATATATATATATATATATATATATATATATATATATATATACTTCCTTGCATTCCACTTCCATTGACATGTGACGCTGAGGCACCAAACACTCAAAGACTCTACTGCAGGAGCTGACGTTATTTATTCAAAGTACATCTGGAGTTCCATAAAGAATCTCAAAGCTGTGCATTTCTAAGTGCAAAGGTACACAAGTTAAAAATAAATTTTGTAGGGCGAAGCATTCCACAGAAAATATCTCCCAAACACGAAAAGCCCAGGCACCAGTCCATGTTAAAATCCAAACATTTAATAGCATTTCTGAGCAGCAAGACAAAAAATCCTGACGCGTTTCGGCAACAGCATGCCTTGTTCACTGGTAAGTAAGAGCAGATGTGAGTGAGCCAGTGCTTTTTAAATACACAGTCATGTGACTTCAATAACCAAACTCCAACTCCAATAATGCACAGTTCCATATAAATAACTTCCTGAACTGAAGCGCTTAATTTCCATATAGCTGCAATAGCATCACAGGCACTTCAGTTCACTATACAAATGTTCTTATGTGCATTAGGTATCCATTACTTGATAGTCCACTTCCTTTTACAGTTGCTGCCCAGCATGATAACAGCAATACAAGGAATACATGAAAAGTAAGTAGGTAGCCCCAAGGGCAGGGTGCAGTGTATGGTTAAGGAAGGATATATAGTAATGTGTTTTATATGTCCTGACAGTGAAATATTGCTAAATTTGTTTTTCACTGTTGCAAGGCCTGTCCCTCTCATAGGTTAACATGGGGGCTAACCTTAAATCTGATTAAAGTGTAGATTCCCTTTGGGAGCGGATGGACATGTGGAGTTTGGGGTCTCTGAGCTCACAATTTAAAATACATCTTTTATTAAAGTTGCTTTTAAGATTGTGTGTTTGAAAATGCCACTTTAAGAGAGTGAGCATTTTCTTGCTTATACCATTTCTGTGACTCTGCCTGTTTGTGGATTGCCTGTCTGGGTCAGTTTGACAGTTGGGCTGGTTGTACCTCACACTAGACAGTGACAAAGGGAGCTGGGGTGTAGTCTGCATTTCCTGATTAGCCATCTGTGCTAGGAGGGAGGGGAGGAGTGGTCACTCACACCTAAAGGGCTGTGCCTGTCCTCACACAATGCATTCTCCGACTCCCTTGTAAGTGTCTGGGGCCTGGCCTGGGCAAGGCAGGATTTCACATTCAAAAGAGACTTTACTTTGAAGTAGGCCTACTTCAAAGGAGAAATTGGGTATAAGAAGGGCACCCAAAACCACAGACTTTAGATCACTTCTGGAAATCAAGAGGAACCTCTGCCTGGAGAAGAGCTGAAGAGCTGAGGAGAAGTGCTGCACTGCCTGTAACTGTGCTTTGTGGAGCTATCCTGCAGTTGCTGCTTCTGCTTGTGCAAGGGAACAAAGACTGGACTTTGTGGTATATTCCTGCTTGAGAAGGACTCTCCGAGGGCTTGGACTGAGCTTGCCCCCTGTTCTGAAGTCTCAGGGCCATCAAAGACTTCCCTTACCAGCACCTGGACTCTCTACTGAGAGTCCTACCCTGAGAAGTGGTGCCCTATCCAGTCCCTGGGCCCTTGAAAGGAAAAGCTGGTGAAAGTCCAAGGAAATTGACTTCGGACGACTCCGGACCAACGCCGCTGCTGAATCCGATGACGCCGCCTGCAACCGACTCCATGATCTTCGCTGGAACGCGATGACTTTCGCAGGCCCGACACCACTGCAGCCCCGCCGAAGTCCGCAACTCCATGGAAGTCACTGCACCACGTTGTGACTGACACCACTCGAAGTATGTGGAGTCAACGATTCGCACGGACGCTGCGATCCCCGACTTCGCACATCGGCTTGTTTTCACTCTTCACCAAGGTACTGTACCTGGGGGTCCGCGTGACTCCATATCCAGCGCCGCTGGTATCAGATTGTTGGGAACGACTCCGTCACGACGCTGTGTTAACACCTCATCAAAGCATTTTGTGTTTCTAAGCGCTATTTTTTAATTTAATCTTTAAAAATTCATAACTTGACTCGTGTATGTCAGATTTTTGTCGTTTTGGTCTTGTTTTATTTAGATAAATATTTCCGATTTTTCTAAATCTGTGTTGTGTCATTTTGTAGTGCTTTAATTAAGTTACTGTGTGTGCGGGTACAAATACTTTACACCTAGCACTCTTAAATTAAGCCTACTGCTCTGCCAAGCTACCAAGGGGGTAAGAAGGGGTTAGCTTAGGGTGATTCTCTTTAACCCTGACTAGAGTGAGGGTCCTTGCTTAAACAGGGGGTAACCTGACTGTCAACCAAAGACTCAATTTCTAACAGATACAATGACTTCTGTGTTAAAGGAAGTCGGCACCCCGCTCCCATTTAGTATTTCATTAAACAATGTAACTAAAATAGGAGCACTGTGATCTATTAAAAGTTTATAAAGCTCTTCAGGTGCCCCATTGCTTTTACATGCTTTCCCGTTATGGGAATTTGTTATAGCCTCTTTAACCTCGGCCAACTTGATTGGTTGCTCAGCAGAAGTTCTTGATTCATTGTAAAGAGTGGGCAATCTAATCCCCCCAGATACACATTAACTTATTCTTGTGTAACAATCAATGAGGAGGATTATAAATTGGAATAGTGAGATAGAAAGACTTGTTCAACTTCCTCTTGTGGATGTATTAAACACCCTTGAGTTTCATCAAATATGGTTTTAATTACTGCATGGTTTCGTTTCGGCTTGACCGCCATGCTAATGCCCTCCCCACATGCTCATTTGCCTCATAACATTGTTGAAAGCACGTGTTTTGATTGAAAATGTATTGTGCCATAAAATGTTCCTTTAAATTATGCTTGGCCTCTACTAAATGTGCCTCAGAAGTTGAAGTATAGACTAATTGATGGGCCAGGTTGGCTTGTTCTAATTCACACTGGAAAGGTGTGTTTTTTCCCTCCTTATCTCAGATATCCGCTTCTTATATGAAATGAATTTGCCCCTTATAAAGGCTCTGCATGCCTCCCATACTACAAATGTGGTTGCTGTACCTATATTTCTTACCAAACACTTGTCCATGAGGACACAACATGTATGCAGAGCGAACGAACATTACTACATCACAAGTTCACGCTATTTGGGTTGATTCTTCATTTAAAGATCAAAATTGCCTCTATTGAAACATGCATCAGTGAATCAGCTTTTAACAGGACTGTTACAAGTTAGAAAAAGTAGCAAAATGGATTGATATGCAAAGAAGAGTTGCAATCTTTATTTTGCCGAACACGTACAATAGTAGCTACCTAACAGAAAAAAATGTAAGTCTCTGAAGTACTGTAGGTATCCCTCAGAGAGGAGATGTTCCTGTTTTGGCATAACTACAATAGTTTGAAATATATGAATAATCTCATTACAGAATGATTGCTTTACTGTCTACCTGTGCTGCAAGATAATTGATTCGAACCAGCGCCAGAGCCTCTTATGTGGGTTCCTGTGCAGTAAGTGCCAAGTGCAGAAGATAAATCACTTATTACTGTAATTAATAGATTCTCCAGTAACACATTGCCTAGAAAACTATCAACAGTGGAATATGTAAGTTCTCCCATGTCACTGGAAAAAAGTTATTTTTAGACAACCAACACACAATATCAGATAATTTGCCATATCCATAATCCTGGACTACCTCCCAAAAATATCCTATAATTAACTGGATAACCTAACAAGCATTGGCAAAGCCAAAAGGTTTTGCCTATGAAAAACGTATTGCATTTTTGACAAATTGTGCAGCAGCACGAGGTGCTGTGTGACATGGCTTAAGGTTAAAAAAAACTATGACTCAATCGGCACTGGCCGCATCATAGTGTATGCTTTTCTTTTTTAACTTTAAGGCTTGTTGCACAACAGCTCTTGCTGCTGTGCAACATGTAAAAAATGACAAAGTCAATAGATCTCTCATGTGTAAAACATATTGGCTTTGCCAATGCTTGTTTTATTTACAAGTGATTTAGCAAGCACTGTGCAGATGAAACCTAAAATTGTTTGTTTGGTGGAAGCTGCTAGTGAGGGGAGCTGTGCAAGAAAAGGATGGAATGCAGTCTCTACAGGAGAGAGGAGCAGGAGCAGGTGTGAGGGTGTGCTTAACTCTGGGAAAAGCAATAAGTAGAAACGACGCGGTGTGGTGAAAAAATTAGTAGAGTACGGAGAGCAGCGAGTGCTTTTAAATTAACTTAATATTGATTTCAGCCCATAAGAACCAAAAAGCTTGCTGCCTCTCGCTGGAACACGGGACAAACTCTGTCATCACCGAGAAGACGGAAGATGGGAGCTTGGAGGGGTGAGAGCGCAAAGACATTCACTGCACAATAGGCTTTACTGTCCAGGGGGTGGGGTGGAACCATGCCAAGAATAGGACAAAAATACTAAAAAAGAATAACAAAATGAATTGGTATTAAAGATAAATGGCTCGAAACTGCGTGTTGACCAGCAAAAAAGGAAGCAACAGGAGCTCCACCTCTGGTGCAGCAGGGGCCTTCGTGCCAGGGCCCAGAGCCCTGGCTAGCCTACTGACCCCTATTGTTGTATATTATTACTCGAACAGCAGCCTGGGAAACATTTCCTTCCATGTACTAGGGTCCAAGGCACACTGGCTAGGCTACTGGGTGGAGGCCTCCCGTTTTATATGTGATGGGCATGTACTCTTACTCTTTTTAAAAGGTGGAGGATATTGTTCCTAAGCCTTTCTACTTTTCACCAGACTTCTGTGCATAAAACCTTGAAAAGTGTAAGTTATTTTCGTTATTTCACATGCCACAACACTGTTATGGCTAGGCAGCAATATGAGCAGCAGTTCTTACTACTATCCAGTTTACTAAGCGGATCACAAATGAGGATAAAAGGTCAGCCATGCTCACCAAGCCTGGAATCTGTGACCTGGGATTCCGCAGCAGGCGTGACAACCCACCCTGCTGCCTCATTTATCTAACTGGCCATCACAGTGTTCTCAAAGGTTAGCAGGCTGCCTCAGCATCACTTTTGTTTCGTTTATCCAATAAAAAAGCAACCGTGGAGGAAAATCCGATTGACAAGTTGCAAATGGTTTCCTCTGGATCCAGCTGTAGCATTTTTGTGTGTATTTGACCATGTAACCATATGGATTTGCTGGTTAATTTAAAATCTCTAGACAACACCAGGTACCACAAACCAATTCTAATATACAACTGTTATCAAATGGAATTCCTCCATAGCAGTCGAGTGCGTCCCCCAAGAATCCTAAAACTAACAACTGGGTCCAGTGGAAGTCGACTGAAATTTTCACCAACAAAAGGCACCTGAGAAATCGAGCATTTGAATTTCTAAATTTTTGTGCCGGACCGATTCTAGGAGGTTTGAAGACAATGCCGAGTACCAGCCCTGCACTCGCACCATAGTGGCAACCTGAATATACCGCTGTCTCCCTGCATGACTGCCCTCTTGTCTGTCCAGATATGTGCTGTTTGAATCAATGCGCCCTGAAAGGCCCGCAGGCTAGCGCTATATGAACCAACTAATTACATAAACATATGGCTCGATGTGACAATGCATTAACACACTGACTTGTCGCTCTTGTTTAGTTGGTCGGACACGAGAGGTCTCAAACGCACTGTACCCGTTTTGATTTTTTTCCATGATTTATGAGACCGTAAAACACTCTGCTAGTTTAAAAAAAACTTTGTGTTTTGTGTTGGTAAAATACGAATAGTTCCCAAAAATTAATTGTCTGAGACCACCTTTGTACTTCTGTAAAACCTGCTTTAGGTTTCTCATTCCTCTTTTCCCCCCAAAACCGCCAATGGTCGCACTCTGAGATTGGCCTTGTCAATACAGATGCTCTCTCTCTCTCGCTCGCTCATTCGCTCTCTGTGGGCACTCCAGCAGGTGGAGCCGTCTATTTTCTTCCGTTGTTATGAAAGAAGTGGGTTGCCAATTACGTGAACATTTCCAAATGGGATATCATTCCCCGTACCAAGTGACTGGTGTTATTTAAATTCATTATGTAGTATTCCAAAGGTGCAGTGACACTGCATGTGGCGGTTTCCATAAACCAAATACAGTCACGAATAAACACACGAATTTCCATAGTAAATGTGTTACCTACTCTGCCAAAAAGTTACTTTTTGGTCCGACACAAGATTTCTTGAAAGTTGATGCAGCCTACAGTTTCTTCAAGTTTACTTTTGTTCCAAAAAATCAAGTGCACGACGCTGTGCCTCAGGGCACTATGTTTGTATCAAAATATGTCTGTATGTTTTCTGTTCTATTATGTGTTGGCCCAAATGCTATATATTGAAATTAAAGATACCCACCCGCTGTCGGTTCCGAAAAACACAATTTTCACCCAAAATGTGCCGCTGAAAGTAACACACAACTTTAATATACGTGCATGTAATGTCTCAAAGCCGACCCAAGCTGCTATATGAGAGATATTAGCACTGGATAAAAAAGAAATACATTTTAAAAACTTTGCAACAGCCACAGTACATCAGATTGATCGGTGCACTTCTATTGAATATCTAGTGACAGGTGTCACTGAATTCTTTGTGTAAACTATGAACTCCCTTCACCCAACGCCTGCGCGTGGGTGTGCCTCAGTATAGCGCTTACCATCAGCATCATAGTGCTTCCAGATATCAAGGAACTGGGAAACAGTGAGCTCGGGCAAATGCAGGTAGGGGGCTGTGATTTTTGCTTCAGGGCCACGGCAGGGGTAGATGACCAGTTCAGAAAGAAATCTGCATTGTGGGAGAAGGACAGACGGGGAGAACCAAGGCCAGCAGTAACTAATGTGGGGATAGCGACCGGCTGTTGAAAAGTAAAGAAAGGCCTAATGCGGGGAGAAGGAGCTGGCGGATAAGAGGGTGAGCAGGAACTAGCGAGAAAAGGGGTCGGGACATGAAAAGGCGACAAAGGCTCGTGAAGAGGAGAGCTGTCCGATGAAAAGGAGAGCAAGCCAGGACCAGTTAGCGGACAGAGAGGTGAAACAAAGAGCACGAGAGAGACCAAATAATAGGAGAGAAGGGAATACTGCTAGAAGAGGGGATTTACTGCTGAAAAGATCAGCAGTGACTAGTATGGGGAAATTAGATAGGGGAGGAAAATATGAGCAAGCAGAGACTAGTGAGGAGAGTGTAGACTAGCAGGTGAAAGCAGAGCACAAACTACTGAGGGAAGTTGGGGTTAGACAGGTAAAAAGGAGAGCAGGGACTAATGAGGGAACAAATAGAGGTTTTACAGATAGAAATGGGAGCAATATGCAGGAACTGGTGAGGGAGAGGGGATAGACTGGTGAAGTAGGGAGCACATTCTAACGAGAGGAAGAGGGCGGACAGATGAAGAGGAGAGAAAAGGCAATGGCAGACTGACAAATGGAGAACAAGTACTGGCAACTGGAGTGAAGCATAAGGATAAAAATAGTTTGACCTGCTCAACATGTATATATGTCACTGCATAGGTTTCATATAAGTTATTTGAGTAGGTGCTTATGGGTCTCTGTTTTATTTATTGATCACAATATGTAAATATTATTATAACTATTTCATCTACAAAAGCTTCACTATTGAAATATTGAGGAAATCATAAAGTAAAGCAACACTTAAGAGTCTGAGTTTTTAAAATACAACTTTAAATCTCAACGTATTATCTTACTTATTCATGTATACCCTCTCTATGTACCTATGTATCTATATTTATTACTTTACTCCTACTGTAGAAGAAAAAAAAAATGTATTTCTCCAATGCACTGCTCTATGTCTCACCTTATACCTCTCTCAATATATCCTCAACTTCCATTCTCTGATTCATCCTAAACCTCATTCTACTACCATGAGCTCCAAAATAACCCTTCCTAGTCTCTTCCCTCCTCTATTCCTCATGTATCCCTCCTTTGACTCATCCCAAACCTCATTTTACTACTATGATCTCCCTAATCTATTTCAAGAGACTCTTCCATCCTCATCTCTCCTTTTACTCATTCCGAGCCTCATCTTACTTCTATGAGCTCCCAAATAACACTTTCTAGACTCTTCCCTCTTCTAACCCTCCATTATCCTATTCAATCCAATTAACAGAATTGCATGTCCGCTGCTCAAATTAACTCATATATTTCCCTATACCTTTTGTGGTTTCAAAGTAGTGTACTGCTTGCAGAAAAGCACTCTGACACCTCATCAGGGGTAGTCAGCGCTTTATTAATACAATTACTAGTGAGGGGGGAAGGAAGCAGTGCGGCAGTGTGGAGAGGGGGGTGAAATGGAGAGCAGAGTATAATGCACTCTCTGTGCATATGCAAACGTAAATAAAAAAAAGGAGTACCGGCTGGCCAGGGGAAGGACACTGGCCACAGGAGTCAGTGCTTGGTCCATGCTCAACGGCATGAATGAAGAATCTAAAGTGTAGAAGGAAGTCAAGACCAGGAACAGCTGCTGAAAGATAGGAAGAAAGGAAACTAGAGTGACTTGGGAGCCAACCAATGATAAGTAAAGGTAAGTAATGGATGGGCTCTAGGCCCCTTTTAATATATTTATTTTATTTACAAGAGATTTCGCGCGCACAACACAAGCACTGTGCAGGCGAAACATAAGAAGGCCTTTTGCCACTGTGAGGACTTATATATAAAGGCATCAAGTCTTAAAATGTTAGTTCAGTTATTTACATAGGTGTTTTAGTCTCTTGTCAGTGACTCCTTCAGTAACTCGCAGATCTGAAACTCTTGAGAGCTATTCACTCATAACTGTTGAAAGGAGAGCATGTATGAATACGGTGATGTGAAGAATTTTCTATTTAACTGAACGTCTGTGAGTTTCTCCCACAGATGCAGAGTTTATTTTTAACCTCCATTTATTTCTCTGTTACAAAAGGGAATGACATCTGGCAGAGTAAGTCATATTTATATATAGCTATATATCTATAACTATATTTATGTTATAGTCAGATGAAAATGTCAGTTACAATGCAGCATTTTAAACTCCCAAAAACAATTAAATTCACCTGTTATAGTTAAGTGAAGAAAATATAACTGGCCCCTTGTCATGCACAGTGTTGTTGTCAATGACAGTATTTCAGATGTTACCAGTAATGTAATCAATGATGTTGTAGAACATGTCATGAGTGAGGTACTATGTGAGGTCATAAGCAGTGCATGCATAAGGCATGAGTTATAGTTACTTCTGTTTGACTGGTGAGCTTCAGTGTTTTTGAAAGTTTAAAATGTTACTTTTTATCTGTCATTTTCATCTAAATATAACATCACTTTAATCTTTGTTTTTTCACTAAATTTCTGAGGGTATTCTAGAAGTAAAGTAAGAGATTACACAGAGACTTAGGGGGTTATTACAACTTTGGAGGAGGTGTTAATCTGTCCCAAAAGTGACGGTAAAGTGACGGATATACCACCAGCCGTATTACGAGTCCATTATATCCTATGGAACTCGTGATACGGCTGGTGGTATATCCGTCACTTTACCGTCACTTTTGGGACAGATTAACACCTCCTCCAAAGTTGTAATAACCCCCTTAGTGTTTTTATAGATTGTTGATGGTGCCTCTACCCCTCCTTGGGGCACCATCACATGAACAATGTTCTACCTAGGGCTTCTGTAGCCAATTTTTATTTTTATTTTTATTTTTTTGCAGCACACTCCCACTTTGCTGCACCATTTTTTACACCATTTTGGAAGCCTCTGTCCCAGCCTTGTTTTTTTAAACAAATATTACTGGCAATGCGGAGAACCCTCACCCGCACTACCCAGTTGGCTCCCACCTGCAACCACACTTTGGTTGGCATGGGAGCTGATACCTTCCTGCCTGCTCCATACAGGTAGGGTGCTGCAGTGAGTGTCCTGCTCCCCCGGTCACACGAAAGGGTACGGCACACCTCAATGTGGGGTTTCCTTTGGGCTCCCAGTATAGGACTTCTGGCACCCCCAGGAAGATGGGGGCCTCCCAGTGGCTTTTTGTTCCTTGGGGAGGGGAGGCCATGTGTATGCTCCCTTCCCAATGTCTATAAAAGAAATGTGCCATCTCTCTGGGCCCCTGGGCCCTGCCTCACCCCCACATGATTATGATTGAAAAGGGTGAGGTCTTTATGTTATTTTTGCCATAGTACTACCATGGTATCACTAAAAACAAAATTGATTTTGGCCTCACGGGGCATCCCTCTGGTACCCACCTCAAAAGGCCTAGGGGGCCCGGGTATCCATACCCTGACCTCCTATATTTTTCTATATATTTTTTCTTTTTCTCTTCCTACAACACAAGGACTGAATCTCTGACTTCTTAAATGGCTGCAAGCCATCTTTTTTGTTGTCATCAGCGAATCAGATCACTAATTTGTGATATGTCGGTCCTACAGGACTCTAGCGGTAACAGACATACATAGATTTGAAATATTAATTTCTCAGTAACTACTCAGCAGATTTACACCAAACCACAAAGGGTATGCTTTCTGGGTAAAGATCTAGGAGCCATATTTATGGCAAAGACATACAGCACAGCAGGTTACCTTGCTGCACTGTGTGAAAGTAAAATGGCAGGCATGACCCGTTCTTAAAAGAATACAGCGCATTTCTGCCTTTGTCCCTATGCTGGCACAATTTTGACTGGCTAGTGCCAACACCTGGGTTGGCACTAGCCTGGGTTGCAAAGAAGATTGTTTCTGTGCTGAAAGGGTCACCTGGTTTGACCCATTCCATGGACCCTCTTCTCTAGGAGGTATTGCTTTTGTATCTATTCACTAGTTGAGGATTTTTCAGTTAGAAGAACAAGTTACTTACTTTCAGTAATGTTCTTTCTGGTGAATACTCTGTCTAGCCACAATTTATTTCCTCACTGCCCTCCCACATAAATGCTCCTTGGAAGGAACTCTTTTATCCATCTATTAAAAAAGCCCCAGTTTAGAGATCTGCAAAATGTCAAATCCGATATATTATTAAGTTCCACATCCAAAAGAGCAGGCAGAGTAAAGAAAGAAACTGAAGCCAGCTCGTAGGGGTGGCCTTTATATGTGGCTCCAGCATCACTTACAGGGTGGGGATGAGTTGACGGCATCTACTGTTGCCCAAGAGCAATGTGGAGAAAAATCGCCTGATCGAATCTGGCACCTGCAGTTATTCACAAGATGAGGAATCTGCAGTTAGATGTAATAGCTTCCAGAAAAAGTGTTACTAATGGGAAGTAACTTGTCCCAACTTAGGTACGGTATCATGGCTGACCAAACCACACGGAGGTTTATATGAGGGGGTGGCCAGTCGCTGCTTGCTGCGTAGAGGGACACAGGCCTGATAGTAGGGGACCAATGAAAGGGCACGAAGTGGAGCAGGGGGCAACATGTTGGGTGACACTTTGGGTTTTCAGACTATTTCTTCTGTTAATTAAGAACATTTCGGTAGTACATAGCAGTTTGGGAGGGTCTGGCAACTGGTGGCTTGACAAGGAATCTCAGCTCACCAACTTACACGATTAACAGAGCTAATTTAGATCTTAAATCCAGCAAGTCAGCCTGGAGGTATTGCACTAACTGAACTACACTGTAAAAGCCCAACACCATGGCCAGGTTAGTAGCAGTGGTGACCACTTCCATAGGAGCAACATGCTGGCTAACAAAGGCCATGGCCTCATTGACCCTCGGAGAGCCCTTCCTGCTGCTCAAATTAGGTGGAGGGGAGGCAAAGGGGGAATATTTGTTCACACAGGTTATCACTAGGGACAAAGGCACAGAGTTATGGGCGTTAGTAACAGTATTATGGAATATAGCATTGGGATCAACCAACGGGCCTCCCGTAGCCAGGTTAATGTTTGTGATAACAATTGCCCCCCCACCCCAGGGCCCATCTCAGCCTGGGAACCCAATGCCCCATGGCCCGGCCTAATTATTAATTATTGTTTTGGGAAGGGGGCCGCATAGCCCCACTCCCCAAGGCTGATCTTGGCCCCTGAGAACCCATCCCCTGGGGCCTAGCCTAACTATAAGTTTTTTTTGGGGGCCGAGGGCACCCAGTCACAATGTTGGGGACCATGGGAGGAACCTGAAAGCCCATGCGGTCCTAGCTGGCTCCTCACCTCCTGTGGGAGTCCGCATTGCTGTCAAAGAGGGAGCTGCTTTAGCCACCATCTTGGGGGCTTTAGCAGCTATCTCTCTGTGAAATCAGATTCCGCTGCTTCCCTGGCTGCACTCGCGGGCAGGGAAACAGAGGAAACCTTCGCTCTGAGTAAGCGAGAGCTGTATGACAGCTCTCGCTTACTCAGAGCAGAGTGTTTGCTTTGACTTGGTTACAGCTGTCAAAGCTCCAGCCAAGTCACAGCAAACAGCTATGTCCCAGGGGAGGGCACCCCAGGACATAGTAGGAGCCAGCCCTGGGGGGTGGTGGTCCCCAGGGCCATCAGTGGCTCCTTGAGGGGGGCTGTGCAGCCCGCCTCCAACATTAAATAGCCCTGGGGAGGTGGTGGTCCCAGGGCCCGGGGGTCTGCAACAGACCCTTATGTCATTTTAAATTAGTCCTGGGGAGTTGATGGTCCCCAGAGGTGCAGGGGGAGCAGGCGTCCCCCATTTTTCATCAGTTTCAAGCCCCAGCAAGGTGGCGGTCCCCAAGGCTGCGGGGGCCGGGTTGCCCCAGCATTTCTCACGTTTAAAGCCCCAGGGAGATGGCAGACCCCAGGGCTTTGGGGGGGCAAGTGGCTCCCATGTTTTATTTTTAAAAGCCCTGGGGAGGAGGCAGTCCCTGGGGCTGTGAGGTGGTCAGGCGGCCCCCACTAGGTCACATCAGTTTAAAGCAAGAGGGAGGTGGTGGTCCCTGGGACTGTGGGGGGAGCAATGGTGCCCCCGCGTTTCTTCCATTTAAATCCCCAGAGAGGTGGCAGCCCCCAGGAGTTCAGGGGGGCAGTTGGCCCCCCACATTTCATTTGAACAAGCCCTGGGAGGTGGCAGTCCCTGGGGATGCAGGGGGACTGGCGACTCCCCGCGTTTCAATTTTTAAAGCCCTGGGGAGGTGGCGGTACGTAAGATTGTTGGGGGGGGGGGGGCTGGGCAGCCCCCTGCATTATCTTTAAAAAATTTGTCCCAGAGAGGTCGTTGTTCTGGGGCTGAGGGGTGGGGTGGCCCCTGCATTGAAAATTTGAATGCCCCCAGAACCTGGCCCAGATGGGGGCTCCAGTAAATCAATTGCGCTAGCTCGTGCTTGTTTTTTGTTTAATTTTGCTGAGATTCACGGATCCGCCGACCCTCTCAGTGAAAAAGTTTAAAAAAAATGCGTCCGTATATATACAAATTAGTTTTTTTCTTGAATAGTTCAGAAACTACTGAACGAATTTACACCAAATAACAAAAAAAGGGCGCTTTCTGGACCCAGAGCTACCTTTCTGCCAAATATGGTGTAATTCGGTCCAGTGGTTCGGGCTGTAGACCTGTTCAAAATTCCTATGTGAAATTAAAATTGGAAACAAACCTTTTTTTACCCCTTTTTTCTTGCCCCCTGTTTGACAGATAACCCTGAAACGTTCCAGACAGCAGCTGACGTGACTGTAATTTTTTTGGGGAAGATTGTGTGAAGATTCATCAAGTGGCACCAAAGATATAGCAAGTCGGCAAGTCACAAAAACACTTTTTCTTTAGAAACTAAGGTCCTAACTATAACTACCTAGTGGCGACCGACACATCTGTCTGACAAATTATAGGTCTATGTGACAACTCTATATAGCTGTTTCATTCTGCAATACAATTGGCTTCAGAAATGTGTGGCTATTCACTCACCAGTGAAAAGCTGTTCCATAATCAGATGTCATGATCTCATTCTAGTTTTCAATGGTGGTCGTAGGGCGGCCCATAGGTCTTCATGCTGCCTCACTTATGCTGCCCGACTGGACAGTGTCACTTCTTTAGTATGAGACGCATATAACAACAAATCCCCATTTGTGCATGTATGCATCACTACCATAAAAAGTTAGTGGCCTGATGCATTAAAGATTGGTCACAAAACAGCCTCTGTATCTGCCCATCAGTGTGGCAACCCATTCTTTCTGTTGCGTTGCCACAAATGTACTAATCCACTGCAACGGGAAATGACCGTTCAGTATGATTCAGAGATTCTGCGTCATTTATAATAATAAGACAGCATACCCTCTGCGAATCCCACCATATGGGAGTGAACGCAGAGATGGACACCCACAAGGGATAACAGATCTCTATCAGCAGATCACTGCTTAGGATCCTTCCAATGTCTACATCTGCATTTACAAAGTGAAAGGTCTCCCGCAAGGACAACTTCCACTTTGCAAGTGGATATCACTCTCTTTTGGCTGCTGGTATCCCATCAATGGTTTGGGACAATTTAACTTATGCAAATCATAATATATCTTCACTGTTCTCTCCTGCACTTTTTGCACTCTTGTCTGTGATTTTGCGCACCACAAGCTTTGCAAGTGCAAAACCCTTTCAACCATTTGTCCATGAGCAGTTTCATATATGATGAATGCAAGAACAGGTCATAAGGATTTGTGGCCTCTAAGAATTCGCCTGCATAGTGTGAAACATTCACCTATTTGTGGCTTGGCAGTGGATTATTGTGAATATGCCCCAGCATTTTGTTTTCCTTAATCCAATTTACATTTGCAGTATTTTGGCCACACATGCTTACACGGTAGTTGTGAATCACCTCCTTTGCAGGCACAATATTTGCACTTGGCATTAACTGATTCGTGAAAAACACATGTTGACTATTACAAAATGAGACTCAAACATCGGGGTTGCAAAGGCCTAAAGAATTTGGCCAACTTTGGCTCTTCCGTTGTACTACAGAAGAAAATGATATCGTTCTTTATATATATAAATTTTCATCCTGAAAATGCTAGCCCAGAAATCAGCACTGCTTGGAGTGATCTGTGCTATGACTGACGCTTCCTCAAGCTAAGCACTCTTGCACAATCCACCACGAAATGTACATTCAGTGGCTATCGCGTTTTCAGTGTTCACATGTCTCTTTTGAATCGAGAGGTACGAGTGCAAGGCATAAACATTGAGAAAAGGCATTCACATATAAGGTGCTTTCATAACCGACAAAAATGTTGTGCTTTGGAGAAACCCTTGTATCTAGAAGATGCTTGAAAAATGTACACACATGACTGTCACTCGATGATGCATCGGGCCCTCTTGGGGGCAGTAAAAGCAAAGCGTCACTCCCATCATTGAAACCAATCAAGCTATTTATATGGTCTTTCGATTAAATACACATTTCTTTTCTGACATGAAACTGACATATAGGTTTATAGTTGGACTCAGTTCTCACTGCCTTGTTAGCTGCAACCTGGACACAGCACAAAACTGTGTGCTATGAAAGCCTGTTGATCCTTACTGTGGAGAGTGTGGCGGGTTAGCTAGAGCAGGGGAAAACACAAAAGACAAACTGTACTCTCTTCTTGGTTGTTCTACTGCGTTGGTGTGTTCCTGGACTTTAAAAACAGTACAGGCAAGCATTTGTAAAGAGATGCTACATTAATCATTTTTGAATTCACTCCCTGCTAAATGTGCTTGTTATTTTTAACTCTATTGGCTCTTACCTTTTTCTAGTAAAAACTACAATCATCTGAATTTGACAGTTCTGTCAACAATCTTGTGAGTGAATGCTGCATTTAATGCTCATTTGAAATAAAATCCAACTGACTCAGAGAACCTGTCCTTAGTATTATCACTCACTGAATATCCAGTTGTCCACGACCAACCAGCTTTATTATCAAGATCAGTTCTTAAATGTGATCAATCCCCATCAGTAAAGTTGGTCATGTGTT
Source organism: Pleurodeles waltl (assembly GCF_031143425.1). Lineage (NCBI taxonomy): Eukaryota > Metazoa > Chordata > Amphibia > Caudata > Salamandridae > Pleurodeles > Pleurodeles waltl. Next base: position 501,650,829 of record NC_090451.1, on the reverse strand, counting down.
TCCCAAGCAATGCCGAAGGCTCTGGCCTTTTCTTATACTGCCGTCACATAGGCAGTGGCTTAGTTATGCCTATACTCGGAATACAAACTAAGGGTGGCCGTGTATATTTTCCCCATCATCGGTGTGTGGGAAAGGTGGCTGTATGAATTTTTGACACCCTATAAAAGTGATACTTTGCTATCGAGTCCCCCCAGTGACACACAATATTGGCTCCCCTCACACAGTCTTCCGGTGAGGTGCCAATATCACATGGTGACAGGAAAACTGCTAATGTCCATAAGTGAAAACACCCCAGGACATCAGCAACAGACTCAGCAAGCATTCTTTTTTTTGTGGCGGGAGTTTGGGGCTGGAGTGGGGGAAAAAGTGCCTCTTAGGTGCTTCGCAGCAGGAGGTCACCCCCCCTCCAAGGCCCCACCCCTTCCTCACACTGTGAGGTTTTTGGTGAAGTTGGCAGGTCTGCAGTGTGGTATATCCTTGGCTAAGGCTGGAAAGTAGGGCAGAGAGCTTTTTGATTTAGAAAGCAAGGATCTTAGCAGACAATTATTTTTGCTTTCTTTGCTTCTAATATATGTTACACCATTAAACAAAGTGGACAAGCAACACAATTTTTAAATATTAAGATGTGAAGTGATAGTCTTATAAGGGAATACAACTTTAATACAAACAACAGGGATGACAGAGCGATTGAGGGAAAATTACATGCTCCTTTGGAATATGCTGAGTATCAGTTTCCAGAAGAGCTTTTGGAAAGCAAGCTACACTATTCTATCTTAATGAAGTATGGTATACGAAGGTCCAGCCATTACAGTCTAAAATGTATTGATTGAATAGGCTGCATTAGTGTTTCCGTTCATTAATGCAAGGCCTGGAACACTGGTGCCAGTTACTACTAATGTACACAGATGCGCTTCTTATAAGATGCAATCAACTGGAAAGTGCTGTTCGCATACTGCACCAAGGATAAAAGTAGGGTGCAGACCTCCAGCTAAAGGCACTGAGGGGCAGAATGATAAAGGAGCATCTATAAGGGAAACTGGAACCTTGTGAAGCTGTACTTGTGACCTTTGATCTAAAACCTGTGCTCAGCTCCACAGAGTGTGTATGCCTCATTAGGGAAGGGGTGAAGAAGCCCCAAGAAGGAGGTCTACATGAGGAACATGCAACGGTCATATCACTTCTTCCAAACAAACCCATCATGTAGCCATCATGTGGTGGGGGGGGTGGGGGCGGGGGGGGGGAGGGGAGAAAATCTTTTGTGCTAAGGCTCATTGACCCCACCAAGAAGAATAAAGTATCTTACAATGCTAAAATCCACTGGGCACTGTGTCCCCTCAACAAATTTGACGAAGTCACAACCATTTCATATAAACAAAGAACGATTCAGGAAGAGATTGAAACTGGGATCTCATTAAACAAACAACCGTTAGAAAATGAAACGCATAAAAGTGAAAATGTGACTTACCAAATCATAAAATTGTTGCAGGGTAAGTGTAGGTTGGTTCCAAATGCTTTTTTCCAACACAATCTTAATGGGGAAACAAAAGTAGGAATTGTAACTAGAAATAAAAGGGAGTTGCGCGTTAACATAATCTGTCACAGCAAGTGATCTCGCACCATAATGTTGCCATTTTTGTATGCTGAGGACTTTCCCTCTTCCAGGGGAGTGGAAAATTTCATTGATTTAGTATCCAAGAGTAAATAATTTTCAGTGCGCTCATTCCCAAAAATATTGTCAGACCCAAGTGCAGACCTTTATTTAGCAGCAGGTGTACAGCTGGAATGCAAAAGAGATGTTGGAATACCTATTCACACTTTCCTGGGCTATTACAAAAAACAATTATTTTCATTATTTCAATTTCATATTTGACACTATTGGTTTCATCATAATCGATTAAGAAATATCCTCTAAAATGTTGTTAAAAATAATTCACACAGATGTCTAGAGTCACCGCGCAGTCACAAGTATTTACATTAAAGACACATTTCCAAACATGAGTAATTACAATAAAATGGACAACACTGTATTGCGGTTATTTCAAAGGCACAGAAAGCACTTTAGATTAGCAGTTTGGAATATCTGTGAAGACACATGCTTCTAGGAGTAGCAGGTGAAATTACATTCCACGTGTGGAAATTATACCACAATCTGCAATTGAACGTCTATATGTTTTTCGTTTTTCACCACTAAAAATAATTTATGGCAAAGGAGAAACCATTTTCCTACAGCCCCACTGAATATTTCCTAGTGTGCACACAAAATTGCACCTGCTGTTGACAAGAGCAGTTGTGTGCGAATGTTCAGGTCAAGAAACGACCTACAAATGCACAAGGAAGCTCACAAATGTACTAGTTTGGGGGTATTCAATGCCTTTTACATTGCGATTCCTTTCCACAGGATTCGCTCCCACCCACCCAACCATAAATTTGTGAATATTGAAAATTCACCATATTGGCATTTTTGATTGATCTGCAAAGATGGTGCACTGTGTGTACCAGCACCCTTTACTAGGCCACCCAGTGAGGAGCTGATATAACAAAGTGAGCATCAGGTGAGCTGGAAACTGGTACGCAGAGTAAGTTTGGTGCTCATGTGTGGATGTTCTGCACTACTGAAATCCATTACGGATTTCACAACCGCACTAGGACACACAAGAGAGATGGCTTCAAAAGCATAATTTGGTCAGTAAGACACACGACCAGACAGGAATCAGTTAGTGTGTGACTGCTCCACTTCTCCGCACAATTGTAGACACAACACTGTGGACAATTTGTACTTTATAACCTAGCAATAGACCAACAAGTTGCTACAAAAATCCATAGTCTTAACTATTTTCCTTTATGTGCTGTAAAAAGCCCTCAGCCCTTTAAGCGCTTCCCGCAAGCTTTTCTCACTTTAAATAACGCAGATAGTTTTTATTGACTCATTTTTTCTTTGGCTGAAAATTTCAGCTTGAGGAACATGTGCTGATGACTAGGAGGCCACCAAACTCTGGCAAGTCCTAGGAAAGATGATGTATGGATAAGTCATAGTAGAGCAGATTGGAGGCTTCCCTCAGAAAGCTACAAATTCATCAGCACAGACATGCTGAATGTGAAGTACAGCAAAGTGAAGGAATGGGAGATTCCATTTAAAAAAGTGGACTTAAATCACTGAAGTGCTGGAATATATTTCTGTCATTACTTTGTATTAATGTTAGGACCTCCGGTTTCTAATTTTTAAGGCTAGATATACGTAGATACAGATGAAAAACAGTTCATTACTTTCTGTATTTATTTACAAAAGTGGCAAAAATGGAAACACGTGAAAAGAAGCAGGATTCTGATTAAAGCAAACCATATAGTAATGCCAGTGATACTCAGGCTACATTTCAACTCCCAAAATAAAAACAAGCATTTACAATGCATCGGGTCTCGCGTTTGCTCATGTTAGAGCTGATCGCGTTGTAAACTCCTAACCCAACTTTTCACCTATCGGGCAAAAGTGCATTTATGCACATAACCCGAAAAAGTGAAATCAAGTACGTAAAGCGCTCGACTTCTGCCAAGCGAGATCGGGCTTGTAAATTAGAGAAAAAAAAGTCCACGAGCCCGATGGAAAACAGCGAGCCTCGCATGTTTTCTGTACTTGGTCGCTGCGCTGGAGGAGGGCTAGCCACCGGAAAAGGCATGCCATATGCGTGCCTTCGACTAATGAAAGCAAGCAGATTTTATCAGGGAAGCCCACCAAACAATAAAAAACACTGATGTGAAGTTGACAGGGCTCCAAGCCCTTTTAAAAAATACAGAAGAGTCTCCCTGCGAAACGCATGCGCGAGCGCATGCAACGCAGGCTCGACCCTAATGAAAAAATATTAGTTGCATCTTCCTCTTTTCTCTGAACGATTCAGCTAGTTCAAAAATATAACGAATACAATGTCAAAAAAATAGATGCCATTAAACAGTGCCAAAAACAAATACCATAAAACCAGAAGCACTAATTAGTGTTAAGTGAAGAATCCCAGAGTGAACACACTTCCTTTGACATATTTTCGATTCAGGAAATTTGGGAATAGTTTGGAAATATTCCAGAAAGACTGTAGAGGTTTTAGGACTCGAGGACCACTACATTGGATAATAGTAACACATGATTTACGGTTCCTAAAATAACAAAAGGGTGGGATTAAGCACTTTTTACAAACAAGGTATTATTCTATTACAACCAAGTAGACATATGTAACAAATTATTCATAACGTGAACCTAACGGTTTAAAAGTGGACTGAAGCCGTTGCTTCACTGAAACAGGCATTTGTATTATCAGTTTATATTAATAATAGGCCACCAGTTTCTGATTGCCTCTCTATATTTATTTATAAAACTGGCAAGAAATGTAACTAGGTGAAAAGAAGCAGGATTCTCATTGTTGCAAATCTCTTAGTAATGGCAGTGATACTCCGGTCCACCTCACAAAATGAATATGGAAAAATACCAGATGCATCTTCTGTTTTTCAAAGAACTATACAATTACAAAAATAGAATAAAATGGATAAATACCAATAACATTGTCAAAAAATAAATACCACTAAAGAAGGAACACTAATTAATATTATGTGATTGAACGCAGAGTGAACCCCCTCCACTGCCATAATTATGACTCGTTATGTCTAACTAGTTTTAAAATGGTCCAGTAAGACCATAGAGGCTTTATGATCCAGAGAACCATGATTTGCAGTTATTAGAAGAACAAAAGGGTAGGATGAAATATTTAACACCATAATTTAACAAATGTATATTTTACTTTCAGTTAAATGTATATATGTGTATATGTATATGCATGTATCAGGATATATTTATTTTATGTGTATGTGTATATATGTGCATATTATTCTGCACTTAACATGTTCATAGGTCACTGCATAATTTCTATGTAAGTTGTTTGAATGCTTAAGAGTCTCTGTTTTTATTTTATCTATCTATCACAACAGGTAAATATTGTCTTAATTATTTATCTTCAGGCATTTCACTATTGAATTATTGAGGAAAGTTAAAATAATATTATAAAAGTATACAAATATATTAACTTTAAATACTGCTACTCTTAAAATCGGTGTTTATTCAATAAGACTTAAAATTCAATATATTATATTCCTTACACATATATTCACTTATTATGTAATCATGTATCTATATATTCATTACTTTAGTCCTACTGTTCAAGCGGACAAAAAAATGACTCGAAAGCTTTACTCTATCTCACCATCATCCTATACCTCTATCAATCTATCCTCCATCTCCACTCTCTGACTCAAATCCATTCTACTACTATGATCCAAAAAAAAAAACCTTCCAAACTCTTCCCTGATCTACCCCTCCTGGCTCACACTAAACTTCAGTTTATTACTATGATCTCCTACACAACCCTACTAAATTCTCCCCCACGTATCTCTCCTTTGACTCATCCAAAACCTAATTTTACTACTATGTTCTCTCTAATCCTGTTCTACAAACTCTTCCATCCTCCATCTCTCTTACTCATCCCATACCTTATCTTGCTACTATGATCTCCAGGTTAAGGCTTCTGGATTCTTCCATCCTCTTTACCTCCATTAGTCTATTCAATCCAACTAACAGACTCACGTCCTCTCCTCAAATTAAATCATACCTCCCTATACTAATACTGCACTCATATTCCTCTATACTAATCCACCACTAATCCTTTTGGGTTCTGGGGTAGCATGCTACTCGCTGAAAAGCACTTTGATGCCTCTCCAGGGGTAGTAAGCACTATATAAATATATATTTAGGGGGTGAGGGGTTTCAAGGATTCAGGAATGGGAGGAGTTTAGATATAGAAATTAGTTTTTTAGGGTTCAGGGATGAGTAGTTTAGGGTGATGAGGATTTCTTATGGGTCATGGATGGCTGATGTTTAATGGTGGTGGGTGGAATGAGGTGTTTTAAGGTGCATGGGAGAGGTGGGTTTTAGGCATAGAAAATGTTTTTTAGGGTTCAGGAATAGATGGAGTTAAGAGTAGTGAGTGATTTTATGGTTTAGGGATGTTGAACTTATGGAATAGAAAGGGCTTTTAGGCTTCATGGGTATGTGTAGTTTAGGTGTGGTCAGAGGTTTTAGGGGGCAGGGATTGATGGTGTTTAGGGTTTTGTGAGAGGTCAACGATGGATGATGTCTGGGACTGCTTTAGGGTGGTGCGACCGGTGCGACCGTACCGAGTGCTGACCTGGATTGGGGGGTGCTGACCTCAGGTGGGCGCTGTGTTTAGCAATGACTTACGAAACCTGCGATTTAAAAGCACCTACTGAAAAATGTATTTTGCGTCCAGCATTCAGGAAACAATTGAAATGTCAGCTACCTCTTGTGAGTAATGTTCCTGCTAGGGAGATGGATATCAGAGTTTTATCTAGTGGCGATTTTGACTCGACATAAAGTAGCGCAGAGGGTAAATATGCCTGCTGCAAAGAACAGAAATATATTTTATGCGGATAGCTGAGTGGATTAGTACAGCCACCCTTTACAAGTGCTTTAAAACAAATGAATGTATGTGAAAGGGGGGCTATGGAGAGATGAGGGGCACATTTGTCAGGTGGTAGTGAGTAAATCCAAGGAGATGGTCATGGGGTGGGGGAGCCAAAAATGACTGTTGCACAGGGCGCCACCACACTAAAGCCAGTCCTGGATGATGTTTACAGGTGATGATGGGTCAACAAATTAAAAGCTTACAAAATAATTGTTTGACAATGTAAAAGATATAAATATGAACGAATGTCCCAGAAGTAAAGAACTAAATTAAATTCTTCGTAAAACTGTTTCTGAAAGTACATAAGCATTTAAAAAGCAATTTCGAGCAAAAAGACGTTCAATTAGTTAGTTGGCTTCTAACAAAAGGTAAATGCCATTCATTCTCAAAATTTACAATAAACAGTTTAGATGAAATGGTTTCTCAGTAATAGTATTCCATGAAATCCTTTTCCTTTGGAAACACATACAACCAATAGAAATATGTAACAAAGTGCACCTAACGCCAGGGAATATAATAGGGATACTGCAGTTTACTGGTTTTACTACCAATAAACAGCAATTGCAGAGGATAAGAAATTGTGGATAAACCTCATATTTCTTTCAGTAAAGCTGTTATCCTCATCTTAGCCAATCAACAAAGGAATCAGTTCAGCAAGAGGAGGAGGGTTATTGTGGAAACTACACACTGGCTAGTGGCTGTGACGCCAAATGTTACAGGTACCTGCTGTACATGTGCTGACTCAAAGAGAACATAAAAGAACAATGTCAAAGGCAATGACGTGAAAATGCGAGTACTAATCGTTTTGGATAGTCTGTACCCTGCATTTATTTAATTTTTCTTCCCTGATAGTTTTTCCACACTATTGGCCTCACAGAGCTCTTTACTGAGGAAAACACAGTTCCTGGTTTTCCACCAGTTGTTGACACATAGGTTCTCATTGGTAAGGACACCCTTTTCTAGAAGAATCCAGTGCTGAGCAGGGTCCATGATGTAACTGCACCATAGTATTTTACTCTTTACTGTGAGGCAAAGACCAACAATTGGTATCCAAAGGCAGGTTACAATGGTTTAATGCAATCTTTGCAGATTTCTCCAAGTCTGTGTCAGCTGGTGAAAACGATCTTCCACAGCTTGCCTCTAATTTCCATTTTATCTCTTTTGTGATCCTGGTGCATTACTGCTTTCACAAAGCCTTGACTTCCATTATTCGCCACGCGGACGCCTAATCCTTCACCTCCCTTACTCTACACCTGTTATGTCAGATTTAAGAACACCTTCACTAATTTCAATCAACAAGCAGGTGCTCGTTAGACCTTATCTGCTATTTTGAATCCAGTAATGCCTTTGTGGCACTTAGCACAGTATAATGTACTCTCTGATGCTTGCTGAGTGGACACAACTCCTGCGCAGGGAGAGCTTTTACTGTCACTGGGGCACCGGAGGTGCTTGACACTCTTTGTTTTCTGTGATTGCACTAATTGCTCCAACGTTTATAAATTGCAATCTTCTTATTTCATAGCTATTCATTCCATACTGCTATAATTTTAATACTGACTTCTTTTGGCTCCTATTACCATTTGCTTCTGTAAATGCTTATAATCACATCCCTGGTTATCAGAATCCCTGTTCAGTGGTCTTCCCCCATCTCGTTCTCTACATCTCCAAATATGTCTCTCAAATTACTTCTTCGCCTTCCTCTTTTTTACTCTGTTCCTGGCTGTCTCATTGACACTTAATTTTCAATTTTTTAAACATGTGTTCTTTAAAATGCACAGAGAATCTAATTTTTGGCACTAGTCTGTTACTTTTACTGCATTACAAAGTCTCTAGTTATCAACATCGTAAAAGAGCAGAAAATGTAGGGTGCCAGATGTTAAAAAGAATGACATTTAAATTTAAACTTTATGTTCCCTGCCAGTGAAACTTCATAATTGTCATTTTCACCTCAGCAGGACTAGTGGTCTCATTGGCTAACATGGAATTACGCTCGCCCACAAGTGCTAACTTCCATTTGGGTCCACCAACCATAGTATTCCAAGGCATCAAGTTAATGGTTACAATAAACCCACCTTAATACTGAAGTTGGATATAAAGTAACTTTTAAAGCAAAAGTGACTTTAGAAAGTCACAACTGTGTTGTTCAAACTGCTGATGCCCTTTTCAGACTATCCTGGGCATATTGCCACCTAAGACAGCCTGCTGCCCTCCTGATAAGAGGTATGAGCTGCTCTCAGGAATGGGAAACAAAGAGACCATTTGGTGAGCATAAGTGTGACCTCCTGCAGCAGGATGGCTAGAGTGCTGTGGCCACAGATGGCCCAGCTTCAAAGCGGTGACCGCTCTAATAGGCAAATGTAAACCACACTGCCATGTGACATTCCTTTTGTGTTAGATAGGCAGGCGGTCATGTCCCATAAAGGGGTGAACCTGTTGCAGAGCCTGTTTTCCGGGAGGGGGGACTCAGCATGCTGGGTACACCCAGAGGTGTACCCATGGCTCCTCAAAGGAGAAGAAGACTTGCACCATCCTTGAATTAGGTACAGAAGGATATCCTGGAATTGTTTGGTGGCCAAACCCTCAGGAAGTCATGTAAAATAGGAACTTCTGCCCCATTTGCTAGTGCATACTCCCCTCCCACATTTGCAAAGATGACATAAAAGTGGTAACCCAGACACACAGACCTCAGATCACTATTGGACTGGAAAGAAGACAGAAGAAGAACCGCTCTGCTGCTCTTTGGACCCCGGAAAGAGAAGTTGCACCAAAGAATGGACTGCAACTACTGCACCCTAGGGACCCACCTGCTGTGTCCACTCGTTGGCAAGAGTTCCACTTGTGCCAGAACTGAAGAAGTGACTTCAAGGGCTAGATGGGTCACCTCTTGTTAAGCTTCAGGGCCACCAAAAGCTAAAGAAACCTGCACCGCTTATGAGCCCAACTGCACAGCCATACCTGACGGCCACTGGGCACCGGTAGTACTGACCGTCCAAAGGAGTTCCCAAGTCTGTGGGACCCATAATCAGAGTCAAAGTGGACCCTGGTCCCCAGAAAGAAAAGATAATCTTAACTGTAAGCACCTGCTGAGACTGCTATAGCTGGAGACCAGACGATTTGGTATGCACTGAACTTCCCTGCCCCATAATGAGAGATTGAGTTCTGAGACCAGAGACTACCCAAGATGCTCATGGATACTAGGGTGGTCCCAGAAAACACTCACCACAACTCTTCAGCATCTCTTCAACATCCTCAGCATCCTATATCCCCAGCTTCTTTTCTGGACCTCGGTAAAGGAGAAAAGTGCAGTGAGGACTCTAAGGCTGCTGGACTCAACAGAGAACTGTCTCCCTGGACCTCAGTGGCCTCTGTGACTGGCCCCCAATCCATTGTGTCCCATTCAAGAGAAAACTGGTAGTCATTCTGGCCCATTGATTCAGAACTCATTAAGCCGATTACAATTATTTATTGCATTTTATAGTTCAAATCTGTTTTATTATTTTCTTTAATTAACATATTGCATTTAAAAAACCTACTTACCTCAGTTTCCTGTGATAAAGTTTTGTTGTTTTAGTGTCTATTTAAAGATAAAAATATACTCTTTTTTGTAAATTGGTGTCTGATTTATATTGTTTCATGTTTTTTTTTACTTATTGACTGTTTTGGTATATCTAAATGCTTTACACTTGTTCCATTGAGTAAGCCTAACTGCTCTGTGCCACATCCACCTAGGACTGAACTAATGGTTTTCTTGGAGAAACCTAAATGGACCTGATGAATACTGTGGCATAATTACATGGTTAGGTCGCACAACCACATCACTCCACATAATAATCCATTTTCCTACAACCAGGAAAGGCAGTTTGTGTTCGAACTGATGATACGACAACCACAAAAGTGGTAGTGATTTACTTATTTTAAAAGGTTCAAACTGAAGTGCAACTTTGCTCTCATACAATGCACTGTGCCCTTTTACAATGAACCCTTTCCCTTTTACATGTAACTCAGTCATAGAAGATGGCATATGTCTTCTTTGAAGAGACCAACTAATAGGTAGGGAAAAACATTTCCTTAGTCAAAGTGAAAAGTAGGACGGTGTTATAGGCAGATAACATGTATAAACCATCAGGGCCCTCACCAACTGCTGTGGCAAGATACTAACCACCACACAAACACAAGACATCGCATAGATAATATAGGGAAGATGCAATGGCATGTGCCAGGTTAGAAAACAATACAATATAAGCTGCACAGTGAGATAATGAGAAGCATGTGTCTCTCATCTTTCGTTCCAGGCTGTAATTAAAACATGTTGGCATCATTTAGTAACAAGGCCTTTTACATGGAAGCCGTAAGACAGCATGTCAGGCCCCATCCCTTTGGAAAGCAACTAAAGATACTGCCCTTTCAAAGTCCCCTCTCGAACACTGCCTAATCCTCCTCCCAACTTTTGAGAGCTCCACCATGCATGGAAAAGACCGCCAGACGCTTTTCCAAGGTGCCTGTTCTACGGTCACTCTCCTAAAGTGACTCTGTCTCTATTGTTGATGTGGCCATCATAGGCTGCGCCATCACCGCGCTTTCTGGGCCCTAGCCAAAACACCATCTCCAGCTGAGCACTTTTATTTCATCTCCACCTAAGCTTAAAGCCCTAGTTGTTCCTCTTCTAGTTCAATCTGCTTTCGTCTATGCATGTCCCAGCACCTAACAGTATAATTTTCTTTAAAACTGTAATTTAATGTTGTATTACTGTTGCTATGCTTATCACAGCTCCACAGTTCACAAAGTAATCAAGGCTCCTGACTGTACTGTAAATTTGGTGTATCTGCTTCCTGAGCAAATTTCATTCCTTCCCAAGTACCTCGTAATCTGTAATATTTCTGTTCGTTCTACCTTTGGTACATTCTGCTCAGCTGAATACTGTACATCTCTGTGACTAATTTTATGATGTCTTATGTAATGTTATATCACAATGTAAATCACTGATTTGAATACTGATCACACATATTGCTCTGACTCCCCTCTGGCGCCTGGCTCACATTACAGAAATCACAGACACACATACATAAAAATCATATTTTTACAATATAAATAGGAGAAACCAAGTGCAATAAATAAGCATGTGCCCTGCAGAACAAAGTATCTGCAAGCGGGGTGTTTCAGAATTGTTCCTATAAAACTGTTACCAAGCCTTTCCAGCTGCATAAACCATCCTGAAAGTAACATGTTAATATCCCAGTAAGATAGCTTAGGGGCTTACCTTTCTGTAGAGATCTGTGTGTAGCCGGTAGATCACACATTTGTATTAGTACAGACCAACTCAGTTTTAATTCTTGTGACATTTTGAGAAAATGAGTATGAACTAGGAGGTATCATGTGTAGGTACTTAACCTGCTCCCGCTCCCCCACCTCACTTTCCAACCTTGGAAAATAAAGCACTTCTGAGACTTGACCGAATGGATTACTAAGAAAAATAAAGATATAAGATGTGGCTAAAGTATAAGTCTGGTATTCAGGCATCACTTCCCTTAGAGGGACACCTGAGGAGTAACACCACATATATATTGAGAGGTTGACATGTTTTTCTCAAGATATGTACATCAGAAAAATATAAATTCCAGGATAAATAACTCGGAAAATCTATTAAAAAGGATCCAATAAGAATAGTAGAGGTAAGTAATAAGGCTTAGAGGGTAGGATAATTGAAATTGGTGCAATAAATTACATTTAGGGGTTGATTTGAAACAAAGCATGTTAATGGAGTAGCTGATGCAGTGAGTTAATGAAAGTGATAATAAATAAAACACAGGTAAAGAACTGTTAACTGAATTAAAGGAGATTGCTAAATGGGGTAAATGCAAAGAAGGGAGGTGATTCAGAGACGTATTTACCAATAAACAGCTATTTAATAACATTAGAAAAATGCTAAAAACTGGAATTCCTAGATCAAATTCATAATTCCCTCAAAAATGTCCCAATGATTTTTTGCACCTATTTATTTCATTAGTTTTGGCAATGGAAACTAGTGTATCCCCACTGCATCCAAAAAGCACTAGTGCATGTGTACCAAAGAGCATTAGGAGGAAACGGAAGAGCTGAGATTCCTATATCTCATTTGCAGAAATGCCTACAACAGAAAAACTGATTGCAACTAAATTGCAGACGTTACTACAACTCAATAGCTGCATTCAAAGCAGAAGAACAATCAAGAGAACTACAACTGAGTAGCGGAAATTGCTGCAACTAAATAGAGGAATGGAGTTGTTTCAGTGGTGTAGCGTAGGTTGTCAGCACCCGGGGCAAGGCAAGTAATTTGCGCCCCCTAACCCGTGGATTTTAGCACTCGCGAGTGCGAGCGCGCCCCCTCGATATTGCGCCCGGTGCGGCCGGCCCCCCCTGCACCCCCCACGCTACGCCACTGAGTTGTTTAAAACGTAAAAGCTAGGAATGGCTACTGCAAACTAGCTGAATTGATTCCAATTGAAGAGCTCAAATGAAAATTAACGTGAGTCAATGGCGAGTGGTTAGGTACACCACGAAAAACACAGAGGCAGTTTCAAATGTAAAACATCCCATCATGACCTGGTGCAATCTACTCTCTAAAAAGAGCTGAACTTGTTTATAAAAAAAAAGAGTTGAACTAACTCACTGCTTCCTGGTCTGTACCTGCTGTGGTAGCCAGCGTCCCTGTTAGAGTCTAGTTGTCCACTATATCAAGTGCTGGGGCCCAGATTTTTTCTCGGAAGTCTGTCACTGAGGCTACCAAATCCCAGGGGTGGTGAATAGTAAGGCTGCCGAGTTTTGATTGCACCTCAAGCTTCTTTCCTCTACCACCCTACTCTTGTCTCACAATCATTGAGTTGTTGCAGTGTCACTAGACCAGGGTAATTGACAGGGATCCTGCATGGGATCAACAGCTATGTGCAAGTTACTGGGCAGGCTTACGGGGGGCACCCAAATGAGAAATGAGCCACAGGTTCCTCAGGACCGACAGGTGAAAGTTACTAGTCTGCTGTGTAGGCACAGGATGAACACAGAGGCTCTGACCCTGAACACAGTACCTCTCGGTGCAGGAGCGGTCCTCCTGGAGCAAGCAGTGTGGTGTTGGGCTTTGCAGAGCTATCCTCGGGCAGGTGAGGCAAGTGAGGCGAAGTCTCGCTGGTCTTCTCTATGGCATACAGCACGGTCTCTGCTGACGCGTCGTCACGGGGAAAGCCCAGTTGTTATGGCAATACGGGGGATACACTGGGAGGCATCCCTCAATTCCTTAGCATCGGCTTGGGCCAAAGGTGGTGATTTTAGTCAGTGCATGTCACTGATCTTGGTTCTTACAAAAAGAGAGCACTGGGCTATGGTGAAGGTGTGGTGCTCGATCTGTGCAGGAAAGTCGTTTTTTTGCAGATAGGAGTGCTGGGGGGTGCGCTAGTGTTCATAGAAAGCCTTGATGGCCATGAGACTTCGATAACGGGGGTAAGCCAACAAGCCCTTGGAGGTACTGGGGGTTTTACATGGTATAGAGAAGGTTTCAGTTCTTCTCATTGCCGGGGGGAACAAGAAGCAGGCTAGCACAGCTTAGCAGGTTGTAAAGTGGCAGTCCCTCCTGGCAGCACAGCAATCAGCAGGCAGCAAGCAAACACAACAAAGTAAATAGCAAAGTGTCAGTCCCCTCTGGCAACAAGGCTCTTTTTCTTGGCTCAGTCTCCTTAGGACCCCGATGTGAACTGAATTGGTGGGGTTTTGGTGAACAGTACTTATACCCAAATGTGCCTTTGCAGTCGGGGAGACTTCAAAGAGGCCTTTCAAGAGTACAAGGTCCCTGCCCTTCCTTCCCTGGCTCCAGACACTATCAATGGTGGTATGCAGCCCTTTGTATGAGGATAGGCACAGCCCTATTTGGGTGTGTCAGCTCCTCCACCCATCTAGCCCAGGAAGACCCATCAACCTCCTGATGGGCCATCTGGATGTAAATGTCACACCCCAACTCCCTCTGTGTGTGACCGCCTAGATGGAATGCACAAAGTCCAGCTGTCATCTACCGCAGAAGTGTATTCAGAGACAGGCAGAGGCATAGGATTGTTAAAGTAGGAAAATGCCAACTTTCTAAAAGTGGTATTTTCAGACCTGCAATATAAAAAACAGCTTTACTAAGAGATGTGTGTTTAAATTGTGAGTCCACAAACTGAAAAACTTCAATTTTCTGTCTGCTTCCGTGGGACATTTCACATAAAGGGTGATTTAAGTCATTCCCTATGTTAACCTATGGAAGAGATAGGACTTCCAGTAGTGAAAAACATATTTAGTTGTTTTTTACTACCTGGGCATGTTGAACCTAAAACGACATGTCCAACTTTTTAAATGCATTGCACCCTGCCCTTGAGGCTAACAAGAGCCTACTTTAGAGGTGACTTAAATCAAATAAATAGGAAGGTTTGGGACTGGCAAGTCGATGTACTTGCCAGGTCGAAATGGCAGTTTGCAACTGCCCACGCAGGCTCTGCAGTGGCGGGGCTGAGACATGTTTGAAGGGCTATTATAGTGGGTGGCACAGTCAGTGCTGCAGGCCCACTAATAGCATTTAATTGACAGGCCCTGGGCACATACAGTGCTCTTTACTAGGGACTAACAAGTAAATTAAATACACCAGTTGAGTATAAGCCAATGTTACCATATTTAGAGTACAGAGCACCTGCACTTTAGCACTGGTCAGCTGTAGTAAAGTACCCAAAATCCTAAAAGCCAACAAAATGAGTCTGGAAAACAGGAGTTCAGAGTGCAAAAAGTTAGGGGAAACCACCCCAAGGATGCTAGGTCTATCAGGGCTTTATTAGCTTTAGTTACCTATGAGAAGTATAGTAGGCACATCTCATTTTTTTCTTGCATTTATCATAGGATGTCTGCTTCTTAATCAATCATGGTAAAAAGAACAGATGATAGACGGAATGCTGAACAATGCAAGCATTCACCCCCAGTCAGAAAGATCTGGGTTTAGGGGCAGGGATCATGCATATTTTTAACAGCTAATGTTTCTGATTTGTAGGAGCGTTTTCAGGTAGGTCGTCAAGAAGACGGAAGTAGCGGAAGTACGTACGGACCACTTAGCAACTGACAAGAATGTAGCACGTTTGCTCTACGTGGAGAGGGTGCACTCAGCATTATTCTTTCAGCCCGACATAACCACACCTTATGACTAAATAGCCAATTCAATCATAATTTATAAAACAATAAATGTGCCATGTCAAGTTGGACACACCAGCGCAGCCTGCTGCAAACATCATGCCTTTGTCTAATGAATTCATCAATCAATCAAGAAGCGAAAGGTCAAGTGATGAGTCCCGCTTAAACCTCCCCGCGGTGGCTCGAGTGTGGAGAGCAGGCCATCTGTCTATTGGTTGATGCTTTAATACGAAAAGCTAATTTTAGCTTGGCAGCTAAGAGTTCATATTTGTGAGATGCGCTCTCCATCAGGTCCTTAATTTCCGTGTTCTGCCAGCGGTCCGTGTTTAGATGCAGAGGCACAGCTCGCTTGTGATGCAGCTGAATATAAAGTTAATTTCCGGTCTACTGAGAGAGAGACTGCGAGGCCACTTATTGTACTGCACTTGGAAGCGGTATCAGATTTGAAAGTGGAAAAACGATGACGATGGGTGTTAAATCTCTATACTTATACACGTCCCTTCCATCCCACCGTTATTTCAGCTTTCACACTCTCATAGTACCCTGGTTTCTGCTGTTCTCCTAGTGTTCCTCACTTCAGTGAAACAATGTATTTATTTTCCCAGATTCCTTGCTTAACAGAAAGTCTATACATTCCTGTTATGTCTTAAAATTAGGCAATACATCAATCAGTGTAACTGCCAAACGTTTCTTCATAGGGTTTTAA